>NW_027139537.1:0-689166 GCF_035084215.1 Heptranchias perlo
AAGACCTTTCATCCGAAATTAAATAAAAAGTCAATTAGTGTAGATTTTCATGTTTGTCGGTGGCGTAAGTCAGGCGGTAGTGGATCAGGAGCCCATTTTTCAACGCACCTGATTTTCTATCCATTGACATCAATGAGTTCACTAAAGTAACTGATATCAATCCAATACTTGAAATACATTTGGAAATACCAGACAGGAATTATATTTTACCCGATAAATGCGGTGTTGTGAAATGATACAAGATGTGATTCTAACATGAAATGGTTTGCTGTTATTAGTTTGGAAATAATATGATTTCAATATTAAATGTTTAATCCTGAAATGTATAAAATCAAATCCTCCTTTTCGGTTGATGATTATTTCCCATCACACACACTGCCCGGTGGGATGGACTGAGGGTGAGCTGTGAGGGTCAGACAGCGTCCTGTTCATTGGGACATTTGTTTTGACCAGAACAGAATAATAATGGACCAACACCCGGACCGTTACTAACCGGTAAAATATTAATGTATTTTCAAACTCCAGTGGGGAGTTCCGGAGATTGTTTCCTCTCTGAGCTGTTGTACAGCAATATTTAATAACTGAAGCGAGATTAATGGGACATGAGGCTGGACCTGGTTACACAGATTTTAAGGGAAACCTCCTCATACATTTCCGAGACGATCAGGAGCCGGGAGATTTCGCACGGCCGCAGCAGGCCAAGGGAAAGCTCTCCTGCTTCTCCTGGCTCAACAAATTATGAGTTAAAAAGAAACTTCTCCGTGTTCTGGATCACTCAATGCCCATCGAAAGGGCGGCTCATCCACCCATTTGTATCCAACATTAAATGGTGTCCCACGTACGTCATAATACTCTGATTTACATATTACACGTGACCTGACCAGAATATTTCCCTCCACATGTTTTGAACCGATGCAGTTTGAATCAATGGACCAGCTTGTGGGCTTCGAAGATTGATACTAGGGCGTAGGTCCGGCCGCTCCTCTCAGGACCCTACCCACGATGGCGGAGGCAGGAAAGTCACCAATAAAGGGACTGTAAGTGAACTGACACCATTTACTAGTCTCTACCACCCCATTTCCGCCAGGCAGGGATACTTAAAATCGGCCACACCTTTCCTGACCTACGCCCTGGTATCAATCTTCGAAGCCCACAAACTGGTCCATTGTCTCAAACGCCACCGGTTCACAACACGTGGAGGGAAATTTTCACCATTGCTTGGGGCTGATCTGGGAGAGCGGATCACCCGCCTCTCATAGAACCGGCCCGATTTTAATTTCTGCTCCGTCCAAGCAGTGAAGGTGAAATTACCCCCACGTCTCTGACCCCAAGGTTCGACAGGTGTGTGAAAGCCATTCAGACAGTGTTTGCCAAACACTGACATGAATGTGGGAGATTGGATCCTTGTATTCATGTAAAGGTGATAATCCCTCTCCAAGGAGACTCGACCCCTATACCGTAGAGTCGAAGAGGGGTTCATCCCCAACAGCTCGGTAACACAGGACGCTGTGCTCTATGGGCAGTTGTCCAAGATGCACACCGAGACAGATATTAACTGCTGCTGGAAGACCATTAATTCGGTAAAGGAGGCCCTTTGTTCCCCCGAAACATGCTGGTCTTCCAGCCGATGGAACTGTCCGCGGCTAAGTGTTGGACACTGGCACACTCCAATGTCCAGCATTACATGCTGAGGTGCACACTGAAGCGAGGTGCGGCTGACACAAAGGCTTTATGGGGAAAGGCAACCGTTTAAGGCTGTCCCACCTTGTATTGTACAGCTTGTGTTACAAGATATATACTGTGTTTTGAATTGTAATAATGGAATCGGATGATGTGTATTGTATTTGTTTTGAATTGTAATGTTTACATTGAACTGTGTGTATTCATGAATTTTACGAAATAAAGTATATTTTGAAATATTTTTTAAAGTTCCAGTCTCACTATGTCTGTTCTTATTGGACACCAAAGAGTGGAAACAGAGCCGGATCGTAAAGATGTGGGAAGTTATACAAATAACATCTATTGCAGGCATCAGTTGAGAAATAGGGAGTATTTTCTAAATGGTGAGCAACTAGGGACTGTAGTGGAGCAAAGGGGTTTGGGTGTCCAGGTACAGCAATCATAAAACTAAGTGCACAAGTATAAAAAATGAATGAAAGATCCCAATTTCGAGGCTGTCATATCCCAAGGTACCGCTATCAGGTACTTAGCCAACTCTCTAGAATTTGCTGATACAATCAGTCCACACTGCCTCCATTGCTGGTCCATTCCATACAGCCAGTAACCTCTGCATTAAGAAAGTTACATTCAAGCATTCTGCTCATCCTATGCCCCAGGTAGAGAAGGCTCATAGTGACAGGAGGACCCAGAACATCAGCCTTATGAGTTTGGACATTTCTGTTTTTAATTCAGATTATTGCAATTTTTTCATTTTTTTTGTCCATTTCTATTTTTGTTTTTAAAACAAATTCTCCAAACCCTGTGCGCAGTGAGTGCTGACTCCGGGCCCTTTGATTGACAGCTCTCACCTCCGCCCGCCTTCGTCCTGGGCTGACTCCTCCCATCACGTGACACGCGGCACCATCTCTCACTTTTGCGCGCTGACGACGCGACGCGGACGTGCATCTCCGGCCCGAAGGATGCCGTGCATGCGCCGCGTGGTCACTGTCCCACGTTCCCTTAGCAACAGGACCGCGACCCCGGGATGGAGGGACTGAGACCTCGGGACGGTGGGAGCATGACCCGGGGATGGAGGGACCGTGACCCCCGGGACTGAGGGACTGAGTCCCCGGGAGGGAGAGACCACAACCCCGGGATGGAGGGACCGTGACCCCCGGGATGGAGGGACCGTGACCCCCGGGACTGAGGGGCTGAGACTCCGGGAGGGAGAGACCACGACCCCGGGATGGAGGGACCGTGACAACCGGGACTGAGGGACTGAGACCCCGGGATGGTGGGACCTCGACCCCGGGATGGAGAGACCGTGACCCCCGGGACTGAGGGACTGAGACCCCGGGAGGGAGAGACCACGACCCCGGGATGGAGGGACCGCGACCCCCGGGATGGAGGGACCGTGACCCCCGGGACTGAGGGGCTGAGACTCCGGGAGGGAGAGACCACGACCCCGGGATGGAGGGACCGCGACCCAGGGACTGAGGGACTGAGACCCCGGGACGGAGGGAACTTCACCGCGGGACTGAGGGACTGAGACCCAGGGATGGAGGGACCGTGATCCCCGTGACTGAGGGACTGAGACCCTGGGATGGAGGGACCGTGACCACGGGATGGAGGGACTGAGGCCCCGGGATGGAGGGACCGTGAACCCCGGGATGGAGGAACCATGACCCCCGGGACAGAGGGACTGAGGCCCCGGGACAGTGGGATCGCGACCCTGGGATGGAGAACCCGTGACCCCCGGTAATGAGGGACTGAGACCCCGCGATGGTGGGACCACGACCCCGGGATGGAGGGACCGTGACCCCCGGGACTGAGGGACTGAGGCCCCGGGAGGGAGATACGACGACCCCCGGAGGGAGATACCACGACCCCGGGATGGAGGGACTGAGACCCCGGGATGGAGGGACTGAGACCCCGGGACGGAGGGACCGTGACCCCCGGGACAGAGGGACTGAGACCCCGCGATGGTTGACCACGACCCCGGGATGGAGGGTCCGTGACCACCAGGACGGAGGGACTGAGACCCTGCGACGGTGGGACCGAGATCCCGGAATGGAGGGTCTGTGACCCCGGGTCGGTGGGAGCGCGCACCCGCAATGGAGGTACCTTGACCCCTGGGATGGAGGAACCTTGAAGCCCGGATGGAGGGACTGAGATCCCCGGGACGGAGGGACTGAGACCCCGCGATGGTGGGACCACGACCCCGGGATGGAGGGACCGTGACCCCCGGGATGGAGGGACCATGACCCCCGGGACAGAGGGACTGAGGCACCGGGACAGTGGGATCGCGACCCTGGGATGGAGGGACCGTGACCCCCGGGATGGAGGGACCATGACCCCCGGGACAGAGGGACTGAGACCCCGCGATGGTGGGACCACGACCCCGGGATGGAGGGACCGTGACCCCCGGGAACGAGGGACTGAGACCCCGCGATGATGGGACCACGACCCCTGGATGGAGGGACCGTGACCCCCGGGACAGAGGGACTGAGACCCCGGGAGGGAGAGACCACGACCCCGGGATGGAGGGACCGCGACCCAGGGACTGAGGGACTGAGACCCCGGGTCTGAGGGACTGAGACCCAGGGATGGAGGGACCGTGAACCCCGGGACAGAGGGACTGAGGCCCCGGGACAGTGGGATCGCGACCCTGGGATGGAGGGACCGTGACCCCGGGATGGAGGGACTGAGACCCCGGGACGGTGGGACCGAGACACCGGGATGGAGAACCCGTGACCCCCGGTAATGAGGGACTGAGACCCTGCGATGGTGGGACCACGACCCCGGGATGGAGGGACAGTGACCCCCGGGACTGAGGGACTGAGGCCCCGGGAGGGAGATACGACGACCCCGGGAGGGAGAGACCACGACCCCGGGATGGAGGGACCGCGAACCCGGGACAGAGGGACTGAGACCCCGGGACGGAGGGACCGTGACCCCCGGGACAGAGGGACTGAGACCCCGCGATGGTTGACCACGACCCCGGGATGGATGGTCCGTGACCACCAGGACGGAGGGACTGAGACCCTGCGACGGTGGGACCGAGATCCCGGAATGGAGGGACTGCGACCACGGGATGGAGGGTCTGTGACCCCGGGTCGGTGGGAGCGCGCCCCCGCAATGGAGGTACCTTGACCCCTGGGATGGAGGAACCTTGACGCCCGGATGGAGGAACCTTGACGCCCGGATGGAGGGACTGAGACCCCGCAATGGTGGGACCACGACCCCGGGATGGAGGGACCGTGACCCCCGGGACTGAGGGACTGAGACCCCGGGACGGAGGGACCGCGAACCCGGGACTGAGGGACTGAGACCCCGGGAGGGAGAGACCACGACCCCTGGAGGGAGAGACCCCGACCCCGGAATGGAGGGACCGCGAACCCGGGACTGAGGGACTGAGGCCCCGCGATGGTGGGACCCCGACCCCGGGATGGAGGGACCGCGAACCCGGGACTGAGGGACTGAGGCCCCGCGATGGTGGGACCACGACCCCGGGATGGAGGGACCGTGACCGCCAGGACGGAGGGACTGAGACCCTGCGACGGTGGGACCGAGATCCCGGGATGGAGCGATGGCAACCACGGGATGGAGGGACTGAGACCCCCGGGACAGAGGGACTGAGACCCCGGGACGGTGTGACCGCGTCCCCGTGATGGAGGGGCCGTGACCCCCGGAACTGAGGGACTGAGTCCCCGGGAAGGTGGGACTGCGACCCCGGGATGGAGGGACCGTGAACCCCGGGACTGAGGGACCGTGACCCCCGGGACAGAGGGACCGTAACCCCCGGGACAGAGGAACTGAGACCCCGGGACGCTGGGACCGCGACTCTGCGATGGAGGGACCGTGAACCTCGGGATGGAGGGACCGTGACCCCCGGGACGGAGGGACTGAGACCCCGCGATGTTGGGACCGTGGCCCCGGGATGGAGAGACCGCGACCCCGGGATGGAGGGACCGTGACCCCGCGATGGTGGGACCGTGACCCCCAGGATGGAGGGACCGTGCCCCCTCGATGGTGGGACCGTGACCCCCAGGATGGAGGGACCATGACCCCGGGACGGAGGGACCGTGTCCCCGAGGATGGAGGGACCGTGACCCCGGGATGGAGGGACCGTGACCCCCGGGATGGAGGGACCATGACCCCGGGACGGAGGGACCGTGACCCCGGGATGGTGGGACCGTGACCCCCGGGATGGAGGGACCGTGACCCCTGGATGGAGGGACCACGAACTCCAGGACGGCGGGATAATATATTTATCTTCTTCTTGAATACATCTAATGACTTGGCCTCCACTGCATTGTGTGGTACAAAATTCCACAGGTTCACCACCCTCTGAGAGAAGAATTTTCTCCTCATCTCGGTTTTAAATGGCATACCCCGTATCCTGAGACTGTGATCTCTGGTTCTGAACTCCCCAGTCATCGGGAACACCTTCCCTCATCTCGTCTGTCTAGTCCTGTTATAATTTTATATGTTTCGATGAGATCACCTCTCATTTCTCTAGATTCTAGTCAATATAGGCCGAGTCGACCGAATCCCTCCTCATACGTCAGTCCTGCATTCCCACCAATCAGTCTGGTAAACCTTCGTTGCCCTCCCTCCATGGCAACGACATCCTTCCTCAGATAAGGAGACCAAAACTGCACACAATACTCCAGATGTGGTCTCACCAAGGCCCTGCGTAATTGCAATAAGACATCCCTGCTCCTCTTCTCAAATCCTCTTGCAACGAAGGCCAACATACCATTCGCCTTCCTAACTGCTTGCTGCATCTGAATGCTCGCTTTCAGCGACTGGTGTACAAGGACACCCAGGCCTCGTTGCACCTCCCCCTTTCCCAATCTATCACCATTCAAATAATAATCTGCCTTTCTGTTTTTACAACCAAAGTGGATAACCTCACATTTGTCCACGTTATACTGCATCTGCCATGTTCTTGCCCATTCACCCAACTTGTCGAAATCACATTGGAGCCTCTTTGCATCCTCCTCACTGCTCACATTCCACCCCAGCTTTGTGCCGTCTGCAAACTTGGAAATGTTACATTTAGTTCCCTCATCCAAATCATTGATATATATTGTGAATAGCTGGGGCCCAAGCAAAGATCGCTGCGTTACCCCACTAGTCACTGCCTGCCACCCGGAAAAAGACTCGCCTAGTCCTACTCTCTGTTTCCTATCTGTCAACCAATTCTCAATCCATGCCAGTATATTCCCCCCAATCCCATTGAGAATCCCTACGTGGTCAGTTTTCGGTAAAATATTAAAATGTCTACGTGGCAAAGAAGCAGAATGCAAAATGGTTAGAAAGGGTTAATTAGTTAGTAACTGAGATTGATACAAGTGGCCTGGCCCTCCTGCTGGGCCATATGTTTGCTTAGTCAGCAGGCCTGCATTGTCTTATCAATGATAGGTCTTTGATGTGAGTCAAGGACTGGTCTGAATGTCTCCATGTTTATGGCAGATCAATATAGGTAACGAGCTTAGCCAAAGTTGAAAGACATTCCAGGTTGGGAGATAAGGAACAGAAGGAACAGGGAAGAACATTCCAAGTTGGAAAGTGAGGAAGTTATCCCCTTTGATGTCTAACAGCAACATGATCAGCACATGGATTGTTTATGATTGGCCGGAAATAATGTAACCTCGCATGGCAACCTATGCCCGGCTTATGATTGGTGTTGACCCTCGTTAAGTATGTTCCAACCCTATTCATTTGTATAAAAACGTGTGGATTTCTGTATGTCTTTGTTCTTGCTCTGCCAGCATAGAGGGACTCTATCAGGAGTCCAAATCAATGCTGCAGACTAAGAACCCTGCTATTAAAGTTGTGCTGAACTTTAAAATGTATTCGACGTCAGTTATTACTGAACCAGACTGAGGGGAAAGAATCCGGATCGTCACCATGTGCTTTAATTTTGCACACTAACCTCTTGTGTAGGACCTTATCAAAAGCCTTCCGAAAACCCAAGTACACCACATCCACTGGTTGTCCCCTATCTAATCTACAAGTTACATCCTTAAAAAGCTCCAGATGATTTGTTAAGCATGATTTCCCTTTCATAAACTCATGCTGATTTTGTCCAATCACGTTAATTCCCACCAAGTATTCTGTTAACACATCTTTTATAATAGACTCTGCATTTTCCCCACTACTGATGTTCGGCTAACTGGTCTGAAATTCCTTGTTTTTTCTCTCCCTCCTTTTTTGAAATCGTGGAGTTACATTTGTCACACTCCGATCTGGAGGAATTGTTCCAGAATCTATAGAATTTTGGAAAATGATCACCAATGCATCCATTATTTCCAGGGCCACTTCCTTTAGTACTCTCGGATGAAGATTATCAGGCCCTGGTGATTTGTCAGCCTTTAGCCTCATTAATTTCCCGAGCACTACTTCTTTATTAATATTGGTTTGCTTCAGTTCCTCCGTCTCACTACACCCTTGGTTTCCTATCATTTCTGGCAGGTTATTTGGGTCCTCCTTTGTGAAAACAGAACCAAAGTATGTGTTTAATTGTTCTGCCATTTCTTTGTTCCCCATTATAATTTCCCCCATTTCTAACTGTAAGGGACCTACATTTGTCTTCACTAATCTTTTTCTCTTGACATATTTATAGAAGCTTTTACAGTCAGTTTTTATGTTCCCTGTTAGTTTACTCTCATACTCTATTTTCCCATCTTAATCAATCTCTTCGTGCTCCTTTGCTGAATTCTAAACTGCTCCCAATCCTCAGGCTTGCCACTTTTTCTGGCAATTTTATATGTCTCCTCTCTGGATCTAATACTATCCTTAATTTCTTTTGTAAACCACGGTTGAGCCACTTTTCCAGTTTTATTTTTGCGCCAGACAGGAATGAATAACTGTTGTAATTCCTGCACACGTTCTTCAAATATTAGCCATTGCCTATGTACCGTCATCCCTTTCGGTAAATTTCCCCAATCTATCATGGCCAACTCGCACCTCATACTTTCGTAATTTCCTTTATTTAGATTCAGGACACCAGTTTCGGATTCAATTACTTGACTCTCCATCTAAATGAGGAATTCTATCATGTTATGATCGCTCTCCCCTTGTTCATTAATCGTTTCTCATTGCACGATACCCAGTCTAGGATCGCCTGTTCTCCAGTTGGTTCCTCAACGTATTGGTCTGGAAAACCATCACGCACACACTCCAGGAATTCCTCCCGCACAGTATTATTGCTAATTTGGTTTGACCAATCTATATGTAGATTAAAGTCACCCATGATTATAGTTCTACCCTTCTTGCATGCATCTCTAATTTCCTGTTTAATGCCGTCCCTTACATCTCCACTACTGTTTGGGGGCCTAAAGACAACCCCCACCAACGTTTTCTGCCCCTTGATGTTTCTTAGCTCCACCCATACAGATTCGACATCGTGATTTTCCGTGCCAATATCCTTCCTCACTACTGCATTGATTTCCTTCTTTACTAACAATGCTACCCCACCTCCTTTCCCTTTTTGCCTGTCCTGCCTAAATATTTAATACACCTGCTCCATCCTTGGTCACCTTGCAGCCATGTCTCCGTAATCGCAACTATATCATAACCGTTAATATCTATCTGTGTTGTTAATTCATCTAGCTTATTGCGAATGCTCCGTGGATTAAGACACAATGCCTTTCGACTTGTCTTTTTAAGATTACTAGTCATCTTAATTTTATTTATTTGTTTTTCGCCCTTGTTTTCTCTGCCTTCCACTGCTTCTTCCATTTCTTTTGTTTCTATCCTTGTTTCCCCCTCCTTTGTCTCCCTGCTCAGGTTCCCATCCCCCTGCGACTCCAGTTTAAACCTTCCCCAACAGCACGAGCAAACACCCCCGCGAGGACATCGGTCCCAGTCCTGCTCGGGTGTAACCCGTCCCGCTTTTACAGGTCCCACCTTCCCCTGAACCGGCTCCAATATCCCAGGAATCCATATCCCTGCCTCCTACACCATCCCTGCAGCCACGCATTCATCCGGTCCATTCTCCTGTTCCTATAATCACTAGCACGTAGCACCGCTAGTAATCCTGAGATCACTGCCTTTGAGGTCCTGCTTTTTAATTTATCTCCTAACTGCTTAAATTCACCTTGCAGGACCTCATCCCGTTTTTACCTATGTCGTTGGTACCAATATGGACCACGACTACTGGCTGTTCACCCTCCCCCTCCAGAATGCCCTGCAGCCGCTCCGTGACATCCTTGACCCTAGAACCAAGGAGGCAACATACGATCCTGGAGTCACGTTTGCGGCCAGAGAAACGCCTATCTGTCCCTCTTACATTTGAATCCCCTATCAATATAGCGCTGCCACTCTTCTTCCTCCCCTCCTGTGCAGCAGAGCCACCCGTGGTGCCACGAACCTGGCTCTTGCTGCTTTCCCCTGATAAGCCATCTCCCCCAACAGTGTCCGAAGCGGTATATCTGTTTGAGAGGGAGATGGCCCCAGGGGACTCCTGCTCTACCTGTCTAGTCCTTTTACTCTCCCTGGCGATCACCCATTTCATTTCTGCCTGCGTAATCTTTATCTGCGGTGTGACCACCTCACTGAACGTGCTATCCACGATAATCTCAGCATTGTGGATGCTCCACAGTGAATCCACCCGCAGCTCCAGCTCCGAAATCCGGTTAGCCAGTAGCTACAGCTGGACACGCTTCCTGCACACATGGTCGCCAGGGATACCTGTAGTGTTCATGACTTCCCACATAGTGCAGGAGGAGCATATCACGGGTACGAGCTCTGCTGCCATGACTTGCCTTAGATTTGCATGCGTTCACCTCTCAGACTCTCTTCCCGGTCTCTGGACTCGCCTTTTACACTGCGCTCATCTCTTGGACTCTCCTCTCCTCCCAAGAACAAGTAAAGCGACCAAGACTTAATCTATTAATAGAACAAGGGCAGCACCAAACTTATTAAATCCTTTGAAGAAGTAACAGAAAGTGTAATAAGAACATAAGAACATAAGAAATTGGAGCAGGAGTAGGCCAATCGGCCCCTCGAGCCTGCTCCGCCATTCAATAAGATCATGGCTGATCTGATCCCAACCACAAATCTAAAGAACACAAGAAGTCGGAGCAGGACCCGGCCACATAGCCCCTGGGCCCTCTCCGCCACCCACAGGGCATTGACCGATCCGAACTCAGCTTCATGTCCAATTTCCTGCCCGCTCCCCATAACCCCTAATTCCCTTTACTTCTAGGAAACTGTCTATTTCTGTTTTAAATTTATCTAATGATGTAGCTTCCACAGCTTCCTGGGGCAGCAAATTCCACAGACCTACCACCCTCTGAGTGAAGAAGTTTCTCCTCATCTCAGTTTTGAAAGAGCAGCCCCTTATTCTAAGATTATGCCCCCTAGTTCTAGTTTCACCCATCTTTGGGAACATCCTTACTGCATCCACCCGATCAAGACCCTTCACAATCTTATATGTTTCAATAAGATCGCCTCTCATTCTTCTGAACTCCAATGAGGAGAGTCCCAATCTACTCAACCTCTCCTCATATGTCCGCCCCCTCATCCCCGGGATTAACCGAGTGAACCTTCTTTGTACTGCCTCGAGAGCAAGTATGTCTTTTCTTAAGTATGGAGACCAAAACTGTATGCAGTATTCCAGGTGCGGTCTCACCAATACCTTATATAACTGCAGCAATACCTCCTTGTTTTTATATTCTATCCCCCTAGCAATAAAAGCCAACATTCCGTTGGCTTTCTTGATCACCTGCTGCACCTGCATACCAACTTTTTGATTTTCTTGCACTAGGACCCCCAGATCCCTTTGTACTGCAGTACTTTCCAGTCTCTCGCCATTAAGAAAATAACTTGCTCTCTGATTTTTCCTGCCAAAGTGCATAACCTCACATTTTCCAATATTATATTGCATCTGCCAAATCTCCGCCCACTCACCCAGCCTGTATATATCCCCTTGCAGGTTTTTTATTTCCTCCTCACTCTCTACTTTCCCTCCCATCTTTGTATCATCTGCAAATTTTGATATGTTGCACTCGGTCCCCTCCTCCAAATCGTTAATATAGATTGTAAAGAGTTGGGGACCCAGCACCGACCCCTGTGGAACACCACTGGTTACTGGTTGCCAGTCCGAAAATGAACCATTTATCCCAACTCTCTGCTTCCTGTTTGATAACCAATCCTCCACCCATGCCAGAATATTACCCCCAATCCCGTGATTTTTTATCTTAAGTAATAATCTTTTATGTGGCACCTTGTCGAATGCCTTCTGGAAGTCTAAATACACTACGTCCACTGGTTCCCCTTTATCCACCCTATACGTTATATCCTCGAAGAACTCAAGCAAATTTGTCAAACATGACTTCCCCTTCATAAAGCCATGCTGACTTTGTCCTATTAAATTATGCTTATCTAAATGTTCCGTTACTGTCTCCTTAATAATAGACTCCAAAATTTTACCCACCACAGATGTTAAGCTAACTGGCCTATAATTTCCAGCCTTCTGCCTACTACCCTTTTTAAATAACGGTGTTACATTAGCAGTTTTCCAATCTGCCGGGACCTCTCCTGAGTCCAGGGAATTTTGGAAAACTATCACCAAAGCATCCACAATCCCTACTGCCACTTCCCTCAAGACCCTAGGATGGAAGCCATCAGGTCCAGGGGATTTATCCGCCTTGAGTCCCATTATTTTACTGAGTACCATCTCTTGAGTGATTTTAATCGTATTTAGCTCCTCCCCCCCGAGAGTCCCCTGTTTGTCCAGTGTTGGGATATTCTTAGTGTCCTCTACTGTAAAGACTGAAACAAAATATTTGTTCAGCATTTTTGCCATCTCCATGTTTCCCACCATTAATTTCCCGGTCTCATCCTCTAAGGGACCTATGTTTGCCTTAGCCACCCTTTTTCTTTTTATATAACTATAGAAACTCTTGCTATCTGTTTTTATATTTTTTGCTAATTTCTTTTCATAATCTAACTTCCCTTTCTTAATCAATCCTTTAGTTACTTTTTGCTGTCTTTTGAAGAATTCCCAATCTTCTATCCTCCCACTAAGTTTGGCTACCTTATATGTCCTTGTTTTTAGTCGGATACTATCCTTGATTTCTTTACTTAGCCACGGATGGCTGTCATTTCTTTTACACCCTTTTTTCCTCAGTGGAATATATTTATTTTGAAAGTTGTAAAATAACTCCCTAAATGAACACCACTGCTCATGTACCGTCTTACCCTTTAATCTATTTTCCCAGTCCACTTTAATCAATTCCGCTCTCATACCATCATAGTCTCCTTTATTCAAGCTCAGTACGCTTGTTTGAGAATCAACCTTCTCACCCTCTAATTGGATATGGAATTCAACCATGTTGTGGTCGCTCGTTCCAAGGGGATCCTTAACTAGGACATTATTAATTAATCCTGACTCATTACACAGGACCAGGTCCAAGGTTGCCTGCCCCCTTGTAGGATCAGTTACATACTGCTCAAGAAATCCATCCCTGATGCACTCAATGAACTCGTCCTCAAGGCTGCTCTGCCCAATTTGATTTGTCCAGTTAATATGATAATTAAAATCCCCCATAATTATGGCTGTTCCCTTATTACATGCCCCGACTATCTCCTGATTAATACTTCTTCCAGCAGAGTTGCAACTATTAGGAGGCCTATATACTACGCCCACGAATGTTTTTTTTTCCCTTATTATTCCTTATCTCCACCCAAACTGTTTCATTATCTTGATGCTTTGTCCCAATATCATTTCTCTGTATTACAGTGATTCCTTCCTTTATTAACATAGCCACCCCACCTCCCCTTCCTTCCTGCCTGTCCTTCCTGATTGTTAAATAACCTGGCATATTTAATTCCCAGTCGTTGTCACCCTGCAGCCATGTTTCTGTAATGGCCACAAGATCATACCCATACGTAGTTATTTGTGCCGTTAACTCGTCCATTTTATTACGAATGCTACGTGCATTCAGATAAAGAACTTTCAAATCTGTTTTGTGACGCTTAGTTCCTGCTTTTTCCTTTTTTAACACTTTACCTATTACTCCATACCTTCTGTCCCTTCCTGTTACGCTTTCCTCTCTCTCCCTGCTCAGGTTCCCAACCCCCTGCCACTTTAGTTTAAACCCTCCCCAACAGCACTAGCAAACACTCCTCCTAGGACAGCGGTCCCGGCCCTGCCCAGGTGCAGACCGTCCGGTTTGTACTGGTCCCACCTCCCCCAGAACCGTTTCCAGTGTTCCAGGAATTTGAATCCCTCCCCCTTGCACCATTCCTCTAGCCACGTATTCATTTGAAATATCCTCCTATTTCTACTCTGACTAGCACGTGGCACTGGCAGCAATCCTGAGATTACTACCTTTGAGGTCCTATTTTTTAATTTACCTCCTAACTCCCTATATTCTGCTTTTAGGACCTCATCCCCTTTTTTACCTATATCGTTGGTGCCTATGTGCACCACGACAGCTGGCTGTTCGCCCTCCCCGTCCAAAATGTTCTGTAGCCGCTCCGAGACATCCTTGATCCTTGCACCAGGGAGGCAACACACCATCCTGGAGTCTCGGTTGCGGCCGCAGAAACGCCTGTCTATTCCCCTTACAATTGAGTCCCCTATCACTATAGCTCTGCCACTCTTTTTCCTCCCAGCCTGTGCAGCAGAGCTACCCGTGGTGCCAGGAAGTTGGCTGCTGCTGCCTTCCCCTGATAAGTCATCCCCCCCAACAGCATCCAAAGTGGCATATCTGTTTGAGAGGGGGATGGACACAGGGGACCCCTGCACTACCTGCCTGCATCTCTTACTCTTCCTGGTGGTAACCCATTCACTTCCTGCCTGTATACCCTTTACCTGCGGTGTGACCAACTCGCTAAACTTGCTATCCACGAGTTTCTCTGCATCGCGGATGCTCCACAGTGAGTCCACCCGCAGCTCCAGCTCCGAGATACGATCGGTCAGTAGCTGCAGGTGGACACACTTCCCGCACACATGGTCGGCAGGGACACTGGTAGTGTCCATGACTTCCCACATCTTGCAGGAGGAGCATATCACGGGTGCGAGGTCTGCTGCCATGACTTGCCTTAGCTGAGTTACCCCTTTTAAATTACGTTGAAATTAGAAAATGTTAACTATACTAGGGACCTAGGTTCACTAAAAAAAAAACACTATCTGCTATAAAACCTGCAGATCTTCCCTTTCTTATTACTTTACTTACAGTAAAATGGTAGAAATACTCACCTGAACCTACTCACCAATCAGCTGCCTCCCCTGTGCCGCGTCACTTTCTGACTGGTGACGTCACCCCGAACTGCCGCTGGTCTCAGAGTCTCGCTCTCAGAGTAAGCTCTGGTCTCACTCTCTCCGCACAGTTTATATCTCCGCTCTGGTCTCACTCTCTCCGCACTGTTTATATCTCCGCTCTGGTCTCACTCTCTCCGCACTGTTTATATCCCCGCTCTGGTCTCACTCTCTCCGCACTGTTTATATCTCCGCTCTGGTCTCACTCTCTCCGCACAGTTTATATCTCCGCTCTGGTCTCACTCTCTCCGCACAGTTTATATCTCCGCTCTGGTCTCACTCTCTCCGCACTGTTTATATCTCCGCTCTGGTCTCACTCTCTCCGCACTGTTTATATCCCCGCTCTGGTCTCACTCTCTCCGCACTGTTTATATCTCCGCTCTGGTCTCACTCTCTCCGCGCTGTTTATATCCCCGCTCTGGTCTCGCTCTCTCCGCGCTGTTTATATCCCCGCTCTGGTCTCACTCTCTCCGCGCTGTTTATATCCCCGCTCTGGTCTCGCTCTCTCCGCGCTGTTTATATCCCCGCTCTGGTCTCGCTCTCTCCGCGCTGTTTATATCCCCGCTCTGGTCTCGCTCTCTCCGCACTGTTTATATCCCCGCTCTGGTCTCACTCTCTCCGCGCTGTTTATATCCCCGCTCTGGTCTCGCTCTCTCCGCGCTGTTTTTATCCCCGCTCTGGTCTCACTCTCTCCGCGCTGTTTATATCTCCGCTCTGGTCTCGCTCTCTCCGCACTGTTTATATCCCCGCTCTGGTCTCACTCTCTCCGCGCTGTTTATATCCCCGCTCTGGTCTCACTCTCTCCGCGCTGTTTATATCCCCGCTCTGGTCTCGCTCTCTCCGCGATGTTTATATCTCCGCTCTGGTCTCGCTCTCTCCGCGCTGTTTATATCCCCGCTCTGGTCTCACTCTCTCCGCACTGTTTATATCCCCGCTCTGGTCTCGCTCTCTCCGCGCTGTTTCTATCCCGGCTCTGGTCTCACTCTCTCCGCGCTGTTTATATCCCCGCTCTGGTCTCGCTCTCTCCGCGCTGTTTATATCCCCGCTCTGGTCTCGCTCTCTCCGCGCTGTTTATATCTCCGCTCTGATCTCGCTCTCTCCGCGCTGTTTATATCCCCGCTCTGGTCTCGCTCTCTCCGCGCTGTTTCTATCCCCGCTCTGGTCTCACTCTCTCCGCGCTGTTTATATCCCCGCTCTGGTCTCGCTCTCTCCGCACTGTTTATATCCCCGCTCTGGTCTCGCTCTCTCCGCGCTGTTTATATCTCCGCTCTGGTCTCGCTCTCTCCGCGCTGTTTATATCCCCGCTCTGGTCTCGCTCTCTCCGCGCTGTTTATATCTCCGCTCTGGTCTCACTCTCTCCGCGCTGTTTATATCCCCGCTCTGGTCTCACTCTCTCCGCGCTGTTTATATCCCCGCTCTGGTCTCGCTCTCTCCGCGCTGTTTATATCTCCGCTCTGGTCTCGCTCTCTCCGCGCTGTTTATATCCCCGCTCTGGTCTCACTCTCTCCGCGCTGTTTATATCCCCGCTCTGGTCTCGCTCTCTCCGCGCTGTTTATATCCCCGCTCTGGTCTCACTCTCTCCGCGCTGTTTATATCCCCGCTCTGGTCTCACTCTCTCCGCACTGTTTATATCTCCGCTCTGGTCTCGCTCTCTCCGCGCTGTTTATATCCCCGCTCTGGTCTCACTCTCTCCGCACTGTTTATATCCCCGCTCTGGTCTCACTCTCTCCGCGCTGTTTATATCTCCGCTCTGGTCTCACTCTCTCCGCGCTGTTTATATCTCCGCTCTGGTCTCACTCTCTCCGCGCTGTTTATATCCCCGCTCTGGTCTCACTCTCTCCGCGCTGTTTATATCCCCGCTCTGGTCTCACTCTCTCCGCGCTGTTTATATCTCCGCTCTGGTCTCACTCTCTCCGCGCTGTTTATATCCCCGCTCTGGTCTCACTCTCTCCGCGCTGTTTATATCCCCGCTCTGGTCTCGCTCTCTCCGCGCTGTTTTTATCTCCGCTCTGGTCTCGCTCTCTCCGCGCTGTTTATATCCCCGCTCTGGTCTCACTCTCTCCGCGCTGTTTATATCCCCGCTCTGGTCTCGCTCTCTCCGCGCTGTTTATATCCCCGCTCTGGTCTCACTCTCTCCGCGCTGTTTATATCCCCGCTCTGGTCTCGCTCTCTCCGCGCTGTTTATATCCCCGCTCTGGTCTCGCTCTCTCCGCGCTGTTTATATCCCCGCTCTGGTCTCGCTCTCTCCGCACTGTTTATATCTCCGCTCTGGTCTCGCTCTCTCCGCGCTGTTTATATCTCCGCTCTGGTCTCGCTCTCTCCGCGCTGTTTATATCTCCGCTCTGGTCTCGCTCTCTCCGCGCTGTTTATATCCCCGCTCTGGTCTCGCTCTCTCCGCGCTGTTTATATCCCCGCTCTGGTCTCACTCTCTCCGCACTGTTTATATCTCCGCTCTGGTCTCGCTCTCTCCGCACTGTTTATATCTCCGCTCTGGTCTCGCTCTCTCCGCACTGTTTATATCCCCGCTCTGGTCTCGCTCTCTCCGCGCTGTTTATATCTCCGCTCTGGTCTCGCTCTCTCCGCGCTGTTTATATCCCCGCTCTGGTCTCGCTCTCTCCGCACTGTTTATATCCCCGCTCTGGTCTCGCTCTCTCCGCGCTGTTTATATCCCCGCTCTGGTCTCGCTCTCTCCGCGCTGTTTATATCCCCGCTCTGGTCTCGCTCTCTCCGCGCTGTTTATATCCCCGCTCTGGTCTCGCTCTCTCCGCACTGTTTATATCTCCGCTCTGGTCTCGCTCTCTCCGCGCTGTTTACATCCCCGCTCTGGTCTCGCTCTCTCTGCACTGTTTATATCCCCGCTCTCGTCTCGCTCTCTCCGCGCTGTTTATATCCCCGCTCTGGTCTCGCTCTCTCCGCGCTGTTTATATCCCCGCTCTGGTCTCGCTCTCTCCGCGCTGTTTATATCCCCGCTCTGGTCTCGCTCTCTCCGCGCTGTTTATATCCCCGCTCTGGTCTCACTCTCTCCGCACTGTTTATATCCCCGCTCTGGTCTCGCTCTCTCCGCGCTGTTTATATCCCCGCTCTGGTCTCGCTCTCTCCGCGCTGTTTATATCCCCGCTCTGGTCTCGCTCTCTCCGCGCTGTTTATATCCCCGCTCTGGTCTCGCTCTCTCCGCGCTGTTTATATTCCCGCTCTGGTCTCGCTCTCTCCGCGCTGTTTATATCCCCGCTCTGGTCTCGCTCTCTCCGCGCTGTTTATATCTCCGCTCTGGTCTCGCTCTCTCCGCGCTGTTTATATCCCCGCTCTGGTCTCGCTCTCTCCGCGCTGTTTATATCCCCGCTCTGGTCTCGCTCTCTCCGCGCTGTTTATATCCCCGCTCTGGTCTCGCTCTCTTCGCGCTGTTTATATCCCCGCTCTGGTCTCGCTCTCTCCGCGCTGTTTATATCCCCGCTCTGGTCTCGCTCTCTCCGCACTGTTTATATCCCCGCTCTGGTCTCGCTCTCTCCGCGCTGTTTATATCCCCGCTCTGGTCTCGCTCTCTCCGCGCTGTTTATATCCCCGCTCTGGTCTCCGTCTCTCCGCGCTGTTTATATCCCCGCTCTGGTCTCACTCTCTCCGCGCTGTTTATATCCCCGCTCTGGTCTCGCTCTCTCCGCGCTGTTTATATCCCCGCTCTGGTCTCGCTCTCTCCGCGCTGTTTATATCCCCGCTCTGGTCTCACTCTCTCCGCGCTGTTTATATCCCCGCTCTGGTCTCGCTCTCTCCGCGCTGTTTATATCCCCGCTCTGGTCTCGCTCTCTCCGCGCTGTTTATATCCCCGCTCTGGTCTCGCTCTCTCCACACTGTTTATATCCCCGCTCTGGTCTCGCTCTCTCCGCGCTGTTTATATCCCCGCTCTGGTCTCGCTCTCCCCGCGCTGTTTATATCCCCGCTCTGGTCTCACTCTCTCCGCGCTGTTTATATCCCCGCTCTGGTCTCGCTCTCTCCGCGCTGTTTATATCCCCGCTCTGGTCTCGCTCTCTCCGCGCTGTTTATATCCCCGCTCTGGTCTCGCTCTCTCCGCGCTGTTTATATCTCCGCTCTGGTCTCGCTCTCTCCGCGCTGTTTATATCCCCGCTCTGGTCTCGCTCTCTCCGCACTGTTTATATCCCCGCTCTGGTCTCGCTCTCTCCGCGCTGTTTATATCCCCGCTCTGGTCTCGCTCTCTCCGCGCTGTTTATATCCCCGCTCTGGTCTCGCTCTCTCCGCGCTGTTTATATCCCCGCTCTGGTCTCGCTCTCTCCGCGCTGTTTATATCTCCGCTCTGGTCTCGCTCTCTCCGCGCTGTTTTTATCCCCGCTCTGGTCTCACTCTCTCCGCGCTGTTTATATCCCCGCTCTGGTCTCACTCTCTCCGCGCTGTTTATATCCCCGCTCTGGTCTCACTCTCTCCGCGCTGTTTATATCCCCGCTCTGGTCTCGCTCTCTCCGCGCTGTTTATTTCCCCGCTCTGGTCTCGGTCTCTCCGCGCTGTTTATATCCCGCTCTGGTCTCGCTCTCTCCCGCCGCTCACCGACTGAACTCTCGCTCTCTCCGCGCTGTTTATATCCCCGCTCTGGTCTCGCTCTCTCCACACTGTTTATATCCCCGCTCTGGTCTCGCTCTCTCCGCACTGTTTATATCCCCGCTCTGGTCTCGCTCTCCCCGCGCTGTTTATATCCCCGCTCTGGTCTCACTCTCTCCGCGCTGTTTATATCCCCGCTCTGGTCTCGCTCTCTCCGCGCTGTTTATATCCCCGCTCTGGTCTCGCTCTCTCCGCGCTGTTTATATCCCCGCTCTGGTCTCGCTCTCTCCGCGCTGTTTATATCCCCGCTCTGGTCTCGCTCTCTCCGCACTGTTTATATCCCCGCTCTGGTCTCGCTCTCTCCGCGCTGTTTATATCCCCGCTCTGGTCTCGCTCTCTCCGCGCTGTTTATATCCCCGCTCTGGTCTCGCTCTCTCCGCGCTGTTTATATCCCCGCTCTGGTCTCGCTCTCTCCGCGCTGTTTATATCTCCGCTCTGGTCTCGCTCTCTCCGCGCTGTTTTTATCCCCGCTCTGGTCTCACTCTCTCCGCGCTGTTTATATCCCCGCTCTGGTCTCACTCTCTCCGCGCTGTTTATATCCCCGCTCTGGTCTCACTCTCTCCGCGCTGTTTATATCCCCGCTCTGGTCTCGCTCTCTCCGCGCTGTTTATTTCCCCGCTCTGGTCTCGGTCTCTCCGCGCTGTTTATATCCCGCTCTGGTCTCGCTCTCTCCCGCCGCTCACCGACTGAACTCTCGCTCTCTCCGCGCTGTTTATATCCCCGCTCTGGTCTCGCTCTCTCCGCGCTGTTTATATCTTCGCTCTGGTCTAGCTCTCTCCGCGCTGTTTTTATCCCCGCTCTGGTCTCACTCTCTCCGCGCTGTTTATATCCCCGCTCTGGTCTCACTCTCTCCGCGCTGTTTATATCCCCGCTCTGGTCTCACTCTCTCCGCGCTGTTTATATCCCCGCTCTGGTCTCGCTCTCTCCGCGCTGTTTATATCCCCGCTCTGGTCTCACTCTCTCCGCGCTGTTTCTATCCCCGCTCTGGTCTCGCTCTCTCCGCACTGTTTATATCCCCGCTCTGGTCTCGCTCTCTCCGCGCTGTTTATATCCCCGCTCTGGTCTCGCTCTCTCCGCGCTGTTTATATCCCCGCTCTGGTCTCGCTCTCTCCGCACTGTTTATATCCCCGCTCTGGTCTCGCTCTCTCCGCGCTGTTTATATCCCCGCTCTGGTCTCGCTCTCTCCGCACTGTTTATATCCCCGCTCTGGTCTCGCTCTCTCCGCGCTGTTTATATCCCCGCTCTGGTCTCACTCTCTCCGCGCTGTTTATATCCCCGCTCTGGTCTCGCTCTCTCCGCGCTGTTTATATCTCCGCTCTGGTCTCGCTCTCTCCGCACTGTTTATATCCCCGCTCTGGTCTCACTCTCTCCGCAATGTTTTTATCCCCGCTCTGGTCTCACTCTCTCCGCGCTGTTTATATCCCCGCTCTGGTCTCGCTCTCTCCGCGCTGTTTATATCCCTGCTCTGGTCTCGCTCTCTCCGCACTGTTTATATCCCCGCTATGGCCGAGCGGAGGGAGCGTCCGATAAAAGGCGGGATTTCAGAGCGCTGAGAGGAGCCGAGCCGAGCGGAGGGAGCGTCCGATAAAAGGCGGGATTTCAGAGCGCTGAGAACAGCTGAGAGGAGCCGAGCCGAGCGGAGGGAGCGTCCAATAAAAGGCGGGATTTCAGAACGCTGAGAGGAGCCGAGCCGAGCGGAGGGAGCGTCCGATAAAAGTCGGGATTTCAGAGCGCTGAGAACAGCTGAGAGGAGCCGAGCCGAGCGGAGGGAGCGTCCGATAAAAGGCGGGATTTCAGAGAGCTGAGAACAGCTGAGAGGAGCCGAGCCGAGCGGAGGGAGCGTCCGATAAAAGGCGGGATTTCAGAGGGCTGAGTGCAGCTGAGAGGAGCCGAGCCGAGCGGAGGGAGCGTCCGATAAAAGGCGGGATTTCAGAGCGCTGAGAACAGCTGAGAGGAGCCGAGCCGAGCGGAGGGAGCGTCCGATAAAAGGCGGGATTTCAGAGCGCTGAGAACAGCTGAGAGGAGCCGAGCCGAGCGGAGGGAGCGTCCGATAAAAGGCGGGATTTCAGAGCGCTGAGAGGAGCCGAGCGGAGGGAGCGTCCGATAAAAGGCGGGATTTCAGAGCGCTGAGAGGAGCCGAGCCGAGCGGAGGGAGCGTCCGATAAAAGGCGGGATTTCAGAGCGCTGAGAGGAGCCGAGCGGAGCTGTGACCGAGTTCGAAGTGACGTCAGGAATCAGATCGGGACGCGACACAGGGGAGGCACCTGATTGGTGAGTAGGTTCAGGTGAGTATTTCTACTTATCGACAGCAACTGAAGTAAAAGGAAAGGGAAGGTCTGCAGGTCTTATAGGAAGTAGCGTTTATTTTTTAGTCAATCAAGGTCCCTCGTGTAGTTAACATTCTCTAAATTGAGAACAATTTAAAGGAGTAAACTCCTTAAAGTTAGTGGTAAGTAGTTTTTCTTTCCTTTTTTTTCCTCTTGACTTTGGAGTTGTTCTTAAGCTAATTTAAGGGTTAAGTCATGGCAGGAGATCCCAGGGCCGTGTCATGTTCCTCTTGTGGGATGTGGGAATTCAGGGCTCCTTCCTGTATCCCTGATTCCTTCACCTGCGGGAAGTGTGTCCAGCTGCAGCTATTGTTTGACCGCTTGACGGCTCTGGAGCTGCGGATGGACTCACTTTGGAGCATCCGCGATGCTGAGAAAGTCGTGGATAGCACGTTCAGTGAGTTGGTCACACCGCAGATAAAAATTACTGAGGGAGATAGTGAATGGGTGACCAACCGACAGAGGAAGAGTAGGAAGGCAGTGCAGGGGTCCCCTGCGGTCATCTCCCTCCAAAACAGGTATACCGTTTTGGATACTGTTGGGGGAGATGGCTCACCAGGGGAAGGTGGCAGTGGCCAGGTTCATGGCACCGTGGCTGGCTCTGCTGCACAGGAGGGCAGGAAAAAGAGTGGCAGAGCTATAGTGATAGGGGACTCGATTGTAAGGGGAATAGACAGGCGTTTCTGCGGACGCAACCGAGACTCCAGGATGGTATGTTGCCTCCCTGGTGCAAGGGTCAAGGATGTCTCGGAGCGGCTGCAGGACATTCTGGAGGGGGAGGGTGAACAGCCAGTTGTCGTGGTGCATATAGGCACCAACGATATAGGTAAAAAACAGGATGAGGTCCTACAAGCTGAATTTAGGGAGTTAGGAGTTAAACTAAAGAGTAGGACCTCAAAGGTAGTAATCTCAGGATTGCTACCAGTGCCACGGGTTAGTCAGAGTAGGAATGACAGGATAGCTAAGATGAATACGTGGCTTGAGAGATGGTGCAAGAGGGAGGGATTCAAATTCCTGGGCCATTGGAACCGGTTCTGGGGGAGGTGGGACCAGTACAAATTGGACGGTCTGCATCTGGGCAGGACTGGAACCAATGTCCTAGCGGGAGTGTTTGCCAGTGCTGTTAGGGAGGGTTTAAACTAATGTGGCAGGGGGATGGGAACCGATGCAGGAAGTCAGTGGGAAATAAAGTGGTGACAGAAACAAAAGGCAGTAAGGGAGAGTGCACAGAACATGACCGGACAGATGGTCTGAGAAAGCAGGGCAAAGACCAAGGGAAGTCTAGATTAAACTGCATTTATTTCAATGCAAGAAGTCTGATGGGCAAGGCAGATGAACTCAGGGCATGGATGGGTACATGGGACTGGGATGTTATAGCTATTACTGAAACATGGATAAGGGAGGGGCAGGACTGGCAGCTCAATGTTCCAGGGTACAGATGCTATAGGAAAGATAGAGCATGAGGTAAGAGAGGAGGGGGAGTTGCGTTCTTGATTAGGGAGAACATCACGGCAGTAGTGAGAGGGGATATATCCGAGGGTTCGCCCACTGAGTCTATATGGGTAGAACTGAAAAATAAGAAGGGAGAGATCACTTTGATCGGATTGTACTACAGACACCCAAATAGTCAACGGGAAATTGAAGAGCAAATATGTAAGGAGATTACAGACAGCTGCAAGAAAAATAGGGTGGTAATAGTAGGGGACTTTAACTTTCCCAACATTGACTGGGACAGCCATAGCATTAGGGGCTTGGATGGAGAGAAATTTGTTGAGTGTATTCAGGAGGAATTTCTCATTCAGTATGTGGATGGCCCGACTAGAGAGGGGGCAAAACTTGACCTCCTCTTGGGAAATAAGGAAGGGCAGGTGACAGAAGTGTTAGTGAGGGATCACTTTGGGACCAGTGATCATAATTCCATTAGTTTCAAGATAGCTATGGAGAAGGATAGGTCTGGCCCAAAAGTTAAAATTCTAAATTGGGGAAAGGCCAATTTTGATGGTATTAGACAGGAACTTTCAGAAGTTGATTGGGAGAGTCTGTTGGCAGGCAAAGGGACGTCTGGTAAGTGGGAGGCTTTCAAAAGTGTGTTAACCAGGGTTCAGGGTAAGCACATTCCTTATAAAGTGAAGGGCAAGGCTGGTAGAAGTAGGGAACCTTGGATGACTCGGGAGATTGAGGCACTAGTCAAAAAGAAGAAGGAGGCATATGACATGCATAGGCAGCTGGGATCAAGTGGATCCCTTGAAGAGTATAGAGATTGCCGGAGTAGAGTTAAGAGAGAAATCAGGAGGGCAAAAAGGGGATATGAGATTGCTTTGGCAGATCAGGCAAAGGTGAATCCAAAGAGCTTCTACAAATACATAAAGGGCAAAAGGGTAACTAGGGAGAGAGTAGGGCCTCTTAAGGATCAACAAGGTCATCTATGTGCGGAACCACAAGAGATGGGTGAGATCCTGAATGAATATTTCACATCGGTATTTACGGTTGAGAAAGGCATGGATGTTAGGGAACTTGGGGAAATAAATAGTGATGTCTTGAGGAGTGTACATATTACAGAGAGGGAGGTGCTGGAAGTCTTAACGCGCATCAAGGTAGATAAATCTCCGGGACCTGATGAAATGTATCCCAGGACGTTATGGGAGGTTAGGGAGGAAATTGCGGGTCCCCTAGCAGAGATATTTGAATCATCCACCGCTACAGGTGAGGTGCCTGAAGATTGGAGGGTAGCAAATGTTGTGCCTTTGTTTAAGAAGGGCGGCAGGGAAAAGCCTGGGAACTACAGACCAGTGAGCCTGACATCTGTAGTGGGTAAGTTGTTAGAGGGTATTCTGAGGGACAGGATCTACAGGCATTTGGAGAGGCAGGGACTAATTAGGAACAGTCAGCATGGTTTTGTGAGAGGAAAATCATGTCTCACGAATTTGATTGAGTTTTTTGAAGGGGTAACCAAGAAGATAGATGAGGGCTGTGCAGTAGACGTGGTCTACATGGACTTCAGCAAAGCATTTGACAAGGTACCGCAAGGTAGGTTGTTACATAAGGTTAAATCTCATGGGATCCAAGGTGAGGTAGCCAATTGGATACAAAATTGGCTTGACGACAGAAGACAGAGGGTGGTTGTAGAGGGTTGTTTTTCAAACTGGATGCCTGTGTCCAGCGGTGTGCCTCAGGGATCGGTGCTGGGTCCGCTGTTATTTGTTATTTATATTAATGATTTGGATGAGAATTTAGGAGGCATGATTAGTAAGTTTGCAGATGACACCAAGATTGGTGGCATTGTGGACAGTGAAGAAGGTTATCTAGGATTGCAACGGGATCTTGATAAATTGGGCCAGTGGGCCGATGAATGGCAGATGGAGTTTAATTTAGATAAATGTGAGGTGCTGCATTTTGGTAGATCGAATCGGGCCAGGACCTACTCCGTTAATGGTAGGGCGTTGGGGAGAGTTATAGAACAAAGAGATCTGGGAGTACAGATTCATAGCTCCTTGAAAGTGGAGTCACAGGTGGATAGGGTGGTGAAGAAGGCATTCAGCATGCTTGGTTTCATTGGTCAGAACATTGAATGCAGGAGTTGGGATGTCTTGTTGAAGTTGTACAGGGCATTGGTGAGGCCACACTTGGAGTACTGTGTACAGTTCTGGTCACCCTATTATAGAAAGGATATTATTAAACTAGAAAGAGTGCAGAAAAGATTTACTAGGATGCTACCGGGACTTGATGGTTTGACTTACAGGGAGAGGTTAGACAGACTGGGACTTTTTTCCCTGGAGAGTAGGAGGTTAAGGGGAGATCTTATAGAAGTCTATAAAATAATGAGGGGCATAGATAAGGTCGATAGTCAAAATCTTTTCCCAAAGGTAGGGGAGTCTATAACGAGGGGGCACAGATTTAAGGTGAGAGGGGAGAGATACAAAAGGGTCCAGAGGGGCAATTTTTTCACTCAAAGGGTGGTGAGTGTCTGGAACGAGCTGCCAGAGGCAGTAGTAGAGGCGGGTACAATTTTGTCTTTTAAAAAGCATTTGGACAGTTACATGGGTAAGATGGGCATCGAGGGATATGGGCCAAGTGCAGGCAATTGGGACTAGCTTAGTGGTATAAACTGGGCGACATGGACATGTTGGGCCGAAGGGCCTGTTTCCATGTTGTAACTTCTATGATTCTATGATTCTATGATTCTATAATGCAGCAATCCTTCAGTACTAACCCTCCGACAGTGCAGCACTCCCTCAGTACTAACCCTCCGACAGTGCAGCACACCTTCAGTACTAACCCTCCGACAGTGCAGCACTCCCTCAGTACTAACCCTCCGACAGTGTAGCACTCCCTCAGTACTGATCCTCAACAGTACTGAGCTCCCGCAGCACTGACCAACCAACAGAGTGCCAGTCCCTCAGTACTGACTCTCCGACAGTGCAGCACTTCCTTAGTACTTACTATCCGTCAGTGCAAAACTCCCTCAGTACTGACCCTCCGAAAGTGCAGCACTTCCTTAGTACTTACTATCCGACAGTGCAGCACTCCCTCAGTACTGACCCTCCGACAGTGCAGTACTTCCTTCGTACTGACTCTCCGACAGTGCAGAACTCACTCAGTACTAACCCTCCGACAGTGTAACACTCCCTCAGTACTGACTCTCCCCACAGTTCAAAACTCCCACATTACTAACCCTCTGACAATGCAGCACTCCCTCAGTCCTGACCATCCGACATTGCAACATTCCCTCGGTACTGACCGCCCGACAATGCAGCACTCCTTCAGTACTGAGCCTCTGACAGTATTACACTCCCTCAGTCGTGACTTTCCGACAGTGCACCACGACCTCACTACTAACCTGTACTGGTGGCCCCTCAGTACTGCACTGCAGTGTCAGCCTGGATTATGTGTTCAAGTCTCTGGAATTGGATTTCAATGCACAGCTTTCTAACACACAGATGAGACTGCGAACACTGAGCCACGTCTGACACCTGAAAGGAGGAGAGGGAGATGGAGGGGCTTCTGGAGGGCATTCAGGAGCGTGGCCATGGCTGATGGCACGGCTGTCAAAAATAGGACAAATAGACTGCGGATGCACAAGTGGCCAGAGGTGGAGGAGTAGAGTGTTTGGGAGGGGCTGTCGGACTGGGGAGTTTACAGAGATAGGGAGGGTTGAGACTCTGATTCAATTAAGTGTAAGAAAGAATAAAAATAAATTACAGGCTTAGGAGACTGGAATCAAAAGAAGGTCAGTAAGGGCTTCGGTGGTTGGTGAGCAACTCACCAAACAAAAAGCCAGGGATGGGGATGGAATCCCTGGCAAGGATGTGGAGATTTTGGGGCCAAATATCATGACTTCCCAATTTTCAACTGGAGGAACTGGGGGCTCATTTAAAACAGAATGTGGACCTGACAGCACAAAGACATTGGAAGGGTCAAGAGAGGCGGTGGTTTTGTCAGCGTCCATCTGAAAGCTGGTCCATGTCTGTGGACTGTGTCACCAAAGGGCAGAATGTAGGTGAGGAAGAGGAGGGAGCCAAGGATTATACCTTCAGAAACATCAGAGAAAACGGTGATAGGGTGGGAAGAGAAGCTTCTCCTGGCTCTGATCAAATAAGAACATAATAACATAAGAAATAGGAGCAGGAGTAGGCGAATCGGCCCCTCGAGCCTGTTCCGCCATTCAATAAGATCATGGCTGATCTGATCCTCACCTCAAATCTAAATTCATGTCCAATTTCCTGCCCACTCCCCGTAACCCCTAATTCCCTTTACTTCCAGGAAACTGTCTATTTCTGTTTTTAATTTATTTAATGATGTAGCTTCCACAGCTTCCTGGGGCAGCAAATTCCACAGACAGAGGTGAGTGGAACCAAGTGAGGGGAGTCCCGCCAAAAGAGGCCAGTGTCTGATGAATGAAAAGGCGACGGGTGAGTTGTCTGTCGGTATGGAGACGGGGAGGGGTGGTCCATGGAGGGTTTCAAATCCAAGGATGAGGATTTCAAATTTAAGGGATATGGAACTGGGAGCCAGTGAGGGTCAGTGAGGCCGAGCAGGACCTGGTGCTGGTTGGACACAGACTACAGAGTTTTGGACGAGCTCACGTTTATGGAAGGTGGAGGTTGGGTGGCCGGCCAGGAGTGCATTGGAGGAATGGAGTCTGGAGGGGACAGAGGCATTGATGAGGGTTTCAATGGCAATGGGCTGAGGAAGGAATGCAGGCGGGTGAGGGAATCACGGGGTCTTTGTGATGGAGGTCAAATCGGGTCATGAGCTCAGCTCGGTGGTACACGGGACCAATTTTACTGGAGCCGTTAACCAATGTAAAATAAACGGATAAACTTCTGCAGTAAAATAGCGGAGAGAGGAATGTCAATGGGACACGTTCAGTGTCCGTCCCCTAATATCACCCACAGTCATTTCTAGGCTGCAATCCTCAACCTGCCCTTTAACTGTCCCCGTGTCAGAGACTCACAATTCATATTTTAACTGGGAAACTGCAGGAACAGAGTGAAACGGGTCTGCTTGTGTCCCTGGATTCAGGCTACACTGCGGAGAATCGGTAACATTTATAAATGAATCACCAGGAGTGAACTTGGTCAATAAAATTATACAAAAACTGTAAATGGACCAGCTCATTATTATTGGATCAGTCCTGTATGAGAACAGATTTAAACTTTATTCCTGAGAGAGGTTTGATTCAGATAATAACCTGGACTTTGAGATCTGTTTATTCACCACATTATTTACATCGGAGTCAAAGCTGCTGATGTAATGTATTTGTTCAAGGCACTGTAACTAATAGCAATGATCAGGAGTATAACCGTGTCAGTGGAGACTTATCCCCTGTATAAATCAGGGCTTGTTGGCATCATTCTGGGTTCACGGCGGGATCACAGGGGACACTCTGACCAAGATGGCGGCGGCACAGCCGCCTTTTTTCCAAAAGGTTGGCCGCGCTGTCCTCTATTTTCTCCAAGGTTGTGGCCAAGCTGTCCTCCATTTTGTCCAAGGTGGTGGCCAAGCTGACTTCCATTTTGTCCAAGGTGGTGGCCAAGCTGGCTTCCATTTTGTCCAAGTTGGTGGCCAAGCTGACTTCCATTTTGTCCAAGGTGGTGGCCAAGCTGACTTCCATTTTGTCCAAGGTGGTGGCCAAGCTGACTTCCATTTTGTCCAAGGTGGTGGCCAAGCTGACTTCCATTTTGTCCAAGGTGGTGGCCAAGCTGACTTCCATTTTGTCCAAGGTGGTGGCCAAGCTGGCTTCCATTTTGTCCAAGTTGGTGGCCAAGCTGACTTCCATTTTGTCCAAGGTGGTGGCCAAGCTGACTTCCATTTTGTCCAAGGTGGTGGACAAGCTGGCTTCCAATTTGGCATGGAAGCCACGCCAGCGGCCTTTCTTTCCAAAATGGTGGTCGCGCTCGCCCCCATTTTGTCCAGGACGGACTCCCCGCTGGCCTCCATTTTGTCCAAGCCGGCTGCCGTACCTGCAGCCGTGCTGCCCCTGTGCAAATGCACTTCAATATATATCAGTACATCATAAATATATCGGTAAAATATACATATTATAAATACAAGTTGGTGTTCTTGGTGGTGGTGGTCTGATGATAAAGACCGCCACTCTGACATCACTCTGGCATGACTGGGTGCAACCTGGGAACCCTGGCTGCACCCTGGCATCATTCTGGGTTAACTGCGGGATCACTGGGGACACTCTGTTGGCCACTTGCCTCCATCTGACCAAGATGGCGGTGGCGCAGACGCCTTTTTTCCAAAAGGTTGGCCGCGCTGTGCTCCATTTTGTCCAAGGTGTCCGTCCCCTCATATCACCCACAGTCATTTCTAGGCTTCAATCCTCAACCTGCCCTTTAACTGTTCTCGTATCAGAGACTCACAATTCATATTTTAACTGGGAAACTGCAGGAACAGAGTGAAACGGGTCTGCTCGTGTCCCTGGATTCAGTCTACACTGCAGAGACATCTGTCTAAATTATAAATGAAACACCAGGAGTGAACATGGTCAATATAGTTATATAAAAGCTGTAAATGAAGCCGTTTATTATTGTTGGATCAGTCCTGTATGAGAACAGATTTAAACTTTATTCCTGAGAGAGGTCTGATTAAGTAATATCCTGGCCTTTGAGATGTTTGATTTTTATTCACCACATTATTTACATCGGAGTCAAAGCTGCTGATATAATGTGTTTGTGAAACTGACTGTAACTGATAGCTTTGATCAGGAGTATAACCGTGTCAGTGGAGACTTATCCCCTGTATAAATCAGGGCTTGTTGGAATGGATCAGCTCTGAGTGCCTGCTGGAACTGTGGTTTCCAGGCCAACAGAAGTCAGTGCTTCTCACAGAAATGGGATATTCAATCATCTATCAGATACAACGTATTTATTATCCTGTTCTTGCAGCCTTTGGAGTTCCGGGTAAGCCGTTATCTCCGCTGTTAATGGTGTAAATCGGTGTTAACTCTGCTGCTGTACTTGGAAAATTGTTTTTTGTCCCTACATATTTTACACAGTCACTTGTTCTGTTCTATTGATTGAATGATGGAATGTGTTAAGTCTCTGCTCTTTCGGTATTGAGGAGCTGCATTATATCTGTCATGAATTTGTCTATCCAACACTGGCATTGTTACTGCATTATTCTCTGTACTGAATGTATTGGGCTAAGAGTTGGTATCAGACCATCAGGAGATGATAACAGTTTCTTGTTGTGGAACTAACCTGTCCTGGAATATGTTTTCATCAATGTGTTTTCAGTGATTGATAATGAGACAGCTCACGGTCTCAGTGTTACAAGGAGGCAGCGGAATGTCCTCCCTCCCCAATAACATGCTTCAGTTTAACTGAGATTTCAATGTATTTATTGGTGATCACTGTTATGAAATATTATTTCATTATCTGTGTATCTGACGCCGCTTCAGATGTCTGGTTACTGAACTGAGTTTGCTGCTGACTCTTTCACATCTCCTTCTCTGCTTCACTCTGGATGGATTCACTGACTGTCACTGGACTTCACTGTAAAATGAAATGTTTTGATGTTTTGTGGTCTCAATTTGCACTGTCCCTGTTGAAATCAGCAGCCCTTCTATGTACCTGTAGGTTATAAGTGTGATGTTGGCGTTTTGTTAATTGAACAATCCCGCCATCTATCCCTATACCCTATAATTACTGGAGAAGGAATCTCAATTATTGTGAGATCTGCCTGGGAGACGGATTTGATTCTGTTTATTCAATGATTTGTAGATGAAGTGAACAGTGTAGGTGAACAGGTGGAGAACTGAATGATCTGTAGAAACATTAAACTATTCCACAGAGGCTTCACTATTTAACAAACTAACATTGAGAAAAGGATCGGTGGAATACGGGGCTGGTGAACAGAATGCAGGCACAGGATGATAGGATTTAATCGGATATGAAAATGGACTTGAGATAGGGAGTAGAGTGCGTGATAGAGAGGGCGACTGAGAGGGAAAGCGAGAGGTTATGGTGTGAATAATTCATCAGAATGAGCTGCTGAAACTTCCAGTACAATTAAACATAGAAAAAAATGACTTGAATGTGTTCTTATTAAGTGGTCAGATTGGTTGAGTTTTTATTGTGGGACTCGCTCCTCATGTTTATATCCCTGTCAGGTCCTCAGTCTGTTTTTGTGCATGTTCCTTCTTTTCCAACTTAACACTAAACATAATTAAATTTTGCTGAAAAAAATATAATCAGAAATGTCTTGATCGTAATGAATTGTTCAGATACAGTACGTTAAAGTTCGGTGAATTCAATAAACAACGAGGTTGATTTAATGAATACTTTTAAATTTAATTTCAAGTAAATTACAAAGTAAATTTATTGAACACATTTTATAACTACACAGGTTGCCTGATATCAATAACCACGGAAATGAACTGTTGAATGTAATAGTTGGATTGTGTTAGTGGGACCTGTAGATTAGATTTCCTCTCACACTCTGCTGCAGTCTCTCCCTGTGAATTCCAGGATCTCCTCTCACTGCATTGAATCCTCTGTCTCCTCATCCGTTGCTTCAGTTTGTCCACTTTCCCAAACCATCTGTTCCTGACTCCCCTCCAGCTCCAACATGTCCTTTTCCTTGTCTCCCTCCCAATCTCACTCACTCGCTCGGTCTCCAGCTGCCTTTCCCGTTTAGTGCCAGCCACTGTCGGCTCACTTAACCCAGAAAAATAAACCAGCTGTACCTCCCCCTGTCCCCTCACATTCCTCACACTTCCCCCTTTTTCCCGTCAGTCTGGAGCCCAAATCCGGCTTTAATCCGCTGGATTCCCGGTGTGTCAAACCCCTTCTCCCTTCCCCACCGGCACTGCCCCCTCACACAGCCCTTCATGTGGATCCAGTGCTCACTTTATTCACTTTCTGTATCCATCTCCCAATTCATTATTGATCATTGTGTTTAAAAACATCTCTCTGCCCGAAAGCGCTGCCCAGGTCAATCAATCACTTTCCACCCTTCGATGCAGCAACAAAGCTGGAAATTTCACCCCAGATCCTCTCAAACTGCTGCTTTGGCTCCAGGTCTGATCAGTAATTTCTCTGCTTCCTTTTCTCTCTCTTACAGTTAACTTGGTGGCGATTGTGATCCTGTCGCGAGGAAAGTGCGGTCTCTCCAAATGTATCAGTCGCTACCTGGTGGGAATGGCAGTGGCCGATCTCATGGTCATTATCGCTGATCCGATATTGAGGGTGATTAATTTGACGTATTTCCCAGTGTCATTCCTGTTCATTACTCCCGTGTGTAGTTTTATTGCCTCCTTGAGTACTGCAGCCACGGTGGTTTCTGTTTGGATCACAGTCGCTTTCACCTTTGATCGATTTGTGGCCATTTGTTGTGTGAGGCTGAAAACTAAATATTGCACCGAGAGAACGGCGGCTGTGGTTCTGGGAACACTGAGTGTGCTGGGCTGTTTCGAGAGTGTCCCCACGTACTTTATATATGAACCTGTATATATAATTGATAATGTTCCCTGGTTTTGTGATATTAAACTGAGCTTCCGTGCTTCCCCCGCATGGACCGTATTTGAGATGTTTCACCTCATTTTAACCCCTTGTGCCCCGTTCGGTCTGATTTTGCTGTTCAATGTTCTCACGGTCAGGCGTATTTTAATGTCCAGTCGAGTCCGCAGGGGACTCCGGGGCCGCAGCAATGGAGAGAATCAGAGTGATCCAGAGATGGAGAACCGAAAGAAATCCATCACTTTACTCTTCAGTATCTCGGGCAGTTTTATACTGTTGTGGCTGACAAAGGTTGTCTTTTCCATTTATCTGCGAATTGCAGACATTCGGTATTATTATTCCGATTCTGACCCTAATTATATCACACAAAACACAGCGAAGATGCTGCAGCTTCTCAGTTCCTGCACAAACACGTGTATTTATGTCCTGACCCAGACAAAATTCAGAGAGGAGCTGAAGAACGCGGTGAAATACCCACTCAATCTAATTGTTAAATTAGTGAAATCATAGAAAGAGCTGAAGGGTTTCAAGCACTAGAACTAAATCCCATTTCATACTCCATCCCCTACATTTCCCGGGGGATGGAAAGTACATTTTATATTAGCAGCACAGAAATATGAAATGATCTTAAATCTAATTCTGAGATTATATTTTATTGATAATCTGACCCATTGAGGCAGCATTTGCTTTGCAGATGATCCGTGAATTGTTGTTCAAAATGACAGCACTAAAGAGCGCAGCTGGACTTTAATTAACTGACCGCAAGGCAAAATGGGCAAAGCTGGAAATCAAAGTCACTTCTGTGGATCTGATCAGGATGTGTGTACTTCAGATAAATTGTGAGAGAGAGTGAGAGAGGAAGGGAGAGAGAGAGGGGAGACAGAGAGAGGGACAGAGAGAGAGAGAGAGGGGAGGGGGAGAACGAGAGACAGAGAGTGAGAAAGAGGGAGTGAGGGTGCTCGAAAGAGGGAGAGAAAGGGAGAGGCAATTAGAGAGAGACAGAGACAGAGAGAGGGAGACAGAGAGAATGAGAGAGGGAGAGACAGAGACAAAGAGAGTTGGGGAGAGACAGGGAGTGAGAGACAGAGAAAGAGAGACAAAGGGGAAGAGAGAGGGGAAAGGCGAGAGAGGGAGAGAGAGTGGGAGAGAGAGAGGGGGAGAAAGAAGGAGAAGCAGAGAGACATAGAGGGAGATATAGAGAGAGGGAAGCGTGGGAAAGAGAGAGATAGAGAGAGAGAGAGAGAGAGAGAGAGAGAGAGAGAGAGAGGGAGAGTGGCACATAGAGAGACCGAGGGAGAGACAGAGAGAGAGACCAGGAGAAAGACAAAGAGAGAGGCAGCGAGAGAGAGACACAGAGAGAGTGAGAGACAGAGAGGGCAGAGAGAGGGAGAGAAAGAAATAGATAGAGAGGCAGAGGGAGAGAGAGGAGAGCCAGAGAGAAGGACAGCCAGAGAGAGAACATAAGGACAAAATATATGTACCAATTATGTACCAGAAATAAAGAGGGGCAGAGACAGAGTTACTCAGAGACGGAGAGAAATAAACAGTAAGTTATTAAGACAAGAGAGACAGATAAAGAGAGAAAGAAAGCATATATATATATATATATATATGTATAAAATGAGCGAGAGAGGCACTGCTAAATAATTACAAAGTGATAGGAGAGGAGAAGTAAATAGACAGAAGAAATCAATTCAAAATAACTTGACACTGAGGGAGAGTCAGAGTCAGTGCAGGAGAGTGTCAGACATAAAACGACAAAGAGAAAGAGAAAAAGAGGAAGAAAATAGAAAAGTGGAGAGAGGAGGAGAAATACAAATATTAAAACAGAGGCTGAGAAAGATGGAATGAAATACAGAAACAGATGCAAAGAAGAGTTCGAGAAGTCAAATCGAAACAGAGAGAAAGAAGGAGACAGAATTAGAGCTGGAGAGAGTGAGAAGCAAACAGAATGAAATAAAGACAGATGGAAAGGGAAGGAGGAAGAGATAGATAGAAAGAAGGAAAAGGGAAAAGTAGATCCACAGAGAGAAACAAAGATAGAGGTGATGCCAGGAGGCTGCACACTAAAGTCACTCAGCCTTGTGTACCTGACCCTGACCATTACTTACTGCAGGAGTTTCCCAGCTGCTCTGTGCAGTAAAAAATCATCTGATAAACGAAAGCCTGAGACTAAATCGGCTTCAGCATGTCTGAAGGAAAAGGACGATTAAAAGGAGGAAGTGCTGTTAGTAGGATTGTTACTGACACGTTGTGAAAGACCACACAGCAGAGGATAGATCACCATAGCAATAAGAACGATTGCAGGAGGGCTGGAGATGGTTTGAACTCCTGCCGGCTTGACTTTGCTACGTTGTGGACACTGAGAGAAAACAAGTGAAGTGTCAATCAATCATGGGTTGTATTTGTAGGAACCTATTTTTGATAAGCTAACGTCCCAGAGGTGTGGTTCTATGTTACAAAGAAGCTGGGCAGAAGTTGAGTGGGGAGAGACGCAGATCCACCACTGCTGCTCCAAACTCACCTTTCGCTTCCTGGCAGCACCACCTCACCTGGAATCTTCATGACTGCTCGCTACCTCCCAGCTTGATGCCTCGATGCAGGTTTACAGATTGCCTGTGAAGCAGATGACCTGGATAAAAGAGAAAGACAGGATACACTACAACGGTATCCATCAAAACGCCTGGAATCTTCCAGGCAAGCTTGAGTCAACCATGAGGATATAACTTTCGTTATCAGCTTAGTCGAAGATAGACATTGGATTTCCAAACGGTTATGCATTTTGGGAATTCAGAATGTGTTGTTTTATTGGTGTAAAAGCAATTCTAAATCGGGTATAATCCCAAGATGTTGATTAAATTCTAATGTAAATTTTTCCAGTGTATTATGAATAATAAATGATTGTTTTGTTCATAAAGCCATGGTTTGTGCCTAAAGATTCTTTAGGAGAAACAGCCCATTATTTAAACATAAATTTTAACCTTTTGGAGATGAAAAGGCACTGCCCAAAATTAAAGTGTAAAATCACTTTTCACCTTTTTATTCCTCCATCTCTACCATGTGTAACTTTCCCAGTGAGCTGCTGGGATTCTGTAATAAATCACAATGTACTCTTACTCCTTCTGCTGTCTTACTAAACTGGACAGGGTCCCGCAGCACTCTCCTGTTCTGTTACTGTTACAAATACTGTTATTGTTTCAGTTTAAAGAAAAATATGAATAATGGAGAAATTAACCAAATCCTAGATCAGAACTACATTCAGATTGAGTCCAATTTTACTCTGATTTATTTAATAGAAGCTAGACTTACAGACACTACACAAAATGGCTTATTTGACTTTTCCTCTGAATGTCTGGTCTCTCTGTCACCAGAAGCATTACGTCCAAATAACCAAATGTTAATCCATTTTTTTGCAGATGTTCACATTTTGGTCTTTCATTCCCTCACTGCTCCGCTGTCTTTGTGTTAAACACCAGCTAGTGCCATTCTGACTCCGTTTGTATCTTTAACGATAGTTCAACAGTGATTTAACAGGAGCAGCAAATGAACCCTCTCCGGATCTCACACCATAACAAGCTTCATCTTGCCCCTCAGTAAGATGGCTGCCTTATTGGCGGCCATTGGGTTTGAGGATCAAGGCGGCCATTTTGTTTAAGCTTCATGGCGGACAATTTGTTCAATATGACCATCTTGTCCCCCAGTAAGTTGGCCGCCTTGCCCCTCAGTTAAATGGCAGCCTTGCCCCTCAGTATGATGTCCAGCTTGTCCCTCAGTAAGATGTCCAGCTTGCCCCTCAGTATGATGTCCAGCTTGCCCCTCAGTAAGATGACTGCCTTACTGGTGTCCATTTTGTTTCAGGTTCATGACATTGAAGTTGTTTTTCATAGATTTAAGGTTTCATGGTAACTATGGCACAAGAGGAGGCCTTTCGCCCCACTGTGCCTGTGCCAGCTCTTTGAAACGGTTGTCCAATTCGTCCAATTTCCCCCTTTGATCTTTCCCCACATCCTTTATGGAGGCTTTGTAACAGTAGTTGTATTATGCAAATACATATGTATGTAATAATGCAAATTGATGTTGTAGTAGTTGCTGTAAGATATAAATACAAATTGTTGTCGATAAAGATTGTCTCTCAATCTTTTACTACTTGGATTCTTCTCCTTTATAAACTGGGCTTTGTTTTTGTGTAATTGAATGCTGCTGAGAGATGGTCCCTGTAACTGAGTGAGGGATCATGCTGTGTGTTAGGTTTTTAAAAAAACGTTTTGCTTTGGCTGTTTTAAATGTCATGAATTTGTTTGAAATCTTTCGCTGATTGGATAAAGCCACAAACTGTAAGTTGACCACAAACTACAGGCTTTCTCTCCACAGGGCACTGACCGAGGCCTTCACCACAGGCTGCACCCAATGAGACTCACGTGAGATTTGTCTGGGTCACTGTGGGATCATTGCGAGCACTGTGGGGTCACAGGTTGTTGTGGGATCACTGGGACACTGCAGGTTCACTGCGGTATTTTGGGATCACTGGGACACTGTGGGATCACTGGGACACTGTGGATCAATGGGGTATTTTGGGATCACTGGGTGCACTTTAGATCACTGGGACACTGTGGATCAATGGGGCACTATCACTGGGTGCACTGTGGGATCACTTGGTCACTGTGTGAACACTGTGGGATATTTAATTACCTAGATGGGCCGAATGGCCTGTTTCTGTGACGTGCTGAATTCTATGTAATATTTATATAAAGATATCTTGTATTGTATTTTATATAAAAGAAGTAGCTGTGGTAAAACAGAAAGAGTAGTCGGGCCGAATGGACACTGTACTGTGCTGTACTGTACATTCGATGTTAAATATATATACATATAATATTTGATTATATATTGTATTATATTTTCTACTCCAGAAGTTGTTGTCAAATAAGAAATTCAGGGGAACTTCATTACCCAGATGGGCCGAATGGCCTGCTTCTGTGCCGTGCTGTATTCTATGTAAAATATATATAAAGAAATGTACGGGGTTAAATTCGATATCCCCCGAATCCGGGCGCGGGGGTCGATTAACCCCCGAGTGATTAACCTGAACCCGGTCGTTGAGATGCAGACAGTCCGTGAGATTGGTGCTGCCTGGTGATTTATCGGATTCCTGCGAGCAGTCAGGCCTGGCTGCGCTGTTGAGCGGCTTCTCACCAGCAGGGGGGGCCCAGATATTTCGTCAGTGGTGAGCACCTCTTCAAGGCAGCCTTCACCTCTTAAAGGCAGGTTGCACCTCGCAAAGTCAAACATTTGATTCAGATACAAACCTCCGGGGTCATTTCGTCTCGTACAGTTTTGATTGGTAGCTTCTTTTGAATTAAACAGGCCATTGCTTAAAATGACTGGATCCCAGTCACTGTTTTGCAGCCATTTTCCAGCCTGTCTTTTTCAAACTGGTGAGTCTGTTTGGAATCTCTGAGAATGTTAATCAAGTCGACAGTTTCCACAGTTTGTGAGAAAAAGATAACACAGAACCAGGATGTTCGAAAGTTCGGTCACAGTTTCGTATAGTATTTGTGAATTATTTATTATTTTCTTTTCCAGTAAGGATCTGGTTGAGCTTTACATTAAAACTGTTGCCTTGCTGCTATTATTTGTTTGTCCTCTTAGTGTTTCATCAATTTTTTTGTCAGTTAAAGTCGAAAACAAGGTCCAGTGTAGTGTGAATCTGTCACCCTCTGAAGAGCAGGCACTATCAGGCACTGGATAGAACGAGTGGGCTGATATAATCTGAAGGGGTTTCACTGTTCATTACCTGGAGCCCTTCAAATGTTACATTGATATCAGGACAAGCAGAAACACTGAGACATTGGGAGTGAAGCCTCACCTAACAGAGGAGCTGCTTTTTCAAGCTTAGAAATACAGCTGATTTTAAATCAGCAAAATGAAATTTCATTAACGGAGGCAAAAAGGCAACTATCTCTGAACTGTCACCACTATCTGAAAAACACGGACATTATACTGATTGGGGAATAATGATTTTGTTCAAAACATACAAATTACAAATCAATACTATTTTTAAAAAAAATAACGATCTGATATAAAGCATTCTCCAACCAAACAAAAGCACCAAGCATTCCCAGGACGTTGAGAGATTATGTGAGTGGGCAAAACTGTGGCAAATGGAGTTCAATGTGGGAAAATGCGAGGTCATCCACTTCAGATCTAAGAAAGATAGATCAGAGAGTTTTCTAAATGGTGAGGAGCTCGGAACTGTGGAGGAGCAGAGAGATTTAGGCGTCCAAGTACAAAAATCATTAAAAGCTAGTGGACAGTTATAAAAATAATTAAAAAGGCTAATGGAATGTCGGTCTTTATTTCAAGAGGGCTGGAATATAAAGGGGTGGAAGTTATGTTCCAGCTGTACAGAGCTCTGGTTAGAGCCCACCTGGAAGACTGCATTCAGTTCTGGGCACTGCACCTCAGGAAGGATATATTGCCCTTGGAAGGGCTGCAGCGCAGATTCACCAGAATGATATCGGGGCTAAAAGGGTTAAATTATGAGGCCAGGTTGAATGGACTAGGCTTGTATTCCCCCGAATATAGAAGATTAAGGCGTGATTTAATTGAGGTGTTTAAGATGATGAAAGGAGTTGATAGGGTAGATAGAGAGAAACTACTTCCTCTGTTGGGGCAGTCTAGAACAAAGGGCCACAACCTTAAAATTAGAGCTAGGCCGTCCAGGGGTGATGTCAGGAAGCACTTCTTCATAAAAAGGTAGTGGAAATCTGGAACTCTCTCCCACAAAAGTCTGTTGAGGCTTGGGGTCAATCCGAATTTTCAAAACGGAGATTGATAGACTTTTGTTAGGCAAGGGTATAAAGGATTCTGGAACCAAGGCGGGTAGATGGAGTTAAGGTACAGATCAGCCATGATCTACTTGAATGGCGTAACAGGTTGAGGAGCTGAATTGTCAACTCCTGTTCCTATGTAACAGGCTCGTATGGCTGAATGGACTCCTCTTGTTCCTATGTAACATGCGCGAACGGCTGAATGCCGTCCAGATCCTGTATAACAGTATCGAAGGGCTGAATGGCCTCCTCCTGTTCCAGTTCAACAAGCTCGAGGGGCTTAATGGCCGAGTCCTATTCCAGTGTAATAGGATCGAGGTGTTGAATGGCCTTCAGTTCCAGTATAATGCGCTCAAGGGGCTGAGTGGCCTCCCCCTGTTCCTATGTAACAGGCTTGAGGGGCTGATTGGCCACCAGATCTGGTGTAGAGGGCTCGAGGGGTTGAATGGCCTCCTCCTGTTGCTATATGACAGGCTTGAAGGGTTGATTGGCGTCTAGTTCCTGTATAACAGGCTCGAAGGGCTCAATGGCCTTCAGTTCCCAGATAACAGGCTCGAGGGGTTGAATGGCCTCCTCATTTTGATATTTGACAGGCTTGAGGGGTTGATTGGCCTCAAGTTCCTGTATAATAGGCTCGAAGGGCTGAATGGCCTCCTCCTGATTCTATGTAACAGGCTTGAGGGGATGATCGGCCTCCAGTAACGATGTCACGGGCTTGAGGGGCTGAATGACCTCCTCCTTTTCCTGTGTAACAGCATTCAGAGGCTGAATGGCCTTCAGTTCCCATACCAGAGGCTTGAGGATCTCAATGGCCTCCTTCTGTTCCCGTCGAACATCCGTGAAGGACTTGCCGCCATTTTGTCCAAGATGGCCGGCGAACTTGCCACCGTGTTGTCTAAAAATTAGAGCCGGACCATTCAGGAGCGAGATTAGAAAACATTTCTGCACACAAAGGGTGGTAGAAATTTGGAACTCTCTTCCACAAACGGCAATTGATACTAGCTCAATTGCTAAATTTAGATCTGAGATAGATAGCTTTTTGGCAATCAAAGGTATTAAGGGATATGGGCCAAAGGCGGGTATGTGGAGTTAGATCACAGATCAGCCATGATCTTATCAAATGGCGGAGCAGGAAGAAGGGGCTGAATGGCTTACTCCTGTTCCTATGTTCCTATGATATTATTTATATGGAATTCCGACAGGCATTTGATAAGGTTCCACACAAGAGACTGTTGACAAAAATGAAAGCGCATGGAACTTGAGGCAATGTATTGACATGGGGAGAGAATTGGTTCGGAGATAGGAGACAGAGAGTAGGGATAATGGGTACATACTCCAATTGGCAGGATGCGACTAGTGGTGTCCCCCAGGGATCTGTAACTGGGGTCTCAGCGTCTCATCATATTTATCAATGACTCAGATGAAGGAACAGAGAGTCGTATATCCAAGTTTGCTGATGACACTAAGTTAGGTGGTACAGTAAGTAGTGTGGATGCGAGTGGAAAGTTGCAAAGGGACATTGATAGATTAAGTGAGTGGGCAAAACTATGGCAGATGGAGTTCAATGTGAGGTAATCCACTTTGGACCTATGGTCAGGGTATTTTCCAAATGGTAAGAAACTAGGAACTGTGGAGAAGCAGAGAGAATTAAAGGTTCATTTACATAAATCAGTAAAAGCTAACGGACGGGTCAAAAATAATTTAAAAGGCGAACGGAATGTTAGCCTTTATCTCAGGGGGCTGGAATATAAAGAAGTGGAAGTTATGTTCCAGTTATATAAAGCTCTGGTGAGACTGCGTCTGGAGTAACTGCGTTCAGTTTTGGACACTGCACCTCAGGAAGGATAGATTGGCCTTGGAGCGTGTGCAGAGCAGATTCACCAGAATGTTACCGGGGCTAAAAAGGTTAAATTATGAGGACAGGCTGCATAGACTAGGCTCGTATTCCCTCGAGTATTGAAGATTGAGGGGCGGTCTGAGCGAGGTGTTTAACATGTTTAAATGATTCGATAGAATAGAGAGAGAGAATCAATTTCCTCTGGGGAATCAAGAACGAGGGGGACAGAACCTTAAAATTAGAACCATGCCATTCAGGTTCGAAATCAGGAAGCACTTTTTTACACAAAGGGCAGTAGAAGTCTGGAACTCTGTCCCCCAAAAGGCTGTGGATGCTGGGGGTCAATTGAAGCTTTCAAGACTGAGATCGATAGATTTTTGTTGGGTAAGGGTATCGAGGGATCGGGAGTAAAGGCGGGGAAATTGATTTGAGGTACAGATCATCTATGATCTAATTGAAGGGCGGAACAGGTTCAAGGGGCTAAATGGCCTCCTCCTGTTCCCAATGGAAATGTTGACAATTTGCTTTGTTGAGTCTGTGACGTCAGGGTCAACCCCTGACCAAACAAGGCAGGTCACATTTGGGAGTTTAATAACTTTGAAATGAACATTTTTCTTTTGTGACTTGTGCAACTTCGATCAATTCAATAGTTGTGAAAGAGACTCAATGCAGTCATTCGAACTTCTGGCTGATGATCAAAGCAGAGGTTTGTGTAGCGTCGCGTTTATCACGTTCACTTTATCTGCAGAAAGGTTCCCGGGCAGGAAGACAAATTTATTTTTTCTCTGTGAAATAGCCGGTCCTGTCAAATTTCACACAAATTCGTGGTCTCACGAGCATTGAACATTTTAAACCGAGCCCTTAAAAATACAGTGCGTAAAATGAGAAGGGATAAAATGTTCATCGCACAAAATAAATTATTAAAGATTTCCAACTTCCCTCAGTCGCCTTTCATTCTGCAAAATAACGTTATCGGTTAATTAATGGTGATGAAAACAATAATTGTTTTTTTTTCTTCCCACAGACTTTGAGTCAGTTCATGCGATGAATACAACACGTGTTCAAAAGTTGCTTCCCTGACCGGGAATCGAACCCGGGCCGCGGCGGTGAGAGCGCCGAATCCTAACCACTAGACCACCAGAGAGCGCTGTTGGTTAGTTTATCAGATGTAATATGGATTTCCCTTTCTCTGTGATTCAGCTTTTAATTATTTTTAGCTCCTGATTGCGGATATTCCCGTGATTAAATAGGAATAAAGTACAATAGGCTCAGGAAAACCCGGGGAGGTGGCATCCCGCTCAGCGAGCCTTTCCAGCAGCACTTATCTTACCAAGCACTGGAGTGAGTGAAACTTTCTCCGGGGGGGTCTCAATGTGGAAAGGGTGGCGAGTGAAGTAGCCATTTGTAAGTCAGGATGGCCGAGCGGTCTAAGGTGCTGCGTTCAGGTTGCAGTTTCCTTTGGAGGCGTGGGTTCGAATCCCACTTCTGACATCAGTTATTTTGACTCCTATTTTATTTGTTGCTGGAGCTGCGGTTGATTTTTCGGCACAGTTGATTTGCTCTTCCCGCAAAAAGCAACAAGGTCTCGATCCACGGCACGTATTGCCGCCCACCGGCTCATCCCCAAAACGAGCTTTAAACGAAAATATGCTTTAAACACAAGGCTTAAACTATGGAGAGAACAGACACTCGGGGAAATGTACCATAGGAACAGGAGTAGGCCATTCAGCCCCTCGAGTCCGCTCCGCCATTTGATAAGATCGTAGTTGACCTGTGATCTCACTCCATATACCTGCCTTTGGCCCATATCCCTTAATACCTTCGGTTGGCAAAAAGCTATCGATCTCAGATTTAAAAATTGCAATTAAGCAAACATCAATTGCCGTTAGGGGAAAAAAGTTCCAAACTTCTTCCACCCTTTGTGTGTCGAAGTGTTTTCTAATCTCACTCCTGAAAGATCTGGCTCTAATTTTTAGACTGTGCCCCCAAGTCCTAGAATCCCCAACCAGCGGAAATAGTTTCTCTCTATCCAGAAAATGTCAATGACACAGTCAACGAAAGGTGCAGTTCACGAAGGCGGCTCACCAGCACCTTCTCAAGAGCAATTAGGTTCTGGGCAATAAATGCTGACCTTGCCATTGACACCCACATCCCATGATTGAAGACAAAAAAAAGTCGCCTGCATTGCCGAGTAATTTCCTGCTGCTAAACGACGGGAGGAATGAAACCATCGGCTTCAGTCCTTTGAACGAACTGTATACACTTGCCGTCGAGCTCAATCCCCACTTGGTCCTCTGCCCCGAATATCCACTGCATCAGAAAATCCTCCATAACATAGAATCACAGCATGAAAACATCACAGAAGGAGGCCATTCGGCCCATCGTGCCTGTGCCAACTCTTTGAAAGAGCTATCCAATTGGACCTACTCCCCTTCCCTTTCCCCATAGCCCTGCAAAATTTTCCCCTTCAAGTATTTATCCAGTTCCCCTTTGAATGTTATTATTGAATCTGTTTCCACCACCGTTTCAGGCAGCGCATTCCAGATCATGTCAACTCGCTGCGTAAAAAAAAATCTCCTCATCTCACCTCTGTTGCCAATTACCTTAAATCTGTGTCCTCTGGTTACCATCCTTTCTGGCACTGGAAATAGTTTCTCCTGATTTATTCTATCAAAACCGTTCATGATTTTAAACACCTCTGTTAAATCTCCCCTTAACCTTCTCTGCTCAAAGGAGAACAACCCCAGCTTCTCCAGTCTCTCCACCTCACTGAAGTCCCTCATCCCTGGCACCATTCTAGTAAATCACCTCTGCACCCTCTCCAAGGCCTTGACATCCTTCCTAAAGTGTGGTGGGCAGAATTGTGTGGTGGCCAGCTGGGGCCTAACCAGTAATTTATAAAAGTTTAGCATAAGTTCATTGCTTTTGTACTCGATGCCTCTATTAATAAAGTCAAAGATTCCGAACACTTTTTTTTTTGCAATCTATTCAACTTGTCCTGCCACCTTCAAAGATTTGTGTATGTATACCCCCAGGTCTCTCTGTTCCTGCACCCCCTTTAAAATTGCACCATTTAGTTTAAAGAGCTGGCACAGACTCGATGGGCCGAATGGCCTCCTGTGATTCTATGATTCTATGTTTTTGATGACACCTCGATGAAGCGCTTTGGGATATCCCCCAGAAGTGGGAGTCAGCAGTTCACTTTCTCACTTAACACTATCATCTAACCTTGGCTTGACTAAATAGATGTTTTCGTGGTGTAATGGTTATCATGTTGGCCTCACAGGCGAAAAACTCCCGGTTTAATCCCGGGTCAGAAACAATTTGCTGGAACTTGCTCCTCACAAACTTCCAGGCGCGAGCTTTCTCTCGTGTAAATTGGGCTGCAATCCTTTCAAATTCAACAACGACTGCACCAGATTCCTGGTCTCATAAACACTGAACACTTCTAAGCAGACTCCGAAAATAAAGTGCGTAAAATGAGAAGGGATAGAAGTCAGAAAAGTTAGCCTAGTTTCGACAGTCACTCGGCAAACTTGTTAGCATTTCGTTCATTGCGAAACAGAAAGTTGTGGGTTTATTAATGGTAATTAAAAGAATCATCTCAGAGACTTGAAACAGTTTCTCCTTATTTGCTCTATCAAAACCTTTCATAATTTTGAACACGTCTATCAAATCTTCCCTTAACCTTCTCTGCTCTCAGGGGATAACCCCAGCTTCTCCATTCTCGCCACAAAACTGAAGTCCCTCATCTCTGTTACCATTCTAGTAAATCTCCTCTGCCCCCTCTCCAAGGCCTTGGCATCTTTCCTAAAGTGAGGTGCCCAGAATTGAACACAATGCTCCAGCTGCAGCCGAACCAGTGTTTTATAAACGTTTAGCATAACTTTATTGCTTTTGTACTCTCTGCCTCTATTAATAAAGTCCATTTCACCAGGCTGTCTATATCCTCCTGAAGTCTGATACTATCCACCACATTGTTTTCTACATTCCCGAGTTTCGTGTCATCTGCAAACTTTGAAATTATTCCCTGTGTACCAAAGTCCAGGTCATTAATGTATGTATCAAAAATGAAAACTTTTTGCAGTGTGACTTGTGTGATTTTAAGCCTAGTTCATAGAACATCTTCTCATAATTTAACGCATTACACCCTGGTAACAATCTGGTGAATCTGTGCTGCACTCCTTCCAAGGCCAATATATCCTTTCAGATTCAAAGGGTATAAACTTGAAGTAAGCGTCACTGTGGATCAGTTTTCGCTCACTCAAAGTTATCTGTGGGCTTTTAAAGAATAAGGGAGCAGCCACTGTCGCCCCTTTTGACAAGCCTATTTTGTGGCACTTTATCAAACGCCTTTTGAACGGCCATTTAGACAACATTAATCACATTGTCCTCATCAAACCTCTCTGTTAACTCATCACAAAACTCAATCACGATTTGCCTTTAACAAATCCACAGTGGCTTTCTATTATCAATCCACACTTGTCTAAATGACTGTTAATTTTGTTCCAGATTATCATATCTAAAAGCTTCCCACCACCGTGGTTAAACTGACTGGCCTGTAGTTGCTGGGTTTATCCTTACACCCTTTTTTGAAAAAGGGTGTAACATCCGCAATTCTCCAGTTCTCTGGCACCAAACCCTGTATCTAAGGAGGATTGAAAGATTATGGCCAGGACCTCTGCAATTTACACCCTTACTTCCCTCAGCAACCGAAGATGCATCCCATTCGGACCAGGTGACTTATCTACTTTAAGTACAGCCAGCCTTTCTAGTATCTCCTCTTTATCAATTTTCACCCAATCCAGTGTCTCAACTACCTCCCCTTTTACTGTGATTTAGGCAGCATTTTCTTCCTCGGTGAAGACAGATGCCAAATACTCATTTAGTACCTCAGCCATGCCCTATGCCTTCATGCGTAGATCTCCTTTTTAGTCCCAAATTGGTCTTACCACTCCTCTTACTACGCATGAAGGCATAGAGCATGACTGAGGTACTAAATGAGTATTTTGCATCTGTCTTTACCGAGGAAGAAAACGCTGCTTAAATCACCGGAAAAGGGGAGGTAGTTGAGATACTGGATGGGGTGAAAATTGATAAAGAGGAGATACTAGAAAGGCTGGCTGTCCTGAAAGTGGATAAGTCACCTGGTGCGAATGGGTTACATCCTCGGTTGCTGAGGGAAGTAAGGGTGTAAATTGCAAAGGCCCTGGCCATAATCTTTCAATCCTATTTCCAATTCTATTTATATGCCTATCGAAGACTTTTAATGATTTGATGAAGGGATCGAGTGTAATGTATCCAAGTTTGCTGATGATACAAAGCTAGGTGGGAAAGTAAGATGTGAGGAGGACACAAAGAGTCTGCAAAGGGATATAGACAGGTTCAGTGCGTGGGCAAGAAGGTGGCTGATGGAGTATAATGTGTGGAAATGTGAGGTTATTCACTTTGGTAGGAACAACAGAAAAACAGAATCTTTTTGAAATTGTTAGAAACTATTAAACGTTGATGTCCAGAGAAACTTGGGTGTCCTGGACACCTGAACTCCAGGTTGTGCTAACCTAGTATAAGCATCCAAAACCTGATGACGGAGAAAGGCGAAATAAACACTAAGACATGAAACAATCTTTGGTGGGTTCTGAGAGTCAGCAAAGTGGGATGGTTTACGACCATGAGTAAAGATCAGTGGTGATTATGTACTGAACAATGCAGCCGAATCGTATACAGATAGAGCATGTTCCCTTCTCAAATGTTGGAGCTCTCAATAGGGGACAGTCAGAAGTCCATTGCCACAGGCAATCCGCAAAGGTCAGGTCTGATCTACCTGGATTCGCAGAGAGGTCAGGTTGTGTTTATTGCTTGTCATTAATGTGATCTGTAGACAGTTATATTATAATAATAATATTGTTGAATGTAATGTTGAAGACATCTGTAGTGCAACTCTGTTGTAAGTCAATCTATTAAACTTGCTATTTTGTAACCACTCGGGCTAAAATCAAGCGGAAGTTATTGTTGATGGATTAACAACCCATAGTTGCGACAGTAATGGGAGAAATCCGCGAACAAACATCACACCCATAGTTTTTATTTTAACACGTTCTTTTTTTGCAATTCTAACCAATGTCCAAACAACGAAAGCCCACGTGTTTTTCAGAAGCTTCCCATCCTGTTATGTATTTTGAGCAGTTTCCTGCATGTATAAACATCACACGCATAGTTTATATTTTCACACGTTCTTTTTTGCAGTTCTAATCGACGTCTCAACACCGAAAGTCTAAGTGTTTTTCAGAAGTTTCCCCTACTGTTATGTATCTTGAGCAGTTTCCCACATCCTTTTCCTGTGATGTGTTAATTCTGGGTGCAGGATGAATGTGATTGGATTTGCTGCAGTCCGCTGACAGCAGGCGATGGAAGCGAGCGCCATGCTGCCGCTGACAGGTGAAGGAGACTTCTGATGCTGCCTGACATCCGGTGGGGGTGGGCGGGGATTTGAAAGCCAACCCATTCCACCAATCTGGAAACTATGAAGTGGTGCTTGAGAAACATTGATAGAAACAAACGCCCATTGTAGCAGCCAGGTCTCGTGGCGCAACGGTAGCGCGTCTGACTCCAGATTAGAAGGTTGCGTGTGCAAATCACGTCGGGGTCACAGTTTTTTTCCCTTTGAGATGGTTTGTATAATTCTGCAATTAATGTTTTCTTTGCGTCTTCACAATTAACAGAACCCTACTCTGAAGTCTGCCTCTGGTTCCCCAGTGTCAGGGAGGGAAGCACCTGATGATCTCATTTATTTAATGGAACGAACAGAAGAAAAACACACGTCTTCGTTCAAAAACCACCCTGCAGGTGGACACATAGTGAGATAAACACAGGGCAGAGATGCAGACAGTATCCGGAAACATCGGGAAATAGACAAGAGAAATAGATTGAGCTCTTTGTTATCAGAAAATTGTCGAAACCTCCATGGTCAATGAAAGGGCTTTTTTTGACCGGTTTCCCGTTGCAACTTGCAATTCAGGAGAACTTGGTGGATGGTTGGTTCGGTTCCCTTGTCCCCCACCAGTGGAAAAGGTTTGTCCATCCCACCCCACTAACTCCTTTCAAAAGCCACTCTGTCCAAAGCCCATATATCCTTCCAGATTAAAAGGGAATAAAGCTTGAAATGAGCGTCACTGAGAATCAGTTTTCTCTCACTCAAATTTATCTGTTTAATGAAGTAAAAGATGCAGCTTACAAAGAATAAGGGAGCAGCCACTGTCTCCCTTTTTGACACGAGAAGAAATTCGATCTGGATGTTCATGGAGACCAAGTTTCAAAATAACGTTTCCGCCCGGGATCGAACCGGGGACTTTTTGCGTGTAAAGCAAACGTGATAACCGCTACACTACAGAAACCGATGATATTTTACTGAACACAATGGGCAACTGAATGGTGTCCTCTCTCTGCTCGTATTTGCAATGTGTTGTTTCAAGTGCAGCAAGAGATACAGACAGTGGCTGCTCCGTCTTTTCTTTAAAAACTCTCAGGGTAGTGGGTTTGAGCCCCACGTTGGGCGAGTACCGTTTTAAACTTTATGCTGCTTCCACCATTGAGCCCCAGCTCTGACACTTCCCCCCGCCCACTCCCTCCGTCTCACCGGGCAAGATGGGGCCGCGCCCGGGCTGAATTTCTCCAATTAGGTTTCCGCCCCAGTCGCAGCACGAAATGGTCCTTATCAACTCACAAATGATACCCTATGCGACGACCACCATGATAAACAATCCCTCCTCATCCTTCTCAAATACAATATCTCACCGTGCTGTTATGCTGTTAGACGAGTTTCCTCTCTCTGCTCTTATTTGGAATGTGTTGCTTTTCCGTCTGACGACACTGAGTTTCATCGTATTATGTTTGTCCACAAGAGGAGATCATTCGGCCCATCGTGCTGTAATCTTTCTATGATTCAAGTCGAGTGCTCGTTGAGCATGTGAAAGATAGCAGGATAGATTCTTGCATTCTCCACTCATCTTTTGACTTGGGTCAATTGTCCAGAAACAAAAGTGGCGTCAGTTTTCAGCGAGTCCACGGTCCATGTACTTCTTAAGCTTCACTGCGTGCTACTGTACAGAGAGGTCAAGGGGCAGCTAATCTTTTTGTGTGCTGCAGGAAGCAAAAATTCTTGATTTTGGTCTTGAGCAAAGATGGAAAAAAAAAGCATAATGATGCCTTCTCTGAGGATTGAACTCAGGACCTTCAGATTATGAGACTGACGCGCTGCCTACTGCGCTAAGAAGGCACTTGATGCATAAATCTCCAGGCAGCTCTACCAAGTAGGACAGTTTGCAAGGTGTAAAATCATAAACTAATCGGCAGTTTGCAAAAACTCTCCATCCAGGTGGAAATCGAACCTACAATCTTCTGAATTTTGGTCAGACACGTTCCCCATTGCTCGACTGGCCAAAGGTGTGTCGAGTAAGTCGGAGCTCACACGCTCACAGCGCTGCGGTATGAGCAGGTACCGAGTCAGTCTCGGTCATGCCCACGCAACTCCACGAGTCCGGGAGTGTCAAAAGGCGCACGGAGAACAATCACCAAAGAGAGGGACCTTTGCTGTTTCCCTTCGATAGCTCAGCTGGTAGCGTGGAAAACTTGTAGAGATTAAAACTTGAAAGCAAAATCACTCTTAAATTGTTAGTTTAATTCTGGCTCAAAATAACGAACGTGCTTTCTGAGTAAACGGTATTGAGCTCAAGGCCGGTTTCTTAACTTTACAGACTGCTCACTGCTTAAAATGTTGGCGCTTTTCCTTTCTCAAACCTTCAAGCTGTTTTGATCGAGCATTTGCCTCTGCTCACCAGCAGGGAGCGCGTTTGAGCAACAACACGTCAAACCGGACTCACTTTCAGGCAAAAAAGACTTCTGTCAGTCTTTCGGACAGGTCTCTCGCTGATCAAAGGAGTGCCGTTGAGCAGCATTTTTTTAATTTTCAAAATATACATTATTTCATAAAATTTAATGATACGTAAAGTTCAGGGTTAAAGTTCGCAATTTCAATTCAAAACAATACAAAACAGATCGCACACGCTATGATCCCATTATTTCAATACAATACACAGTGTATGTCTTACAATACATTCTGTATAATAAAAGGTGCGATGGGTTTACACGGTGCTCTTTCCCCATAGAGCCCTTGTATAGGCCGCACCGTGCCTCAGTGCATCCCGCAGCACATTTCCCTGGACCTTGGAGTGTGTCAGTCGGCAACACTCGCTCGTGGACCGCTCCTTCAGCTGGGAGACCAGAAGGTTTCGGGAGGCCCAAAGGGCCTCCTTCACCGAGTTGTTGGCCTTCCAGCAGCTGTTGATATCTGTCTCGGTGTCGGTCCCGGGGAACAGCCCGTAGAGCACAGCGTCTTGTGTTACCGAGGTGTTGGGGATGAATGGGGACAGAGGCCAACGCATCTCTCTCCACTTATTCTGCGTGAAGGACCAGTCCATCAGGAGACGGGCGATGGTCTCATCCCCGTTGCAGCCTTGAAGGCAGCTCGAGGTGGTGCTGAGAATTTGTCCATGTTGGAATGACCGCACTGGGAGCGCGGATCTCACCACCATCCAGACCACATCCTGGTGCCTGTCGGTCAGTTCCGGCGACGAGATGTTCTGCCAAATGGCATCGACCGTCTGGTCGGGGATCTGCCCGATCGGATTCACCCTCTCCTTTTCCTGCAGGACCCCCAGAACGTTCCTCGTCGACCACTGTCTGATGGCCTTGTGGTCGAAGTGGTTCCTCCTCAGGAAATTCTCCAGCTGGGACAGGTTATGGGGGCAGTCCAGCTGGACGGGACGTCCTCCGTCTCCTCAGACAGCATGACCAGACCCAGTTTTCTCAATGTTTTGGACAGGTAGAAACTCAGCACGTAGAGACACTTGGTGTTTGTGTACCGGGGCTCTGCACACATTCTGAGGCAGCCACACACAAAGGTGGCCATCAGGATCAGGGCAGCATTGGTGACGCTTCTGCCCCCTTTGTCTGGAGGTTTGTACATGGTGTCCCTGTGGGCGCGTTCTACCTTGGACCTCCAGAAAAAGTGGAAGATAGCTCGGGTGACTGTGGTGACGGAGTTGGGGGGAATGGGCCAGACCTGGGCCACGGAGAGCAACACCGCGAGTACCTCACACCTTATCAACAGATTCCTGCCCGTTATTGAGAGAGACAGCGTCCCCCCAACATACCAAGCTTCTGTTTCGCCTTGGCGAACCGCTCCTCCCATTTCTTGGTGGAGGCCTGGGGCCCCCTGAACCAGCTCGCAAGTACCATCAGTTAGTCGGACCTGACGGTGAAGGGGACAAAGGATCGGGTCTCCCACCTGCCAGAGAACATGGCCTCACCCTTACTGTAGTTCACTCGGGACACCGAGGCCAGTTCGAAACGATCGCAGATGCCCATCAATCTGTGGACCGACTGCTGATCGGAGCAAAAGACAGTGACGTCATCCATGTACAGGGCGGCCGTAATCTGAGAGCCTCCGCTGCCTGGGATCGTCATCCCCCTGATACTTGTGTCCTTCCTGACGGACGGGGCAAACGGCTCGATACCACATATGAACAAGACCATGGAGAGAGGACAGCCCTGCCTGACTCCAAATCTGATCAGAAAACTCTCCGACTCCAGCCCATTGATTAGGACTGCGCTATGAATGTCCGCGTGGAGCAGTCAGGTCCAATTGGACATTTCCTCCCCAAAGCCCATTTTGGACAGCACATTCATCATGTATGTGTGGGATATTCTGTCAAAGGCCTTGTCCTAGTCCGGGCTGATGAGGCAGGTGTTCACCCCCCTTTCCTACATGTAGACGATCGTATACCTGGACAGTACCAGGGTATCAGAGACTTTCTGCCGGGGACAGTACAGGTCTGATCCGGGTGGATCACCTGCTCCAGAGTGGACTCGAGCCTGTTGGCGATGGCCTTCGACAGAATCTTGTAGTTGACATTTAGCAAGGAAATGGGTCGCCAATTTCTGATTTCCCCCTGTCCCTCTTCTGCTTGTAGATGACAGTGATGATGCCTTTCCTCATGGACTCTGAAATGCTGTCTGCCAGAAGCATACCCCCGTACACATCCAGTAGCTCTTGGCCAGTCCAATCACACAGAGCCGAGTACAACTCAACCGGTAAGCCATCGCTCCCCGGAGTTCTACTTTTCTCCAAAGACCGGACGGCCTTTGTCAGCTTCTCCAAGGTCAATGGCCGATCCAGGCGCTCCTGTTCGCTGTCCTCTAAGACCTCCGTAATAGAGGACAGGAAGGGTTGGGAGGCCGTGCTGTCTCTGGGCTTTGCTTCATATTGCCCGGCATATAACGATTTGCTGATCCTCAGTATGTCGGTCTGTAAAGGCGTCACCGAGCCATCTTCCTCCTTCAGGCTGCTGATCACCAGAGGTCTCTCTGTGCAGCTTCTGGACGAAGAAACGCGAACACTTCTCGCCCTGCTGCACGGAGTGGACTCTAGACCGAAAGGTGATCTTCGAGGCCTCGGAGGCGAAGAGCGAGACTTTCTGGCTCTTCACCTCCCTGAGTTCCTCCCCGACATCGATCCCCATCGACTGCAGCTGGAGCAGATCCTGCATGCTTTTCTGGAGCTGGGACAATTTCCTCTGTCTCTCTCTCGTCCCTTTAACAGGACAGGTAAAACAGTGAGATCAGAGGGTGAGGCCCCTTTAACTGGACAGGTCAAACCGTGAGATCAGAGGGTGAGGCCCCTTTAACTGGATATGTCAAACCGTGAGATCAGAGGGTGAGGCTCATTTAACTGGACGGGTCAAACCGTGAGATCAGAGGGTGAAGCCTCTTCAACTGGACGGGTCACACCGTGAGATCATAGCGTGCGGCCCCTTAAACTGGAGGTGTCACACCGTGAGATCACAGGGTGAAGCCTCTTGAACCGGAAGGGTCACACGGTGAGATCTCAGGGTGAGACTGCTTTAACTGGATGGGTCACATCGTGAGATCACGGGGTGAAGTCCCTTCAACTGGACGGGTCACAACGTTAGATCTCAGGGTGAGGCCCATTTAACTGGACGAGTCACAATGTTAGATCTCAGGGTGAGGCACATTTAACTGGACGGGCCACACCGTGAGATTACAGGGTAAGGCCCCTTCAACTGAATGGGTCACACCGTGAGATCTCAGGGTGAGACCGCTTGAACTGGATGTGTCACACCGTGAGATCATGAGGTGAAATCCCTTTAGCTGGATGTGTCACAACGTTAGATCTCAGAATGAGGCCCCTTTAACCAGACGTGTCACACCGTGAGATGACAGGGTGATGCCCCTTTAAATGGACAGGTCACACCGAGCGATATTAGGGTAAGGCTCTGTGATTCCAGGTGGTATTTCCTAGCTCGGCTAATTTAAATATGTGAGGTGACGAGAGTGTTGGAGAAATGAAGGCTTGAGATGGCAGAAGCACAGGGTCTCAGCAGCAGTGGGACCAGGACTGTACTTTGTAACTGGTGCAGGGAAACAGCAGTGGGAACGGAAATCACAAAATCACAAGAGACTTAGAGGTCCATGTGTATAGATCATTAAAATATCATGGACAGGCACAGAAAATAATCAATAAAGGATAATGGAATGCTGGCCTTTATATATAGAGGACCAGAATACAATGGGGTAGAAGTTATACGACAACTGTACAAAGCCCTCGTTAGACCACACCTGGAGTACTATGTTCAGTTGTGGGTACTACACTTTAGGAAGGTCACATTGGCCTTGGGAGTGCAACGCAGATTTACTGGAATGTTACCTGGACACTGAGTGGGGAAATTGGATAGGACCTGTTTTTGGGCGGGAGCAGCACGATCCGCTATTACCCCGCGCCCAATGGGCCCTGCGCAGGCAGGACGAGATTTTCGTCAGCCCTGAGGACTCACCTGCAATCTGCGTTGGCAATCAGCGTTGAACGAGGATTCCATGCAATTCGCACTTTCCACCAGCAGGGGGAAGCTCCTATCTCTTAAAGGCAGGCTGTCTGTTAGAAATCTTTTAAAGGTAGCTGGTGCCTGTTATTTGCTGAATATAACAGCCTGATGTCTGCACGGAGTCTGAATGGAGATCAGACATCGCACATGTAAAGCACAGAAGCAAGTCCCATCCCTATTTTTAAATACTGATGAGTGAATTTAAAATATTGAATAAAGGTTGCACACCAGTAAATCCCACATCCTCCAATCTGCAGGCCAGACCTCATCAATCTGCCGGCCTGAGACTCCGTGCACCAAGGTTCTCTGCTGATTCACCAGAGGCCTTGGTGTAAGAGGTGGACTGAAGGAGGGACATCCTATATCCGCAGTGGGCAAGAGGTCCTCCAGACATACACCCAAAAGGTAGTGGGAGGCAGTCGGGGATGAGGTCAATCCCAGGTGCACAGCATCATGGACATGGATGCAGTACAGGAAGAAGTTCAATGCTTTGACATGAGTGGTCAAGATGAGTGAGCTCAACTGTCAAGTAGCGCCTCCTACCAACTACACCACTAGCCGCACCCATTGCTCCACGCACTACACCCCCCATCACCCACATACCAACAAATTCTTTCCATCAGTACTCAACCCTCTCACCCTTACACATTGCCACCGTTGCAAGCAGCACACACAAAACTCTCAGGCCACACACACTGGCAGCTATTCAACCATGATAGGAACATCACCCGCTTTCTTGCAGGAGAAGCTGGCACATATCAGGAGACAGCCAGTGGCGGTGGCATTTTGCTCCTCGAGACTTTTCTGTCACTCGATCAGATCAGGGTGGACCTGTGATCTAACTCCATATACCCGCCTTAGCCCCATATCCCTTAATACCCTTGGTTCACAGAAATCCATCAATCTCAGATTTAGAATTCTGGATTGAGCTGGAATCAACTACCGTTTGCAGAGGAGTATTCCAAACTTCTCCCACCCTTTGTGCGTAGAAGGATTTCTTAATTTGACTCCTGCACATCCTGGCTCTAAATGTTATGCTAACTCCCTGCATCCTAGCTGAGGTACTAAATGAGTACTTTGCCTGTGTCGTTACCAAGGAAGAAGATGCTGCCAAGATACAGAAAAAGGGAGGTAGTTGAGATACTGGATATGCTAAAAATTGATAGAGGAATTGCAAGAAAGGCTGGCTGTACTTAAATAAATAAGTCACCCGGTCCGGCTGGGATGCATCCAAGATTCTGAGGGAAGTAAGGGTGGAAATTGCACAGTTCTGGCCATAATCTTCCAATCATCCTTAGATATGGGGGTGGTGCCCGAGGACCGGAGAATAGCAAATGTTATACCCTTATTTTAAAAAGGGTGTAAGGATAAACACGGCAACTACTGGCCAGTCAGTTTAACCTCGGTGGTGGAGAAGCTTTTAGAATCGATAATCCGAGACAACATTAATAGTCACTTGGAAGAGTGTAGATTAGTAAAGGAAAACCAGCACGAATTTGTTGAAGGCAAATCGTGTTTAACTAACTTGACTGAGTTTTTTGATGAGGTAATAGAGGGTTGATGAGGGCAATGCAGTTGATGTGTATATGGATTTTTAAAAGTTGTTTGATTATGTTTCACATAAAGGCTTGCCAGCAGAATTGAAGCCCAAGGACTTAAAGATGCATGGATACGAAATTGGCTCAGTGACAGTAAACAGAGAGTGGTGGTGAACGGTTGATCTTCAGACTGGAGGAAGTGTTCCCCAGGGGTTGGTATCAGGAACAATGCTTTTCTTAATATATATCAATGACTTGGAATTGGGTGCACAGTGCACAATTTCAAAATTTGCAGATGGCTCAAAAATTGGAAGTGTAGTGAACAGTGAGTAGGATAGTGATAGATTTCAAGAGGACAGAGACAGGCTGGTGGAATGGGCGGACACGTGGCAGATGAAATTAACGCAGAGAAGTGCGAAGTAATACATTTTGGCAGGAAGAGGAGAAGTAATACAAACTAAATGGTACAATTCTAAAGGGGATGCAGGAACAGAGAGACCTGGGGGTATATGTGCACAAATCTTTGAAGGTGGCAGGATAGTTTGAGAAATCGGTTAAAAAAGCAGGTGGCGTCAAGGGCTTTATAAATAAAGACATCGAGTACTAAAGCAAGGAAGTTCTGTGGAACCTTTATAAAACACTGGTTCGACCACAACTGGAGTATTGTGTCCAATTCTGGGCACCACACTTTAGGAAGGATGTGAAGAAGATAGAGAGGGTGCAGAAAAGATTTACTACAATGGTTCCAGGGATGAGGGACTTCAGTTACGTGGAGAGTCTGGAGAAGCTGAGATTGTTCTTCTTAGAGCAGAGAAGGTAATGAGGTGATTTGATAGAAGCGTTCAAAATCATTTCAGGTGATTGGCAAAATAACAAAAGACGACATGAGGAAAACCTTTTTTTTGCACAGCGAGTTGTTATGTTCTGGAATGCGCTGCCTGAAAGGGTAGTGGAATCACATTCAATCATTGCCTTCAAAAAGGAATTGGATAAATACTTGAATTGAAAAACTTTGCAGGGCTATGGGGTACAGCGGGGGATTGGGACTAACTGGATTGCTCTTGCAAAGAGCCGGCACGGGATCGATAGGCTGAATGTCCTCCGACTGCACTGTAACCATTCCATGATTCTCTGATTTTGAAGTGTAGTCACTGTAGTAATGTTGGAAATGCTGCAGCCAATTTATACACAGCAAGATCCCACATACTGCAATGAGATGAATGACCAGAAAATCGGTTTTAGTGATGATCGTGAGGGATAAATATTGCCCAGGACACGGGGGAGAACTCGCCTGCACTTTTTCGAATAGTGCTGTGGGATTTTTTACATCTACCTGGGAAGGCGGCATCCACAACAGTGCAGCACTTCCTCAATACTACCCCTTCGACAGTGCAGCACTCCCTCAGTACTGACCCTGCGACAGTGAAACACTCACTCAGTACTGACCCTCCGACAGTGCAGCACTCCCTCAGTACTTACCCTCCAACAGGACAAAGCTCCCTCAGAATGACACTGTTGTGTCTGCCCGGATTATGTGTTCAAGTCTCTGGAGTTGAACTTGCATTCACAACCTTCTAACTCAGAGGCGAGACTGCGACGACTGAGCCACGTCTGACACCTGAAAGGCGGAGAGGGAGATGGAGGGGCTCAGGTGGTGCTTTCTGGAACGTGGATATGGCTGTCGGCACGGCTGTCAAATGTGGGGCAAATGGACTGCGGATGCACAAGCGACCACAGGTGGAGGAGCAGAGTGTTTGGGATGGGGTGTCTGACTGGAGGAGGTTACAGAGATAGGGAGGGGTGAGGCACCGATAGATTAAAATGTCAGTAAAAATTAAAATATACGACAGGCTTTGGAGACTTAGATCCAATGCAGGTCAGTAAGGGATTTAATGATTGGTGAGCCGCTCACCAATCAAAATGCCAGCGATGGGAATAGAATCTGTGGCAAGGACAGAGATTTTGGCGCCAAAGATCATGACTTCCCAATTTTTACCTGGAGGAAATTGTGGCTCATCTAAAACAGAATGTGGGCCTGACAACACAAAGATATTGGAAGGGTCAAGAGAGGCGGTGGTTTTGTCAGCGTCCATCTGAAAGCTGGTCCATGCCTGCGGACTGTGTCACCAAAGGGCAGCATGTAGATGAGGAAGAGGAGGGAGTCAAGTATTGAACCTTTAGAAACATCAGAGATAACGGTGATAGGGTGGGAAGAGAAGCTTCTCCTGGCTCTGACCAGATAGGTGAGTGGAACCAAGTGAGGGTAGTCCCACCAAAAGAGGCCAGTGTCCGATGGATGAGGAGGCGAAGGGTGGGTTTGCTGTCGGTGTGGAGATGGGGAGGGTTGGGCCAAGGAGGGTCTTAAACCCAAGGATGAGAATTATAAATGTAATGGATGTGGGATAGGAAGTCACTGAGGATTACTGAGGCCGAGCAGGACCTTGTGCTAGTTGGACAGAGACAACAGAATTTTGGACGAGCTCACGTTTATGGAAGGTGGAGGTTGAGTGGCCGGCCAGGAGTGCATTGGAGGAATGGAGTCTGGAGGGGACAGACGCATTGATGAGGGTTTCAATGGCAATTGGTTGAGGAAAAAATGGAGGCGGGTGATGGAATCACTGGGCCTTTGTGCTGGAGGTCAAATCGGGTCATGAGCTCAGCTCGGTTTTACATGGGACCAATTTTACTCGAGCCGTTAACCAAAGTAGAATAAACGGTATAAATCTGCAGTAAAATAGCGGAGAGAGGAATGTCAATGGGACACGTTCAGTGTCCGTCACCGCATATCACCCATAGTCATTTCTGGGCTGCAATCTTCAACCTGGCATTGAACTCTCCTGGTGTCAGAGACTCACAATTCCTATTTTTACTGGGAAACTGCAGGAACAGAGTGAAACGGGTCTGCTTGTGTCCCTGGATTCAGTCTACACTGCGGAGAATCTGTAACATTTATAAATGAATCACCAGGATTGAACATGGTCAATACAATTATATGAAAGCAGTAAATGGACCCGCGCATTATTGTTGAATCAGTCCTGATTGAGAACAGATTTAAACTTTATTCCTTGAGAGAGGGCTGATTAAAATAATGTCCTGGACTTTGAGATGTTTGTGTTATATCCACCACATTATTTACAACGGAGTCAAAGCTGCTGATGTAATGTGTTTGTTAAACTGACTGTAACTAATAGCAATGATCAGGAGTATAACCGTGTCAGTGGAGACTTATCCCCTGTATAAATCAGGGCTTGTTGGAATGGATCAGCTCAGAGTGCTTGCTGGAGTTTTGGTTCCCAGGCCAACAGAAGTCAGTGCTTCTCACAGAAATGGAATATCCAGTAATAATTCAGATAGAACGCATTTATTATCCTGTTCTTGCAGCCATTGGTGTTCTGGGTAAGCCGTTATCTCATCTGTTAATGGTGTCAATCGGTGTTGAGACTCTGCTGCTGTATTTGGAAAATTGTTTTTTCTCCCTGCATGTTTTACACAGTCACCTGTTCTGTTCTATCGATTGAATGATGGAATGTGTTAAGTCTCTGCTCTTTCGGTCTTGTAGGAGCTGCATTATATCTGTAATGAACTTTGTATACCCATCACTGGCATTGTTACTGGATTATTCTCTGTACTGAATGTATTGGAATCAGATGTCTGGGCTAAGAGTTGGTATCAGACCATCAGGAGTTGATAACAATTTCTTGTTGTGGAACTATCCTGTCCTGGAATATGTTTTCATCATTGTGTTTTCAGTGATTGATAATGAGACAGCTCACGGTCTCAGTGTTACAAGGAGGCAGCGCATGTCTTCCATCCCCAATAACATGCTTCAGTTTAACTGGGATTTCAATGTATTTATTGGTTATCACAATTATGAAATATTATTTCATTATGTGTGTATCTGACGCCGCTTCAGATGTCTGTTTACTGAACTGAGTTTTCTGCTGACTCTTTCACATCTCCTTCTCTGCTTCACTGTGGATGAATTCACTGACTGTCACTGGACTTCACTGTAAAATGAAATGTTTTGATATTATGTTGTATTAATGACTTGGATGAAGGGACCGAATGTATGGTTGCTAAATTTTTTGATGATACAAATGAAGGGAGGAAAGTAAGTTGTGAAGAGGACGTAAGGAATCTGCAAAGGGATACAGATAGGTTAAGTCAGTGGGGGAAAATTTGGCAAATGGAGTATAATGTGGGAAAATGTGAACTTGTCCACTTTGGCAGGAGGAATAGAAAAGCTGTATATTATTTAAATGGTGAGAGATTGCAGAACTCTGAGGTACAGAGCGATCTGGGTGTCCTAGTACATGAATCACAAAAAGTTAGTATGCAGGTACAGCAAGTGATTAGGAAGGCAAATGGAATTTTGTCATTTATTCAAGGGGAATGGAATATAAAAGTAGAGATGTTTTGCTCCAGTTGTTCAGGGCATTGGTGAAACGACATCTAGAATATTGCGTGCAGTTTTGGTCTCCTTATTTATGAAAGGACATAATTGCTTTGGAGACGGTTCCGAGAAAGTTCACTCGACTGATTCCTGGGATGAGGGGGTTATCTTATGAGGAAAGGTTGGACAAGTTGGGCCTGTATGAAGTGGAGTTTAGTAGAGTGAGAGGTCCTCTTACTGAAACATATGAGATCCAGATGGGAATGCAAGGCGTAGATGCTGAGAGAATGATTCTCCTTGTGGGAGAGACTAGAACTAGGGTGCACAGTTTAAAAATAAGGGTCTCGCATTTAAGACAGAGATGAGGAGAATTTTTTTCTGTCAGAGGATCGTGAGTCTGTGGAACTCTCTTCCCCAGAGAGCGCTGGAGGCAGGATCATTGAATATTTTTCAGGCTGAGTTCGATCGATTCCTGATTAACAAGGGAGTCAAAGGTTATAGTAGGTAGACCGGAAAGTAGGGTTGAGGTCACAATCAGCCATGATCTTAACAAATGGCAGAGCAGGCTCGAGGGGCCGAATGGCCTAGTCCTGCTCTTAATTCGTATGTTCGTAGTTTGCACTGTATCTCCTGGAATCAGGAGCCCTTCTATCTATCTGTAGATGATAAGTCTGATATTAGCGTCTTGTTAATTGAACAGTCCCGCCATCTATCCCTTAACTTTATAATTACAGCAGAAGGAATAACAATTATTGAAAGATCTGTCTGGAAGAGGCATTCGACTCTGTTCATTCCATGATTGGTAGATGAAGTGAACAGTGTGCGTGAACAGGTGGTACTTGAATGATATATGGAAACATTAAACTATTCTACAGAGGCTTTGCTATTTAACAAACTGACTGAGAATATGATCGGTGGAACACGGGGCTGGTGAACAGAATGCAGGCACAGGATGATAGGATTTAATCGGATATGAAAATGGACTTGAGAAAGAGAGTGGAGTGAGTGATAGAGAGGGCGACTGAGAGGCAACGTTAGAGGCTGTGGTGTGAATAATTCATCAGAATGAACTGCTGAAACTTCCAGTACAATTAAACAGAGAAAATGTGATTTGAAGGTGTTATTATGATGTGGTCAGATTGGGTGAGTTTTTATTGTGGGACTCGCTCCTCATGTTTATATCCCTGTCAGGTCCTCAGTCTGTTTTTGCGAATGTTCCTTGTTTTCCAACTTAACACTAAACATAATTAGAATTTGCTAAAAGAATAGAATCAGAAATGTCTCGATCATAAATAATGATTTGGATACAGTACGTTAAAGCAAGGAGTTTGATTTAATTAATAATTTTAAATATAATTTTAAATGAATGTGCAAAGTAAATTTATTGAACAAATTTGATACCCACCAGAGGTTCCCTGACACCAATAACCACAGAAATGAACTGTTGAATGTATTATTTGGATTGTGTTCGTGGGACCAAGAGATTAGATTTCCTCTAACACTCTGCTTCAGTCTCTCACTGTGAATTCCAGCCTCTCCTCTCACTGCATTGAATCCTCTGTCTCCTCATCCGTTGCTTCAGTTTATCCACTTTCCCAAATCTTCTGCTCCTGACTCCCCTCCAGCTCCTACATGTCCGATTCGTTGTCTCCCTCCCAATCTTACTCACTGGCACCGTCTCCAGCTGCCTTTCCCGTTTCGTGCCAGCCCATGTCGGCTCTCTTAACCCAGAGCAAGAAACCAGCTGCACATCCCCCTGTCCCCTCACCTTACCGACAGATCGCTCTCTTTCCCTCTCCGTCTGGAGCCCAAATCTGGCTTTAATCCGCTGGATTCCCGGTGTCTAAATGCCCTTCTACCTTTCCACCGGCACTGTGCCCTCACTCGGTCGTTCCACTGGATCCGGTGCTCACTTTATTTTAAAAAACATCTCTCCACCCGAAAGCGCTGCCCAGGACAATCAATCACTTTCCACCGTTCGATGCAGCAACAAATCTGGAAATTTCACCCCAGATCCTCTCAAACTGCTGCTTTGGCTCCAGGCCTGATCAATAATTTATCTGTTTCCTTTTCTCTCCCTTACAGTTAACTTGGTGGCGATTGTGATCCTGTCCCGAGGAAAGTGCGGTCTCTCCAAATGCATCAGTGTCTACCTGATAGGAATGGCAGTGGCCGATCTCCTGGTCGTTATCGCGGATCCGATATTGAGACAGATTACTTTCATGTATCTCTCATTTTCATTCCTGGACATTACTCCCGTGTGTAGTTTTATTATATTCTTGGGTTTTGTAACAGCGAATGTTTCTGTCTGGTTCACAGTCGCTTTCACCTTTGATCGATTTGTGGCCATTTGTTGTGAGAAGCTGAAAACTAAATATTGCACCGAGAGAACAGCGGCTGTGATTCTGGGAACAGTGAGTGTGCTGGGCTGTTTCGTGAATGTCCCCTGGTACTTTACATGTGAACCTGGATTTATAATGGATAATGTTCCCTGGCTTTGTGTGAGTAAACCGAGCTTCCGTACTTCCCCCGCATGGGCCGCATTTGAGATGTTTCACCTCATTTTAACCCCTTGTGTCCCGTTCTGTCTGATTTTGCTGCTCAATGTCCTGACTGTCAGGCGTATTTTAGCGTCCAGTCGAGTCCGCAGGGGACTCCGGGGCCGTAGCAATGGAGAGAATCAGAGTGATCCAGAGATGGAGAACCGAAAGAAATCCATCATTTTACTCTTCAGTATATCAGGCAGTTTTATACTATTATGGCTGACATGGGTTGTATTTTACATTTATGTGCGAATTGCAGACATTCGGAATATTTACTCCTTCACTGACCCTGTTTATCTCACAGAACACACAGCAAAGATGCTGCAGCTTCTCAGTTCCTGCACAAACACGTGTATTTATGTCCTGACCCAGACTAAATTCAGAGAGGAGCTGAAGAACGCGGTGAAATACCCATTCAATTTAATTGTTAAATTTGTGAAATCATCGAAATAGCTGAAGGGTTTCAAGCACTAGAACTAAATCCCATTTCATACTCCATCCCCTACACTTCCCGGGGGTTGGAAAATACATTTTATATTAGCAGCACAAAGCCCTGAAATGATTTGAAATCTGATTCTGAGATTATATTTTATTGATAATCTGACCCATTGAGTCAGGATTTGCTTCACAGGCGACACATGAATTGTTGCTCGAAATGGCGGCTCCAAAGAGCTCATCTGGGCTTCAACGAGATGACCACCGGGCAAATTTTGAAAAGCTGGTAATAAAAGTAGCTGCTGTGGGCCTGATCAGAATAGGTGCAGTCCCCATAAATGGAAAGGTAGAGAGCGAGGGGGAGAGAGAGAGAGAGGGAGAAAGAGAGAGAGAGCGAAAGAGGCGAGGGAGAGAGAGAGACAGACAGACAGAGAGACGCAGCGGAGAGAGAAACTGAGAGAAGGGGAAAGAGGGACAGAGTGATAAAGACAGATGGAGAGAGAAAGCAGGGACAAAAGAAATAAATTGATTTTAAAAAGCGCAGAAAATTTCAGACAGATTCACATCAAAGCGAGGGTGTGTGTGTGAGAATGAAAGAGAGAGAGAGAGAGAGAGAAGCAAAGAGGGAGAAAGACAGAGCTACTCGGAGAAGGAGAGATATACAGACAGTTTGTAAGAAAGGAGAGAAAAATAACGAGAGAAAGAATGAGTGAAATAAATCATATATATAATGAGAGAGAGCAAGCTGACATGGATGGAACGAGAGGGAGAGACTGAGAAATAAATACAAAGTGATGGAAGTAGAAGTGGAAATAACAAGATATAAAAACACACAGAAATTAAACAGAGACAAACGACATAAACAGAGAGCAGACACAATGAAAGACGGACAAACATATATAGTGACAGGAGGGTAGAGACAGTATTGCGAATAGAATACAGAAAGCATTATATAGCCAAACAAACTGTGTAATCAGCCTGGAGTGTGTGAGAGTGCTGACCAGCAGAACAGCAGCAGATGAAGCAGGTCAGACAGTTCATGTTTGTTCTGGGGTAACACTCTTGTGGATTTAATTTTGACATTTCTAAAGATGATGCCTGGAGGCTGCACAATAAAGTCACTCAGCCTTGTGTACCTGACCCTGACCATTACTTACTGCAGGAGTTTCCCAGCTGCTCTTTGCAGTAAACATTCATCTGATAAACGAGAGCCTGAGACTAATTCGGCTTCAGCATGTCTGAAGGGAACGGACTCTTAAAAGGAGGAAGGACTGTTAAAATGATGGTTAATGACACATTGTAAAAGATCATACATCAGAGAATAGACTACCGCAGCTACAAGAACGATTCCAGGAGGTCTAGAGGTCGTTTGAACACCTGCCGAATTAATTCATTACGTTGTGGACACTGAGAGAAAACAACTGAAGTGTCAATCAATCGTGGGTTGTATTTGTAGGAACGAAATGTTGTCAAGCCATTGTCCCAGAGGTGTGATTCTGTGTTAAAAGTGTCTGTAACAGCTGGGCAGAAGGTGAGTGGGGAGAGACACAGATCCACCACGACTGCTCCAACCTCACCTTTCACTTCCTGGCAGCACCACCTCACCTGGAATCTTCATGACTGCTCGCTGCCTCCCAGCTTGATGCCTCGATGTAGATTTACAGATTGCCTGTGAAGCAGATGACCTGGATATAAGAGAAAGTCACGCTACACTACAACGGTATCCCTCAAAATACTTGGAATCTTCCCCCAAGCTTGAGCCAACCATAAGGATATAACTGTTGTCATGGGCTTAGTCTAAGATAGACATTGGATTTCCAAACGGCTATGCATTTTAGGAATTCAGAATCTGTTGTTTTATTGGTGTTAAAGCAATTCTAAAGCGGGCATAAACCAAAGATGTCGTTTAAATTCTAATCTCAATTTTTCTGGTGTATTAATAAGAACTGATTGTATTCTTTATGAAGCCATGGTTTGTGCCTGAAGTTTCTTTCGTGAAAAAAGCGCATTACGTTAAATATGAAATTAAATCTTGTGGAGATAAAAAAGGCACTGCCCCAAATTAAAGTTAAAACCACTTTGCCCCTTTTTGCTCCTCCATCTGGACCATGTGTAACTTTCCCAGTGAGCTGCTGGATTCTGTAATAAATCACAATGTACTCTTACCCCTTCTGCTGTGTTACTAAACTGGACAGGGTCCCGCAGCACTCTCCTGATCTGTTCCTGTTACAAATACTGTTATTGTTTCAGATTAATAAAAATATGAATAATGGAGAAATGAACCAAATCCCAGATCAGAGCTACATTCAGATTGAGACCAATTTTACTCTGATTCATTTAATAGAAGCTGGAATTGCAAACTCCACAAAAAATGGCTCATTTGACCTTTCCTCTGAATGTCTCGTCTCTCCTTCTCCGTAAACATTACGTCCAAATAAACAAATGTTAATCCATTTTTTGCAGAAGTTCACGTTTTGATGTTTAATTCTCTCACTGCGCCGCTGTCTTTATGTTAAACACCAGCTAGTGCCATTCTCACTCAGTTTGTATCTTTAACTATTGTGCAACAATGATTTAACAGGAACAGCAAATGAACCCTCTCCGTGTCTCACACCAAAACAAGCTTCACCTTGCCCCTCAGTAAGATGGATGCCTTAATAGTGGCCATTTTGTTTCAGGGTCAGGACGGCCATTTCGTTTAAGCTTCATGGCGGCAAATTTGTTTGACATTGCCCCCTTGCCCGCCGGTAAATTGGCTGCCCTGCCCCTCAGCAAGATGTCCAGCTTGCCCCTCAGTAAGATGTCCAGCTTGCCCCTCAGTAAGATTGCTGCCTTACTGGCTGCCATTTTGTTTCAGGGTTATGGCGTTGAAATTGTTGTTCATAGTTTCATATTTTCATAGTAGGTACGGCACAAGAGGAGGCCATTCAGCCCACTCTGCCTGTGCCAGCTCTTTGAAAGGGCTATCCAATTCGTCCGTTTAATAATCCACACTTGTCCAAGTGGCTATTCATTTTGTCCCTGATTATTTTTTTCTGAAAGCTTCCCCATCACCGAGGTTGAACTGACTTGCTTGTTGTTGACGGGTTTATCCTGACACCCTTATTGAACAAGGGTGTAACATTTGCATTCACCAGTCGTCTGGCACCACCTCCGTATCTAAGGATGATTGGAAGATTATGACCATTAATTCAGCAATTTCCATCCTTACTTCCCTCACCAACCTAGGATGCATTCTATCTGGACCGGGTGACTTATCTGCTTTAAGCATAGCCATCTTTTTAGTACCACCTCTTTATCAATTTTTAGCCCATCCAGAAACTCAACTACCTTCCCTTTTACAGTGAGTTTGCCAACAACTTTTTCCTGGTAAAGACAGATGCAATGTAATCATTTAGTGCCTCAGCCACGCCGTGTGCCGCCATGTGTAGATCTCCTTTTTGGCCCCGAATCAGCCAAATCCCTCTTCTTACTACCCGTTTACTATTATATGCCTGTGGAAGACTTTGGGATTCTGTTTCATATTCTCTCTTTGCCCCTCTTATTTCCATTTTCACTTCTCCTCTCAGCTTTCCATATTCAGCCTGGTTCTCACTTGTATTATCAACCTGACATCTGTCATACGCCCCCTTTCTCTGCTTCATCTTACTCTCAATATCTTTCGTCATCCATGGAGATCTGGCTTTCTTTGCCCAAGATCTCCGAGGGAATGTATCTAGACTGGAACCAAACCATCCCCTCTTTAAAGGCCGCCGATTGTTTGATTGCAGTTTTGCCAATCTTTGTTTCCAATTTACCTGGGCCAGATCCGATCGAAACCCACTGAAATTGGCACTCCTGCAATTAAGTATTTTTACTCTAGATTGCTCCTTGTCCTTCTCCATATCTAATCTAAACCTCATGATACTATGATCACTGTTCCCTAAATGTTGCCCCACTGAAACTTGCTTCAATTGACCCACCTTACTCCCCAGAACAGCTGAACGGGAAACTACAGTAATCAGGAATGATGCTAAGAGGAGGCCGATCCGACAGAAAAATCACTGCGTGCTCAGTTCCGACGCTGGACGAGCAGATATATAGGAAGTACCGTCGAGCTGGACCATCCCCTGCCCCCACCTGTCCCAGATGGAGAAGTTCCTGAGGAGGAACCCCTTTTACAACAAAGCTCTCAGACAACAAGGAACGTTCTGGGGGTCCTTCAGGGAAAGGAGAGGCTGGACCAGATCGGGCAGAATGTCTCGTCGCCGGAACTGACCAACCGGCGCCAGGTTGTGACCTGGATGTTGGTGAGAAAGGCACTTCCAGTGCAATCCTTCCAACATGCACGGAATCTCAGCGCCACCGCGAGCTGCCCTCGAGGCTGCAGCATGGCGAGACTGCCATCCGCCTCCTGATGGACTGTCCCTTCACTTGGAAGGTGCGGAAAGAGTTGTTTTCTGTCCTTATGCATCCCCAACAGTTTGATAACAGTTTGGCTCTCTGGGGAAAGGAAACCGTGTAAGGCCAGCCCACGTGGTATTGGTCACCGTGTATTATGAGATATTAACTTTGTTTGAATTGTAATATTGGGATCATATTGTGTACGATCTGTATTGTTATGAATTGCATTGCTTTGAAATTGTGATATTTAATTTGAACTCTGTGGATTCTTAAATTTTATGAAATAAGGTGTATTTTGGAATTAAAATATGTCCAAAAACCTTCAAACCAGTTAGAAATCAAACCTACAATCTTCTGACCTTGAGTCAGACATATTACCCATTGATCCACTGGCCCAGGGTGTGCAGAGGAAGTAACAGCTCACACTTCCACAGCGCTGTGGTATGAGCAGGTACCGAGTCAGTCTCGGTCATGCACCCGTGACTCCACGAGTCCGGGAGTGTCAAAAGACGCACAGTGAACAATCACCAAAGAGAAGAACCTTCGCTGCTTCCCTTCGATAGTTCTGCTGGTAGAGTGGAGGATAATTCATTAACCATAACACAAAATAAAGTCATCCTTCGATCATTGTTTCAATTCCGGCTTGAAGGAACATGTCTGCTTTTGTATCAAGCAGCATTTAGCTCAAGGCCGCTCTTTGAACTTTCCAGGCAGCCGTCAGCTCAACATGTTGACACCTCCTTTACTTTCTCAAAGCTGAAAGCTTTCTGTGTCTGTTTCACTGCAGCAATTGGCTCTGCTCACCAGCAGGGGACAGCTTTGAGCAGCAACTTTGTAAAATTTCAAAATATACTTCATAAAATTTAAGCATACATACAGTTCAGTGTAAAAGTCGCAATTTCAGTTCAAAACAACACAAAATAGATCTCACACACTATAACCCCAGTATTTAAATCGAAAGCATAGGACATATCTTCTATTAGATTCCGTATAACAAAAGATGCGGTGGGTTCAGTCCATATCTTATGTTATGTTCTGCACAGTAAACGGTGGGGTGGCTTCAGTAATTATCTTACATTACATTCTGTACAATGCAAGGTGAGGTGGACATAGTAATTATCTTACATTACATTCTGTACAATACAATGTGAGGTGGACTCAGTCCATATCTTATATTACATTCTGTACAATACAAGGTGGGGTGGACTCAGTACATATCTTATATTACATTCTGTACAATACAAGCTGGGGTTGACTCAGTACATATCTTACATTACATTCTGTACAATACAAGGTGGGGTGGACTCAGTACATATCTTACATTACATTCTGTACAATACAAGGTGGAGTGGACTCAGTACATATCTTATATTACATTCTGTACAATACAAGGTGGGGTGGACTCAGTACATATCTTATATTACATTCTGTACAATACAAGGTGGGGTGGACTCAGTACATATCTTTATTACATTCTGTACAATACAAGGTGGGGTGGACTCAGTACATATCTTACATTACATTCTGTACAATACAAAATGGGGTGGACTCAGTACATATCTTACATTACATTCTGTTCAATACAAGGTGGGGTGGACTCAGTAAATATCTTACAATACATTCTGTACAATACAAGGTGGGGTGGACTCAGAACATATCTGACATTACATTCTGTACAATACAAGGTGGGGTGGACTCAGTACATACCTTATATTACATTCTTGCATTACAATGTGTGGTGGACTCAGTACATATCTTGTATTACATTCTGTACAATACAAGGTGGGGTGGTCTCAGTGCATACCTTATGTTACATTCTGTACATTACAAGGTGGGGTGGACTCAGTACATATCTTGTATTACATTCTGTACAATACAAGGTGGGGTGGTCTCAGTGCATATCTTATGTTACATTCTGTACAACACAAGGTGGGGTGGACTCAGTACATACCTTCTATTACATTCTGTACATTACAATGTGTGGTGGACTCAGTACATCTCTTATATTACATTCTGTATAATACAAGGTGGGGTGGACTCAGTACATATCTTATATTACATTCTGTACAACACAAGGTGGGGTGGACTCAGTACATACCTTCTATTACATTCTGTACATTACAATGTGTGGTGGACTCAGTACATATCTTATATTACATTCTGTATAATACAAGGTCGGGTGGACTCAGTACATACCTTCTATTACATTCTGTACATTACAATGTGTGGTGGACTCAGTACATCTCTTATATTACATTCTGTATAATACAAGGTGGGGTGGACTCAGTACATACCTTATATTACATTCTGTGCATTACAATGTGTGGTGGACTCAGTACATATCTTGTATTACATTCTGTACAATACAAGGTGGGGTGGTCTCAGTGCATATCTTATGTTACATTCAGTACATTACAAGGTGGGGTGGACTCAGTACATATCTTAGATTACATTCTGTACAATACAAGTTGGAGTGCACTCAGTAAATATTTTATACTACATACTGTACAATACAAGGTGGTGTGGACTCAGTATGTATCTTATCTTACATTCTGTGCATTACAAGGTGGGGTGTACTCAGTACATATCTTATATTACATTCTGTACAATACATGGTGGAGTGGAATCAGTACATATCTTAGATTATATTCTGTGCATTACAAGGTGGGGTGTACTCAGTACATATCTTCGATTACATCCTGTACAATACAAGGTGGGGTGGACTCCACATATCTTACATTCCATTCTGCACATTACAAGGTGGGGTGGACTCTCTACATATCTGATATTACCTTCTGTACAATACATGGTGGGGTGGACTCAGTACATATCTTTTTTACATTCTGTATAATACAAGGTGGGGTGGACACAGTACATACCTTATATTACTTTCTGTACATTACAAGGTGGGGTGGGCTCAGTCCATATCCTTTGTTACATTATGTACAATACAAGGTGGGGTGGATTCAGTACATATCTTATATTCCATTCTGTACATTACAAGGTGGGGTGGACTCAGTACATATCTTATATTCCATTCTGTACAATACCAGGTGGGGTGGTCTCATTACATCTCATATATTACATTCTGTACATTTCAAGGTGGGGTGGACTCAGTGCATATCTTCTGTTCCATTATGTTCATTACAAGGTGGGTTGGACTCAGTACATCTCTCATATTATATTCTGTACAATATAAGTTGGGGTGGACTCTGTACATATCTTATATTATATTCTGTACAATACAAGGTGGGGTGGACTCAGTACATATCTCATGTTACATTCTGTATAATACAAGTTGGGGTGGACTCAGTACACATCTTATATTACATTCTGTGCATTACAATGTCGGTTGTAAACAGTACATATCTTATATTACATTCTGTACAATACAAGGTGGGGTGGACTCAGTGCATATCTTATATTACATGCTGTGCATTACAATGTCGGGTGTACTCAGTATATATCTTATATTACATTCTGTACATTACAAGGTGGGGTGGACTTAGTACATATCTAAAATAACATTTTGTACATTACAAGGTTGGGTGGACTCTACATATCTTATATTACATTCTGTGCAATGCAAGGTGGGGTGGACTCGGTACATATCTTATATTACATTCTGTACATTACAAGGTGAGGTGGACTCAGTACATCTCTTATAATACATTCCGTACATTACAAGGTGGGGTGGACTCACTACATATCTTACATTACATTCTGTACAATACAAGGGGTGGTGGACTCAGTTCATACCTTAAATTACATTCTGTACAATACAAATTGGGTTGGACTCAGCACATATCTTATATTACATTCTGTACAATACAAGGTGGGGTGGTCTCAGTTCATATCTTATATTACATCCTGTACAATACAAGGTCGGGTGGACTCAGTACATATCTTATGTTACATCCTGTACAATACAAGGTGGGGTGGACTCAGTACATGTCTTATATTACATTCTGTATAATACAAGGTGGGGTGGACTCAGTACATATCTTATTTTATATTCTGTACAATACAAGGTGGGGTGATCTCAGTTCATATCTTATATTACATCCTGTACAATACAAGGTGGGGTGGACTCAGTACATATCTTATGTTACATCCTGTACAATACAAGGTGGGGTGGACTCAGTACATATCTTATTTTATATTCTGTACAATACAAGGTGGGGTGATCTCAGTTCATATCTTATATTACATTCTGTACAATACAAGGTGGGGTGGACTCAGTACATATCTTATGTTACATCCTGTACAATACAAGGTGGGGTGGACTCAGTACATGTCTTATATTACAATCTGTATAATACAAGGTGGGGTGATCTCAGTTCATATCTTATATTACATCCTGTACAATACAAGGTGGGGTGGACTCAGTACATGTCTTATGTTACATCCTGTACAATACAAGGTGGGGTGGACTCAGTACATATCTTATATTACATTCTGTATAATACAAGGTGGGGTGGACTCAGTACATATCTTATATTACATCCTGTACAATACAAGGTGGGGTGGACTCAGTACATATCTTATATTACTGTTGTGGGAAAAAATCACCACTCGGAGTCAGACTTAAAGATTCAACATGCAGTTTATTGGACAAAGCTTTGGGAGAACCGCTGGACACTCCACAGTGCACGCAGTCAATTATCTCAAATTTAAAATGGTTGTCATGCTTTTTTATACCTTTGAAATACAGATTTTCAGTAGCTTTTACATCATTAATCTTGATTACACACATTAACCAATTAAGCCAGCATGGCAACAACGGACTGCTTACATATTAACCAATTAAGTCCGCATAGCAACAACGGACTGCTCACGCATTAACCAATGTCCGAACAATTGTTATCGCCTTAAGACAGTATGCCTTTGTTTCACGCAGTCTGGTTCTATAGTTTTATCAGTTCGTTGTGAAATATCCTTTGTATTCACAGACTGTAAGTCAGTTCTGGAATGTACAAACTCAACACTTTTAACTGTCTTTCCCACAGTCACAGAATCCATTTTATTTAATAGTGTCCATTTTGTTTAATAGTGTCCAATTTGTTCGTAGTCAAGCGGTATACTTAAGCTTTTAATTAGGGTTAGTCTAATCTACACAAAGCGCATTTCAGTGTGGTTTTAGTGTAAAGACCACCGCCATGTACCCAATAGTCACTTCATCGTTGCCTTTAATTCAACAGTCCAAATTTTACGCTAACAGATCCCCCTGTTGGTCATGATTGTGGCTTAATAATCATAGAGACCAATATCGATAAAGTCAATGTAACATTGGTCCAGCACTTAATACACAGCCTTTCGGGTATTGAACATCCGTGATGTTCTGTGCGTGTGCTTAACCCGTAACTCTCAGGTTACATGTTACAAATCGTGCTGCTCCTCCTGGTTATCGTCCGTCCTGGCATTCTCGGGTGTCTTCAGATGTTCTTGATCAGTGATCACGCTGGCTCCTGGCATAATCCGAGTCATCATAACTTTGCAACAGATATTAAGGCATCCGACCACGACACAACAAACAATTATTATTGCGATGAAAATAATTAGTCCATGCAATCGATAAGACCCCCAGGATCCTCCTAATAACCAATTCAGCCAACCATTTCCTTTCCTGGGGCCTTGTCTAAATTCATTGAGTTGTTCTTTAATGTCGTTAACGGCTTGGGTTATGTTGTACGATTCGTCTGTAACGTGTGTTATACAGATGTCTCCTATTATTTTGCATACTCCCCCCTGCTGGGCTAATATATAGTCCACAGCATAACGGGTTTGCTGCGAGTACAAACTTCATTCGGCTCGTTCTTTATTTATGGCGCTTAATCCTTTCGCTGTGCTATTTCCAAAGATTGTAAGCCCACAGATTAAATAATTTCTGTTCTTTGCGCCGATTACTCCTGTCGATCCTCCGAGAGAGAGACCCCAATAACCCGTAGCCGAACGAAGACCCTAGCGTGACCGGGCCTCTCCAGTCGGCACAGAACTCGTGGCTGATAGCCCGTGTTACAATCCTTCTGTGGACATGGGCTCTTTGGGGGCATGGGACCGTGAGTGGTCCAATTGTTCCTACTGCAAAAAGGATGGGGAGGGTTCGCGTTTCCGTTGTGAAGGTGCCGTTTAGGAGGAATACAAATCCCTTCTTTGCTCGGTAACATTTAACGTCCCGAGTGCCGGTTCGTACAAATTGGAGATATCGCCAATTACTTGGATCTTTCGATGTTCCCCCTGTTTTTGTAAGTTGATACGTATCAAAGGGGTACGACCATGTGTCTGAGCTAACATGAGTCCCGTTACACTGACCACAAATGAATTGCCTGCCTGCAGTTACGTTCAGGGATCTCTGCTCTTGACAAACACAAACAAAGTGATCTCCGTCCACTTGGCAGTGTTGACGGGCACATTGCCTCTGAACGCAGGAGTCGTTCTTTTGGACCCAGGTGTATGCACATCCCCACCGGTATCCCGTAAAACAGATCGGGAAACTGGTATTATCCGAGCATACTTTTCCTTTTCTTCCCTGGACCCCCCAACAGACAGGGTTCGTGGAGTTTATCAGTTCCACGCACCTTCCCGGTATTCCCCTGGTATATGGTCCTGTACGTCCTTTACAGGGTGTGTTTGAAGTATCGGTGGTATATAAGCTATGGGGGTTCCACCCGGGTGTGGCTACGAACAGGGCTTCAACGGAGTGAGCTAATGGGTAACGTACGGTTCGATTTCCATGTAAAAGCACATGGGTCTTGAAAAATAGGTTATTATTCAATCCCATTAACATTTTAAGTATGAGTATATAAAATGATACGTTTACACACATATATTTAGACATATTGGTTATGTTTTCTTATTACTTTAAGATTAACAAATTCCCAAAGGCTATATCGCCAACCGAACGCTTCAATTAATCTTGCTTGTAGTTATCGTCTGTTGTAAAATAGAATGAAAGATTTGTTCAAGCTTTATTCATTGGTTTCGTTGTATAACTTTAACTGTGTCCAATGCTTCCATATTCCCTTCCCTCTTATGTCTAGACAGGCACAAGTGTCCCCACTAATTATGATCTCGTAAGGGCCGTTCCATTTAGGGGCGAATCCCGGTTTTTCGGGTAAAACCTTGAACATGACGCGAGATCCCGCCTTTGGGACGTCGGGGAGCGTTCCAAGCTCTCTCTGCGCGTCTTTCATGCCCTGATTATCTCGTACGGCTGCGCGCATTTCTTTTAGTTGGGTACTCTGTTCCAAAACGTAACGTTTAATTCTGTCCTTTAACGGGCCGACATCTGCTCCGCCTGTTATGATGTTTTTGGGTAATTGCATGGCTCTGCCTGTCATTAGCTCATAAGGGGTTAACCCGGTTGTCCGGTTTGTTGTGGCTCTTAGTCTCATTAATATAACAGGTAATACTTCTGTCCATGTTCTTCCTGACGCTTGAATAGCTTTGGCCAGTGTATTCTTAAGAGTTCGGTTCATACGTTCCACCATTCCGGAGCTCTGCGGATGGTAAGGGATGTGGAATTTTTGCTTTATTCCCATTAATTGACACACCGTTTTCATCACTTTACCAGTGAAGTGTGTTCCCTGATCCGAATCAATTTGTGTAGGTACCCCCCATCTAGGGATTACCTCCTCTGCTAATACCCTAGCTATTGTAGTGGCAGTGCAGTTCCTGGTAGGGAATGCTTCTACCCACCTAGTAAACTGATCAATGATGACTAAACAGTAGGTTTTACCGTGGGACTGTGGTAGCGGTCCCGTGAAATCTATTTGTAGATGTTCCCATGGTCCCTTCGGTCGGGGTTGGTGTCCCATCTTAATTTTTATGGGTCGTCCTGGGTTATGTTGGGCACAGGTTACGCAGCGGTGACAATATCGGGCTATATCTCTCCCCATTCCTTTCCACCACCATTCTTTCCCAATATTCGTTGCCATGGTTTCTCTTCCTGCATGTGAGAGTCCGTGGTGTAATTCTAGAAGGGTGTTATGTATACACTCTGGTGCAACTACCTTGTCATTATATCTCCATATGTTATCTGTTCCTTTACTTGCTCCCTGTGTTTCCCATCTAGTTTTCTCCTATAACGAGGTATCGTCATGTAAGTTTCGAATATTTATTTTGTATTCGGTCTGTTCTGTTAACGCCACTGGTAGTTCGTTAATTATCTCTTGTTCTAATACTGATTGTGCTGCTCTATCTGCGGCTTGATTCCCTTTGTATTTTAACCAGTCAAGGCTGTCTTTTGCTGGTTCCCTTTGGTGTGCTTTCACCTTTATTACTGCTACTTGCAGGGGGTTTTCACTAGCTTTCAGCAGTGCTTGGATTCTTTGGTGATGTTTGATAGGGGTCCCCCCAGTAGTTAAGAATCCTCTCCTACCCCATGCCGTCATATAGTCATGTACCACTCCGAACGCATATCTACTGTCGGTATATATATTTACTGCCTTTCCCTCTGATAATTCCAGTGCCTCTGTGAGTGCCACCAACTCTGCCACCTGCGCAGATAAGCCTCCGTCAATTCTCCCCGCCCGTACTGTTTTTAATTGATCATTTACTACTGCCCATCCCGTCCGGGGTGAGCCCTGTATGTATTTGCGTGAGCCATCTACAAAAAAGGTTTCTTCAGCCGTAGTTAAAGGTACATCTTTTATTTCACTCTCTTCCTGATCCATGTCTACATTTCCACAGTCGTGTGGTTCACCTGTCTCCAAAATTCCTTCTGCTGGGTTTTGCCCCGTATCATGCACTATTATGACTGATTTGTTGGGAGGTAGGAGAACGGCTTCCCATTTAGCCCTTCTCATATTTGAAACCGATCTCAATTTTCCGGTGTTTAGCATTTCCACTAAAGTGTGTTTGGTGTGAAGAATTATGTTTCCTGTCATCACTATTGGTTCGCTAACTCTTACTGCCCATGCGGCGCAGTCTAAAGCAGCTATACATCTTGGTAGTCCGGTTACTACCGGCCCTTCCGCTGTCGAATAATAGCCTATGGACCTCCGTTTGTCGCCGTGATCTTTTGTCACGATAGCAGAGTAAAACCCCCCTTCATTATTGCAGTATATGTGGAATTTTTTATTGGAATCTGGCAGTCCTACTCCAGGAGCTGCCATTAGTTCTGCCTTTAGCTTGCTATAAGCTTCGTCTTGTTCAGGTCCCCATTCTATGGAATGTAGGGCTGGCTTTCCGCCTTTTACTAGTCGTTGTATAGGTTCTGCCAATTTTGCAAATTCTGGGATAAAGCTTCTGCTGTAATTAAATAGCCCCAACACTTTTCTGACTCCTCTTACGGTAACTGGACGCGGCATTTGCTGTACTGCCTTTTTTCGATCTGGGGGCATTTCTTTTGTGCCCTGTGATATTAGGTGTCCCAGGTACAGGACTTGTGCTTTTCCAATTTGTGCCTTTTTGGGATTCACCTTTAGTCCTGCAACTTTCAGTTCATTTAGTACCAAATATAGCGCTTTCTGATGCCCATTTTTCGACTCTGAGGCTATTAATATATCATCCACATATTGTAAAATTGTGCTGTTGCTTTTTAGTTCTACCCTTTTCAAAATGTCACTCATTAACCGATGAAAAATAGCGGGGCTATTATGGAATCCCTGGGGTAGACGAGTCCATGTATATTGTTTGTCTCCTCCCGTAAATGCAAATTTTTCCTGGGAATCAGGGTCTAGGGGTAATGACCAAAATCCATTGGCTATATCATTTCCACATCGTTCACCTGAGGAAGGAGGTAGCCTCCGAAAGCTTGTGAATTTAAAATAAAATTGCTGGACTATAACTTGGTGTTGTAAAATTGTTTACAATATATCTAAAACAGTGAAGATTTTATGCTTTGGCGACAATCCGTTTCGGATTGTTGAGGGGCTTGCTAGGATGGGATGCAGTTCGGGCGTAACTTTATTAAGGGCTGTATAGTCTATAGTGAGTCGATAGCTTCCGTCGGGTTTGCTCACTGGCCAGGTAGGGGAGTTAGTGGTGCGAGTAGTCTCCCTTAGGATTCCCTTTTCAACTAACCCTTTAAATATCTGTACTATTGCTGCTTTTGCTTCTGATTTTATTGGATACTGTCGGTGGGGCTTGTGCTCCGGTCCGGGCACCTTTATCCAGTCCGTCTTGGTTAACCCAGTGTCCAGTTTCGTTTTCGCCCATACTTCAGGGATTGAGGTAAAGATGGATGTGAATCCTTCTGTCTCTAGTCGCCAATCTCTTGAGGTAACCGTGGCTACCTTAAGGGTTTCAAGGTGATTCGCGAGTCTCCCTATTGCTGTTTTCCGACCGTCCTGTTTAGGCCAGATTAATTCTCCCTTTCCACAGTCTATTAAAATTTCATACTCTTTCATCAGATCATTCCCCATTATGGTGCCTTCGTTGTTTTTACATACGTAAAATTTCATGGGAATATACAAATTATTTATCTCCACTAATGTGGTCTCACTTAGATAAGCGGGTGTTTTGCTTCCCCCAACTCCTGTTAAATAAATCATTTTACCCGTAATTGGTAAGGGGAGGTCGGTAACGGATATGGATGCTCCGGTGTCCACTAGCATTTCACACTGCCTGCCCCCTACTAGTGCTGACACATAGATCCTTCCCTCTTTCTTACCCTTACTAATGGGGGCTGCCGACCGTCAGTTTTGCTGACCTCGGAGGTTCCCTAGTTCCTCCGGTACGGCTCTGAACATAGGTTGAGATGGGGGTTTTCCATGCTTGCTCCAGCATCTCTCTTCTACGTGCCCACATTTATGACAGTAAGTACAGAGTTTTCTAAAGTTGTTATTTTGGCGTGGCTCCGGCACTCTTTTGACATGTGTCCGTGTCGGCCACAATTATAGCAGGCCGAAGGTGAATTGGTTGTGTCCTCACTTCCATATGCAGCTACTCTCTCCTGCTTTATTCTTGTGTGAGATTTCTCCTCTCCATTCCCTTGTACACTGCTAGCCCATTCTATTAGTTCATCATAATCTTGGGACAGGATCACTCCCATTTTTAAGATATTTTGGTGAGCGCTCGAGAGCCCATCCTTAAAACCTGGATGAAGGCTCGATCCCCACGGCCCGGGTTGTCATGCCCTGAACATTCCTGATATATTTGGAACAATCGTTCCCCATATTCAGAGGCGTCTTCCGCCTTTTGTTGTTTGGTGGTCGTAATTTTACTCCAATTGGTAGGGGCGTTCCCTAACACTCTTTGTACTTCTGTTTTAAATAAAAAGAACGGTGTCTGCTGGACATCCATTTCTGCCGTCAAAGGTACCGCATGAGTCCAGCGTCCCCCATTATAGTCTATTGCGGCGAGGACAGCGGGCCCCCCGGCCACCAGTCTCCATTTATCAGCTGGACATGCGGCTCTGACCAATTGGTGTATATCTCTTAAGTGCAATTGATGTCCTACCCAGACTGTATCTCGTTCCGCCCAAAATTTTGTGTTAGTGCTCCTGGGTTGGAGTTTACCCAGGGATGCCATTATTTGTTGTCTTTCTCCTGGGGTAAAAGGTTTATAGTGTGCTGTTGGACGCGCATTAGTGCCCCCTCGTGTTATTGGTGCTAAATTATATTCTGACATGATCTCTTCTTCTAGAGGGTCAGTAGCTTCCTCATAAGGGGGGAGAGGGAAGTTTTTCTCTTCCCATTGAGTGCCCACGTGTTTTCCCTTTTCCAACTCCTTTATCTTAGTTTCCAATTCTCTTATTTTATCTTTGTCGTCACTCCACTTTTCAGTGGAGGTTCCTACTTGTCCTATTAGTCCAGCTAGTTGGTGGACTAATAATACTCCTGCCTTTTTTGTTTTATCCTTCTTTTCCCCATCTATCCACTTTCTCTGTTGTTCTAAGGTCTGAGAAAAATCCCAGCCATCCTTTTGCATCTGCTTAATCAACGAGTGTCTGTCTGTCATATGCTTCTCGATAAGGGAACCTGCAGGTCCCCATCTAGGTTGTTCACTTGTCATCTTTATTATCGTGCTCTGTTCTCGCTATATCCTTCGGGTCACGGTCTACCCACCGGGCTTTCTTTTCTCTCAAACTTTCGGGTCCCGGTCTCACACCGGATTTTCTTTTCTGATATATCAGCCTCTCGCTATATCTCTCTTTCGGGTCCCGGCCTCTCGCCGGACTTTCTTTTCTCTCAAACTTTCGGGTCCTGGCCCCGGGACTTTGCCGGATACTAATTACCGATCACTGTCGGTATTGCTGGTGTACAGCCAGCCGTAATCACCGGTCACTGCCGGTCACGCCAGACTTACTTTTCCCTCCAAAACTTTCTAAACTTTCTGAAATCCCAGCCCGAACTCCACTCCAGATTTTACTTTCAGTTGCAACTATATACTCACGGCCACAATTACCAGTTTGGTAATGTGCTTCCTCCCATGGGGTTCGGTTCTAGGTTGTATGATCAGACAATACACATCGTGAATTAACTTATGCTTTAACTTATGCTCTAATCTCTGCGTTTGATCGCCACTACAGAGTTTGGTACCGGATGGTTCTGGTTACTCGTGCTTCACAATCACAAGTGCCCCTGTTTTTGCGTCCACTTCAAGGTCCTGACCTTCGCGTGGGGGATCTCCCCTCTTAACAGCCAGTCTAAGGCAGGATGCAAAAGAGACACTTCCTTGACCTTAGTCGATCAGCACAAGCAACCAGCTCTTAGTTATACCCAACAGTCCCATAAATTCTCTTAACTTACCCCCCCCCCCCCGTGTTAACTGCACTGTTGGCTTAGTCTGACTCCCACAGTTCAATGATCTCTACTCCAGTTCGCTGATCGAGGCCAACCGACCAGCTCACCAGTAGTGAGATCCTGCCGATTACGCCAATTTGTTGTGGGAAAAAAGTTACCACTCGGAGTCAGACTTAAAGATTCAACATGCAGTTTTATTGGACAAAGCTTTGGGAGAAGACTGGACACTCCGCAGTACCGCAGCTAACTTCTCAACTTTAAAATGGTTGTCATGCTTTTTTATACCTTTGAAATACAGATTTTCAGTAGCTTTTACATCATTAATCTTGATTGCTTACACATTAACCAATTAAGTCCGCATAGCAACAACGGACTGCTTACACATTAACCAATTGAGTCCGAACAACTATTATCGCCTTAAGACAGCATGACTTTGTTTCACGCAGTCTGGTTCTTTAGTTTTATCAGTTCGTTGCGAAATGTCTTTTGTATTCCCAGACTGTAAGTCAGTTCTGGAATGTACAAACTCAACACTTTTAACTGCCTTTCCCACAGTCACAGAATCCATTTTATTTAATAGTGTCCCTTTTGTTTAATAGTGTCCATTTTGTTTAATAGTGTCCATTTTGTTTAATAGTGTCCATTTTGTTTAATAGTGTCCATTTTGTTTAATAGTGTCCATTTTGTTTAATAGTGTCCATTTTGTTAGTAGTCAAGCGTTATATTTAAGCCTTCAATTAAGGTTAGTGTAATCTACACAAAGCGCATTTCAGTGTGGTTTTAGGGTAAATATCACTGCCATGTACCCATAAGTCACTTCATCGTTGCCTTTAATTCAACAGTCCAAATTTCACGCTAACAGCTCGAAGGCACAGGAGACCTTTCCTTTCTTAAACATGAAAGCTTTTTGTGTCTGCCCGAAAACGGCAGTTTTGCTCGAGCACTTGCCTCTGCTCACCAGCAGAGAGTGCCTTTGAGTAACAACACGTCAAACCGCACTCACTTGCAAGCAAATAAGCCTTCCATCAGTCAGTCAATCAGACAGAGCTCTCGCTGTTTCCTCAAGCTCGGGCTGCTGTTCTTTTCCGATGACCTCGTCTGCCTTCCGCAGACTCGGGCTCTTCTCAGCATCATTCACGATTACTGTGCCTTCCCGTTCTGCTGTTGCTCACTTGCTAATGCTCGATACCGCGGATTGGAACAAAGTATTGAATATATTCAGGCAGGGGGCAATTAGTGGCGCTGCTTTGGAGTCGACTGTTAAGTGACTATTGTGAAGGACAACGACTCGAACACAGCAGGGGAATTAGCTCAAATGGTAGAGCGCTCGCTTAGCGTGCGAGAAACAGCGGGATCAATGCCCGCATTCTCCAGTCACTTTTTTCCCTTGGGGAATTGTCCCGAAACAAAAATGGTGTCAGTTTTCAGCAAATCCAGAACCCACGGAAATCCTTTGATTCGATAAAGAGAGGTCAAGGGGCAGTAAATCTTCTGGTGCGCTGCAGTAAGCAAAAGTTTTTGATTTTGGTGTTTAGCAAAGATGGAAAGATGAAGTGAGACATGGAAAAAAGCTTCACAGGTCCTGATATCTTTTCTGTGGATTGAACTCAGGATTTACAAAGTGAATAAAACTAATGCACTCCATGTTGTGTTAAGAGCACACGAGCGGTGGAGACTGCCAGGCAGCACTTCCAATTCGATCAGTTTGCAAGCGATCTAAAGTCATAACGTAATGGACAGTTTGCAAAAACAATGCAGTCAGGTAGGAGTTGACCAGACAATCTTCTGATTTGTCATTAGACACGGTATCCACTGCTCCATTAGCCTCGCGTGTGCAGAGAATGTAGCAGCTCACACTCCCACAAAGATGCGGTCTGAGCAGGAAGCGAGTCAGTCTCGGTCATGCACATGTGACTCCACGAGTTCGGGAGTGTCAAAAGATGCACAGTGAACATCTACCAAAGAGAGCAATCTTTGCTGCTTCCGTTCGATCGTTCAGCTGGTACAGCGGAGGACTGTAATAGTATTAACAGATAAAAGTCATCCTTAGGTTTCTGGTTGGAACGAGCGAACGTGCTTTTGGAGTAAGCAGAAATTAGCTCAAGGCCGTTTTCTTTACTTTACAGACAGCCACGTGTTGGCGCTGAGGCACAGGAGACCTCCTTTCCTTTCTGAAACCAAAAGCTTTTTGTGTCTCCCCGAAAACGGCTGTTTTGCTCGAGCACTTGCTTCTGCTCACCAGCAGGGAGTGCCTTTGAATAACAACACGTCAAACCGCACTCACTTTCAGGCAAATAAGCCTTCCATCAGTCAGTCAGACAGAGCTCTCACTGTTTCCACAAACTCGGGCGGCTGTTCTTTTCCGATGACCTCGTATGCCTTCCGCAGGCTCGGGCTCTTCTCAGCATCATTCACGATTACTGTGCCTTCCCGTTCTGCTGTTGCTCAATTGCGAATACTCGATACCGCGGATTGGAGCAAAGTATTGAATGCATTCAGGGAGGGGGCAATTCGTGGCGCTACCTGGAGACGAGTGTTAAGCGATTATTGTGAAGGGCAAATTCACGGCCACAAATGGGGAATTAGCTCAAATGGTAGAGTGCTCGCTTGGCATGCGAGAAATAGCGGGATCGATGCCCGCATTCTCCACTCACTTTTTTACCTTGGGGAATTGTCCCGAAACAAAAATGGTGTCAGTTTTCAGCAAATCCATAACCCACGTGAATCCTAAGCTTCGAAAAAGAGATATTTTGGTGTGCTGCAGTAAGCAAAAGTTTTTGATTTTCGTGTTTCGCAAAGATGGAAAGATGAAGTGAGACATGGAAAAAAGCTTCATGGGTCCTGGTATCTTTTTTGTGGATTGAACTCAGGATTTACAAAGTGAATAAACCTAATGCATTTCCTGCTGTGTTAAAAGCGCACGAACGGTGGAGACTGCCAGGCAGCACTTCCAATTAGGTCAGTTTGCAAGATATCAAAAGTCATAAGGTAATGGACAGTTTGCAAAAACAATGCAGTCAGGTTGGAGTTGACCAGACAATCTTCTGATTTGTCATTAGACACGGTATCCACAGTTGCATTCGCCTCGGGTGTGCAGAGAAAGTAGCAGCTCACACTCCCACAGCGATGCGCTATGAGCAGGAACCGAGTCAGTCTCGGTCATGCACACGTGACTCCACGAGTCCTGGAGTGTCAAAAGGCGCACAGTGAACATTTACCAAAGAGAGTAATCTTTGCTGCTTCCCTTCGATCGTTCAGCTGGTGCAGCGGAGGACTGTAATAGTATTAACAGATAAAAGTCATCATTAGGTTTCTGGTTAAAACTAGCGAACGTGCTTTTGGAGTAAGCAGAAATTAGCTCAAGGCCGTTTTCTTTACTTTACAGACAGCCAACAGCTTAACGTGTTGGCGCTGAGGCACAGGAGAACTCCTTTCCTTTCTGAAACCAAAAGCTTTTTGTGTCTGCCCGAAAACGGCTGTTTTGCTCGAGCACTTGCCTCTGCTCACCAGCAGGGCGTACCTTTGAATAACAACACGTCAAACCGCACTCACTTGCAGGCAAATAAGCCTTCCATCAGTCAGTCAGACCGACAGAGCTCTCGCTGTTTCCTCAAGCTCGGGCTGCTGTTCTTTTCCGATTACCTCGTCTGCGTTCCGCAGGCTCGGGCTCTTCTCGGCATCATTCACGATTACTGTGCCTTCCCGTTCTGCTGTTGCTCAATTGCGAACACTCGATGCCGCGGATTGGAGCAAAGTATTGAAAAAATTCAGGGAGGTGGCAATTCGTGGCGCTGTTTGGAGGCGAGTGTAAAGCGACTATTGTGAAGGGCAATTGGACTCGTCAAGCAGTGGAATTAGCTCAAATGGTAAAGCGCTGGCTTAGCTATGCGAGAAGTAGCGGGATCGATGCCCGCATTCTCCACTCACTTTTTTACCTTGGGGAATTGCCCCAAACAAAAATGGTGTCAGTTTTCAGCAAATCCAGAACCCACGTCAATCCTCAGCTTCGATAATAGAGGTCAAGGAGCATTAAATCTTTTGGTGTGCTGCAGTCAGCAAAAGTTTTTGATTTTGGTGTTTAGCAAAGATGGAAAGATGAAGCGAGACATGGAAAAAAGCTTCACAGTTCCTGATATCTTTTCTGTGGATTGAACTCAGGATTTACAAGGTTAATAAAACTCATGCATTCTCTGCTGTGTTAAGAGCGCACGAACGGTGGAGACTACCAGGCAGCACTGCCAATTCGTTCAGTTTGCAAGCTATCTAAAGTCATAAAGTAATGGACAGTTTGCAAAAACAATCCAGTCAGGTCGGAGTTGTCCAGTCAATCTTCTGATTTGTCATTAGACACGACATCCACTGCTCCACTGGCCGAGGGTGTGCAGAGAAAGTAGCAGCTCACACTCCCACAGAGCTGCGGTATGACCAGGAACCGAATCAGTCTCGTTCATGCACATGTGACTCCACGAGTCCGGGTGTGTCAAAAGGCACACAGTGAACATTTACCAAAGAGAGCAATCTTGGCTGCTTCCCTTCGATCGTTCAGCGGGTACAGCGGAGGACTGTAATACAATTAACAGATAAAAGTCATCCTTAGGTTTCTGGTTGGAACTAGCGAACGTGCTTTTGGAGTAAGCAGAAAATAGCTCAAGGTCGTTTTCTTTACTTTACAGACAGCCTACAGCTTAACATGTTGGCGCTGAGGCACAGGAGACCTCCTTTCCTTTCGTCAACAATAAAGCTTTCCGGTCTGCCCGAAAACGGCTGTTTTGCTCGATCACTTGCCTCTGCTCACCAGCAGGGCGTACCTTTGAATAACAACACGTCAAACCGCACTCACTTGCAGGCAAATAAGCCTTCCATCAGTCAGTCAGACAGACAGACAGACAGAGCTCTCGCTGTTTCCTCAAGCTCGGGCTGCTGTTCTTGTCCGATGACCTCGTCTGCGTTCCGCAGGCTCGGGCTCTTCTCGGCATCATTCACGATTACTGTGTCTTCCCGTTCTGCTGTTGCTCAATTGCGAATACTCGATACCGCGGATTGCAGCAAAGTATTGAATATATTCAGGGAGGGGGCAATTCGTGGCGCTGCTTTGAGTCGAGTGTGAAGCGATTATTGTGAAGGGTAATTTCCTCACTGAAATTGGGGAATTAGCTCAAATGGTAAAGCGCTCGCTTAGCATGTGTGAAGTAGCGGAATCCATGCTCGCATTCTCCATTCACTTTTTAACATTGGGGAATTGTCCGGAAACAAAATGGTGTCAGTTTTCAGCAAATCCAGAACCTACGTAAATCCGAAGCGCCGATAAAGAGAGGTCAGGGGGCAGTAAATCTTCTCGTGTGCTGCAGTGAGCAAAAGTTTTTGATTTTGGTGTTTCGCAAAGATGGAAAGATGAAGTCAGACATGGAAAAAGCTTCACAGGTCCTGATATCTTTTCTGTGGATTGAACTCAGGATTTACAAAGTTAATAAAACTAATGCACTCCCTGCTGTGTTAAGAACACACTTACGGTTAAGACTGCCAGGCAGCATTGCCAATTAGGTAAGTTTGCAAGCTATTGAAAGTCATAAATAATGGACAGTTTGCAAAAACAATCCAGTCAGGTTGGAGTTGACCAGACAATCATCTGATTTGTCATTAGACACGATATCCACTGCTCCACTGGCCTCGTGTGTGCAGAGAAAGTAGCAGCTCACACTCCCACAGCGCTGCGGTATGAGCAGGATACGAGTCAGTCTCGGTCATGCACATGTGACTCCACGAGTCCGGGATTTTCATAAGGCGCACAGTGAACATTTACCAAAGAGAGTAATCTTTGCTGCTTCCCTTCGATCGGTCAGCTGGTACAGCGGAGGACTGTAATTCAATTAACAGATAAAAGTCATCATTAGGTTTCTGGTTAAAACTAGCGAACGTGCTTTTGGAGTAAGCAGAAATTAGCTCAAGGCCGTTTTCTTTACTTTACAGACAGCCTACAGCTTCACATGTTGGCGCTGAGACACAGGAGACCTCCTTTCCTTTCTTCAACCATTAAGCTTTTTGAGTCTGCCCGGAAACGGCTGTTTTGCTCGAGCATTTGCCTCTGCTCACCAGCAGGGAGTGCCTTTGAGTAACAACACGTCAAACCGCACTCACTTTCAAGCAAATGAGCCTTCCATCAGTCAGTCAGACAGACAGAGCTCTCGCTGTTTCCTCAAGCTCGTGTGGCTGTTCTTTTAATAAGGACATATGAACATAAGAAATAGGAGCAGGAGTAGGCCAATCGGCCCCTCGAGCCTGCTTCGCCATTCAATAAGATCATGGCGCGAAATAAAGGCAAGTTCTTTCCTTCTTTCAGACCTTCCATGAAACCCATTTCTTGCTCCAAGCTTTTGTCAACCCTTCTATTATTTCCTTCTTTGGTCGTAGGTCCATTTTTGTTCTTCAGACATCGAAATTCTTCTCTCTAAAAGCAATCCTATCCCCTCCGACTCTCCATTTACCTCTCCTCCTTTTACACCCTCCTGAAACCCACTCTTTGACCAAGGTTTTCATAAGAACATAAGAACATAAGAAATAGGAGCAGGAGTAGGCCAATCGGCCTCTCGAGCCTGCTCTGCCATTCAATAAGTTCATGGCTGATCTGATCCTAACCTCAAATCTAAATTCATGTCCAATTTCCTGCCCGCACCCCATAACCCCTAATTCCCTTTACTTCGAGGAAACTGTCTATTTCTGTTTTAAATTTATTTCATGATGTAGCTTCCACAGCTTCCTGGGGCAGCAAATTTCACAGACCTACTTCCCTCTGAGTGAAGAAGTTTCTCCTCATCTCAGTCTTGAAAGAGCAGCCCCTTATTCAAAGATTATGCCCCCTCGTTCTAGATTCACCCATCCTCGGGAACATCCTTACCGCATCCACCCGATCAAGCCCCTTCACAATCTTATATGTTTCAACAAGATCGCCTCTCATTCTTCTGAACTCCAATGAGTAGAGTCCCAATCTACTCAACGTCTCCTCATATGTCCGCCCCCTCATCCCCGGGATTAACCGAGTGAACCTTCTTTGTACTGCCTCGAGAGCAAGTATGTCTTTTCTTAAGTATGGAGACCAAAACTGTATGCAGTATTCCAGGTGCGGTCTCACCAATACCTTATATAACTGCAGCAATACCTCCCTGTTTTTATATTCTATCCCCCCAGCAATAAAAGCCAACATTCCGTTGGCCTTCTTGATCACCTGCTGCACCTGCATGCTAACCTTTTGATTTTCTTGCACTCGGACCCCCAGATCCCTTTGTACTGCAGTACGTTCCGGTTTCTTGCCATTAAGATAATAACTTGTTCTCTGATTTTTCCTGCCAAAGTGCAGAACCTCACATTTTCCAATATTGTATTGCATCTGCCAAATCTCCGCCCACTCACCCAGCCAGTCTATATCCCCTTGTCGGTTTTTTGGTCTCTCCTTCTCCTTAACCATTACGGACAAATAATCAAATGTTAATCCCGTTTTTTCAGGAGTTCACGTTTTGGTGTTTAATTCCCTCACTGCACTGCTGTCTTTGCGTTAAACACCAGTTAGTCCCAGTCTCACTCAGTTTGTATCTTTAACTATAGTGCAACAGTAATTTAACAGGAACAGCAAATGCACCCCCTCCGTCTCTCTCACCACAACAAGCTCCACCTTGCCCTTCACCCTTCCTGATGCCAATTTTGCTTCCGGTTCAATGCGGCTATTTTGATTAAACTTCATGGCCGCCATTTTTTTTAAGATGCCCACCTTGTCCCTCAGTCAGATGGCCACCCTACCCGTCAGCAAGATGGCTGCCTCACTGGTGGCCATTTCGTTTCAGGTTCATGGCAGCCATTTAGTTTAATCTTCAGGGCAGCTATTTTTTTTAATCTTCAGTGCAGCCTTTGGTCTAACATGATCACCTTGACCCCAATAAGATGGCCATCTTGCCCCCAAGTATGATATCCAGCTTGCACCTCAGTAAGATGGCTGCCGTCGAGGCGGCTATTTTGATCCCTGTCCCAGACTTTGAAATTGTTGTTCCTAGTATCATAGTGGGTACAGCACAGGAGGAGGCCATTCGGCCAACCGTGCCTGCTCTGGCTCTTTGAAAGGTCGATCCCATTTCCCTCTCAGATCTTCCCCCCCCCCCAATCCTTATCTGGGCCATGTAGTAGTGGTAATGTGTAAATATGTAAATATATATATATATATATATATACACAAGTTGTTGTTGTGGTAGTTGCTGTAGTGTATAACATTACAAGTTGTTATGTCCATAAAGATTGCATCTCATTCTTTACATTTACCTCCTTTATAAACTGGGCTTTGTTTCTGTGTAAATGAATGTTGCTGAGAGATTGTCCCTGTAACTGAGTGAGGGATCTTGCTGTCTATTTGTTTTTTTCAAGTTCTTTGCTTTGGCTCTTTTAAATGACATGAATTTATTTGAACTCTTTGGCTAATTGGAAAAAGCCACAAACTGAACGTTGACCACAAACTACAGGCTTTTTATCCACTGCTAATTAAAACAAGAGAAAAGAGCAAAGGGAAAGTTCGTTCACCTTTTTGTCCCCTGTTCCAGGAACAGAAGAGAAAACGAACTCGGGGCAGTTTGGGCCCTGCAGCAAATATTGACCAGGACAGAGAGTCAGACCGACACCTTTTAGGGGGAATGAGTGAGTGGCAAAGCAGGAGAGAAAACCCTGAAAACCTGTATTAGAGAAAGAGTGAAACAACATGCGCTCTTCAGTCTGTCCCGAGTCTCTCTCTCTATGTATCTCTCCCAACTTCACTCTCTTCTCTTTAGATTCTCTGCTTTGTAACTGGGGATTATATCAATGGTGTTTGCTAAGAGATTGCCCGTGGAATGGAATGAATGTGAGTGAGTGTGAGTGTGAGGGAGCTCTGGGCTCTTGCTGTGCCTTTTTAATCCCTTGCTTTGTTTTTAACCAATTCCTTATTTCTCTCTCTCTCTCTCTCCAGTGGAGTATTTTTTGTGGAAATGCCGTAACATGAAGATGTGGAAAGAGAAATTTTGGGAGGAGGAGGAACCCTTGGAAAAGAAGCTTTCTCTCCAGAGAGGACTGACCAAGGCCTTCACCACAGATTGCATCCAATGGAGCTCACGTGAGTTGTGTCTGGGTTATTGTGGGATCACTGGGAGCACTGTGGGGTCATTGGCTCACTGTGCGATCTCTTTGGGACATTGAGGGACCAATTGATCACTGTGATCACTGGGCCACTGTCGGATCATTGATTCACTGTGGGATCACGGGGTCATTGTGGGATCACTGTGGGACACTATGGGTTCACAGTTGGATCACTTGGTCACTGTGGGATCACTGTGTCATTGTGGAATCACTGTGGGACACCGTGGGATCACTGGGACACAGTGGGATCAGTGATCATTGTGGGATACTGTGGGATCAATGGGACATTGTGGGATGACTGGGATATTTTGGGATCACTGTGAAATTGTTTGATCACTGGGTCACTGCGGGATCTCTGTGGGGCATTGAGGGATCACCTGGTCACTGGGATCAATGAGTCAATGTAGACTGCTCCTGTTTCTGTGCAAGAGCCTTGATGTGGTGAATGGTCTCCTCCTGTTCCTATGTAACAGGCTTGAGGTGCTGATTGGCCTCCTGTTCCTGTCTAACAGAATTGGAGGGCGGAATGGCCTCCTTCGTTTTCTGTGTAACAGCCTTGAGGGGCCAAATGACCTCCTCTTTTTCCTGTGTAACAACCTCGAAGGGCTGAATGGCCTCCTCCTCTTCCTGTATAACAGCCTTTAGGAGCTGAATTGCCTCCTCTTGTTCCTGTGTAACAGTCTTGAGGGGCTGAATGGCCTCCTCCTGTTCCTATGTAATAGGCTTGAGGGGCTGATTGGCCCACTGTTCCTGCATAAAAGACTTGAGGGGCTGAATGGCCTCCTCCTGTTCCTATGTAATAGGCTTGAGGGGCTGATTGGCCGACTGTTCCTGCGTAACAGCCTTGAGGGTCAGAATATCCTCCTCCTGTTCCTATCCAACAGGCTTGAGGGGCTAATTGGCCTCATCCTGTTCTTGTGTAACAGCCTTGAGGGGCTGAATGGCCTCCTCCTGTTGCAATGCAACAGACTTGAGCGGCTTATTGGCTTTCTGTTATTGCGTAACAAGATCGACAGGCTGAATGGCCTCCTCCTGTTCCTGTTTATCAAGCTCGATGGGCTGAATGGCCTCCTCCTGTTCCTGTGCAATAGACTTTGATGGCTGAATGGCCTCCTCTTGTTGTGTAACAAGCTCGAGGGGGTGAATGGCCTCCTCCTGTTCCTGTGCAATATGCTTTAAGGGCTGAATGGCCCCCTCCTCTTCCTGTGTAACAGGCTCGAGTGGGTGAATGTCCTCCTTTTGTTCCTATGTTTAAGGCTCGAGGGGATGAATGACCTGCTTCTGCTCAAAAGTGTATAAGAAATCACAGCAGGAGTAGGCCATTTGTCCCCTCGAGCCTGCTCCACCATTCAATATGATCATGGCTGATCTGCAATCTCAACTCCACTTTCCCGCCCTATCCACATCTCCCTTGATTCCCCTCGAGTCCAAAAATCTATCGATCTCAGTCTTGAATATATTCAATGACTCAGCATCCACAGCCCTATGGGGTAGAGAATTCAAAATATGCACGACCCTCTGAGTGAAGAAATTCCTCATCATCTCAGTCCTAAATTGCTGACCCATTATCATGGGTCTATGCCCCCTAGTTCTAGATTCCACAGCCAGGGGAAGCAACCTCTCAGCATCCACTCTGTCAAGCCTCCTCAGAATCTTATATGTTTCAATTAGATTACATAGGAACATAGGAACAGGAGTAGGCCATTCAGCCCCTTGTGCCTGCTCCGCCATTTGTTGAGATCATGGCTGATCTGTGATCTAACTCCATATAACTGCCTTTGGCCCATATCCCTTAATACCTTTGATTGCAAAAAGCTATCGATCTCAGATTAAATTTAGCAATTGAGCTAGTATCAATTGCCGTTTGCGGAAGAGAGTTCCAAATTTCTACAACCCTTTGTGTGTAGAAATGTTTTCTAATCTCGCTCCTGAAAGGTCTGGCTCCAATTTTTCGATTGTGCCCCCTACTCCAAAAATCCCCAAACAGCGGAAATAGTTTCTCTCTATCCACCCTATCTGTTCCCTTTAATATCTTATAAACTTCGATCAGTTCACCCCTTAACCTTCGAAACTCTAGAGACTACAACCACAATTTGTGTAATCTCACCTCGCAACTTAACCCTTGAAGTCCGGGTATCATTCAAGTAAACCTACGCTGCACTCCCTCCAAGGCCAATATGTCTTTCTGAACGTGCGGTGCCCAGAATTGCTCACAGTACTCCAGGTGTGGTTTAACCATGGTTTTTTATAGCTGCAGCATAACTTCTGCTCCCTTGTACTCTAGTCCTCTCGATATAAAGGCCAACATTCCATTAGCCTTCTTAATTATTTTCTGCACCTGTTGATGACACTTCAATGATCTATGTACCTGACCCCCTAAGTCCCTTTGGACATCCACTGTTTTTAACTTTTTACCATTTAGAAAGTACTCTGTTCTATCCTTTTTTATCCAAAGTGGATGACCTCACATTTGTCTACATTGAATTCCATTTGCCACAGTTTTGCCCATTCACCTAATCTATCAATATCGCTTTGTAAATTTATGTTTTCATCTACATTGCCTACAATGCCACCAATCTTTGTGTCATCGGCAAACTTGGATATGAGACTTTATATGCCTTCATCTAAGTCGTTAATAAATATTGTGAATAATTGAGGCCCCAAGACAGATCCCTGAGGGACTCCAGTCACATCCTGCCAATGTGAGTACCTACCCATTTTCCCTACTCTCTGTCGCCTTTCGCTCAGCCAACTTCCTAACCAAGTCCGTACTTCAAAAAATTAAATCAGGCTTGTCAGGCACGACCTACCTTTCACAAATCCATGCTGGCTCTCTCTGATTAACTGAAAATTATCGAGGTTCATGGGCTGTGAGACGAGATTAAATGGATGGGTAGAAATCATGATGGGGGAGAGTGTACATGGGCTACGTGAGGAGATTAAAATGGGTGGTTCGAGTTCATGAAAGGGGAGAGTGTTCATAGCCTTCCAGAACCCACTTGGCCTGAGAGAACTCCCCTGTGCTTCGTTCAATTCGATTCCATCCTGTAATTCACTCACGGGTATCTGTTATGCTATATATAACAACACCCCCCTCCCCCAGCCCACGCTGAACACCTCGATTAGATTCCAGCCTGTAACTCTCTCCCGGGTATCCGTTATTCCATATATAAACCACCCGAGCCCCTCGATTAGATTCCAGTCTGTAACTCACTCCCAGGTCTCAGTTATTCTATTTATAAACTTTCTAGGGATCAGTTCCACACCAGGTGAGATCAGTTAACTGAGCAAAGAGGCCTGTTGTCAGGAGCATCTTAAAGGAGGAAAGGGAGAGGTTGTATAGATTTAGGGATGGAATTACAGAGCTTAGGGCCAAGACAACTGAAGACACGGTCGCCAATGGTGCAGCAATCAAAACTAGGGATGTGCAAGGGACCAGAATTGGAGGAGCACAGGGATCTCGGAGGGTCGTTGGGCTGGAGGAGGTTACAGAATTAGGGAGGGGGCGAGGCCAGGAAGGGATTTGAACACGAGGATGAGGTTTTTAAAATCGAGGCATTGCCGGACCGGGAGTCAATGTAATAACACACGGTTCACTGCCCGGCAGACAGGTGGAGAAGACATTGATGTCCGCGGGGGAACAGTCAGGGTCACAGCGACAGGCGAGTTCGCAGAATCCACTAGTTATGTCACAGGTGCAAATGGGAACGGCTAGAACAAGACACACAAAGAGTGATCTTACAACAGAGCACGGACGGTCTCAAAGACCACCTCCCTCTCTTGTCTGAATCGACGATCGCCGTCTTCTCCATCGCCCAAAATTAATCTACAGACGTATCCTCCCACTGGGGGAGGAGAGGGAAACACAAACTGGAGGAGGGAGTGAGAAACAAACAGAGAGGGAGAAACACAAACTGAGGGAGGGTGGGAGAGAGAGAGAGAAACACAAACTGGAGAGGGAGGGAGAGAGAAACACAAACTGGAGGAGGGAGGGAGAAACACAAACTGGGGGAGGGAGATGGAGAGAAACAGAAACTGGGGAAGGGAGATAGAAACAAACTGGGGGAGGGAATGGGATTAGATTAGACAGGGCTTGATGGCCGGCGCGGACACGATGGGCCGAAGGGCCTCTATCCGTGCTGTATAACTCTATGACTCTATGAATATGACTCTTTGACTCAATGACTCTATGACACTGCTTCCTACTCACCGAATTACAGCCTCCAGATACCCAGCGCAACCCACATAATAAAAAGTAACAATTATGTTTTTTTTTGTTGTACAATTTTCAATGGGGTGCAGGAATAGAGAGACTTTATGATGGCCGGGCGATGCTAAGGCTGTCAAATAAGCACACGGGATCCTTGGCTTCATAAATAGAGGCACAGAGTACAAAAGCAAGGAAGTTATGCGAAATCTCTATAAATCACTGGTTAAGCCGCAGCTGGAGTATTGCGTCCAATTCTGGGGACTGTACTTTGTGACGGATGTCAAGGCCTTGGAGAGGGTTCAGAGCAGATTTACCAGAATGGTACCAGGGATGAGGGACGTCGGTTTGCGGAGAGACTGGAGAAGCTGGGATTGCTCCCAATGGCAGAAGGGTCTGTGATCAGAGGAAACAGATTTAAAATAATCGACAAAAGAGCCAGGTGGGGAGGTGAGGAGACGAGGGTGGTGGAAGCAGATTCAATAATTACTTTCAAAAGCGAATTGGATCAATCCTTGAAGGGGGGAAATTTGCGAGACTGTGGGGAAAGAGCAGTGGAGTTGGTCTAATCTGCTCGCCCTTTCACAGAGCTGGCACAGGCGCGATGGGCTGAGTGGCCTCTTCCTGTGCTGTTTGATTCTCGGTCACTTTTGGGCTCCGACTCACTGCCCATTTGACTGGGAGACGGCAGAGTGACCGCTCCATCCTCCCCTTCCCCCGAGCCCAGCTGTTAATTGTATCCATGTGATTTATATCAATTAGTGTTAATTGTATTCAGCTGGTGCGTATCAATTGGGGACTCTCTTGCATCAATATATACGAGAAATTATCCAGGGGGTGGGTTGTGTCGGTCTCTGTGAATAAAGGTTTGGAAGCAACTGAAGACCAGGCTTTAGTATTCTATCCTTCAGCACATGGATCTCCAGTAATAACACCAGCTGGGCACCAAGCGCTGCGAGAGTCAATATTCACAGGGACCGCAGGAGGCCCCAAGTAACTCCATCCAACTCCACACTTCAACTCCTTCAAAACGTCCCCCTCCCCGTCAGTCCCTCCCCCGGTTACCCTGCTCAGTCTCTCCCATTCCCATCTCCCTACCGCTCCCCCTTAGACCTTCAACATCCCATCCCTCCCCGTCTCACCCAGAGGTCCTCCCCACCCCTCAGTCCCTCCCCTCCCCATTTCTCCACCCCTACCCACTCAGTCCCTCCCCATTAACCATCATTCCCTCCCCCCTCTCCCCCATCAGTCCTTCCACCCGTCTCCGCAATCAGTCACTCTCCTTCCTTTCTCCCCACCCCTCCACGGTCAGGCCCTCCTATCCCCATTCAGTCCTTTCTCCCATCTCCCCCTTTTGTCCATCCCCTCCCCGTCTCCCCACCTGTCCGACCTCAGACCCTGCCCCGGCCCCATCAGTTCCTGCTCCAGTCCCCCACTTCAGTCCATCCGCTCCTCTCTGTCCACAGACCCTCCCCTTCCCCCAGCAGGCCGTTCTCCAGTCTCCCTTCCCTCCATTCAGTCCCTCCTCTCCCGTCTCCCCACTTCGCCGCCTTTAGACCCTCCCCCCGTCAGTCCCTTCCCCAGACCCCCCCTTCAGTCCCTCCCCTCCCCGTCTCTCCACATCTGCGCCCTCAGTCCATCTCACTCCCCCATCAGTCCCTTCTCCCAATTCCACCATCAGTCCCTTCTCCAGTTTCCCCCCTCAGTCCCTCCATCCGCATCTCCCCATCTCTCCGCATTCAGTCCCTTCCCCTCCCCATCAGTCCCTTCTCCAGTCTCCCCCTTCAGTTCCCTCCACCTCTACGCCCCCAGACCATCTCACTCCCCCATCAATCCCTTCTCCCGTGTCCGCCATCAATCCCTTCTCTTGTCTCCCCCCTCAGTCCCTCCCTCCGCATCTCCCCATCTCTCTGCACTCTGTCCCTCCCCTCCCCATCAGTCCCTTCTCCCGTAACCCCCCTCAGTCCCTCCCTCCGCATCTCCCCATCTCTCCGCATTCAGTCCCCCGCTTCCCCATCTGTCCCTTCTCCCGTCTCCAGCCATCAGACCCTCCCCCTCTCTTTCATTCCCTCCCGCGGTTAGCCCTCTCAGTCCATCCCATTCCCGTTTCGTCATCTCTCCCCGTCAGACCTTCACCCTCCGGTCCTTCCCCGTCTCCCAACCTCCCCTCCCTCTGACCCTCTCCAGCCCCCAGCATTCCCTTCTCTCGTCTCTCTAACTCTCCACCATCAGACCCTCACCCTCCCGTTTCGTGCCTTGATGTTCCAAGTCGCGTTTTGTGCTGTTACAACGGCTGGAGATTGGGTCCCTCCGTCCCATGGGTCGCAGTCCCTCCGTCCCGTGGTTGCGGCCCCATTAACGCCGCTCGGGCCTGGAATCGGATGAACTTCATCTCGGACCGCTCTCACTGCACCATTCCCGGGTGCGGGCCTTCCCTCTGTCGGTCTCGCCCCCGCCCGCCAAGCCCGGCCCGAGGCCGCCATCATTATCCTCCCGGCGCCAGCCTGTTGCTGTGGGAATGTGGCACAGGGACCGCGCGGCGCATGCGCGGCATCCCTCGGGTGGGGGCGCTCGGGACGTTTCATGTCGTTTTTGCTTGTCACGTGATGGGAGGATTCTGCCCAGGATGAGGCGGGGGTCTGGGTTGGAGGTGAGAGCTGTGAATCAAAGGGCCTGGAGTCAGCATTCACAGCGCACAGGGTTTGGAGATTTTGTTTAAAATGCAAAGTCTGCAAGAATGAAATAAAGACAAAAATGTACAAAAAAGGGAAAAACCGCAAATGCAATAATCTGCATTTAAAACAGACATGTCCAAACTCACATAAGGCTGTGACAGTCTTGAAATTGGGATCTGTATTTTTTATACATGTGCACAAACATTTATTATAGAAACATAGAAAAAAGGAGCAGGAGTAGGCCAGTCGGCCCTTCGAGCCTGCTCTGCCATTCAATATGATCATTGCTGATCCTTTATCTCGATACCATATTCCCGCGCTCTCCCCTTACCCCTTGATATTTATTGGTGTACCTGGACACCCAAACCCCTTTACTCCTCTACAGTCCCTAGTTTCTCACCATTAAGAAATTACTCCTATTTCTCACCTGATGCCTGCAATAAATGCTCTTTGTATAACTCCCCACATCTTTACTGTCCAGCTCTGTTTCCACTGTTCGCTGTCCAATAATAACAGACACGGTGAGACTTTAATATTTTTTAGATTTCTAAATATACTTTATTTCATTAAATTTATGGACACACACAGTTCAATGTAAATATCACAGTACCAAATTCAAAACAATACAATACAGATCGTACACACAACGATTCCATTATTACAATTCAAAACTGGGTAAATATTTTCTAATACATGCTGTACAATGCAAAGTGAAATGGCCTTACACAGTGGCCATTCCCCGGGGAACAGTCCGTCGAGCACACCGTAATGTGTTTCTGAACTGTTGGGGGTGAAACCCTCTTCGATTCCACGGTATAGGTGTCCTGTCTCTGTGGAGGGGGGTTATCACCTTTTACCTGAAACACGGATCCATTCGACCACATTCATGTCAGTGTTTGGCAAACACTATCTCAATGTCTTTCACACACCTGTCGAACCTTGGGGTCAGAGACTGAGGGGGTAATTTCACCTTCACTGCTTGGGCGGTAAACTGACAGAGCAGAAATTAAAATCGGGGCGGTTCAATGAGGGACGGGTGATCCGCTCTACCAGTTCAGCCCCAAGCAATGGTGAAAATTTCCCTCCACGTGTTGTGAACCGGTGGAGTTTGAGACAATGGACCAGCTTGTGGGCTTCGAAGATTGATACTAGGGCGTAGGTCAGGAAAGGTGTGGCCGATTTTAAGTATCCCCGCCTGGCGGAAATGGGGTGGTAGAGGCTAGTAAATGGTGTCAGTTCACTTACAGTCCATTTATTGGTGACGTTCCTGCCTCCACCATCGTGGGTAGGGTCCTGAGAGGAGCGGCCGGACCTCCGCCCTAGTATCAATCTTCGAAGCCCACAAGCTGGTCCATTGATTCAAACTGCATCGGTTCAAAACATGTGGAGGGAAATATTCTGGTCAGGCCACGTGTAATATGTAAATCAGAGTATTGTGACGTACGTGGGACACCATTTCATGTTGGTTACAAATGGGTGGAGGAGCCGCCCTTTCGATGGGCATTGAGTGGTCCAGAACACTGAGGAGTTTCTTTTTAACTTATAATTTGTTGAGCCAGGAGAAGCAGGAGAGCTTTCCCTTGGCCTGCTGCGGCCGTGCGAAATCTCCCGGCTCCTGATCGTATCAGAAATATATCAGGAGGTTTCTTTATAGACCTGTGTAACCAGGTCCAGACTCATATCCCATTAATCTCCCTGCAGTGAGTAAAAATTGCTGCACAGCAGCTCAGAGAGGAAACAATCTCCAGAACTCCCCACTGGAGTTTGAAATTACATTAATATTTTACCAGTTAGTAACGGTCTGGGTGTTGGTCCATTATTATTCTGTTCCGGTCAAAACAAATGTCCCAATGAACAGGACGCTGTCTGACCCTGACAGCTCACCCTCAGTCCATCCCACCGGGCAGTGAGTGTGATGGGAAATAATCATCAACTGAAAAGGAGGATATGATTTTATACATTTCAGGATTTAAACATTTCATGTTGAAATCATATTATTTCCAGACTAATAACAGCAAACCATTTCATGTTAGAATAACATCTTGTATCATTTCACAGCACAGCATTTATCGGGTAAAATATAATTCCTGTCTGGTATTTCCAAATGTATTTAAATTTTTGGATTGATATCAGTTACTTTAGTGAACTCATTGCTGTCAATGGATAGTAAAATCACCGCGGAGAATACCGGGCGTCCGATCCTCTACTGCCCGTCTTACGCCAAAGAGAAATGTGAACATTTACACGAATTGACTCTTTCTTTAAATTCGGATGAAAATTCTTCAGATGTTTCTATGATTTAACGAATGTAACAATTAGATTCAGTGGGTATTTCACACCGTTCTTCAGCTCTTCCCTAAATTTAGTCTGGGTCAGGACATAAATACACGTGTTGGTGCAGGAACTGAGAAGTTGAAGCATGAATCCGGCTGACTCAATGTTACTGGCTGTATCGTTGTGGGTGTTTGTTGTATGCGGAGAGATAACATAAAAAATGAATGTGCTCCATAACAATATAAAACTGCCTGATATACTGAAGAGTAAAATGATGGATTTCCTTCGATTCTCCATCTCTGGATCCTTGTGATTTTCTCCATTGCTACAACCCCGGAGTCCCCTGCGGAATCTGCTGGCTACTAAAATGTGCCTGGCGGTGAGAACATTGAACAGCAAAATCAGGATGAATGGGAGGCAAGGCATGAACACAAGATTAAACAAGGTAAAGGCTGCCCATGCGGGTGAAGTGAAAATGGTCAGTTTCCAGACACAACCCCGGGGTACATTGTCCATTATATATTCCGGGTCATATACAAAGTACCAGGGAATGTTTAGTAAACAGCTCAGCGCACTCACCACCCCGATAACAACAGCCGCCGTTTTCTCGGTGCAATATTTTGTTTTCAGCTTCTGACAACAAATGGCCACAAATCGATCAAAGGTGAAAACCGCTGTGAACCAGACAGAGGCCGTTGTAGCTGTTGAAATTAGAATGACAATGAGACGGCACACGGGGGTAATGGTCAAGAATGAAACTGGGAAATAAATCTCACCAATCCCCCTCAATATAACATCGGTGACAACGACCAGGAGATCGACCACTGCCATTCCCACCAGGTAGCGAGTGATACATTTGGAGAGACCGCACTTTCCTCGGGACAGGATCACAATCGCCACCAAGTTAACTGTAAGAGAGAGAAATGGAAGCAGAGAAATTACTGATCAGACCTGGAGTCAAAGCAGCAGTTTGAGAGGATCTGGGGTGAAATTTCCGAGATTCGAAATGGTGTGTTTATGGTTTCGGGGCAGATTGGAAAAGGCAGCATGGAGGCCGAGCCAGTGGTCTGAGATTAGGAAGGAGACATAGAAAAGGACATGGAAGAGCTGGAGGGGAGACAGGAGCAGGTGGTTTGGGAAAGCGGATAAACTGAAGCAACGAATGAGGAGACAGAATGCAGTGAGAGGAGAGTCTGGGATTCAGAGGGAGAGACTGCAGCAGAGAGTTGGGAGAAATCTAAACTCTCGGTCCCAGTTACATAATGCAAGTAATGAATTCAAGCTTTAATTTCTGTGGTTATTGGTGTCAGGGAACAGTTGTTTGGTTCCATAATGTTTTCAATAAATTTACTTTGCACATTCAATAAAATTACATTAAATTGCATAAATTGCACTGCAGCAACTCGCCAAGGCTTCTTCGACAGCACCTCCCAAACCCACGACCTCTACCACCTAGAAGGACAAGAGCAGCAGGCACATGGGAACAACACCACCTGCACGTTCCACTCCAAGTCACACACCATCCCGACTTGGAAATATATCGCCGTTCCTCCATCGTCCCTGGGTCAAAATCCTGGAACTCCCTTCCTAACAGCACTGTGGGAGAACCGTCACCACACGGACTGCAGCGGTTCAAGAAGGCGGCTCACCACCACCTTCTCAAGGGCAATTAGGGATGGGCAATAAATGCCGGCCTTGCCAGCGACGCCCACATCCCGTGAACGAATAAAAAAAAAATTTAAAAAAATTGAATTAGCCTCGTTCTTTATTGAATTAATTTGACACAAAGCATCCAGAATACAATATCCTAATAATTCAATGCGATCAAGAAATCACTGATTTTGTTCTTGAATTACATTTCAATTATGTTTATTTATTCAGTAAGTAAACAAGTAAAAGGAACATTCACATAAACTGACTGAGGAGCTGATAGAGATAAACACACCCGGCGAGAGTACAATAAAACTCTCACATTCTGACAACATCTTAATAACACCTTCGAGTCACATTCCCTCTTCATAATTGTACTGGAAGTTTCACCAGTTCATTCCGATGAATTATTCACACCACCGCTGCTTTCCCTCTCCCCCTCTCTTTCTGTGTGTGTTCTTTCTCTGTCTGTCTCTCTCTTTCTCTCATCCCTTCTCCATCTCCCTCTCGTTTTCCTTCTCAGTTACTTTCTCTATCGCTCCTCCCTATCTCGCCGCACTCTCTCTACTCTCTTTCTCAATGCCCCTTTTCACATCCGGGTAAATCCTAACATCCTGCGCCTGCTTTCTCTTCACCAGCCCCGTGTTCCAAAGATCCTATTCTTAATGTCAGTTTGTTGAATGGTGAAGCATCTGTGAATAGTTTATTGTTTCTACAGATCATCCAAGTCTTCACCTGTTCATCTACACTGTTCACTTCATCTACAATGCAAGGAATAAACAGAATCGAATTCCTCTTCCAGACACACCTCACAATAATTGAAATTCCTTCTCCTGTAATTACAAAGTACAGCGTTAGATGGCGGCATTGTTCAATTAACACAACGCCAACATCACCGCTGCTACTGATAATCCACAGATAAATAGAAGGGCTCATGATTCCAACAGATAAAATGCAAACTGATACAATATGACCTCAAAATATTGCATTTTACAGTGTATTCATCCACAGTTAATCAGAGAATGAGATGTGAAAAAATCAGCAGTTAACTCAGTTCAGTCGCCAGACACCTGAAGCGGTATCAGATACACACACAATGAAATAATATTTCATAACAGTGATCACCAATAAATACATTAAAACCCCAGTTAAACTGAACTATGTTATTGTGGAGGGAGGACATTCCGCTGCCTCCTTGTAACACCGAGGCCCTGAGCTGCCTCATTATCAATCACTGAAAACACATTTATAGAAAAATATTCCAGGAGAGGATAGTTCTACAACATGAAACTGTTAACAGCTCCTGATGGTCTGATACCAGCTCTTAGCCCAGACACCTGATTCCAAGACATTCAGTACGGAGAATAATCCAGTAACAATGCCAGGGTTGGAAAACAAGGTCCCTACAGAAATAAAGCAATTGCTGCAAGATCGAACGTTTGGAAGTTGAGGACAAGTTGAGAATATACCAATATCCAACAATGCATTTATTACAGTGATAAATCGAGTAACAATGACAGGCTTGGATATGCAAACATAATAATAGATAATGTAGCTGTTACAAGTCCACACGTTTTGAAGTTGAGGACATACCATTATTCAACAATGCATTCAGTACAGTGAATAATTGAGTAACAATGCCAGGGTTGCAAATGCAAAGACCATAACAGGTATAATGCAGGTGCTACATGACCGAAAGTTTTGAAGTTAAGGACATACCATTATTCAACAGTACATTCAGTACAGATAATTATACATTAAGAATACCAAGATTGGATATACAAAGTTCATTGTAGGTATAATGCAGCTCCTACAAGACCGAAAGAGCAGAGATTTTAAATATTCCATCATTCAACTGATAAAACAGAACAGGTGGCTGGACAAAACATGGTGGGAGAAAAAATAATTAGCCAAGTACAGCAGCACAGTTAACTCCGATTTGTAATATTCACAGATGAGATAACGGCTTACCTGGAACTCCAATGGCTGCAAGAACAGGATAATAAATGCGTTCTATCTGAAATATCAACGAATATCCCATTTCTGTGAGAAGCAATGACTTCTGTTGATCTGAAAACCGCAGCTCCGGCAGGCACTCTGAGGTGATTCATTGCAACAAGCCTTGATTTATACAGGGGATAAATCTCCACTGAGACGGTTATACCCCTGATCATTGTTATTACTTACAGTCCCTTGAAAAAAACACATTACATCAGCAGCATTGTCTCCAATTTATTAGTGACGTGGATATATCGCAAACATCTCAAAGTTCAGAATCTTGTCTTAATGAGACCTCTCTCAGGAATAAAGTTCAAAGCTGTGCTCAGAAAGGATTGGTCCAACAATGAGCGGCGTCATTTACAGTTTTTATATAATTATATTGACCATGTTCACTCCTGGAGATTCATTTATAAATGTTACCAATTCTCCGCAGTGTAGACTGAATCCAGGGACACGAGCAGACCCGTTTCACTCTGTTCCTGCAGTTTCCCAGTTAAAATATTAATATTGAGTCTCTGACACGAGGACAGTTAAAGGGCAGGTTGAGGATTGCAGCCTAGAAATGACTGTGGGTGATATTAGGGGTCGGACACTGAACATGTCCCATTGCCATTCCTCTCTCCGCTATTTTACTGCAGGTGTTTAACCGTTTATTCCACATTGGTTAACGGCTCCAGTAAAATTGGCCCCGTGTAAAACCGAGCTGAACTCATGACCCGATTTGACCTCCATCACAAAGGCCCCGTGCTTCCCTCACTCACCGCCATTCCTTCCTCAGCCCATTGCCATTGAAACCCTCATCAATGCCTCTGTCCCCTCCAGACTCCATTCCTCCAATGCACTCTAGGATGGACACCCACCATCTAACTTCCTACCAGCGCCAGGTCCTGCTCGGCCTCATTGACCCTCACTGGCTCCCAGTTCCCGATCGTCAAATATTTACAATTATCATCCTAGGGTTTAAATCCCTTCATGGCCCATCCCTCCCTATCTCCGCCCTCTCCTCCATACCTATAGGAACCTCACCCGTGACCGCCTCATTCATCAATCATTGCCCTCTTTTGGTGGGACTACCCACGCTTGGTTCCACTCAACTATCTGATCATAGACAGGAGAAGCTTCTCTTCCCACCCTTATATCTGATGTCTCTAACAGTTCAATCCTTGGCTCCCTCCTCTTCCTCATCTACATGCTGCCCTTTGATGACATTGTCCGGGGACATGGACCAGTTTTCAGATGATCGATGACAAAACCACCGCCTCTCTTGACCCTTCCAATATCTTTGTCTTGTCAGAGCGATATTCTGTTTTAGATGAGCCACGATTACATCCAGTTAAAAATTGGGAAGTCATGATCTTTGATCCTACAATCTCCACTTCTTTGTCACTGATTCCATCCTCATCCCTCTCTTTTTAATTGGTGAGTCCCTGTAGTTATTTCTATTCTTTCTCACACTTAAATCCACCAGGACCTCATCCCTCGCTATCTCTGTAACCTTCTCCACTGGCAAACACTCTGCTCCTCTACTTCTAGCTGCTCGTGCATCCTCAGTCCATTTGCCTTACTTTTGATAACCGTGCCTTCAGCCAGATCTACGCTGCAGAATTACCTCCCGATGCCGCCCCGCCCCCCCGCCCCAATCTCCCTCTTCCCCTTTCACGTGTTAGCCGTGGCTCAGTAGTAGCAGTCTCGCCTCTGAGTTAGAAGGTTGTGAGTTCAAGTCCCACTCCAGAGACTCGAGCACATAATCGAGGCTGACATTTACATTGCAGTACTGAGGGCGCACTGTACTGTAGGTGCTTCTGTATGAAACATTAAAACCAGGACCAATCTGCCATCTCATGTATTCGTTAATGACCCCATGCAAGATTCGAAGTTGAGCTGGGGAGGTTCCCGATGTCTTTGCCAACATTTATTCCTACACCAACATTATTAAAACCGATTTTCTGGTCATTTACCTCATTGCAGTTTTTGGGAACTTGCTGTGTGCAAATTGGATGCCACGTTTCCTACATGACCACAATGACTACACTTCAAAATGTACTTCATTGACTGCAAATCGTTTTGGGACGTCCTGAGGTCCAAAAGGCGCTATATAAAGGAAAGTTATTTCCTTGTTTCAGACTTTTCATGAAAGCCATCTCTTGCTTCATGAATTTGTCATTCCTTCTAATATCTCCTTCTATGGCCTGGGTTCCACTTTTGTCGGATTATTCCTCAGTAAATCGCCTTAGAATATTTGCCTATGTTAAAGCCGCTATACAAATACAAGCAGTCATTTTATATTTTACCATCCTCCACTCTCTTCATCCCACCATTGGTGGCCATTCCTTCAGACATGTAAATTCTACTCTCGACAAACAACCTTATCCCCTCCGTCTCTCCATTTGCTTCTCCTCCTTTTACACCCTCCTTAAACTCACTCTTTGACTAAGATTTTCGCCAGTCCTCCTGATATCTTCTTATTCCTTTAGAGCTCGTTTTTGCTATCCCTCCGTGAAGCCCCTTGGGAGTGTTCATTACATTAAAGGCATCCTGAGAGAGGACAGCAGGTCCGACTGCCATGGCGCCACTGCCACTCTCCTGGGGCGGCGCCCCAGCACTCCTGGTGATCGGCTGGAGAACGGATTGCTGGAGTGCTGTGACCCCCTGGAAGCCCCGTTCCACAGTGTTCCCCAGAGCCACGATAGCAGCAGTCTGAGCTTCCAATGCAGCAGTCTGAGCTTCCAATGCAGCAGTCAGACCTTGGATGGCAGATGTTTGTGCTGCAATGGAAGCTGTGATTGCGAATTTTTGTTGATTTTCATTGGAATGTGTTCAGTATTTATCCACTGTATGAGCAAAATTAATTTCTGGGCTGTTATTCTTGTACCAGGAAGAGATTTATACAATAGACAGACCTATTGATATAAATTAACATTGGCAATTGCTCGTGGATACTACTTCCTTCGAACAACATAACTCGGTTTATCGAGAGATATCGCATTGAAATAAGTTTGTACGAATGTAAGACAGCGTTGAGGAAGTCCTCTATCTAAGATGAGACCAGCTGCAGTGACCAGGATGAAGGTTTATTAGTTTTTTGCCATTTTCCTCTTTGGTTATAACCAATTTTACTGCTCTCTCAGGCTGATGACTGTGATGTAGCTTCATTAGTTATTCTCTTTGGTTAAAGCTGGTAGTTCCAGAGCATAGTGTGCAGTTTTGACGTCCCATTGTAGAAACAATATTGAAGCCACAGAGAGAACAATGTAAATTCTCTCGAATGTGGCCAGGGAAGGGAAACTGTAACAGAAAATATTTTAAATATCGGGATTATTTCAACGGAAATAGTGAAGAGGAGACATTTATTTTAAATGATGAACGTGTTTGATAGAGTAACAGAGAATTGCTATATCGTCTGTTGTGAGGATCAGTGATAGAGTAATAGAGAATTATTGTACGCTTTGGTTATGAGTGTCAGTGATGAGATAATAGAGAATTATTGCATCCTCTGGTTGTGCCGATCAGTGATAGAGTAATAGTGAATTACTGTATCGTCTGGTTGTGAGGATCAGTGATAGAGTAATAGGGAATTACTGTATACTCTGGTTGTGAGGATCCGTGTTAGAGTAATAGAGAATTACTGTATCCTTTGGTTGTGCCGATCAGTGATAGAGTAATAGAGAATTACTGTATCCTCTGGTTGTGCGGATCAGTGATAGAGTAAAAGAGAATTATTGTTTTCCTTCGTTGTGAGGATCAGTGATAGAGTAATAGAGAATTACTGTACCCTCTGGTTGTGAAGATCCGTGTTAGAGTAATAGAGAATTACTGTATCCGCTGGTTGTGAGAATCAATGATAGAGTAATAGAGAATTACTGTATCCTCTGGTTGTGCCGATCAGTGATCGAATAATAGAGAATTACTGTATCCTTACGTTGTGCCGATCAGTGATCGAGTAATAGAGAATTACTGTATACTCTGGTTGTGTGGATCAGTGATAGAGTAATAGAGAATTACTGGATCCTTTGGTTGTGAGGATCAGTGATAGAGTAAAAGAGAATTATTGTTTTCCTTCGTTGTGAGGATCAGTGATAGAGTAATAGAGAATTACTGTATCCTCTGTTTGTGAGTATCAGTGGTAAAGTAATAGAGAATTTCTGTATCGTCTGGTTATGAGGATCAGTGATGGAGTAATAGAGAATTATTGTTTTCTCTGGTTATGTGGATCAGTGATGGAGTAATAGAGAATTACTGTATCCTCTGGTTGTGAGGATTAGTGATAAAGTAATAGAGAATCACTGTATCCTCTGGTTATGAGGATCAGTGATGGAGTAATAGAGAATTTTTGTTTTCTCTGTTTGTGAGGAACATTAATAGAGTAATAGAGAATTACTGTATCCTCTGACTGTGAGGATCAGTGATAAAGTAATAGAGGATTACTGTATCGTCTGGTTGTGAGGATCAGTGATGGATCAGGAAAAAGGCTTACTTTTGAATTCTTCACGCAGAGATTTTTTGGAACATGGAATATTTTACCATCGGGAATGGAATATCCAGACAGAGACAATTGCAACTTTTACCATTGCATTATTTAAGAGAAAATTGAATACTTATTTGAAATTGATGAAGATCAGGGGCATTTTGAAGAAAGTTTGCCATCTCATACATTTCGAATTGCTTTAACCATGAACTGGCACTGAGACGATGGGCCCCTGTTCTGAAACTGCAATGCTTCATGTTTCTCCTAGATTGAGATTTGTGATGTGCTCGAATGATTCTGGAGGCCGGTGTGCTGCCCTATATCTAACAATATGACAGTGTAACCCAGCAATGTAACAATAGTTCCCCCTTCTAATCTAAACTGGATCGTCATGTATCTGCACTGCCCAATGCCTAACAATATGACAGTGTAACCCAAGGATGCAACAATAGTTCCCCCTTCTAATCTAAACTGGATCGTCATGTTTCTACACTGCCCAATGCCTAACAATATGACAGTGTAACCCAAGGATGTAACAAACGTTCCCCCTTCCAATCTAAACTGGATCGTCATGTTTCTGCACTGCCCTATATTTAACAATATGACAGTGTAACCCAGGAATCTAACAATAGTTCCCCCTTCTAATCTAAACTGGATCGTCATGTTTCTGCACTGCCCAAAGCCTCACAATATGATAGTTTAACCCAGGGATGTAACAATAGTTCCCCTTTATAATTGGAAGTGGATATTTAAGTTTCTGCCTTGCTGCACATCTCACAATACGACAGTGTTAACAAGTGAAGTTACAATAGTTTCTCTCATTATCTGAACTCGATATTCATGTGCCTGCAACGACCAATATCTAACAATACGCTCATATAACCCAGGAATATAACAATAGTTCCCCCTTATAATCTTTGCTGGATTTTCGTGTTTCTGCACTGTCCAATATCTCACACTACGATAGTGGAATCCAGGGATGTAACAATAGTTCCCCGTTTAATCTGGACTGAATATTCGTGTTTCTGCACTATCCAATATCTCACAATACGACAGTGCAACCCAGGGATGTAACAATAGTTCCCCCTTTAATCTGGACTGAATATCCGTGTTTCTGCACTGTCCAATATCTCAAAATACGACAGTGTAACCCAGGGATGTAACAAAAGTTCCCCCGCATAATCTGGACAGGATAATCATATTCCTGCACCGTCCAATTTCTAACAATACGACAGTGTAACTCAATGATGCATCAACAGATTCCGTTTTAAACTGAACTGTATATTCGTATTTCTGGACTGCCACATAACTAATAATACCAGAGTGTAACCCAGGGATGTGAGAGTAATTCCCCACATAATCTGAATTGGATATTCGTGTTCTGCACTGCCCAATATCTAACTATACGATAGTGTGAAACCCGAATCTAACTGTAGTCACCCATGGGATTAAAGGGACAGTGACAGCGCGGATACAATATTGGCTAGGAGACAGAAAGCAGAGAGTAATGGTGAACGGTGGTTTTTCGGACTGGAGGGAAGTATACAGTGGTGTTCCCCAGGGGTCAGTAATAGGACTGCTCAATTTGATATATATTAATGACCTGGACTTGGGTATAAAGGGTATCATTTCAAAGCTTACAGATGACACGAAACTCGGAAATGTAGCAAATAATGTGGAGGATAGTAACAGATTTCAGGAGGACATAGACAGACTGGTGAAACGGGAAGACACATGGCAGATGAAATACAATCAGAGAAGTGTGAAGTGATGCATTTTGGTAGGAAGAATGAGGAGAGGCGGTTCTTCTTTTCCCATTGAGTCGTGACCCTCTGGAATGCGTTGCTGGCTGGTGCGGTGGGTGCTGACTCTCTGTCTGCCTTCTCCAGGGAGCTGGACCGATTTTTGGCTGGGGCAGAGGTCGCAACATAGAAAAGGTAAAAGGATTTACAATTAACGTGCGTCTGATCCATGTGATCTGCTGGACTGGATTCGATAACCTGAGAGGGTCGGGGAGGAATTTTCCAGGGTATTCTATCCCTTAGAGGCCCTGGATTATTCCCAGGATCTTTGCCTATTCCAGGAGATTACATGACTCCGGGCGGGGGGAGGGGTGTAAGTGTCAGTAATGAAGCCCCCGCCATCACGAGTGAGGGCCAGGCTTGATGGACCAGCTGGTCTTTTACTGACCGTCATTTCCGTTTGTTCGTCCACATCCCGAGCTCGTCAAGGTATTTTCGCTGAAGCGATCTTCACACAAACCCACACCTGGGGCATGTCCTGCGTCTGTCTTTAGTGAAACGAGACTCAATGTCTCTGCGTCTCACATTATTCTCCTCTGAAGCTCAAGGACGCGAAATATTCTTGCAGGCCTCTACTACAATGTGCCTGAGAATTTCTAGTCCCGTCCAACCGTCTGCTACGGGACTACGCGGCTGTTATCTGCTTGGAGCACAAGAGGAGATGATTTTAAGCCCAGTAAATCATTGGCTGGTCTTAAGACAGTAAACACTCAGCCCTTCTACCCTTGGTTATAGGTCTGTTGGATTCGGGGTTGTAGTTCAGTAGTATAGCGGCTGCTTTGCATGTATATACTTCTGGGTTCAATATCTATAACACCTCCACCATTTCTTTCACCAGAATGTCCCACAGAATGACGAGTCGTGCTTTCAGAGGGAAGCGAGTTCCAACTTCTGAGACAAACATTCAATGGTCCCGGAGCAGGACTTCATCTCACGGTCCCCTCAGCAGCTCAGCTCATATCAGCCGCCGACTGACCGGAATTCAAAATTTGAAACCTAAGGTGCTTGGGGATAGATCCCGAGAGCTCATACACGCGAAGCATGCGGTCTATCACTGAGCTACATCACCAGATAATGAGGACCTCTAACCAAGAATAACAGGATTGAGTGCCTCACTTTCCTCAGGCCACCCCGAGGATTTACTGGGCTGAAAAGCATCTCCTTTTGTACTCCAAGCAGACAACTATACCCGAGGTACGCGGACCTGATGCAACTGTGGGTGAACAGAAGAAACCAGGTCTCGCCACTCAGAGAAATGAGAAAGGGAGCGTTGAGAAGAAAGCCTGGGAAAGGGGGAGAGTCTCCTCGGGCTGTGTGGACCATTATTTTTGATTCAGGTCGCCGTTCTTCGAACGCTCCCGTTATCAGTCACGAGGCTGAGGGTTGGACAGGACTGGAAATGCTCAGGAACATTGTAGCAGAGGACGGCAGGAATATTTCGGGTTTTTGAGCTTCGGAGGAGGGCAAGGTGAGGTACAGAGAACATTAAGTCTCATTTCACTATAGACGGACGCAGGACTTGCCCCAGGTGTGGGTTTGTGTTTAAAGATCATTTCACAAAAAACACCTTGACGATCTGGGGCTACAGACGGACATGACGGGCAGGAAAAGACCAGTTGGTTCATCAATCCTGCCCCACATGCCTGGAGCATCGTGACTGGACACTTCCTACACACACCACCCGCCCCACCCACAGGAAACATGGAATCTCCTGGGAGCGGTTACAAACCAGAAATGAATCCAGGGCCAATAAGGAGGGGAAATTCTGGGAAATTCCTCCTCGACTCCCTCAGGCGATCGAATAGATTTCAGTGGATCACACTGACCATTTGTACGTTAATTGTAAAACCACTCACCTTCTATATGATGCGACCTCTGCCCCAGTCAAGAAGCCGTCCAGATCCCTCGAGAAGGCAGAGAGAGAGAGTCAGCAACCACCACATCAGCCGGGGATGCATTCCAGAGGGTCAGTACTCTCTGGGATAAGAAGAACCTCCCAACATCCGGACGATTGTTACATCTGTGTGGTCTAAACGTCTGTCTGCTGCTCCTCCCCAATCTGTGAAACTGGAAATAATCTATTTCTTCACTCAGAGGGTGGTGAACCTGTGGAATTCTCTACCACAGAAGGCTGTGGAGGCCAAGTCACTGAATATATTAAGAAGGAGCCAGATAGATTTCTAGACACAAAAGACATCAAGGGGTATGGGGAGATAGTGGGAAGACAGTGTTGAGATAAGGGATCAGCCATGATCATATTGAATGGCGGAGCATGCTCGAAGGGCCGAATGTCCTACTCCTGCTCCTATTTTCGATCTCTGGGCACGCTATTCAGCCCCAGAATTGGATCCATTTAAAAGGCCGTGCGTGCTTCAATTGAATTATATCGTGTGCAGAGCGTTAGGTTTTCATCGATGTGAAGAAGCTCTTGTCTGTCCTTTTGTGCAACGGTGAGGAGAGGCAAAGAGGATCTTACCAAAATTCGAAACATAACGCGGTTGAAGATGCCAGGAATTTACCCCGGGACCTCATATATGCGAAGCATGCGCTCTACCACTGAGCTGTATCACCACAGAAAAGCAAGAGCCACTTTAGAAATAAACTAGTTGGCTTTCCGTTCCTTCTCTCCCAGACAACGAGATGCCCAGCGGTCCCACTTGCTCACAATGTTCAACCTTTGCTTCACTTCACGGGGTTTCTGCTCCTCTTTACTTTAAAATTACTTTAAACCTTCCAAAAATTATCTGCTGAAATAAAAAATACAATTGCCAATAGTCAGTGACTGGGCTGAAATCCAAGCTCTGAATCATAGAGTGAGATCGAAGAATGACAGAGCGTCAAACAGGAACAAGAGCTGGGGTTGCTTGCTCGACATTGCACCGTCACACATTCCCGTCAGTCGGCGGCTGAGCAGACAGTGAGATGAAGTCTTGCTCCAGGACAATTTAATGCTCGTGGAGCCTCAGAAGTTACAACTCGTTGCGCTCAGAAAGATCGATTAGCCTTTCCTTGCGTAATTCTGGTGAGAAATATCTTTGGAGATGCTGGAGATTAAACGCAGGACCTCGTACATGCGAAACATGCGCTCTACCACTGAACTAGATCTCCAGATAAGAGTAATCTCCAACCAAGGAAAGAAGAACTGATTGTCCTCATTTTATGAGGCCGCCCAAGTTGGGTTTGCCCAGTGATAGATTATTTCTAGTTTCCCAGTACAGCTACAACACTGGCATTTACCCAACAAATGTGGAAAATTTCCCAGGTATGTCCTATCCACAAAAAGCAGGACAATTCAAATCCGGCCAATTACTGCCAATTAATATCCTCTCAATCACTAGCAAAGTGATGGAAGGTGTCGTCGACAGTGCTATCAAGCGGCACTTACTCACCAATAACCTGCTCACTGATGCTCAGCTTGGGTTCCGCCAGGACCACTCGGCTCCAGACCTCATTACAGCCTTGGTCCAAACATGGACAAAAGAGCTGAATTCCAGAGGTGAGGTGAGAGTGACTGCCCTTGACATCAAGGCAGCATTTGACCGAGTGTGGCACCAAGGAGCCCTAGTAAAATTGAAGTCAATGGGAGTCAGGGGGAAAACTCTGCAGTGGCTGGAGTCATACCTAGCACAAAGGAAGATGGTAGTGGTTGTTGGAGGCCAATCATCTCAGCCCCAGTACATTGCTGCAGGAGTTCCTCAGGGCAGTGTCCTAGGCCCAACCATCTTCAGCTGCTTCATCAATGACCTTCCCTCCATCATATGGTCGTCAGGTTTGAGGGTCTAATCGGCCTCTAGTAACAGTGTAACGGGCTCGAGAGGCTGAATGGCTTTCTCCTCTTCCTGTCGAACAGCCTTAAGGTGCTTGCCGCTATTTCTTCGAAGATGGCTGCCGTAATAGCCGCCATTTTATCCAAAATGGACAACGTACTTGCATACAAGTTGTTATTGTTGTATTATATGTTGTGGTGTTGGTCGAAATATAAATACTGCCACTCTGGGATCCCTCTGAGGTGTCTGGGTGCACTCTGCGATCCCTGGGTGCACTCCGGGTTCACTCAGGAGTCCCTGGGACATTCTGGGGTCACTGTGGTATCACCGAGGTCAGACTGCGTGGTATTTGCCGCAATTTTGTCCAAGATGGCCGCCGTACGTGCGGCCATTTTGTCCAAGATGGCCGCCGTACTTGCCGCCATTTTGTCCAAGATGGCCGCCGTACTTGCCGCCATTTTGTCCAAGATGGCACCCGTACTTGCCGCCATTTTGTCCAAGCTGGCTACCGGACATGCCACTCGCCTGGCCGTGTCTAAATAGACGTATATATATATATATATATCAGACATATATGACATAAATATTATAAATACATGTTATATTCGTTGTAGATGTTGTGGTGGTGGTCTAAATATGAAGTCTGGCACTTTGGGGTCCGTCTGGGGAGAACGATGCCACCCCCAGAGGGGACGGACCGAGGCGTCCTCCAGAGGGGAGCGACTGAGGCCTCCTCCACAGGCTGCACCCAAACAGGGTCCATGTGAGTTCGGTCTGTTTATTGCCCTGGGGTTTAATTTCCTCTCTTGGTCCTGATTTTGGGGCCTCGGTTCGATTGTAACCGTTGTGATTTAACCAGGTTAGAGCCTGGGGTGAAAGTAGCCCGGCCTGCAATGTTATACAAACACGTTAACCCAGTTTGAGACAAACAGGGGCCGAGAGGAGATTAACGTCTGAAACATGAACCCCTGTACGGGCTTCGAGGGTTTGTTATAATCTCAAAATGATGCTTGTGTTTCGGAGAGATGGGACAACTTTGAGGGGTCAGAGCGGCCATTTGAGGGATTTTGATGGAGTAAATGAGGAGAAACTGTTTCCAGTGGCAGGGGGTCGGTAACCAAAGGACACAGATTCAAAATAATTATCAGAAGAGCCAGAGGTGACATGAGGAAGGCATCTTTTTTGCAGCGCGTTGTAATGATCTGCAATTCACTGTGTGAAAGGGAGGTGGAAGCAGATCGAATGGTAAATTTAAAAAGGGTATTGGATAAATACTGTAATATATCATTCTGTGATATTGCGGCAGGTTCATGGCGGCCATTTTACGTTGAACGTCGAGAGGCCATTTTGTGGAGTCCCAGCTGAGCCCCTTTGCTCACAGTCCGTCTCACCATTTGGTGTAAATTGCATACCAGACCCTCACCCCGGGTAAGACCCACCCACTTCAATAGACCGACCGGTCACATCTATGATGCCATTTAGAGGAGGTGTGATGTAGTTTCCAGGAAAAATTATTCAATTTTTTAAAATAGGAAAACCAGTAATTTAATTAATGAGGAGACCAGGCCTGAGCTGAAGTAAACGGTGGAGTTTTATTAACACAACACACGGACAACAACTTACATTTATATATCGCCTTTATAGTAGTGAAACTTCCCATGGTACTCCACAGGAGCATTCGTACAACATTTGACACTGAGAAACATAAGGAAATATCAGGGCAGGCGGTCAAAGAGGTAGGTTTTAAGGAACATCTGAAAGGAGGAGAGAGAGGGAGAGAGGTGGAAAAGTTTAGGGAGTGAATTCCAGAGCGTAGGGCCTCGGCAGCTGAAGGCCCGGTACACAGGGACACGTTCACACACACACACACGGTTCACAAGACCAAACAGTCACGTCTGCGATGCCGTTTGGAGGAGGAGGGATAGAATTTCCAGGATCCTTTATTCAATATTTTAAAACACTAACACCATTTAAAAAATAATAACGAGCCCAGGCCTGAGCTGAAGTAATCGGAGGGGTTTTATTAACACAGCACACAGACAACAACTTACATTTATATTGCACCTTTATAGTAGTAAAACGTCACAGGGCGCTTCACAGGAGCCATTCATGTGACACCGCGACTCACAAGAAGGCATTAGGACGAGTCACCAAAAGCTTGGGTAAAGAGGTAGGTTTTAAGAAGCGTCTTAAAGGAGGAGAACGTGGCGGAGAGGTTCAGGGAGGGAATTCCAGAGCTTATGGCCCAGACAGCTAAAGGCACGGCCGCCAATGGTGGAGCAATGGCAGTGGTGGATTTGCAAGAGGCCAAAATATTGGAGCGTAGAAATCTTGGAGGGTTGCAGGGAAACTTGTTGCAGAGTCAGACTCCTCAATGGGAGGGACACACACTGTGCAGAGGGACACTTGTTACTCTCGATACTTTCTGTCTGTACAAAGACCCAGTGTCCCAATGCATCCCAGACTGAGCCCCACCCTGGGCCCTTCCTGTCTGGACATCAACCCAGTGACTCAATGCATCCCAGACTGAGCCCCACCCTGGGCCCTTCCTGTCTGGACATTGACCCAGTGTCCCACTGCAGCCCAGACTGAGCCCCATCCTGGGCGCTTCCTGTCTGTACATTGACCCAGTGTCCCACTGCAGCCCAGACTGAGCCCCACCCTGGGCCCTTCCTGTCTGTACATTGAAACAGTGTCCCACTGCAGCCCAGACTGAGCCCCACCCTGGGCCCTTCCTGTCTGTACATTGAACCAGTGTCCTACTGCAGCCCAGACTGAGCCCCACCCTGGGCCCTTCCTGTCTGTACATTGACCCAGTGTCCCACTGCAGGCCAGACTGAGCCCCACCCTGGGCCCTTCCTGTCTGTACATTGACCCAGTGTCCCACTGCATCCCTGACTGCGCCCCACCCTGGGCCCTTCCTGTCTGTACATTGACCGAGTGTCCCACTGCAGCCCAGACTGAGCCCCACCCTGGGCCCTTCCTATATGTACATTGATCCAGTGTCCCACTGCATCCCAGACTGAGCCCCATCCTGGGCCCTTCCTGTCTGTACATTGACCCAGTGTCCCACTGCAGGCCAGACTGAGCCCCACCCTGGGCCCTTCCTGTCTGTACATTGACCCAGTGTCCCACTGCAGCCCAGACTGAGCCCCATCCTGGGCGCTTCCTGTCTGTACATTGACACAGTGTCCCACTGCAGCCCAGACTGAGCCCCACCCTGGGCCCTTCCTGTCTGTCCATTGACCCAGTGTCCCACTGCAGGCCAGACTGAGCCCCACCCTGGGCCCTTCCTGTCTGTACATTGACCCAGTGTCCGACTGCAGCCCAGACTGAGCCCCACCCTGCGTCCTTCCTGTCTGTACATTGACCCAGTGTCCCACTGCAGGCCAGACTGAGCCCCACCCTGGGCCCTTCCTGTCTGTACATTGACCCAGTGTCCCACTGCATCCCTGACTGCGCCCCACCCTGGGCCCTTCCTGTCTGTACATTGACCGAGTGTCCCACTGCAGGCCAGACTGAGCCCAACCCTGGGCCCTTCCTGTCTGTACATTGACCCAGTGTCCCACTGCATCCCTGACTGCGCCCCACCCTGGGCCCTTCCTGTCTGTACATTGACCGAGTGTCCCACTGCAGCCCAGACTGAGCCCCACCCTGGGCCCTTCCTATATGTACATTGATCCAGTGTCCCACTGCATCCCAGACTGAGCCCCACCCTGGGCCCTTCCTGTCTGTACATTGACCCAGTGTCCCACTGCAGCCCAGACTGAGCCCCACCCTGGGCCCTTCCTGTCTGTACATTGACCCAGTGTCCCACTGCAGCCCAGACTGTGCCCCACCCTGAGCCCTTCATGTCTGTCCATTGACCCTGTGTCCCACTGCAGCCCAGACTGAGCCCCACCCTGGGCCCTTCCTGTCTGTACATTGACCTAGTGCGCCACTGCAGCCCAGACTGAGCCCCACCCTGGGCCCTTCCTGTCTGTACATTGACCCAGTGTCCAACTGCAGCCCAGACTGAGCCCCACCCTGGGCCCTTCCTGTCTGTACATTGACCCAGTGTCCCACTACAGCCCAGACTGAGCCCCACCCTGGGCCCTTCCTGTCTGTACATTGATCCAGTGTCCCACTGCAGCCCAGACTGAGCCCCACCCTGGGCCCTTCCTGTCTGTACATTGATCCAGTGTCCCACTGCAGCCCAGACTGAGCCCCACCCTGGGCCCTTCCTGTCTGTACATTGACCCAGTGTCCCACTGCAACCCTGACTGAGCCCCACCCTGGGCCCTTCCTGTCTGTACATTGAACCAGTGTCCCACAACAGCCCAGACTGAGCCCCACCCTGGGCCCTTCCTGTCTGTACATTGACCCAGTGTCCCACTGCAGCCCAGACTGAGCCCCACCCTGGGCCCTTCCTGTCTGTACATTGACCCAGTGTCCCACTGCAGCCCAGACTGAGCCCCACCCTGGGCCCTTCCTGTCTGTACATTGACCCAGTGTCCCACTGCAGCCCAGACTGAGCCCCACCCTGGGCCCTTCCTGTCTGTACATTGACCCAGTGTCCCACTGCAGCCCAGACTGAGCCCCACCCTGGGCCCTTCCTGTCTGTACATTGACCCAGTGTCCCACTGCAGCCCAGACTGTGCCCCACTCTGGGCCCTTCCTGTCTGTACATTGACCCAGTGTCCCACTGCAGCCCAGACTGAGCCCCACCCTGGGCCCTTCCTCTCTGTACATTGACACAGTGTCCCACTGCAGCCCAGACTGAGCCCCACCCTGGGCCCTTCCTGTCTGTACATTGACCCAGTGTCCCACTGCAGCCCAGACTGAGCCCCACCCTGGGCCCTTCCTGTCTGTACATTGACACAGTGTCCCACTGCAGCCCAGACTGAGCCCCACCCTGGGCCCTTCCTGTCTGTACATTGACCCAGTGTCCCACTGCAGGCCAGACTGAGCCCCACCCTGGGCCCTTCCTGTCTGTACATTGACCCAGTGTCCCACTGCATCCCTGACTGCGCCCCACCCTGGGCCCTTCCTGTCTGTACATTGACCGAGTGTCCCACTGCAGGCCAGACTGAGCCCCACCCTGGGCCCTTCCTGTCTGTACATTGACCCAGTGTCCCACTGCATCCCTGACTGCGCCCCACCCTGGGCCCTTCCTGTCTGTACATTGACCGAGTGTCCCACTGCAGCCCAGACTGAGCCCCACCCTGGGCCCTTCCTATATGTACATTGATCCAGTGTCCCACTGCATCCCAGACTGAGCCCCACCCTGGGCCCTTCCTGTCTGTACATTGACCCAGTGTCCCACTGCAGCCCAGACTGAGCCCCACCCTGGGCCCTTCCTGTCTGTACATTGACCCAGTGTCCCACTGCAGCCCAGACTGAGCCCCACCCTGGGCCCTTCCTGTCTGTACATTGACCCAGTGTCCCACTGCAGCCCAGACTGTGCCCCACCCTGAGCCCTTCATGTCTGTCCATTGACCCTGTGTCCCACTGCAGCCCAGACTGAGCCCCACCCTGGGCCCTTCCTGTCTGTACATTGACCTAGTGCGCCACTGCAGCCCAGACTGAGCCCCACCCTGGGCCCTTCCTGTCTGTACATTGACCCAGTGTCCAACTGCAGCCCAGACTGAGCCCCACCCTGGGCCCTTCCTGTCTGTACATTGACCCAGTGTCCCACTACAGCCCAGACTGAGCCCCACCCTGGGCCCTTCCTGTCTGTACATTGATCCAGTGTCCCACTGCAGCCCAGACTGAGCCCCACCCTGGGCCCTTCCTGTCTGTACATTGATCCAGTGTCCCACTGCAGCCCAGACTGAGCCCCACCCTGGGCCCTTCCTGTCTGTACATTGACCCAGTGTCCCACTGCAACCCTGACTGAGCCCCACCCTGGGCCCTTCCTGTCTGTACATTGAACCAGTGTCCCACAACAGCCCAGACTGAGCCCCACCCTGGGCCCTTCCTGTCTGTACATTGACCCAGTGTCCCACTGCAGCCCAGACTGAGCCCCACCCTGGGCCCTTCCTGTCTGTGCATTGACCCAGTGTCCCACTGCAGCCCAGACTAAGCCCCACCCTGGGCCCTTCCTGTCTGTACATTGACCCAGTGTCCCACTGCAGCCCAGACTGAGCCCCACCCTGGGCCCTTCCTGTCTGTACATTGACCCAGTGTCCCACTGCAGCCCAGACTGAGCCCCACCCTGGGCCCTTCCTGTCTGTACATTGACCCAGTGTCCCACTGCAGCCCAGACTGTGCCCCACTCTGGGCCCTTCCTGTCTGTACATTGACCCAGTGTCCCACTGCAGCCCAGACTGAGCCCCACCCTGGGCCCTTCCTCTCTGTACATTGACACAGTGTCCCACTGCAGCCCAGACTGAGCCCCACCCTGGGCCCTTCCTGTCTGTACATTGACCCAGTGTCCCACTGCAGCCCAGACTGAGCCCCACCCTGGGCCCTTCCTGTCTGTACATTGACACAGTGTCCCACTGCAGCCCAGACTGAGCCCCACCCTGGGCCCTTCCTGTCTGTACATTGACCCAGTGTCCCACTGCAGCCCAGACTGAGCCCCACCCTGGGCCCTTCCTGTCTGTACATTGACCCAGTGTCCCACTGCAGCCCAGACTGAGCCCCACCCTGGGCCCTTCCTGTCTGTACATTGACCCAGTGTCCCACTGCAGCCCAGACTGAGCCCCACCCTGGGCCCTTCCTGTCTGTACATTGACCCAGTGTCCCACTGCAGCCCAGACTGAGCCCCACCCTGGGCCCTTCCTGTCTGTACATTGACCCAGTGTCCCACTGCAACCCAGACTGTGCCCCACTCTGGGCCCTTCCTGTCTGTACATTGACCCAGTGTCCCACTGCAGCCCAGACTGAGCCCCACCCTGGGCCCTTCCTCTCTGTACATTGACACAGTGTCCCACTGCAGCCCAGACTGAGCCCCACCCTGGGCCCTTCCTGTCTGTACATTGACCCAGTGTCCCACTGCAGCCCAGACTGAGCCCCACCCTGGGCCCTTCCTGTTTTACATTGACCCAGTGCCCCAATGCAGCACAGACTGAGCCCCACCCTGGGCCCTTCCTGTCTGTACATTGAACCAGTCTCCCACTGCAGCCCAGACTGAGCCCCACCCTGGGCCCTTCCTGTCTGTACATTGACCCAGTGTCCCACTGCAGCCCAGACTGAGCCCCACCCTGGGCCCTTCCTGTCTGTACATTGACCCAGTGTCCCACTGCAGCCCAGACTGAGCCCCACCCTGGGCCCTTCCTGTCTGTACATTGACCCAGTGTCCCACTGCAGCCCAGACTGAGCCCCACCCTGGGCCCTTCCTGTCTGTACATTGACCCAGTGTCCCACTGCAGCCCAGACTGAGCCCCACCCTGGGCCCTTCCTGTCTGTACATTGACCCAGTGTCCCACTGCAGCCCAGACTGAGCCCCACCCTGGGCCCTTCCTGTCTGTACATTGACCCAGTGTCCCACTGCAGCCCAGACTGAGCCCCACCCTGGGCCCTTCCTGTCTGTACATTGACCCAGTGTCCCACTGCAGCCCAGACTGTGCCCCACTCTGGGCCCTTCCTGTCTGTACATTGACCCAGTGTCCCACTGCAGCCCAGACTGAGCCCCACCCTGGGCCCTTCCTCTCTGTACATTGACACAGTGTCCCACTGCAGCCCAGACTGAGCCCCACCCTGGGCCCTTCCTGTCTGTACATTGACCCAGTGTCCCACTGCAGCCCAGACTGAGCCCCACCCTGGGCCCTTCCTGTTTTACATTGACCCAGTGCCCCACTGCAGCCCAGACTGAGCCCCACCCTGGGCCCTTCCTGTCTGTACATTGAACCAGTCTCCCACTGCAGCCCAGACTGAGCCCCACCCTGGGCCCTTCCTGTCTGTACATTGACCCAGTGTCCCACTGCAGCCCAGACTGAGCCCCACCCTGGGCCCTTCCTGTCTGTACATTGACCCAGTGTCCCACTGCAGCCCAGACTGAGCCCCACCCTGGGCCCTTCCTGTCTGTACATTGACCCAGTGTCCCACTGCAGCCCAGACTGAGCCCCACCCTGGGCCCTTCCTGTCTGTACATTGACCCAGTGTCCCACTGCAGCCCAGACTGAGCCCCACCCTGGGCCCTTCCTGTCTGTACATTGACCCAGTGTCCCACTGCAGCCCAGACTGAGCCCCACCCTGGGCCCTTCCTGTCTGTACATTGACCCAGTGTCCCACTGCAGCCCAGACTGAGCCCCACCCTGGGCCCTTCCTGTCTGTACATTGACCCAGTGTCCCACTGCAGCCCAGACTGAGCCCCACCCTGGGCCCTTCCTCTCTGTACATTGACCCAGTTCCCCATTGGGGACCATCCAGCCCCGGATATCCGGCAGAATCAGCGCTGTGGGACCGGGTGACTGAGTCTCGTGACCCTGTCGCTGGGCCTCTGACGTCACAATGGGAGACGACGCTCGCTCAGCTCGAGCTGGAAACCGTTAAAGGGCCGTTCGGATTTAAACCTGGAGCGCGGCCGGTTAAAGGGGAGGGACAGAGAATCGGCCAAAAATGTTCATATAATGAGACCAGGAATGGTTATAAATTGAAATGTTCATGTAATGAGACCAGGAATGGTTATAAATTGAAATGTTCATATAATGAGACCAGGAATGGTTATAAATTGAAATGTTCATATAATGAGACCAGGAATGGTTATAAATTGAAATGTTCATATAATGAGACCAGGAGTGGTTATAAATTGAAATGTTCATATAATGAGACCAGTAATGGTTATAAATTGAAATGTTCATATAATGAGACCAGGAATGGTTATAAATTGAAATGTTCACACTCCCACACTCAGTCCGGGTCTGGATTCCCGCAGTGACTCCAGGTGTCTCTTTCCGTTTGGACTGAACTGATTCCCCCTCAGACTGAAACAGATTAAAGATTAAACAGGAAATAAACAGATTGAACAACAGTGTAAATAACAGGGAGACTGGGGTTAATATTTCAATAATAATTACAGACAAATATTACCCATAAAAGGGACTGAATCCCATTGATATTTTATTTATTACATTAAACATTAACACAAACACTCACCCGATCCGCTCCAGACTCCTGCGGGTCATTATGAGGGAGCGGAGAGTGGGGACAGATCGGTCTGTGAAGGAGTTTGTTCCCAGGGACAGATCCGTCAGTGACCGGTTTGAACTGAGAGCGGAGACGAGATGCTCGGTACAAGAATCTGTGAGACCGACACCATCCAGACTGGGGATCAGAGAGAGAGAAATAACAGGAATCAGGGTAAATCCCCAGTGTTTCTTTGTATTATTATTACTTATACTGACATTAATGTACCGTGTTCAGCATCCAGTTATTATAAACACAATCTCACACAGTCTGATACTTACCGTAGTGTCTGTATTTTACAGTCCGGGTTCCTCAGAGCCGCAGACAGTAGTTTCACTCCTGAATCTCCCAGTTTATTACTGCTGAGGTTCAGAGCCATCAGTGACCGGTTTGCACTGAGAGCGGAGACGAGATCCTCGGTACAAGAATCTGTGAGATCGTTAGCCCATAACCTGGAGATCAGAGAGAGAGAGAGAGAGAGACACAGAGACGAGCAGGGATAACAGGAATCAGAGTAAATCCCCAGTATTTATTTGTATTATTATTACGTATACTGACATTAATGTACAGTGCGAGATATCCAGTTATTATAAACACAATCTCACACAGTCTGATACTTACCGCAGTGTCTGTATTTTACAGTCCGGGTTCCTCAGAGCCGCAGACAGTAGTTTCACTCCTGAATCTCCCAGTTCATTTCTCCCCAGTCTGAACACAAATAGACAGAGAGTGAGAAACAAACTGAATCCAATCCCCGATCTGATACAATTTCTCTCTGATATTACAGGAAACATTGAAAAAACTTCAGGAAATTAATAACCAGATTTCCCTGTCACTGACAATGAATCTCTCTCTGTCCAACACCCCATAGTTTCAGGGACTGTCAGTAAATGTATTTATTAAATAAATTGCTGTCTGTGTGAAGCCTTTAAATGTCCCTCAGTCCGATCTCATTCCCTGATGATCAGAATGACCCTCCTGGAGGGAATTGACCGGCCCAGTCATGTTTGGGGAAACTTGCCTCGTTTCTGCTGCTTCTTAAATGCCAGATTTTATGGGAGTGGGGCGATTTTCCCCGAATTAATGATCTGGCAGTGATTTCCTGTACTTTATGCAGTATTATATTAATCTGTATAATATCTGGGTGTGAGTTATTTTGTGAAACGGCGCTAACGGCTGCTGTAAAATCCGTCCCACAGGAATTTATGTAACAAGGAGAGTTTATTCTGTCCTGTTCCAAGTTTTAAATGTGCCTGTGCTCCGAATTTATAGGGGAGGGGAGTCTCTCACTTTATTCCCATTAAACTGGCTCTATATTTATTTCAGGTGTAACGGGCCCGACAGTTTTCGGGGAATTTTCTGAAGTTCCCTCCCCGAGCAGGGACTCACACACAGGGAGCAGATTATGGGACATTCCAGGGTTCACTGCCCCCTGATTAACCCAGGAGCCTCCCGCTGTGTGTGAGGCCCCACCGCTGGCTGGTGTGTCTGTATTCCTGGACAAATACCCCACAACCCGTTAGATTTGAACATTTTTACCGGCAAACTTTAGCTCGCAAATCCCACTGAGGTGTCGGCCTGGATTAATGAGCGAGGGGCCTGAATCCACGACCTTCTGACTCAGAGGCACGAGTGCTGCCAGCTGGGTGAAGAGATGGTGGATGTATTGGAGAGTGTGAAGGGCTGTGTCATTGATGAGTTAAGATAACGGACCGATATCCTGCGGGGAAAGCTCAGCTCACCCACTGGCGGTTGACTGCCCGAAAGCTTTGTTTTGCTCTTTGTTACTGAATGTTTGGTGTTTCTGCTTCCCTCTCCGACACACGTTGAAAGTCCGGTGACTGTCACTTGCCCCCACACCTCGGTAAGAGGGTGGGATGCTCCGTCACACAGACTGCTGCAGTTAGTGTCGGTCTGTGTAAGTAACAGTGAGAAGGAGTCTCTTCAATGGACGTATCTCAGGCAGTGAGAAAAACAGCAATAAATATCATCTATTGCAATTAAATTATCAGACTCTTTCAGTGGACCTGTATTTACTGATCCGATAAAGACTGCAAAATCCCGACTTGTTCACAAGGAACCATTTTGGATTCTCCAATCCTTAGGGAATTACTAATGGATCCTCGTATCATTTGTCATATTTGTGTTAAATCTTCTTCTCTCTGGTTTAACTGAACAGTTTGTTTCCCTTCATTACGGAGCAACAATACAATCCGTGACTGTTCTACAATTGGACTAACAGTTAGAGACAAATAAACAGTTACCTCAACACCTGGCATTTGTGCAGTGCGGGTCCCAGCCGCTGGAGTCCTTCACACTGAATGTAGCAGTTCTCCAGATCGAGGTGTTTTATTGTATCACAGAGTCCAATGACATGAGACAACACCGCACAGTCAATCGGTGTCAGTCGCAATGCTCGCCGTGAATCCAGGTGTCCAAATTTAAGTATGTCCACAGATCCCACTGTGACCCGAACAAGTATTTTATTCTGAGACTCAAACAGGTAGTGGAATGTGTTCAGGAGGTTCCTTTTACCAGTTTCACTCTCTATGTTTCCAATCTCTCCTTCAACCTTCTCCTTCACCCAGTCAATCACTCCGCAGATAGTTTGATGAAGAAATGGACCCAGAAACTCCTCCAGGGGCCGAGCTGACTGTGAGGAGGAGAGACCAACAACAAAACGGAGAAATATCTCAAATCGTCCATCTTCCTTGCTGTGGGCTTCACTGAGGAGTTTCCGGATGTCCCCTCGATCTGGAGTCAGGAATTGTGCGAGTGCGGCTACAAACTCTTGGATGGTGAGGTGCGGGAATGTGTAAACCACACTCTGGGCAGAATCATCTCTCTCCAAAAGTTCCATCATGAACCCAGACAGGAACTGGGAAGGTTGCAGATTGTACTTGATCAAATCTCCATTTCTAAACACAATCTTCTTCTCGGAGACTCCAGTGAAAGCCATCTCACCGATCTTCAGTAATACATCACGGGGGGATTCAATCTCTCGGCCATGGTTTTTCAGAATGTTGTAAATATAGTTGGAATATAGTTGGGTGATGGTCTTGGGAACACGCTGCTGTTTCCTGTCTCTTTGTGTGAAGAAGGGACCCAGTGACAGACCGAGGATCCAGCAGTAGGAAGGGTTGTAACACATGGTGTACAGGATCTCGTTCTCCTCCACATGTTTGAAAACAGCTGCTGCAACCGACTGATCTTCAAAAAACTTGTTGAAATATTCCTTCCGTTCTTCACCAACAAATCCCAGGATTTCAGCCCAGACACTGATCTCAGCCTTTTTCAATAAATGTAATGCAGTGGGGCGGCTGGTCACCAGCACTGAACATCCCGGGAGCAGCTTGTGCTGTATTAAACTGTACACAATGTCAGACACTTCACACCAGTCTTCAGGATCTGTGCAGATGTAATCAGCCTCTGTATTGATCCGATTGTTATCAAAATCGATACTGTCCTTGAATTCATCTAAACCATCGAATATAAACAGTAATCCCTCTGGGTTCTTCCAGAGCTCTCCCAGAATATTCCCAAAGTAAGGATACAGATCCAGTATCAGATTCCTCAGGTTTATTCTACAGTTAATAGCGTTCAAATCCCGGAATTTAAAACTGAAAACAAATTGAAAGTGTGGGTATATTTTCCCAGTCGCCCAGTCATAAACAATCTTTTGTACCATTGTTGTTTTTCCAATCCCCGCGACTCCGCTCACTGCTGCTGAACTCCCAGATTTGGATTTTCTCCTGGTAAAACAGCTGTGGAACAATTGATCAGTTCGGATTTTTTCCAGTTCTCTCCGGAGATGTTTCTTTCTCCACTCTTCATGGTCTCGGCCTCTTGCCAGCAGTTCATGTTCTACAAGTGTCCGATCTCGAACAGTAGAAATGACCGTTAGCTCAGTGTATAGATTGACCAGCTGGAAAATCTTAACCTTCTCCCTTATTAGGATCGTGTTCACTATCAGTGTTTCAGTTTGGACCCGGAGTGTTTCCTTGTGTTTCTGTTGAACATCTTCAATTAGAACAGACAGAAAGTGGTTCTCAATGTTAGTTGTATTGATATAAAACCAAATTCTCAATATCACTTTACTATTCAGTAAAATGCTCCGAGATTGAATTCACAGCTTCAATAGAGGTGCGAGCAGGAAATTAAACTGAGTTACTGAAAACCTCGCTTGAAAGTGAATAATGGCTGAGAGAAGTTTCAAATCCTCACTTGCTTCCAATTTTTACTGAACATGGAGATTTCTATCAAGGTGATATTTTCCCTCTGATGATTAATACTATCAGCCCTGTCCTGTACCATGGACATCTCATTACAAATCCAAACGTGATTCTGGTATACGAAACTAGTGGCTCCAGTGGAATAATTTATGAAACCGTCAGTGGTGCTGACCTTTTGCGGAAATGGGAAATAGGTTATTGTGTGCATTGGGAGAGGGACAGACTGTGAATGAACAGATATTCCACTGTTATTGTATCAGACCTCGGGCAGGTTATCTGGGATATTGTGGGCACTGGGAGAGGGGCAGACTGTGAATGGACAGAAGTTCCACTGTTGTTGTATCAGACCTCGGGCAGGTTATCTGGGATATTGTGAGCACTGGGAGAGGGAGAGACTGTGAATGGACAGAAGTCCCACTGTTATTGTGTCAGAACTCGGGCAGGTTATCTGGGGCATTACGTACATTTCTGTATTCACCTGTTCACAGGTAACGATTACTGCCATTCTGAAGGTACAGAGGGGAATCAGAATGATGATGGAAGGTACTCGGACTTTAGGTTGAGGGAATGGTGAGAGGGTTTGGTGTATTTTGTTTGTGCAAGCGAATTTGGGATTGAAATGTTTCAATGGAATTCACACCATTATTAAGAACATAAGAAATAGAAGAAAGAGTAGACCATACGGCCTCTCGAACCTGTGCCACCATTCATTAATGTCATGGCTGATATATCTCAAATCCACATGCCCACCCTGTCCACTTATACATTGATTCCCTTCGTGTCCAAAAATCTATCGATCTGATTCTTGAATATACTCATCGGAAACAGGAAACAGGCTCACAATCAACAAAATAATGAATAATGGAGAAGGGAAGTCAGGGTAATTTTCTCACCCAAAGGGCCCGAGAGCCTGGGAAGGACACTAAAAGGGCAGTGTAAGTGGGGTCAAGAGATAATTGAACGTGTTTCTGTGGATGCACTGAGAGGAGGGGTAGGTGGGATCATATCTCTAACAGGGATAGGCTTATTTAGAAACAGGAAAAGGTCATTTGGTCCAATCATTCTTCTGTTATATTGTGTTTCAGAATTTGCGAACAATTTTTCAGTCGTTTTACACCTACATCGAATGTGTTTTTATAACAGTCCTGTCATATCACCGATTAGAATTAATAATACAACGACTGCCCACATCACTCAGTGTAATGTTAGAGCAGAAAACAGTCACAGTTCATTTCAACTGTTCTCCCAATAATTATACTCCTTTGTTTCATATTGGTCTGAATTTCCGATAATGCAGGTTTGAGAAATTACATTGGGTCTAAAAAGACCCGTTAGTTAAAGGACTTTTCTTTGAGTGGAATAAGATTCTCTCTTTCACTGCCATTCGGAAGCCAGCCCACAACTTCCGAATTACCCTGAACATTGTCTTTCCCTCACATTTCTGCACGGATTAATGATCTATTGTGTGAACATCTGTACATCTTCTCAGATCAGATCGAACACATTGACGTCTCGTTCTGTGCTGTGAAATGATAACATTTTTTAATATTTCGCATTTCTCCACCTCGTTCCCTACAGGAGATTGTGAGCAGATTTCTGGGGGCGCAGGTAAACCGTGACGTCTGGCTGAAAGCACTGTTCATTAATTGTGAGCCCAGAGCATCCTTGGGGCACATTGGTGTTGTGTATATGATTCACCGTGTATCAGGATCCTGCCAGGTGTGTATGGGGATTCACAATATATCCGGATCCTGCCAGGTGTGTATGGGGATTCACAGTGTAATGGATCCTGCCAGGTGTGTATGGGGATTCACAATATATCAGGATTCTGCCAGTTGTGTATGGGGATTCACAGTGTATCAGGATCCTGCCAGGTGTGTATGGGGATTCACAATATATCAGGATTCTGCCAGTTGTGTATGGGGATTCACAGTGTATCAGGATCCTGCCAGGTGTGTATGGGGATTCACAGTGTATTAGGATTCTGCCAAGTGTGTTCGAGGATTTAACAAGTGTTAGTGAACAGCAGCTGGATTATGTGAAATATTGCAACCTCCGCATATTTACAGGATATATAAAAAATCTTGTTAAGTGTAGCTTGAATCTGTGCAGAATAGTTGAGGATTGCTGACAAATCCAAACGACGTTCATTTCTGTTCCCTGCACCCTTTGAATTCCTGATTCCCAGATTCTGAATATTTCTGAACTGAAGTCTACAGTCAAACATTCTGATTCTCAGAAGTGAAATAACCAGTTTGAAATCCCCATTTCATCACTTACCTTTCAGCTGACTGGGTATTTCAGATAAACCTCGTCCGATGTTCATGTAAACAAATGGATCAGGACCTGTTTAAATCAATGAGCTTTCATGAAATTAGATCTGTGTAATATTAAAGTAAATTCTGCAGTGTTTCAATCTGAAATTGAATTCAGTGTGTGATTTTACCGTACCAAGTTCCTGTATCTCTTTCAGTATTTTGTCCAACTTTGGTACCACATGGTGCATTTTCACAAAGGATTCCCACATCACCCTTCGGGCCCGAGAGCCTTTCTCCATCACCAGATTTAGGACAAGTTTGGAACTGTCCGCCCTGTTTCCCTTCTCCACGAGATCAACGATTTTCTGTGAAGAATAATAATGAATATACTGGTCTCTCCTTTTCCCAGTCCCACTTAAACTGATTCCCTTTTGTTTTCAGTCCACACAAGAGTTATACCCGAACCGTTCCCCTGCCCTTTGTACAGACACCGACCGATCCACTGGGTATTTTCACCTCTTCGTATCAGTGTTTCAGATTCACTGTATTTTCAATTTGATCCATTTCTTTCCTATTTGGCCTGTTTCTCTTCTGTAACATTCTATGATTCTAAGATCTGACATCTTGTTAGTTCTGTGATGTTTAAATAATCCAAACTCATTCTGTGTCCCTCCCACTTACCCGATGTTCCTGCCCACTGAAATGCCTCTCGTATGTTAACAATGAGCTGACTCCGTCCACCACTTCTTCAATCGCCTGTTCTAGTCTGTCCCGGTAGAATTTCGTCAACTGGAACAGCTGGTAATCGTCGCACTTTGTCAGGAACTCAGTGATTGCAGCGTTCGGATCTGTGAACAAAAATGGAGAAAACTAAACACATTATCGACTTTCTATCCGTGCGGTTACATTTTCTCTAATAACAAACGGCTGAAGCCTCCTTTGAGCCACATTATCAAACACCTTCTGAAAACCCATATACACCGCATGTGCTACATCCCATCGATCTATATAGTCACCTCTCAAAAAAGCTGTATCAAATTTGCCAAATACGACTTGTCTGCCGCGAATCAGTTCCAGCCTCCCCTGATCATCCCCTGTATCTCTAAATGTTCACTAATTCGACCTGGAATTATAGATTCGAGGAGATTGCCCACAGCTGACGGAGACTGATTGGTCTCCAGTTACCCGTTGACCCTCTCTCCCTATTTTACCAGAGACATTACTTGGGCTCCTTCAGTCCACCTGGATATTTTTGATAACAATCGAAGATTGAGAAATTGTGGTCAGAGTCCCTCCTATCTCCTCTCTGACTTCCTTTAACAGCCTCGGGTGTGTTATCTCTGGGCCCAGTGATTTATCCACCTCGGCGATGTTTCTCAGATCCAAATCCTTCTCTACAGTTATCACTAACTATGGTCCCGCATTCGCCTCTAGTGCACCAACATTTTCTCTTCCATCATCATTTTTTAGAAACTAAAGAAATGTTTTGTATCACTCGAAAACTTCATCCACAACTAGTTTCCCCCAGTTCCCCCTCTATCTCACCTCCACTGATTGCTGGTCTGCAAAACCCACTGGGAATTGTGCTATTTCCCTTTCTTTTGCTTAAATGTGTACATATGGATTCTATCTTCACACAGCTCCCTGGAACATCCTTCTCACTCTTTTCCTCCAAGAGTCTCTTTAAAACTAACTCTTTGAACAAGCTTTTGGTTAGCAATCCTAATATCTCATTATTTGATTCGGTGTCAAATTGTGTTTGATAATCGCTCCTGTCACGCACCCTGGTCGTTTGACTATATTAAAGGCGCTATTAATGCAAGTTATTATTGTTCCAGATCTGTCATAGAACCTTTATTAATACTGGCGTCCAGAACTATTTTTCTCTCCCCTCAAAATGTTATAACCAAGAACATTTCGCTCTGAGCCCTGTGTAAAGTCAGGCCCTGTCTTAAAGATACTCGATCACATCTCTCATGACCCTAACTTTCCGAATCTGTTTGGAATGATTTGTGGATTCACAGACATAACACACAATCCGAACTCCGAATTTTTCGAATAATGTTCCGTTTTCGTTCCTTCGTTTTTTTAATATCAAGTGACTTTATCTCTCAATACTTCAAAATCAACTTCCTTTTTACCGACTAATAGCTTTTCATTATTTCATAAATCTTCCGTTCCTCCTTCAACAGTTTTATTAATTCCACTTTCCAGCCTCAGATCCGGACTATTCCAAACCTCCAGTCATATCAGCTGATGCCACCCTACTGCTCCATTCACCCAGTCTGTAAAACCATTGTTGGTCAGTTCAGACCGTGACCGTACCTTCCCTTCTCCCTGAACTCACTCTCGTCCCCAAGACGGTGAACCCTTCACTCCTGCTCCATTCAAACAGTCTGTAAAACCATTGTTGGTCGGTTCAGACCGTGACCTTCCCTTCCCTTCTCCCTGAACTCACTCTAGTCCCCAAGACCGTGAACCCTTCCCTCCTGCACCATTCACCCAGTCTGTAAAACCATTGTTGGTCGGTTCAGAACGTGACCGTCCCTTCCCTTCTCCCTGAACTCATTCTGGTCCCCAAGACCGTTAACCCTTCCCTCCTGCTCCAGCCTTGCAGCCACACATTGACCTGCCTCATATTTCCCTCCTTAAGCGGCCCAGTGCAAATCAATCCGGAGATCACCATCTGGTGGCCTTGTTTTATATTCTTGAGCCTCAGTCTTAATATTCCCTCTGTAAACGTATCAGTGTTATTGGTTCTGACCATGGCAATTCTCTTCTCTCCTTTCCTTCCCAGAGATGGTCCCACCTGTTCCAGGATGTTCTTCCCCCTGGCATCAGGAAGGCAACTTACCATTCGGGACCTGGTCAGGGCTGCAGAAGAGACTGCCTGTTCCCTGACAATAGGATCTCCCACCACTATCACTGTACTGTTTCTGTGCCCCACCTGCCTCTCACCCCCGCCCCACTCGGGGTGTCCCCCTGCTCCCCGGTCTCTCACTGTTACTCAGGAAGACCATCGTCTGAGACACTGTCTCTATCTACCTTACAGTCCCCAACACCAGGTATCTATTGGACAGTTCGAGTACTCAGCAGATCCCTCCAACTGTGACTGCACTGTCCCTCTAGATGGTCACTCTCTTCCCTCTACCTACACAGTATCTGTGCTGTTACCTCTTCCTGTGTGAGCTGCAGGTTCTTGCTCGTGATCTGAACCGTTTGTCAGGACATAAAATCAATTTTGATGAATTTGCTGAACCTACCTGAGTCCATTCTCATTTTTTTTGAAGATGTGGGACATTCTCCCTTGTTTGGACCTTCAGCCATGGTGGTGACAGATGTTCCCAGATTCTGATGCTCTGTAATAAACATAATATTAATAGGAGGTTAGACAGAAATATTAATGAGAGTAGGAGAACGTTGCCTTTTCAAACATGTTACAAATTCCCTCCTCCCCCATCAGTGCCAGAGCCGTTAGCTCTGGGATCGATCATTTCCCGATTGTTATGATCAACGCTCCACATCAGCTGTGACACAGACAGCTGCCCAGTGAAACCATTGAGTCCCGCTGATCTCCACAAACCAGTTGCCGTCGGCCGAGACTCTGCACTGGGAGCGCCCATTGGTCAGCTTTGCTCACACAATGCAGGCCAGAACCAGCCTTATTCCTGAGGTAATGAATATTCTGGAAGTAAAGATGGAGCAGGGTGAGCATTGATGATTTAAATGACTCTTTACTCGATTTTACATTCTGATGCTATTGTATTATTTTATTCATTATGTTTGTGATTTGTTGAGAATTGATATTAAATCCTGGTACTTCATGAATATATCTATCCACATACACAATATATATCTGGGTGTGATTCCACTGGTCTCTATGGTCAATGGGATTGTCTATGATTTCATAGAGATGTGTCCTGTTTGGTGCTTCTATTAGATTATATTTACCGCATCCCTCATGGTACCAGCACCTGACTAATGAGCACAGTAGCGGGTGAGGAGATTTACCACTGTTCTAATATTAACACTAATGAGCACTGTAGGAGGTGAGGAGATTTACCACTGTACTAATATTAACACTAATGAGCACTGTAGGAGGTGAGGAGATTTACCACTGTTCTAATATTAACACTAATGAGCACTGTAGGAGGTGAGGAGATTTACCACTGTACTAATATTAACACTAATGAGCACTGTAGGAGGTGAGGAGATTTACCACTGTTCTAATATTAACACTAATGAGCACTGTAGGAGGTGAGGAGATTTACCACTGTTCCAATATTAACACTAATGAGCACTGTAGGAGGTGAGGAGATTTACCACTGTTCTAATATTAACACTAATGAGCACCGTATGAGGTGAGGAGGTTTACCACTGTACTAATATTAACACTAATGAGCACTGTAGGAGGTGAGGAGATTTACCACTGTACTAATATTAACACTAATGAGCACTGTAGGAGGTGAGGAGATTTACCACTGTTCTAATATTAACACTAATGAGCACTGTAGGAGGTGAGGAGATTTACCACTGTACTAATATTAACACTAATGAGCACTGTAGGAGGTGAGGAGATTTACCACTGTTCTAATATTAACACTAATGAGCACTGTAGGAGGTGAGGAGATTTACCACTGTTCCAATATTAACACTAATGAGCACTGTAGGAGGTGAGGAGATTTACCACTGTTCTAATATTAACACTAATGAGCACCGTATGAGGTGAGGAGGTTTACCACTGTACTAATATTAACACTAATGAGCACTGTAGGAGGTGAGGAGATTTACCACTGTACTAATATTAACACTAATGAGCACCGTATGAGGTGAGGAGGTTTACCACTGTTCTAATATTAACACTAATGAGCACTGTAGGAGGTGAGGAGATTTACCACTGTTCTAATATTAACACTAATGAGCACTGTAGGAGGTGAGGAGATTTACCACTGTTCTAATATTAACACTAATGAGCACTGTAGGAGGTGAGGAGATTTACCACTGTACTAATATTAACACTAATGAGCACCGTATGAGGTGAGGAGGTTTACCACTGTTCTAATATTAACACTAATGAGCACTGTAGGAGGTGAGGAGATTTACCACTGTACTAATATTAACACTAATGAGCACTGTAGGAGGTGAGGAGATTTACCACTGTTCTAATATTAACACTAATGAGCACTGTAGGAGGTGAGGAGATTTACCACTGTACTAATATTAACACTAATGAGCACCGTATGAGGTGAGGAGGTTTACCACTGTTCTAATATTAACACTAATGAGCACTGTAGGAGGTGAGGAGATTTACCACTGTACTAATATTAACACTAATGAGCACTGTAGGAGGTGAGGAGATTTACCACTGTTCTAATATTAACACTAATGAGCACTGTAGGAGGTGAGGAGATTTACCACTGTACTAATATTAACACTAATGAGCACTGTAGGAGGTGAGGAGATTTACCACTGTTCTAATATTAACACTAATGAGCACTGTAGGAGGTGAGCAGATTTACCACTGTACTAATATTAACACTAATGAGCACCGTATGAGGTGAGGAGGTTTACCACGGTTCTAATAATAACGCTAATGTCTAATGTTATAAATCGTGTAACTTTAAACATTCAAATGAATCACAGTATTTATTGTGGAATGTCGCCTGGGGCCTTACAATGTCAATAAACACCATAAATATTCAATGGTAGATTTGACTGCTGTTATACAATTACCTGTGTGCGTGTCGCTGTGGTACGTGTATCTCACGAACTTGTATCCAATCAAACTACCATTCCGTGTCCTTTCCTTTCCCCACTGTGGAAATGTAAAAGTGATTATTTCTCGGATCAGTAATTTATCCAAACTATAGTTGAAGTTATTCTGCGGCATTAATTTCCAAATCATTTTATCACCAATTTATATTGAAATGACAATCATTTAATTCAACTGAAAATATGAAATCCAGAAATAGATTTACTGATGGGAAATAACATTATGTGAAACCCAGCATCCAGTTCAGAATTATAAGATGATTTATTTCGATAGTTGGATATGAAATATATTTGAATTCGGAAACACTCTATGGTACTACCTTAACATATCGATATTCCTGGGGCCATAAAGGTGGGTTCTTTCCGAGTTGGTGATGGAGGCGGGGAGACACTGTATATCTGCTGGGCTCTGCCTCAGACTGGAGTCACCTCTTAGATCAAAACTCTTTATTCTAAAACAGACACAAGATTCATTTGTGACTGTGTTTTGAGACAGAAATTGATCTCACTTCACATTTCATTGCGCGGCCTCATGCTCGATAATTGAACTCGGTGATCAGACTCTCCCAGTCTCATTCTCACCATCTGTGGACTGTCTACAGGATCAGTGTTTATCTGAGGAAATGGGACTTTCTCTTACTTATCTCCCCAGTCGATCCATGGAAGCTCTTTGAATCGGAAGGGTTCTCACTGGTTGCTGCTCTCACAATCCTGTGCTGATTCACCTGCTGTTGTTCCTCAGTCTACAATCCCTGTTTACTTCCAACTGTGGACTTTTCTCAATCACTCCGTCATTCACCAGGAGATCTAATTATGTCAGGGCAGAAAATGAGACCAATATTGAAGGTGTGAAATAGAATGTAATATACACTTTTCCTCTAATGTTTAATTATAATACAAGGAATTGAAACTTAAACAATTGAATAACAAATATTTGATTGAATGAACAAACTGTTTGATGAACTCTGTTCCCACATTCCATGTCTCTTTACCACCCCGACCACAATATGTGACCGTTTCATTCTCCAGCCCCAGTTAGAGGCAATTCCTTCTCCATGTCCCTCCTCTCTTTTTGGGATCATATTTGCTATTTTTGAATTAGTGGCCATTCCTTTACATTTTCTGGCTGAACTCCATCCAGGGAACAAACTTCCAGTTTCCAAGTGTATTTTAGTGACATCATCGACAAACAGGGATAGTTGACGGGACAATATCCTCAGCGATATGGTTCTACCCACAGAAGGCAGCTGTACTGCCCCAACACCGTGACTGGGAAGTGTGACTATTATAGTGAGTTCCCTTCACTGAATATTTACATTACACAACATAACATGGGACTGATTTATCACAGAAAGAAGAGATTTCCCTTGCTGTGAGTGTTACTGTTTAGTGTGGACACTCCGATCAGTACCTTTCAGCCAACGTCCCAGACTCTTCCATCACCATCCCTGGGTATGTCCTGTCCCACTGGCAGGAAAGACCCACCAGAGGTGGCAGTACAGTGATATACAGTCAGGAGGGAGTGGCCCTGGGAGCCCTCAACATTGACTCTGGACCCCATGAAATCTCATGGCATGAGGTCAAACATGGGCAAGTAAACCTCCTGCTGATTACCAACTACCGCCCTTCCTCAACTGATGAATCAGTCCTCCTCCATGTTGAACAGCACTTGGAGGAAGCACTGAGGATAGCAAGGGCACAGAATATACTCTGGGTGGGGGACTTCAATGTCCATCACCAAGAGTGGATCGGGAGCACTACTACTGACCGAGCTGGCCGAGTCCTTTTTTTTTTATTCGTTCACGGGATGTGGGCGTCGCTGGCAAGGCCGGCATTTATTGCCCATCCCTAATTGCCCTTGAGAAGGTGGTGGTGAGCCGCCTTCTTGAACCGCTGCAGTCCGTGTGGTGACGGTTCTCCCACAGTGCTGTTAGGAAGGGAGTTCCAGGATTTTGACCCAGCGACAATGAAGGAACGGCGATATATTTCCAAGTCGGGACGGTGTGTGACTTGGAGGGGAACGTGCAGGTGGTGTTGTTCCCATGTGCCTGCTGCCCTTGTCCTTCTAGGTGGTAGAGGTCGCGGGTTTGGGAGGTGCTGTCGAAGAAGCCTTGGCGAGTTGCTGCAGTGCATCCTGTGGATGGTGCACACTGCAGCCACAGTGCGCCGGTGGTGAAGGGAGTGAATGTTTAGGGTGGTGGATGGGGTACCAATCAAGCGGGCTGCTTTATCTTGGATGGTGTCGAGCTTCTTGAGTGTTGTTGGAGCTGCAGTCATCCAGGCAAGTGGAGAGTATTCCATCACACTCCTGACTTGTGCCTTGTAGATGGTGGAAAGGCTTTGGGGAGTCAGGAGGTGAGTCACTCGCCGCAGAATACCCAGCCTCTGACCTGCTCTCATAGCCACAGTATTTATATGGCTGGTCCAGTTAAGTTTCTGGTCAATGGTGACCCCCAGGATGTTGATGGTGGGGGATTCGGCGATGGTGATGACGTTGAATGTCAAGGGGAGGTGGTTAGACTCTCTCTTGTTGGAGATGGTCATTGCCTGGCACTTATCTGGCGCGAATGTTACTTGCCACTTATCAGCCCAAGCCTGGATGTTGTCCAGGTCTTGCTGCATGCGGGCTCGGACTGCTTCATTATCTGAGGGGTTGCGAATGGAACTGAACACTGTGCAGTCATCAGCGAACATCCCCATTTCTGACCTTATGATGGAGGGAAGGTCATTGATGAAGCACCTGAAGATGGTTGGGCCTAGGACACTGCCCTGAGGAACTCCTGCAGCAATGTCCTGGGGCTGAGATGCTTGGCCTCCAACAACCACTACCATCTTCCTTTGTGCTAGGTATGACTCCAGCCACTGGAGAGTTTTCCCCCTGATTCCCATTGACTTCAATTTTACTAGGGCTCCTTGGTGCCACACTCGGTCAAATGCTGCCTTGATGTCAAGGGCAGTCACTCTCACCTCACCTCTGGAATTCAGCTCTTTTGTCCATGTTTGGACCAAGGCTGTAATGAGGTCTGGGGCCGAGTGGTCCTGGCGGAACCCAAACTGAGCATCGGTGAGCAGGTTATTGGTGAGTAAGTGCCGCTTGATAGCACTGTCGACGACACCTTCCATCAATTTGCGGATGATTGAGAGTAGACTGATGGGGCGGTAATTGGCCGGATTGGATTTGTCCTGCTTTTTGTGGACAGGACATACCTGGGCAATTTTCCACATTGTCGGGTGGATGCCAGTGTTGTAGCTGTACTGGAACAGCTTGGATAGAGGCGCAGCTAGTTCTGGAGCACAAGTCTTCAGCACTACAGCTGGGATGTTGTCGGGGCCCATAGCCTTTGCTGTATCCAGTGCACTCAGCCGTTTCTTGATATCACGTGGAGTGAATCGAATTGGCCGAAGACTGGCTTCCGTGATGGTGGGGATATCGGGAGGAGGCTGAGATGGATTATCCACTCGGCACTTCTGGCTGAAGATGGTTGCAAATGCTTCAGCCTTGTCTTTTGCACTCACGTGCTGGACTCCGCCATCATTGAGAATGGGGATGTTTGCAGAGCCTCCTCCTCCCGTTAGTTATTTAATTGTCCACCACCATTCACGACTGGATGTGGCAGGACTGCAGAGCTTTGATCTGATCCGTTGGTTGTGGAATCGCTTAGTTCTGTCCATAGCATGTTGCTTCCGCTGTTTAGCATGCATGTAGTCCTGAGTTGTAGCTTCACCAGGTTGACACCTCATTTTTAGGTACGCCTGGTGCTGCTCCTGGCATGCTCTTCTACACTCCTCATTGAACCAGGGTTGATCCCCTGGCTTGTTGGTAATGGTCGAGTGAGGAATATGCCGGGCCATGAGGTTACAGATTGTGCTGGAATACAATTCTGCTGCTGCTGATGGCCCACAGCGCCTCATGGATGCCCAGTTTTGAGCTGCTAGATCTGTTCTGAATCTATCCCATTCAGCACGGTGGTAGTGCCACACAACACGTTGGATGGTGTCCTCAGTGCGAAGACGGGATTTCATCTCCACGAGGACTGTGCGGTGGTCACTCCTACCAATACTGTCATGGACAGATGCATTTGCGACAGGTAGATTGGTGAGGACGAGGTCAAGTAAGTTTTTCCCTCGTGTTGGTTCGCTCACCACCTGCCGCAGGCCCAGTCTAGCAGCTATGTCCTTCAGGACTCGGCCAGCTCGGTCAGTAGTGGTGCTACCGAGCCACTCTTGGTGATGAACATTGAAGTCCCCCACCCAGAGTACATTTTGTGCCCTTGCTACCCTCAGTGCTTCCTCCAAGTGGTGTTCAATATGGAGGAGGACTGATTCATCAGCTGAGGGAGGACGGTAGGTGGTAATCAGCAGGAGGTTTCCTTGCCCATGTCCTGAAGGACATAGCTGCCTGACTGGGCCTGCGGCAGGTGGTAAGCGAACCAACACGAGGGAAAAACTTACTTGACCTCGTCCTCACCAATCTACCTGTCGCAAATGCATCTGTCCATGACAGTATTGGTAGGAGTGACCACCGCACAGTCCTCGTGGAGACGAAGTCCTGTCTTCGCACTGAGGACACCATCCAACGTGTTGTGTGGCACGACCACCGTGCTAAATGGGATAGATTCAGAACAGATCTAGCAGCTCAAAACTGTGCATCCATGAGGCACTGTGGGCCATCAGCAGCAGCAGAATTGTATTCCAGCACAATCTGAAATCTCATGGCCCTGCATATTCCTCACTCTACCATTATCAACAAGCTAGGGGATCAACCCTGGTTCAATGAGGAGTGTAGAAGAGCATGCCAGGAGCAGCACCAGGCGTGCCTAAAAATGACGTGCCAACCTGGTGAAGCAAAAACTCAGGATTACATTCATGCGAAACAGCGGAAGCAACATTCTATAGACAGAGCTAAGCGATTCCACAAACAACGGATCAGATCAAAGCTCTGCAGTTCTGCCACATCCTGTCGTGAATGGTTGTGGGCAATTGAACAACTAACGAGAGGAGGAGGCTCTGCAAACATCCCCATCCTCAATGATGGCAGAGTCCAGCACGTGAGTGCAAAAGACAAGGCTAAAGCGTTTGCAACCATCTTCAGCCAGAAGTGCCGAGTGGATGATCCATCTCGGCCTCCTCCCGATATCCCCACCATCACAGAAGCCAGTCTTCAGCCAATTCGATTCACTCCACGTGACATCAACAAACAGCTGAGTGCACTGGATGCAGCAAAGGCTATGGGCCCCGACAACATCCCGGCTGTAGTGCTGAAGACTTGTGCTCCAGAACTAGCTGCGCCTCTAGCCAAGCTGCTCCAGTACAGCTACAACACTGGCATCTACCCGACAATGTGGAAAATTGCCCAGGTATGTCCTGGAGTTCCTCAGGGCAGTGTCCTAGGCCCAACCATCTTCAGCTGCTTCATCAATGACCTTCCCTCCATCATAAGGTCCGAAATGTGGATGTTCGCTGATGATTGCACAGTGTTCAGTTCCATTCGCAATCCTTCAGATAATGAAGCAGTCCGAGCCCGCATGCAGCAAGACCTGGACAACATCCAGCCTTGGGCTGATAAGTGGCAAGTAACATTCGCGGCAGACAAGTGCCAGGCAATGACCATCTCCAACAAGAGAGAATCTAACCACCTCCCCTTCACATTCAACGGCATTTCCATCGCCGAATCCCCCACCATCAACATCCTGGGGATCACCATTGACCAGAAACTTAATGGATCAGCCATATAAATACTGTGGCTACAAGAGCAGGTCAGAGGCTGGGTCTTCTGCGGCGAGTGACTCACCTCCTGACTCCCCAAAGCCTTTCCACCATCTACAAGGCACAAGTCAGGAGTGTGATGGAATACTCTCCACTTGCCTGGATGACTGCAGCTCCAACAACACTCAAGAAGCTCGACACCATCCAGGACAAAGCAGCCCGCTTGATTGGCACCCCATCCACCACCCGAAACATTCACTCCCTTCACCACCGGCGCACTGTAGCTGCAGTGTGTACCATCCACAGGCTGCAATGCAGCAACTCGCCAAGGCTTCTTCGACAGCACCTCCCAAACACGCGACCTCTACCACCTAGAAGGACAAAAACAGCAGGTACATGGGAACAACACCACCTGCACGTTCCCCTCCAAGCCACACACCATCCCGACTTGGAAATATATCGCCGTTCCTTCATCATCGCTGGGTCAAAATCCTGGAACTCCCTTCCTAACAGCACTGTGGGAGAACCTTCACCACACGGACTGCAGTGGTTCAAGAGGGCGGCTCACCACCACCTTCTCAAGGGCAATTAGGGATGGGCAATAAATGCCGGCCTCGTCAGCGACGCCCACATCCGATGAACGAATAAAATAAAAGTCCTGTTAACTGCTGTGGACTCTGTTTCGAACCGTTTTGAATTGACAGTTCCTGACTCAGAGGCTGGATGTGTCTCCAGTTAGCTGCAAATTTTAAAGTTCTGGCATGTGGGGATGGGGAAAGAACGTTTGTAACTACAAGTGCGACCTTTCAATAAGAATATTTAACCATCAAATATGTATTAACTGCAATAACAACACCTCAGTGTGGGAATGTGGAGGGAAGGTTGAAGATGTTTTAGAGAACAAGAGAAAATAGAAGCTGTCAGCAATTAACTTGTTTCCATTTTGCTCTAAATGGTCAGTAATGTACACAACTGGACGATAGATTACAACTCATTCTCATGCCTGTCATAAAATATCTCTGATTAGAGTGAATCAGGATCAGGAACTGAATGATTGAAGTGGAATGTGTAAACAAATATGGCCCACTCTTAGTTTTAAGATAAATCAAATCACTGTCTCCAAAAATATCAATTGTTGATGGGGAATTGGAGTTGAAAGATTTATCGGGGACACTCTCCAAACACAATGGATATGTTCGGAGGGCTCACATTTTGGGGAGGTCACTATGTCACCACAGGATGGCAGTGTACAGTGTATAGCACAAGGTGGTGGGGAAGGCATTGTGTCACCACAGGATGGCATTGTACCGTTTCCGACACTATGGGGCGGGGAGGGCACTGTGTCAGCACAGGATGACAGTGTACTTTGTCCGACACAAGGGGTAGGGAGGGCACTGTTTCATCACAGAATGACAATATACTGTGTCTGTTTATGTGAGGGAGCAAGTCGCAGAGTGCATCAGTGAGAGACTGAGTGAGTGTGTTTGCAAGGGAGAAAAAGAGAGAGAGAGAGAGAGAGACAGAGTGCGTCTATATACCTGAATGATTCTGAGCAAGTGTCTGTATATGTGATGGAGGGAGACACACAGTGTATCAGTGAGGGACTGACTGGGTGTGTGTGCGAGATGCAGAGAGATGGAAAGAATGTCTCTCTATATCAGAGTGACTCTGAGTGAGTGTGTGTGAGAGAGAGGGAAAAATATGATGCCTCTGCATATCAGCGAGTGACTCTGAGTATCTGTATGTATTTTGTGTGTTGGGGAGGAGCGGCAGGATGATCAAATCTAACCTGTAACCATAGAGAACTTCTAAAATTCTACACAGACCGGCATTTAACAAGTTAAATTGCCAGAAAACACATGTCCATATCACGCGTTCAATCAGACACAGCAAGTGGTGTCAAAGTGCAGAAACCTCTCACTCATATCGATAAAAAGTTGGAGGAACTGAGTTCCCACAAACTGGAACCGTTCGCTTCTGTCTCTGCAAGATTCAGCATGTTGCTTTTACTTTGTGTCACTCAGGGGCACAAATGTTGAGATCCACTCAGTTCCCCCTTCAGTTTGATTTTTTTTTACCAGAAGGTTTATTCAATCCCACTGTGCTTTGAATAAAGTAGCTCTGGGTTTCAATTCGACCCGAACATTCACCTGAGAATAATGCGGTCACCCGCATTTGGTGTTGATTAATTCTCTGCATAAGGTTTTATCTTTAATTCTGATCACCATCTGGTATCCACCCAGAAACTTGTGTGTGACGAGATCTGCACTTATTGCAGACATGTGTTTCCTTCTATATAATACTGGACTCTTTCTCCTATCCATCACTTTCACACTCTCCTTAACCTTTCCTTAGCTTTAATTCACCCTCCCCCCACTTCCCCACTCACAGACCTTCTCAGTCACTTACCCAATTCATCCATTGAAAAGACTGAAGCGACATGAGATCCGGTCCGCACGGCTCCTGTCCCCAGTGAAGACTCTGATACTCGGGGATCCGGCTGATCTCCCCGCCTTGCTCTCCCTGTCCCCAGTCAGGACTCTGATACTCGGGGATTCCGCTGATCTCCCCGCCTTGCTCTCCCTGTCCCCAGTCAGGACTCTGATACTCGGGGATTCCGCTGATCTCCCCGCCTTGCTCTCCCTGTCCCCAGTGAAGACCCTGGTACTCGGGGATTCGGCTGATCTCCCCGCCTTGCTCTCCCTGTCCCCAGTGAAGACTCTGATACTCGGGGATCCGGCTGATCTCCCCGCCTTGCTCTCCCTGTCCCCAGTCAGGACTCTGATACTCGGGGATTCGGCTGATCTCCCCGCCTTGCTCTCCCTGTCCCCAGTGAAGACTCTGATCGTCGGGGATTCGGCTGATCTCCCCGCCTTGCTCTCCCTGTCCCCAGTCAGGACTCTGATCGTCGGGGATTCGGCTGATCTCCCCGCCTTGCTCTCCCTGTCCCCAGTCAGGACTCTGATCGTCGGGGATTCGGCTGATCTCCCCGCCTTGCTCTCCCTGTCCCCAGACAGGACTCTGATACTCGGGGATTCCGCTGATCTTCCCGCCTTGCTCTCCCTGTCCCCAGTGAAGACTCTGATACTCGGGGATTCGGCTGATCTCCCCGCCTTGCTCTCCCTGTCCCCAGTGAAGACTCTGATACTCGGGGATTCGGCTGATCTCCCCGCCTTGCTCTCCCTGTCCCCAGTGAAGACTCTGATACTCGGGGATTCGGCTGATCTTCACGTCTTCCTCTCCCTGTCCCCAGACAGGACTCTGATACTCGGGGATTCGACTGATCTTCACGTCTTCCTCTCTCTTGCCCCAGTAAGGACTCTGATATTCGGGGATTCAGCTGATCTTCCCGCCATTCTCTCTCTGTCCCCAGTGAAGACACCGGTACTCGGGGATTCGGCTGTCAACTTCCCGCCTTCCTCTCCGCTCGACACAATCTAGGTGGTGCCCTCCAGGAAGTGTCATCACACATCAACCTCGCTGCCTCCTCTTCCGCTAAATGTTACTGACATATAAAGATCGTGTGGGGCGTTACCCGAAACCTCACGTCTCCTTTACTCTTCCTACCAGCTGATTCACGTGGGTTTGATGCGGGTTCAGTTTTCTATTAAGTGCTCAAATTATGTAAATGCTTCGATTTACAATCCCCCCATTGATTTTAATCAAACAGCACAGATGGAGGCTATTCGGCCCCTGCTATCTGTGCCGGTTCTTTGAAAGAGTTATCCATTGAGTCCCACTCGCCTGCACTTTCCCTATGGCCCTGCAAACTTTCGGGGTGAAATATACCAGTTTAGTGACGGGTATCAGGTATTATCATACCCAGTGTTTTCTCAACAATAATTTGCATTTATATATCGCCTTTGAGGTTGAAATAAACACCCAAATCTGCTTTGGACAGGAATAATGAAAAGGTCCTTGAGGTGGAAAAGGAGATTTTAGGAGGGAAGATCAAATGCTTGATGGAAATGATGGTGTTTGAGGAGCCTGTCTTTGAAATCAAGCACACATGAGGATATGTGCTTCAGACTCTGGAGGTGAAATTGGACATGGGCAGGGATGGGAAACAGGCGGAATCGCATTCGACGCCCGTGATAGGACACGCCTGATATCCAGTCCTACTGAAGACAGTGGGGCTGTATACCGGGCAGCTGATGTGATCCCGGTCGTTTTTTATCCCCTCCAATGTCCAATTTCACCCCACGATATCAAGTTCAGTACATTCCTTGTGTTATGATATTGTATATTGTATAATACCCAAACCTATTGCAATAAAAACATAAAATGCTGGAAACACTCAGCAAGTCAGGCAGCATCCGTGGAGAGAGAAACAGAGTTAACGTTTCAGGTCGATGACTTTTCATCTATTGATCACAGTCTTGAAAATTTCAATTGACCTGGCAACAACAGCCTTTTGCGGAGGTTGGGGGGAGTTCCAGATTTCCACTTCCTCTTGCGTGAAAGAATGCGTCCTTGTATCACTCCTAAATGTCCAACCTTTCATTTTAAGATGTTCTGTAATCCCCCACCAGAAGAAATAGTTTCTAGATCAACCATATCAAATCCATTTATCTTCTTGACCACCGCTCAACCTTCCAAACTCCAGGGAGTACAGGCAAGTTTATGCAACCTGTCCTCACAATTTGACACTTTAAGCCCTGATATAATCTAGTGAATCTGTGCTGTGCCCCCTCCAAGGCCAATATGTCATTCCTGAGGGTCGGTGCCCAAAACTGAATGCAATACTCCAGATGTGGTTTGACCAAGGTTCTGTACAACCAAAGTATCACGTCCCCACTTTTAAATTCCAACCCCCTTGAGCTAAATGCCAACATTACATTTAATTACTTTTTGTCCCTGTGTACTGGTTTTTACTGATTTTTTTACCTTGAGCCCCAATCCTTTGCTCTTCCACAGCTCCTAGTCTCTCACTATTAAGAAAATATTCAGATTTCTCTTTGAGATCCAAAGTGGATGAATTCCTATTTCCCCACATTGAACTCCATCTGCCACAGTTTTAGTTATTCACTTAATCTGTCTGTCACTTTGCAAATTCCTGCCCCCATCCACACAACTTACACTGCCTCCTAACTTAATGTCACCTGCAAACTTACATATACTACTCTCTGTTCCTTCTTTCGAGTCATTAATATAGATGGCGAAAAGGTGAGACCCCAGTGCAGATCTGTGGGGAATATCACATGGTCACATCCTGCCAATCAGATAACGTTCCTCTCCCTTCTCCCTCTCAAACCTAATATTAAAGTATATTGTGATCACGATTTGCAAGATAATCCCTTACCATCAGACTGTTAACTAATTCTGGTTCCTCACTGATTACTAAATCCAGTATGGCCTCTTCCCTTGTTGACTCCACTGTTGACACTGTAGTGAACATTCACACATGTCAGCCTGCCATTCTGGCCAGTTTCAACAAACACAGTGAGAACACATTCCAGTTCATCTGTCCCAGTATGAACAAGGCCATGGGTATTCAGTCGTCATGACTTAAAAGTCTTACTTATTACGAATACTTTCTGTAAGCTTCACACTTACTGCTGCACTCGTCTTCGGTCACTTTAACTGCCTGTTACATATCATAACATGTTACAGCACAAAAGGAGGCCATTTGGCCCATTGTGCCTGTGTCGGCTCTTTGAAAGGACGATCCAATTAGTCCCACTACCCTGCTCTTTCCCCATACCCCTACACATTTTTCCTTTTCACGTATTTATCCAATTCCCTGTTGAAAGTTACTATTGAATCTGCTGCCACCGCCCTTTCAGACCATAACAACTCGCCACGTTAAAAAAAAAATCTCTTCATCTCCCCCTCTGGTTCTTTTGCCAATTATCGTAAATCTGTGTCCTCTGATTATAAGAACTAGGAGCAGGAGTAGGCCATACGGCCCCTCGAGCCTGCTGCACCATTTAATCAGATCATGGCTGAACTTTGACCTCAACTCCACTTTCCTGCCAGATCCTCACATCCCTCAATTTCCACAAGACTCCAAAAATCTATCCATCTCAATCTTGAATATACTCAACGACTGAGCATCCACAGCCCTTTTGAGGTAGAGAATTCCAAATATTCACAACCGTCTGAGTGAAGAAGTTCCTCCTCATCTCAGTCTTAAATGGCCGATCCCTTATCCTGAGACTATGCCCCCTAGTTCTAGACTCTCCAGCCAGGGGAAACAACCTCTCAGCATCTACCCTGTAAAGCCTCCTCAGAATCTTATATGTTTCATTAAGATCACCTCTCATTCTTCTAAACTCCAGAGAGTATAGGCCCATTCTACTCAATCTCCCCTCATAGGACAACCCTCTCACCCCAGGAATCAATCCAGTGAGCCTTTGTTGCGTGCCTCTAAGGTAAATATATCATTCCTTAGATAAGGAGACCAAAACTGTGCACAGTACTCCAGGTGCGGTCTCACCAAAGCTCAGTACAACTGTAGTAAGACTTCCTTACTCTTGTACTCCAACCCCCTTGCAATAAAGGCCAACATGCTATTTACCTTCATAATTGTTTGCTGTACCTGCATGCTAACTTTCTGTGTTTCTTGTACGAGGACACCCAAATCTCCCTGAACACCAACATTCAGTAGTTTCTCACCATTTAAAAATATTCTGTTTTTCATTTCTTCCGACCAAAGTGAATAACCTCACATTTCCCCACATTATACTCCATCTGCCACCTTCTTGCCCACTCACTTAACCTGTCTATATCCCTTTGCAGACTCTGTGACCTCCTCACAGCTTACTTTCCCGCCTACCTTTGTATCGTCAGCAAACTTGGATACATTACACTTGGTCCCTTCATCTAAGTCATAGAATGGTTACAACATGGAAGGAGGCCATTTGGCCCGTCGACTCCATGCTAGATCTCTGCGAAAGCAATCCAGCTGGTCCCACTCCCCCGCCCTATCCCCGTAGCCCTGCAGTTTTTTCCCTTCAAGTATTTATCCAATTCCATTTTGAAGGCCATGATTGAATCTGCTTCCACCACCCCCTCGGGCAGTGCATTCCAGATCATAACCACCTACTGCATAAAATAAGGTTTATCCTCATGTCGCTTTTGATTCTTTTGCCAATCACCTTAAATCTATGTCCTCTGATTCTTGACCCTTCCGCCAATGGGAACAGATTCTCTCTATCCACTCTGTATGTTCCCTTCATGATTTTGAATATCTCTATCAGATCTCCTCTAAACCTTCTCTGTTCCAAGGAGAACAACCCCAGCTTCTCCATTCGATCCACGTAACACTAATATAGATTGTAACCAGCTGAGGCCCAAGCACCGATCCCTGCAGCACCCCACTAGTTACAGCCTGCCAACCTGAAAATGGCCCGTTTATCCCGACTCTCTGTTTTCTGTCCATTAACCAACCCTCTATCCATGTCAATATACTACCCCAACCCCCTTAACTTACGTAATAACCTTTTATGTGACACATTATCGAATGACTTTTGGAAATCCAAGTATACGACATCCACTGGTTCCCCTTTATCTACCCTGCTCGTTACATCTTCAAAGAACTCTTAGGAAAATCGTGTTTAACAAATTTACGTTCATAAACCATGTTTACTCTGCCTAATCATATTATGATTTTCTAAGTGCCCTGTTACCACTGCCGTAATGGATTCCAGCATTTTCCTGATGACTGATGTCAGCTAACTCTCCTGTCGTTCCCTGTTTTTTCTCTCCCTCCTTTCTTGAATAGTGGGGTTACATTTGCTACCTTCCGATCCGCTGGGACCGCTCTAGAATCGAGGGAATTTTGGAAGATCATAACCAATGCATCCACTCTCTCTGCAGCCACCTCTTCTAGAACCCTCGGATGTGGGCCATCAGATCCAGGGGATTTATCAGCTTTAGTCCCATGAGTTTCTCAAGTACTTTTTCTCCACTGATATTAATTGTTTTCAGTTCCTCACTCTCATTTGCCCCTTTGTTCCCCACTATTTCCGGTATGCTTTTTGTGTCTTCTGCTGTGAAGACAGATACAGATTATCGACGCATATTAATCTTAAAAGGATTATTCTAACCATCCGTTTATCGATTAATAAATATATTTAATTTTACTTTGCAGATGTAAATAGAGGACTGTGTTTTAATATTTGATTTCAAAACATCAGTGAGCGACAGGCCCTTTAGATTAATGTACAAGTCTGGCGTGTCATGTAACTTTCATATTACAAAGTGATCATCATAAGTAATACCGTTGTTGAGAAATGGCGGGGTTATAATATGTTCGATGTAAAACAAGCATAAGTGCAGAGACACAAAGTTCAAAGCACTTTTTTCCACTTGGCGGCTGTAAGTTATCAGCGAGCTCAGGGAATGGAAATGAGATTCTGGTTGGAAACCAGATGGTGATCAGAATTAAAGATAAAACCTAATGCAGAGAATTAATCAACACCAAATGCGGGTGACCCCATTATTCTCAGGTGAATGTTCGGGTCGAATTGAAACCCAGTGCTCCTTTAATCAAAAAACACTGGGATTGAATAAAAGTTCTGGTAAAAAAAATCAAACTGAAGGGGGAACGAAGTGGGTCGCAAAATGTCTGCCCCTGAGTGACACAAAGTAACAGCAAAATGCTGAAACTTGCAGAGACAGAAGCGAACGGTTTCCGTTTGTGGGAACTCACCTCCTCAAACTTTGGGTTGATATGAGTAAGAGCTTTCTGCACTTTGCACGTTGACACCACTTGCTATGTGTGATGCAACCTGTGATACGGACACATGTCTTCTGGCAATTTAACTTGTTCGATCCCAGTCTGTGTAGGATTTTACAAGTTGTTGATGGTTAAAGGTCGGGTTTCATCATCCAGCCGCTTGTCCCCAACACAAAATACACACAGATACTCAGTCACTCACTGATACACAGAGGCATCCTCTCTCTCACACACTCACTCAGAATCACTCACTGTCTGAGAGAGAGGATGCCCCTGTACATCAGTGAGTGACTCTGAGTGAGTGCGTGAGGGAGAGGATGCCTCTGTATATCAGTGAGTGACTCTGAGTGAGTGTGTGAGAGAGAGGATGCCTCTGTACATCACTCACTCAGGGTCACTCACTGATATACAGAGACATCAACTCACACACACACACACTCACTCACTGATGCAAAGAGGCATCCTCTCCCTCACACTCACTCAGAGTCACTCACTGATATACATGGGCATCCTCGCTCACACTCACCGATATACAGGGGCATCCTCTCTCACACACTCATTCAGAGTCATTCACTGAAAAACAGAGGCATCCTCTCTCTCACACACACACTCAGTGTCACTCACTGATACACACGAGCATCCTCTCTCACACACAAACTCACTCACTGATGCACAGAGGAATCCTCTCTATCTCACTCACTCAGTGTCACTCACTGATACACCGGGGCATCCTCTCTCTCTCTCACACTCACTGATATACAGGGGCATCCTCTCTCTCTCACACTCACTGATATACAGGGTCATCCTCTCTCTCACACTCACTGATATACAGGGTCATCCTCTCTCTCACACACACTGATATACAGGGTCATCCTCTCTCTCACACACTCACTGATATACAGGGTCATCCTCTCTCTCACACACACTGATATACAGGGGCATCCTCTCTCTCTCAAACACTCACTGAAACACAGGGGCATCCTCTCTCTCACACACTCACTGATATACAGAGGCATCCTCTCTCACACACACTCACTGATATGCAGAGGCATCCTCTCTCACACACACTCACTGATATACAGAGGCATCCTCTCTCTCTCACACTCACTGATATACAGAGGCATCCTCTCTCTCACACACACTCACTCACTGATATACAGGGTCATCCTCTCTCTCACACACACTGATATACAGGGGCATCCTCTCTCTCTCACACTCTCACTGATATACAGGGGCATCCTCTCTCTCACACACACTCACTGATACACAGGGGCATCCTCTCTCTCACACACTCACTGATACACAGAGGCATCCTCTCTCACACACTCACTGATATACAGAGGCATCCTCTCTCTCACACACACTCACTGATACACAGGGGCATCCTCTCTCTCACACACTCACTGATATACAGAGGCATCCTCTCTCTCACACACACTCACTGATACACAGGGGCATCCTCTCTCTCACACACTCACTGATATACAGAGGCACCCTCTCTCTCTCACACTCACTGATATACAGAGGCATCCTCTCTCTCTTACAAACTCACTGATATACATGGGCATCCTCTCTCTCACATACTCACTCACAGAGTCACTCACTGATATACAGGGGCATCGTCTCTCTCACACACTCACGGATATACAGAGGCATCCTCTCTCTCACACACACACTCACTGATATACAGAGGCATCCTCTCTCTCACACACTCACGGATATACAGAGGCATCCTCTCTCTCACACACACACTCACTGATATACAGAGGCATCCTCTCTCTCTCACACTCACTCACTGATATACAGAGGCATCCTCTCTCTCACACACTCACGGATATACAGAGGCATCCTCTCTCTCTCACACTCACTCACTGATATACAGAGGCATCCTCTCTCTCTCACACTCACTCACTGATATTTAGAGGCATCCTCTCTCACACTCACTCACTAATATACAGAGGCATCCTCTCTCTCACACACACTCACTGATATACAGAGGCATCCTCTCTCTCTCACACTCACTCACTGATATACAGAGGCATCCTCTCTCTCTCACACTCACTCACTGATATACAGAGGCATCCTCTCTCTCACACTCACTCACTAATATACAGAGTCATCCTCTCTCTCACACACACTCACTGATATACAGAGGCATCCTCTCTCTCTCACACTCACTCACTGATATACAGAGGCATCCTCTCTCTCACACTCACTCACTAATATACAGAGGCATCCTCTCTCTCTCACACACTCACTGATATACAGAGGCATCCTCTCTCTCTCACACTCACTCACTGATATACAGAGGCATCCTCTCTCTCTCACACTCACTCACTGATATACAGAGGCATCACCTCTCTCTCACACTCACTCACTAATATACAGAGGCATCCTCTCTCTGACACACACACACTGATATACAGAGGCATCCTCTCTCTCTCACTCACTGATATACAGGGGCATCCTCTCTCACACACTCACTGATATACAGAGGCATCCTCTCTCTCACACACTCACTGATATACAGAGGCATCCTCTCTCTCACACACTCACTGATATACAGGGGCATCCCCTCTCTCACACACTCACTCACTGATGTACAGAGGCATCCTCTCTCACACACTCACTCACTCAGAGTCACTCACTGATATACAGAAGCATCCTCTCTCTCTCACACACACTCACTGATATACAGAGGCATCCTCTCTCTCTCACACTCAATCACTGATATACAGGGTCATCCTCTCTCTCACACACACTGATATACAGAGGCACCCTCTCTCTCACACACACTCACTGATACACAGGGGCATCATCTCTCTCTTACAAACTCACTGATATACAGGGGCATCCTCTCTCTCACAAACTCACTCACAGAGTCACTCACTGATATACAGGGGCATCCTCTCTCTCACACACTCACGGATATACAGAGGCATCCTCTCTCTCACACACACACTCACTGATATACAGAGGCATCCTCTCTCTCTCACACACACTCACTGATATACAGAGGCATCCTCTCTCTCACACACACACTGATATACAGAGGCATCCTCTCTCTCTCACACTCACTCACTGATATATAGAGGCATCCTCTCTCTCTCACACTCACTCACTGATATTCAGAGGCATCCTCTCTCACACTCACTCACTAATATACAGAGGCATCCTCTCTCTCTCACACTCACTCACTGATATACAGAGGCATCCTCTCTCTCACACTCACTCACTAATATACAGAGGCATCCTCTCTCTCACACACACTCACTGACATACAGAGGCATCCTCTCTCTCTCACACTCACTCACTGATAGACAGAGGCATCTTCTCTCTCTCACACTCACTCACTGATATACAGAGGCATCATCTCTCATTCACACTCACTCACTAATATACAGAGGCATCCTCTCTCTCACACACACTCACTGATATGCAGAGGCATCCTCTCTCTCTCTCACACACTCACTGATATACAGAGGCATCCTCTCTCTCACATCCTCTCTCTCACACACACTCACTGATGTACAGAGGCATCCTCTCTCTCTCACACTCACTCACTGATATACAGAGGCATCATCTCTCTCTCACACTCACTCACTAATATACAGAGGCATCCTCTCTCTGACACACACACACTGATATGCAGAGGCATCCTCTCTCTCTCACTCACTGATATACAGAGGCATCCGCGCTCTCACACACTCACTCACTGATATACAGAGGCATCCTCTCTCTCTCACACACACTCACTGATATACAGAGGCATCCTCTCTCTCTCACACTCAATCACTGATATACAGAGGCATCCTCTCTCTCTCACACTCAATCACTGATATACAGGGGCATCCTCTCTCTCTCACACTCTCACTGACATACAGGGGCATCCTCTCTCTCACACACACTCACTGATACACAGGGGCATCCTCTCTCTCACACACTCACTGATATACAGAGGCATCCTCTCTCTCACACACACTCAATGATACACAGGGGCATCCTCTCTCTCACACACTCACTGATATACAGAGGCACCCTCTCTCTCTCACACTCACTGATACACAGAGGCATCCTCTCTCTCTTACAAACTCACTGATATACATGGGCATCCTCTCTCTCACATACTCACTCACAGAGTCACTCACTGATATACAGGGGCATCCTCTCTCTCTCACACTCTCACTGATATACAGGGGCATCCTCTCTCTCACACACTCACTGATATACAGGGGCATCCTCTCTCTCTCACACTCTCACTGAGACACAGGGGCATCCTCTCTCTCACACACTCACTGATATACAGAGGCATCCTCTCTCTCACACACACTCACTGATACACAGGGGCATCCTCCCTCTCACACACTCACTGATATACAGAGGCACCCTCTCTCTCTCACACTCACTGATATACAGAGGCATCCTCTCTCTCACACACTCACGGATATACAGAGGCATCCTCTCTCTCACACACACACTCACTGATATACAGAGGCATCCTCTCTCTCTCACACACACTCACTGATAGACAGAGGCATCCTCTCTCTCTCACACTCACTCACTGATATACAGAGGCATCCTCTCTCTCACACACTCACGGATATACAGCGGCATCCTCTCTCTCTGACACTCACTCACTGATATACAGAGGCATCCTCTCTCTCTCACACTCACTCACTGATATTCAGAGGCATCCTCTCTCACACTCACTCACTAATATACAGAGGCATCCTCTCTCTCACACACACTCACTGATATATAGAGGCATCCTCTCTCTCTCACACTCACTCACTGATATACAGAGGCATCCTCTCTCTCACACTCACTCACTGATATACAGAGGCATCCTCTCTCTCTCACACTCACTCACTAATATACAGAGGCATCCTCTCTCTGACACACACACACTGATATACAGAGGCATCCTCTCTCACACACACTCACTGATATGCAGAGGCATCCTCTCTCTCTCTCACACACTCACTGAGACACAGAGGCATCCTCTCTCTCACATCCTCTCTCTCACACACACTCACTGATCTACAGAGGCATCCTCTCTCTCACACTCAATCACTGATATGGACACGCATCCTCTCTCTCTCACACTCACTCACTGATATACAGAGGCATCCTCTCTCTCACACTCACTCACTAATATACAGAGGCATCCTCTCTCACACACACTCACTGATATACAGAGGCATCCTCTCTCTCACACACACTCACTGATACACAGGGGCATCCTCTCTCTCACACACTCACTGATATACAGAGGCACCCTCTCTCTCTCACACTCACTGATATACAGAGGCATCCTCTCTCTCACATACACACTCACAGAGTCACTCACTGATATACAGGGGCATCCTCTCTCTCACACACTCACTGATATACAGGGGCATCCTCTCTCTCTCACACTCTCACTGATATACAGGGGCATCCTCTCTCTCTCACACACTCACTGATACACAGGGGCATCCTCTCTCTCACACACTCACTGATATACAGAGGCATCCTCTCTCTCACACACACTCACTGATACACAGGGGCATCCTCCCTCTCACACACTCACTGATATACAGAGGCACCCTCTCTCTCACACACACTCACTGATACACAGGGGCATCCTCTCTCTCACACACTCACTGATATACAGAGGCACCCTCTCTCTCTCACACTCACTGATATACAGAGGCATCCTCTCTCTCACACACTCACGGATATACAGAGGCATCCTCTCTCTCACACACACACTCACTGATATACAGAGGCATCCTCTCTCTCACACACTCACGGATATACAGCGGCATCCTCTCTCTCTGACACTCACTCACTGATATACAGAGGCATCCTCTCTCTCTCACACTCACTCACTGATATTCAGAGGCATCCTCTCTCACACTCACTCACTAACATACAGAGGCATCCTCTCTCTCACACACACTCACTGATATACAGAGGCATCCTCTCTCTCTCACACTCACTCACTGATATACAGAGGCATCCTCTCTCTCTCACACTCACTCACTGATATACAGAGGCATCCTCTCTCTCACACTCACTCACTAATATACAGAGGCATCCTCTCTCTCACACACACTCACTGATATACAGAGGCATCCTCTCTCTCTCACACTTACTCACTGATATACAGAGGCATCCTCTCTCTCTCACACTCACTCACTGATATACAGAGGCATCCTCTCTCTGACACACACACACTGATATACAGAGGCATCCTCTCTCACACACACTCACTGATATGCAGAGGCATCCTCTCTCTCTCTCACACACTCACTGATATACAGAGGCATCCTCTCTCTCACATCCTCTCTCTCACACACACTCACTGATGTACAGAGGCATCCTCTCTCTCACACTCAATCACTGATATGGACACGCATCCTCTCTCTCTCACACTCACTCACTGATATACAGAGGCATCCTCTCTCTCTCACACTCACTCACTGATATACAGAGGCATCCTCTCTCTCACACTCACTCACTAATATACAGAGGCATCCTCTCTCACACACACTCACTGATATACAGAGGCATCCTCTCTCTCACACTCACTCACTGATACACAGAGGCATCATCTCTCTCTCACACTCACTCACTAATATACAGAGGCATCCTCTCTCTGACACACACACACTGATATACAGAGGCATCCTCTCTCTCTCACTCACTGATATACAGAGGCATCCTCGCTCTCACACACTCACTGATATACAGGGGCATCCCCTCTCTCACACACTCACTCACTGATGTACAGAGGCATCCTCTCTCACACACTCAGAGTCACTCACTGAAATACGGGGGCATCGTCTCTCTCACACACTCACTGATATACAGGGTCATCCCCACTCTCACACACTCACTCACTGATATACAGAGGCATCCTCTCTCTCTCACACACACTCACTGATATACAGAGGCATCCTCTCTCTCTCTCACACTCAAATACTGATATACAGAGGCATCCTCTCTCTCAAACACACTCACTGATGTACAGAGGCATCCTCTCTCTCTCACACTCAATCACTGATATGGACACGCATCCTCTCTCTCTCACACTCACTCACTGATATACAGAGTCATCCTCTCTCTCTCACACTCACTCACTGATATACAGAGGCATCCTCTCTCTCACACTCACTCACTAATATACAGAGGCATCCTCTCTCACACACACTCACTGATATGCAGAGGCAACCTCTCCCTCTCACACTCACTCACTGATATACAGAGGCATCCTCTCTCTCTCACACTCACTCACTGATATACAGAGGCATCATCTCTCTCTCACACTCACTCACTAATATACAGAGGCATCCTCTCTCTCTCACACTCAATCACTGATATACAGAGGCATCCTCTCTCTCTCACTCACTGATATACAGAGGCATCCTCGCTCTCACACACTCACTGATATACAGGGGCATCCCCACTCTCTCACACTCACTCACTAATATACAGAGGCATCCTCTCTCTCACACACTCACTCACTGATATACAGAGGCATCCTCTCTCTCTCACACACACTCACTGATATACAGAGGCATCCTCTCTCTCTCACACTCAATCACTGATATACAGAGGCATCCTCTCTCTCTCACACTCAATCACTGATATACAGGGGCATCGTCTCACTCTCACACTCTCACTGATATACAGGGGCATCCTCTCTCTCACACACTCACGGATATACAGAGGCATCCTCTCTCTCACACACACACTCACTGATATACAGAGGCATCCTCTCTCTCTCACACTCACTCACTGATATACAGAGGCATCCTCTCTCTCACACACTCACGGATATACAGAGGCATCCTCTCTCTCTCACACTCACTCACTGATATACAGAGGCATCCTCTCTCTCTCACACTCACTCACTGATATTCAGAGGCATCCACTCTCACACTCACTCACTAATATACAGAGGCATCCTCTCTCTCACACACTCACTCACTGATATACAGAGGCATCCTCTCTCTCTCACACACACTCACTGATATACAGAGGCATCCTCTCTCTCTCACACTCAATCACTGATATACAGAGGCATCCTCTCTCTCTCACACTCAATCACTGATATACAGGGGCATCGTCTCACTCTCACACTCTCACTGATATACAGGGGCATCCTCTCTCTCACACACTCACGGATATACAGAGGCATCCTCTCTCTCACACACACACTCACTGATATACAGAGGCATCCTCTCTCTCTCACACTCACTCACTGATATACAGAGGCATCCTCTCTCTCACACACTCACGGATATACAGAGGCATCCTCTCTCTCTCACACTCACTCACTGATATACAGAGGCATCCTCTCTCTCTCACACTCACTCACTGATATTCAGAGGCATCCACTCTCACACTCACTCACTAATATACAGAGGCATCCTCTCTCTCACACACACTCACTGATATCCAGAGGCATCCTCTCTCTCTCACACTCACTCACTGATATACAGAGGCATCCTCTCTCTCTCTCACACTCACTCACTGATATACAGAGGCATCCTCTCTCTCTCACACTCACTCACTGATGTACAGAGGCATCCTCTCTCTCACACTCACTCACTAATATACAGAGGCATCCTCTCTCACACACACTCACTGATATGCAGAGGCAACCTCTCCCTCTCACACTCACTCACTGATATACAGAGGCATCCTCTCTCTCTCACACTCACTCACTGATATACAGAGGCATCATCTCTCTCTCACACTCACTCACTAATATACAGAGGCATCCTCTCTCTCTCACACTCAATCACTGATATACAGAGGCATCCTCTCTCTCTCACACTCAATCACTGATATACAGGGGCATCCTCTCACTCTCACACTCTCACTGATATACAGGGGCATCCTCTCTCTCACACACACTCACTGATACACAGGGGCATCCTCTCTCTCACACACTCACTGATATACAGAGGCATCCTCTCTCTCACACACACTCACTGATACACAGGGGCATCCTCTCTCTCACATACTCACTCACAGAGTCACTCACTGATATACAGGGGCATCGTCTCTCTCACACACTCACGGATATACAGAGGCATCCTCTCTCTCACACACACACTCACTGATATACAGAGGCATCCTCTCTCTCTCACACTCACTCACTGATATTCAGAGGCATCCTCTCTCACACTCACTCACTAATATACAGAGGCATCCTCTCTCTCACACACACTCACTGATATCCAGAGGCATCCTCTCTCTCTCACACTCACTCACTGATATACAGAGGCATCCTCTCTCTCTCACACTCACTCACTGATATACAGAGGAATCCTCTCTCTCACACTCACTCACTAATATACAGAGGCATCCTCTCTCTCTCACACTCACTCACTGATATACAGAGGCATCCTCTCTCTCTCACACTCACTCACTGATATTCAGAGGCATCCTCTCTCACACTCACTCACTAATATACAGAGGCATCCTCTCTCTCACACACACTCACTGATATACAGAGGCATCCTCTCTCTCTCACACTCACTCACTGATATACAGAGGCATCCTCTCTCTCTCACACTCACTCACTGATATACACAGGCATCACCTCTCTCTCACACTCACTCACTAATATACAGAGGCATCCTCTCTCTGACACACACACACTGATATACAGAGGCATCCTCTCTCTCTCACTCACTGATATACAGGGGCATCCTCTCTCACACACTCACTGATATACAGAGGCATCCTCTCTCTCACACACTCACTGATATACAGAGGCATCCTCTCTCTCACACACTCACTGATATGCAGGGGCATCCCCTCTCACACACTCACTCACTCAGAGTCACTCACTGAAATACGGGGGTATCGTCTCTCTCACACACTCACTGATATACAGGGGCATCCCCACTCTCACACACTCACTCACTGATATACAGAGGCATCCTCTCTCTCACACTCAATCACTGATATACAGGGTCATCCTCTCTCTCACACACACTGATATGCAGGGGCATCCTCTCTCTCTCACACACTCACTGATATACAGGGGCATCCTCTCTCTCTCACACTCACTCACTGATATTCAGAGGCATCCTCTCTCACACTCACTCACTAATATACAGAGGCATCCTCTCTCTCACACTCACTCACTAATAGACAGAGGCATCCTCTCTCACACACACTCACTGATATGCAGAGGCATCCTCTCCCTCTCACACTCACTCACTGATATACAGAGGCATCCTCTCTCTCTCACACTCACTCACTGATATACAGAGGCATCATCTCTCTCTCACACTCACTCACTGATATACAGAGGCATCCTCTCTCTCTCACTCACTGATATACAGAGGCATCCTCGCTCTCACACACTCACTGATATACAGGGGCATCCCCTCTCTCACACACTCACTCACTGATGTACAGAGGCATCCTCTCTCACACACTCAGAGTCACTCACTGAAATACGGGGGCATCGTCTCTCTCACACACTCACTGATATACAGAGGCATCCTCTCTCTCACACACACACTCACTGATATACAGAGGCATCCTCTCTCTCTCACACTCACTCACTGATATACAGAGGCATCCTCTCTCTCACACACTCACGGATATACAGAGGCATCCTCTCTCTCTCACACTCACTCACTGATATACAGAGGCATCCTCTCTCTCTCACACTCACTCACTGATATACAGAGGCATCCTCTCTCTCTCACACTCACTCACTGATATACAGAGGCATCCTCTCTCTCTCACACTCACTCACTGATATACAGTGGCATCACCTCTCTCTCACACTCACTCACTAATATACAGAGGCATCCTCTCTCTGACACACACACACTGATATACAGAGGCATCCTCTCTCTCTCACTCACTGATATACAGGGGCATCCTCTCTCACACACTCACTGATATACAGAGGCATCCTCTCTCTCACACACTCACTGATATACAGAGGCATCCTCTCTCTCACACACTCACTGATGTACAGAGGCATCCTCTCTCACACACTCACTCACTCAGAGTCTCTCACTGAAATACGGGGGCATCGTCTCTCTCACACACTCACTGATATTCAGGGTCATCCTCTCTCTCACACACACTGATATACAGGGGCATCCTCTCTCTCTGACACACTCACTGATATACAGGGGCATCCTCTCTCTCACACTCACTGATATACAGGGTCATCCTCTCTCACACACTCACTGATACACAGGGGCATCCTCTCTCTCTCACACTCTCACTGATCTACAGGGGCATCCTCTCTATCACACACTCACGGATATACAGGGGCATACTCTCTCTCTCACACACTCACGGATATGCAGGGGCATCCTCTCTCTCTCACACTCTCACTGATCTACAGGGGCATCCTCTCTATCACACACTCACGGATATACAGGGGCATACTCTCTCTCTCACACACTCACGGATATGCAGGGGCATCCTCTCTCTCTCACACTCTCACTGATATACAGGGGCATCCTCTCTCTCACACACACTCACTGATACACAGGGGCATCCTCCCTCTCACACACTCACTGATATACAGAGGCACCCTCTCTCTCACACACACTCACTGATACACAGGGGCATCCTCTCTCTCACACACTCACTGATATACAGAGGCACCCTCTCTCTCTCACACTCACTGATATACAGAGGCATCCTCTCTCTCTTACAAACTCACTGATATACAGGGGCATCCTCTCTCTCACATACTCACTCACAGAGTCACTCACTGATATACAGGGGCATCCTCTCTCTCACACACTCACGGATACACAGAGGCATCCTCTCTCTCACACACACACTCACTGATATACAGAGGCATCCTCTCTATCTCACACACACTCACTGATATACAGAGGCATCCTTTCTCTCTCACACTCACTCACTGATATACAGAGGCATCCTCTCTCTCACACACTCACGGATATACAGCGGCATCCTCTCTCTCTGACACTCACTCACTGATATACAGAGGCATCCTCTCTCTCTCACACTCACTCACTGATATTCAGAGGCATCCTCTCTCACACTCACTCACTAATATACAGAGGCATCCTCTCTCTCACACACACTCACTGATATACAGAGGCATCCTCTCTCTCTCACACTCACTCACTGATAAACAGAGGCATCCTCTCTCTCTCACACTCACTCACTGATATACAGAGGCATCCTCTCTCTCACACTCACTCACTAATATACAGAGGCATCCTCTCTCTCTCTCACACACACTCACTGATATACAGAGGCATCCTCTCTCTCTCACACTCACTCACTGATATACAGAGGCATCCTCTCTCTCTCACACTCACTCACTGATATACAGAGGCATCATCTCTCTCTCACACTCACTCACTAATATACAGAGGCATCCTCTCTCTGACACACACACACTGATATACAGAGGCATCCTCTCTCACACACACTCACTGATATGCAGAGGCATCCTCTCTCTCTCACACACACTCACTGATATACAGAGGCATCCTCTCTCTCTCACACTCACTCACTGATATGCAGGGGCATCCTCGCTCACACACTCACTGATATACAGAGGCAACCTCTCTCTCTCTCACACACTCACTGATATACAGAGGCATCCTCTCTCTCTCACACTCAATCACTGATATACAGAGGCATCCACTCTCTCAAACACACTCACTGATTTAGAGGCATCCTCTCTCTCTCACACTCAATCACTGATATGGACACGCATCCTCTCTCTCTCACACTCACTCACTGATATACAGAGGCATCCTCTCTCTCTCACACTCACTCACTGATTTCCAGAGGCATCCTCTCTCTCTCACACTCACTCACTGATAGACAGAGGCATCCTCTCTCACACACACTCACTGATATGCAGAGGCATCCTCTCCCTTTCACACTCACTCACTGATACACAGAGGCATCCTCTCTCTCTCACACTCACTCACTGATATACAGAGGCATCATCTCTCTCTCACACTCACTCACTGATATACAGAGGCATCCTCTCTCTCTCACTCACTGATAGACAGAGGCATCCTCGCTCTCACACACTCACTGATATACAGGGGCATCCCCTCTCTCACACACTCACTCACTGATGTACAGAGGCATCCTCTCTCTCTCACACTCACTCACTGATATACAGAGGCATCATCTCTCTCTCACACTCACTCACTGATATACAGAGGCATCCTCTCTCTCTCACTCACTGATAGACAGAGGCATCCTCGCTCTCACACACTCACTGAAATACGGGGGCATCGTCTCTCTCACACACTCACTGATATACAGGGGCATCCCCACTCTCTCACACTCACTCACTAATTTCCAGCGACATCCTCTCTCTCACACACTCACTCACTGATATACAGAGGCATCCTCTCTCTCTCACACACACTCACTGATATACAGAGGCATCCTCTCTCTCTCACACACACTCACTGATACACAGGGGCATCCTCTCTCTCACACACTCACTGATAGACAGAGGCACCCTCTCTCTCTCACACTCACTGATATACAGAGGCATCCTCTCTCTCTTACAAACTCACTGATATACAGGGGCATCCTCTCTCTCACACACACTCACTGATACACAGGGGCATCGTCTCTCTCACACACTCACGGATATACAGAGGCATCCTCTCTCTCACACACACACTCACTGATATACAGAGGCATCCTCTCTCTCACACACTCACGGATATACAGAGGCATCCTCTCTCTCACACACACACTCACTGATATACAGAGGCATCCTCTCTCTCTCACACTCACTCACTGATATACAGAGGCATCCTCTCTCTCACACACTCACGGATATACAGAGGCATCCTCTCTCTCTCACACTCACTCACTGATATACAGAGGCATCCTCTCTCTCTCACACTCACTCACTGATATTCAGAGGCATCCTCTCTCACACTCACTCACTAATATACAGAGGCATCCTCTCTCTCACACACACTCACTGATATACAGAGGCATCCTCTCTCTCTCACACTCACTCACTGATATACAGAGGCATCCTCTCTCTCTCACACTCACTCACTGATATACAGAGGCATCCTCTCTCTCACACTCACTCACTAATATACAGAGGCATCCTCTCTCTCACACACACTCACTGATATACAGAGGCATCCTCTCTCTCTCACACTCACTCACTGATATACAGAGGCATCCTCTCTCTCTCACACTCACTCACTGATATACAGAGGCATCACCTCTCTCTCACACTCACTCACTAATATACAGAGGCATCCTCTCTCTGACACACACACACTGATATACAGAGGCATCCTCTCTCTCTCACTCACTGATATACAGGGGCATCCTCTCTCACACACTCACTGATATACAGAGGCATCCTCTCTCTCACACACTCACTGATATACAGAGGCATCCTCTCTCTCACACACTCACTGATATGCAGGGGCATCCCCTCTCTCACACACTCACTCACTGATGTACAGAGGCATCCTCTCTCACACACTCACTCACTCAGAGTCACTCACTGAAATACGGGGGCATCGTCTCTCTCACACACTCACTAATATACAGGGGCATCGTCTCTCTCACACACTCACTGATATACAGGGGCATCCCCACTCTCACACACTCACTCACTGATATACAGGGTCATCCTCTCTCTCACACACAATGATATACAGGGGCATCCTCTCTCTCTCACACACTCACTGATATACAGGGGCATCCTCTCTCTCACACTCACTGATATACAGGGTCATCGTCTCTCACACACTCACTGATATACAGGGGCATACTCTCTCTCTCACACACTCACGGATATACAGGGGCATCCTCTCTCTCTCACACTCTCACTGATATACAGGGGCATCCTCTCTATCACACACTCACGGATATACAGGGGCATCCTCTCTCTCACACACTCACTGATATACAGAGGCACCCTCTCTCTCTCACACTCACTGATATACAGGGGCATCCCCTCTCTCACACACTCACTCACTGATGTACAGAGGCATCCTCTCTCACACACTCAGAGTCACTCACTGAAATACGGGGGCATCGTCTCTCTCACACACTCACTGATATACAGGGGCATCCCCACTCTCTCACACTCACTCACTAATATACAGAGGCATCCTCTCTCTCACACACTCACTCACTGATATACAGAGGCATCCTCTCTCTCTCACACTCACTCACTGATATACAGAGGCATCCTCTCTCTCTCACACTCACTCACTGATATACAGAGGCATCATCTCTCTCTCACACTCACTCACTAATATACAGAGGCATCCTCTCTCTGACACACACACACTGATATACAGAGGCATCCTCTCTCACACACACTCACTGATATGCAGAGGCATCCTCTCTCTCTCACACACACTCACTGATATACAGAGGCATCCTCTCTCTCTCACACTCACTCACTGATATGCAGGGGCATCCTCGCTCACACACTCACTGATATACAGAGGCAACCTCTCTCTCTCTCACACACTCACTGATATACAGAGGCATCCTCTCTCTCTCACACTCAATCACTGATATACAGAGGCATCCACTCTCTCAAACACACTCACTGATTTAGAGGCATCCTCTCTCTCTCACACTCAATCACTGATATGGACACGCATCCTCTCTCTCTCACACTCACTCACTGATATACAGAGGCATCCTCTCTCTCTCACACTCACTCACTGATTTCCAGAGGCATCCTCTCTCTCTCACACTCACTCACTGATAGACAGAGGCATCCTCTCTCACACACACTCACTGATATGCAGAGGCATCCTCTCCCTTTCACACTCACTCACTGATACACAGAGGCATCCTCTCTCTCTCACACTCACTCACTGATATACAGAGGCATCATCTCTCTCTCACACTCACTCACTGATATACAGAGGCATCCTCTCTCTCTCACTCACTGATAGACAGAGGCATCCTCGCTCTCACACACTCACTGATATACAGGGGCATCCCCTCTCTCACACACTCACTCACTGATGTACAGAGGCATCCTCTCTCTCTCACACTCACTCACTGATATACAGAGGCATCATCTCTCTCTCACACTCACTCACTGATATACAGAGGCATCCTCTCTCTCTCACTCACTGATAGACAGAGGCATCCTCGCTCTCACACACTCACTGAAATACGGGGGCATCGTCTCTCTCACACACTCACTGATATACAGGGGCATCCCCACTCTCTCACACTCACTCACTAATTTCCAGCGACATCCTCTCTCTCACACACTCACTCACTGATATACAGAGGCATCCTCTCTCTCTCACACACACTCACTGATATACAGAGGCATCCTCTCTCTCTCACACACACTCACTGATACACAGGGGCATCCTCTCTCTCACACACTCACTGATAGACAGAGGCACCCTCTCTCTCTCACACTCACTGATATACAGAGGCATCCTCTCTCTCTTACAAACTCACTGATATACAGGGGCATCCTCTCTCTCACACACACTCACTGATACACAGGGGCATCGTCTCTCTCACACACTCACGGATATACAGAGGCATCCTCTCTCTCACACACACACTCACTGATATACAGAGGCATCCTCTCTCTCACACACTCACGGATATACAGAGGCATCCTCTCTCTCACACACACACTCACTGATATACAGAGGCATCCTCTCTCTCTCACACTCACTCACTGATATACAGAGGCATCCTCTCTCTCACACACTCACGGATATACAGAGGCATCCTCTCTCTCTCACACTCACTCACTGATATACAGAGGCATCCTCTCTCTCTCACACTCACTCACTGATATTCAGAGGCATCCTCTCTCACACTCACTCACTAATATACAGAGGCATCCTCTCTCTCACACACACTCACTGATATACAGAGGCATCCTCTCTCTCTCACACTCACTCACTGATATACAGAGGCATCCTCTCTCTCTCACACTCACTCACTGATATACAGAGGCATCCTCTCTCTCACACTCACTCACTAATATACAGAGGCATCCTCTCTCTCACACACACTCACTGATATACAGAGGCATCCTCTCTCTCTCACACTCACTCACTGATATACAGAGGCATCCTCTCTCTCTCACACTCACTCACTGATATACAGAGGCATCACCTCTCTCTCACACTCACTCACTAATATACAGAGGCATCCTCTCTCTGACACACACACACTGATATACAGAGGCATCCTCTCTCTCTCACTCACTGATATACAGGGGCATCCTCTCTCACACACTCACTGATATACAGAGGCATCCTCTCTCTCACACACTCACTGATATACAGAGGCATCCTCTCTCTCACACACTCACTGATATGCAGGGGCATCCCCTCTCTCACACACTCACTCACTGATGTACAGAGGCATCCTCTCTCACACACTCACTCACTCAGAGTCACTCACTGAAATACGGGGGCATCGTCTCTCTCACACACTCACTAATATACAGGGGCATCGTCTCTCTCACACACTCACTGATATACAGGGGCATCCCCACTCTCACACACTCACTCACTGATATACAGGGTCATCCTCTCTCTCACACACAATGATATACAGGGGCATCCTCTCTCTCTCACACACTCACTGATATACAGGGGCATCCTCTCTCTCACACTCACTGATATACAGGGTCATCGTCTCTCACACACTCACTGATATACAGGGGCATACTCTCTCTCTCACACACTCACGGATATACAGGGGCATCCTCTCTCTCTCACACTCTCACTGATATACAGGGGCATCCTCTCTATCACACACTCACGGATATACAGGGGCATCCTCTCTCTCACACACTCACTGATATACAGAGGCACCCTCTCTCTCTCACACTCACTGATATACAGGGGCATCCCCTCTCTCACACACTCACTCACTGATGTACAGAGGCATCCTCTCTCACACACTCAGAGTCACTCACTGAAATACGGGGGCATCGTCTCTCTCACACACTCACTGATATACAGGGGCATCCCCACTCTCTCACACTCACTCACTAATATACAGAGGCATCCTCTCTCTCACACACTCACTCACTGATATACAGAGGCATCCTCTCTCTCTCACACACACTCACTGATATACAGAGGCATCCTCTCTCTCTCACACTCAATCACTGATATACAGAGGCATCCTCTCTCTCTCACACTCAATCACTGATATACAGGGGCATCCTCTCTCTCTCACACTCTCACTGATATACAGGGGCATCCTCTCTCTCACACACACTCACTGATACACAGGGGCATCCTCTCTCTCACACACTCACTGATATACAGAGGCATCCTCTCTCTCACACACACTCACTGATACACAGGGGCATCCTCTCTCTCACACACTCACTGATATACAGAGGCACCCTCTCTCTCTCACACTCACTGATATACAGAGGCATCCTCTCTCTCTTACAAACTCACTGATATACATGGGCATCCTCTCTCTCACATACTCACTCACAGAGTCACTCACTGATACACAGGGGCATCGTCTCTCTCACACACTCACGGATATACAGAGGCATCCTCTCTCTCACACACACACTCACTGATATACAGAGGCATCCTCTCTCTCACACACTCACGGATATACAGAGGCATCCTCTCTCTCACACACACACTCACTGATATACAGAGGCATCCTCTCTCTCTCACACTCACTCACTGATATACAGAGGCATCCTCTCTCTCACACACTCACGGATATACAGAGGCATCCTCTCTCTCTCACACTCACTCACTGATATACAGAGGCATCCTCTCTCTCTCACACTCACTCACTGATATTCAGAGGCATCCTCTCTCACACTCACTCACTAATATACAGAGGCATCCTCTCTCTCACACACACTCACTGATACACAGGGGCATCCTCCCTCTCACACACTCACTGATTTGCAGAGGCACCCTCTCTCTCACACACACTCACTGATACACAGGGGCATCCTCTCTCTCACACACTCACTGATATACAGAGGCACCCTCTCTCTCTCACACTCACTGATATACAGAGGCATCCTCTCTCTCTTACAAACTCACTGATATACAGGGGCATCCTCTCTCTCACATACTCACTCACAGAGTCACTCACTGATATACAGGGGCATCCTCTCTCTCACACACTCACGGATACACAGAGGCATTCTCTCTCTCACACACACACTCACTGATATACAGAGGCATCCTCTCTATCTCACACACACTCACTGATATACAGAGGCATCCTTTCTCTCTCACACTCACTCACTGATATACAGAGGCATCCTCTCTCTCACACACTCGCTCACTGATATTCAGAGGCATCCTCTCTCTCACACTCACTGATATACAGGGGCATCCCCTCTCTCACACACTCACTCACTGATGTACAGAGGCATCCTCTCTCTCTCACAATCACTCACTGATAAACAGAGGCATCCTCTCTCTCTCACACTCACTCACTGATATACAGAGGCATCCTCTCTCTCACACTCACTCACTAATATACAGAGGCATCCTCTCTCTCACACACACTCACTGATATACAGAGGCATCCTCTCTCTCTCACACTCACTCACTGATATACAGAGGCATCCTCTCTCTCACACACTCACTCACTGATATACAGAGGCATCATCTCTCTCTCACACTCACTCACTAATATACAGAGGCATCCTCTCTCTGACACACACACACTGATATACAGAGGCATCCTCTCTCACACACACTCACTGATATGCAGAGGCATCCTCTCTCTCTCACACACACTCACTGATGTACAGAGGCATCCTCTCTCTCTCACACTCACTCACTGATATACAGAGGCATCCTCTCTCTCACACACTCACGGATATACAGAGGCATCCTCTCTCTCTCACACTCACTCACTGATATACAGAGGCATCCTCTCTCTCTCACACTCACTCACTGATATTCAGAGGCATCCTCTCTCACACTCACTCACTAATAGACAGAGGCATCCTCTCTCACACACACTCACTGATATGCAGAGGCATCCTCTCCCTCTCAAACTCACTCACTGATACACAGAGGCATCCTCTCTCTCTCACACTCACTCACTGATATACAGAGGCATCATCTCTCTCTCACACTCACTCACTGATATACAGAGGCATCCTCTCTCTCTCACTCACTGATATACAGAGGCATCCTCGCTCTCACACACTCACTGATATACAGGGGCATCCCCTCTCTCACACACTCACTCACTGATGTACAGAGGCATCCTCTCTCACACACTCAGAGTCACTCACTGAAATACGGGGGCATCGTCTCTCTCACACACTCACTGATATACAGGGGCATCCCCACTCTCTCACACTCACTCACTAATTTCCAGAGACATCCTCTCTCTCACACACTCACTCACTGATATACAGAGGCATCCTCTCTCTCTCACACACACTCACTGATATACAGAGGCATCCTCTCTCTCTCACACTCAATCACTGATATACAGAGGCATCCTCTCTCTCTCACACTCAATCACTGATATGCAGGGGCATCCTCTCTCTCTCACACTCTCACTGATATACAGGGGCATCCTCTCTCTCACACACACTCACTGATACACAGGGGCATCCTCTCTCTCACACACTCACTGATATACAGAGGCATCCTCTCTCTCACACACACTCACTGATACACAGGGGCATCCTCTCTCTCACACACTCACTGATATACAGAGGCACCCTCTCTCTCTCACACTCACTGATATACAGAGGCATCCTCTCTCTCTTACAAACTCACTGATATACAGGGGCATCGTCTCTCTCACACACTCACGGATATACAGAGGCATCCTCTCTCTCACACACACACTCACTGATATACAGAGGCATCCTCTCTCTCACACACTCACGGATATACAGAGGCATCCTCTCTCTCACACACACACTCACTGATATACAGAGGCATCCTCTCTCTCTCACACTCACTCACTGATATACAGAGGCATCCTCTCTCTCACACACTCACGGATATACAGAGGCATCCTCTCTCTCTCACACTCACTCACTGATATTCAGAGGCATCCTCTCTCACACTCACTCACTAATATACAGACGCATCCTCTCTCTCACACACACTCACTGATATCCAGAGGCATCCTCTCTCTCTCACACTCACTCACTGATATACAGAGGCATCCTCTCTCTCTCACACTCACTCACTGATATACAGAGGCATCCTCTCTCTCACACTCACTCACTAATATACAGAGGCATCCTCTCTCTCACACACACTCACTGATATACAGAGGCATCCTCTCTCTCTCACACTCACTCACTGATATACAGAGGCATCCTCTCTCTCTCACACTCACTCACTGATATACAGAGGCATCACCTCTCTCTCACACTCACTCACTAATATACAGAGGCATCCTCTCTCTGACACACACACACTGATATACAGAGGCATCCTCTCTCTCTCACTCACTGATATACAGGGGCATCATCTCTCACACACTCACTGATGTACAGAGGCATCCTCTCTCTCACACACTCACTGATATGCAGGGGCATCCCCTCTCTCACACACTCACTCACTGATGTACAGAGGCATCCTCTCTCACACACTCACTCACTCAGAGTCACTCACTGAAATACGAGGGCATCGTCTCTCTCACACACTCACTGATATACAGGGGCATCCCCACTCTCACACACTCACTCACTGATATACAGAAGCATCCTCTCTCTCTCACACACACTCACTGATATACAGAGGCATCCTCTCTCTCTCACACTCAATCACTGATATACAGGGTCATCCTCTCTCTCACACACAATGATATACAGGGGCATCCTCTCTCTCTCACACACTCACTGATATACAGGGGCATCCTCTCTCTCACACTCACTGATATACAGGGTCATCCTCTCTCACACACTCACTGATATACAGGGGCATACTCTCTCTCTCACACACTCACGGATATACAGGGGCATCCTCTCTCTCTCACACTCTCACTGATATACAGGGGCATCCTCTCTCTCTCACACTCTCACTGATATACAGGGACACCCTCTCTCTCACACACTCACGGATATACAGAGGCATCCTCTCTCTCACACACACACTCACTGATATACAGAGGCATCCTCTCTCTCTCACACACACTCACTGATATACAGAGGCATCCTCTCTCTCTCACACACTCACTCATATACAGAGGCATCCTCTCTCTCACACACTCACTGATATACAGGGTCATCCTCTCTCACACACTCACTGATATACAGGGGCATACTCTCTCTCTCACACACTCACGGATATACAGGGGCATCCTCTCTCTCTCACACTCTCACTGATATACAGGGGCACCCTCTCTCTCACACACTCACGGATATACAGAGGCATCCTCTCTCTCACACACACACTCACTGATATACAGAGGCATCCTCTCTCTCTCACACACACTCACTGATATACAGAGGCATCCTCTCTCTCTCACACTCACTCACTGATATTCAGAGGCATCCTCTCTCACACTCACTCACTAATATACAGAGGCATCCTCTCTCTCACACACACTCACTGATATACAGAGGCATCCTCTCTCTCTCACACACACACTCACTGATATACAGAGGCACCCTCTCTCTCTCACACTCAATCACTGATTTCCAGAGGCATCCTCTCTCACACTCACTCACTAATATACAGAGGCATCCTCTCTCTCACACACACTCACTGATATACAGAGGCATCCTCTCTCTCTCACACTCACTCACTGATATACAGAGTCATCCTCTCTCTCTCACACTCACTCACTGATATACAGAGGCATCATCTCTCTCTCACACTCACTCACTAATATACAGAGGCATCCTCTCTCTGACACACACACACTGATATACAGAGGCATCCTCTCTCACACACACTCACTGATATGCAGAGGCATCCTCTCTCTCTCTCACACACTCACTGATATACAGAGGCATCCTCTCTCTCACACACACTCACTGATGTACAGAGGCATCCTCTCTCACACACTCACTCACTGATATACAGAGGCATCCTCTCTCTCTCACACTCACTCACTGATATGCAGGGGCATCCTCGCTCACACACTCACTGATATACAGAGGCATCCTCTCTCTCACACACTCACTCACTGATATACAGAGGCATCCTCTCTCTCTCACACTCAATCACTGATATGCAGAGGCATCCTCTCTCTCAAACACACTCACTGATGTACAGAGGCACCCTCTCTCACACACACTCACTAATATACAGAGGCATCCTCTCTCACACACACTCACTAATATACAGAGGCATCCTCTCTCTCTCACACTCACTCACTAATATACAGAGGCATCCTCTCTCACACACACTCACTAATATACAGAGGCATCCTCTCTCTGACACACACACACTGATATACAGAGGCATCCTCTCTCTCTCACTCACTGATATACAGAGGCATCCTCGCTCTCACACACTCACTGATATACAGGGGCATCCCCTCTCTCACACACTCACTCACTGATGTACAGAGGCATCCTCTCTCACACACTCAGAGTCACTCACTGAAATACGGGGGCATCGTCTCTCTCACACACTCACTGATATACAGGGGTATCCCCACTCTCTCACACTCACTCACTGATATACAGAGGCATCCTCTCTCTCACACTCACTCACTAATATACAGAGGCATCCTCTCTCTCTCTCACACACACTCACTGATATACAGAGGCATCCTCTCTCTCTCACACTCACTCACTGATATACAGAGGCATCCTCTCTCTCTCACACTCACTCACTGATATACAGAGGCATCATCTCTCTCTCACACTCACTCACTAATATACAGAGGCATCCTCTCTCTGACACACACACACTGATATACAGAGGCATCCTCTCTCACACACACTCACTGATATGCAGAGGCATCCTCTCTCTCTCACACACACTCACTGATATACAGAGGCATCCTCTCTCTCTCACACTCACTCACTGATATGCAGGGGCATCCTCGCTCACACACTCACTGATATACAGAGGCAACCTCTCTCTCTCTCACACACTCACTGATATACAGAGGCATCCTCTCTCTCTCACACTCAATCACTGATATACAGAGGCATCCACTCTCTCAAACACACTCACTGATTTAGAGGCATCCTCTCTCTCTCACACTCAATCACTGATATGGACACGCATCCTCTCTCTCTCACACTCACTCACTGATATACAGAGGCATCCTCTCTCTCTCACACTCACTCACTGATTTCCAGAGGCATCCTCTCTCTCTCACACTCACTCACTGATAGACAGAGGCATCCTCTCTCACACACACTCACTGATATGCAGAGGCATCCTCTCCCTTTCACACTCACTCACTGATACACAGAGGCATCCTCTCTCTCTCACACTCACTCACTGATATACAGAGGCATCATCTCTCTCTCACACTCACTCACTGATATACAGAGGCATCCTCTCTCTCTCACTCACTGATAGACAGAGGCATCCTCGCTCTCACACACTCACTGATATACAGGGGCATCCCCTCTCTCACACACTCACTCACTGATGTACAGAGGCATCCTCTCTCTCTCACACTCACTCACTGATATACAGAGGCATCATCTCTCTCTCACACTCACTCACTGATATACAGAGGCATCCTCTCTCTCTCACTCACTGATAGACAGAGGCATCCTCGCTCTCACACACTCACTGAAATACGGGGGCATCGTCTCTCTCACACACTCACTGATATACAGGGGCATCCCCACTCTCTCACACTCACTCACTAATTTCCAGCGACATCCTCTCTCTCACACACTCACTCACTGATATACAGAGGCATCCTCTCTCTCTCACACACACTCACTGATATACAGAGGCATCCTCTCTCTCTCACACACACTCACTGATACACAGGGGCATCCTCTCTCTCACACACTCACTGATAGACAGAGGCACCCTCTCTCTCTCACACTCACTGATATACAGAGGCATCCTCTCTCTCTTACAAACTCACTGATATACAGGGGCATCCTCTCTCTCACACACACTCACTGATACACAGGGGCATCGTCTCTCTCACACACTCACGGATATACAGAGGCATCCTCTCTCTCACACACACACTCACTGATATACAGAGGCATCCTCTCTCTCACACACTCACGGATATACAGAGGCATCCTCTCTCTCACACACACACTCACTGATATACAGAGGCATCCTCTCTCTCTCACACTCACTCACTGATATACAGAGGCATCCTCTCTCTCACACACTCACGGATATACAGAGGCATCCTCTCTCTCTCACACTCACTCACTGATATACAGAGGCATCCTCTCTCTCTCACACTCACTCACTGATATTCAGAGGCATCCTCTCTCACACTCACTCACTAATATACAGAGGCATCCTCTCTCTCACACACACTCACTGATATACAGAGGCATCCTCTCTCTCTCACACTCACTCACTGATATACAGAGGCATCCTCTCTCTCTCACACTCACTCACTGATATACAGAGGCATCCTCTCTCTCACACTCACTCACTAATATACAGAGGCATCCTCTCTCTCACACACACTCACTGATATACAGAGGCATCCTCTCTCTCTCACACTCACTCACTGATATACAGAGGCATCCGCTCTCTCTCACACTCACTCACTGATATACAGAGGCATCACCTCTCTCTCACACTCACTCACTAATATACAGAGGCATCCTCTCTCTGACACACACACACTGATATACAGAGGCATCCTCTCTCTCTCACTCACTGATATACAGGGGCATCCTCTCTCACACACTCACTGATATACAGAGGCATCCTCTCTCTCACACACTCACTGATATACAGAGGCATCCTCTCTCTCACACACTCACTGATATGCAGGGGCATCCCCTCTCTCACACACTCACTCACTGATGTACAGAGGCATCCTCTCTCACACACTCACTCACTCAGAGTCACTCACTGAAATACGGGGGCATCGTCTCTCTCACACACTCACTAATATACAGGGGCATCGTCTCTCTCACACACTCACTGATATACAGGGGCATCCCCACTCTCACACACTCACTCACTGATATACAGGGTCATCCTCTCTCTCACACACAATGATATACAGGGGCATCCTCTCTCTCTCACACACTCACTGATATACAGGGGCATCCTCTCTCTCACACTCACTGATATACAGGGTCATCGTCTCTCACACACTCACTGATATACAGGGGCATACTCTCTCTCTCACACACTCACGGATATACAGGGGCATCCTCTCTCTCTCACACTCTCACTGATATACAGGGGCATCCTCTCTATCACACACTCACGGATATACAGGGGCATCCTCTCTCTCACACACTCACTGATATACAGAGGCACCCTCTCTCTCTCACACTCACTGATATACAGGGGCATCCCCTCTCTCACACACTCACTCACTGATGTACAGAGGCATCCTCTCTCACACACTCAGAGTCACTCACTGAAATACGGGGGCATCGTCTCTCTCACACACTCACTGATATACAGGGGCATCCCCACTCTCTCACACTCACTCACTAATATACAGAGGCATCCTCTCTCTCACACACTCACTCACTGATATACAGAGGCATCCTCTCTCTCTCACACACACTCACTGATATACAGAGGCATCCTCTCTCTCTCACACTCAATCACTGATATACAGAGGCATCCTCTCTCTCTCACACTCAATCACTGATATACAGGGGCATCCTCTCTCTCTCACACTCTCACTGATATACAGGGGCATCCTCTCTCTCACACACACTCACTGATACACAGGGGCATCCTCTCTCTCACACACTCACTGATATACAGAGGCATCCTCTCTCTCACACACACTCACTGATACACAGGGGCATCCTCTCTCTCACACACTCACTGATATACAGAGGCACCCTCTCTCTCTCACACTCACTGATATACAGAGGCATCCTCTCTCTCTTACAAACTCACTGATATACATGGGCATCCTCTCTCTCACATACTCACTCACAGAGTCACTCACTGATACACAGGGGCATCGTCTCTCTCACACACTCACGGATATACAGAGGCATCCTCTCTCTCACACACACACTCACTGATATACAGAGGCATCCTCTCTCTCACACACTCACGGATATACAGAGGCATCCTCTCTCTCACACACACACTCACTGATATACAGAGGCATCCTCTCTCTCTCACACTCACTCACTGATATACAGAGGCATCCTCTCTCTCACACACTCACGGATATACAGAGGCATCCTCTCTCTCTCACACTCACTCACTGATATACAGAGGCATCCTCTCTCTCTCACACTCACTCACTGATATTCAGAGGCATCCTCTCTCACACTCACTCACTAATATACAGAGGCATCCTCTCTCTCACACACACTCACTGATACACAGGGGCATCCTCCCTCTCACACACTCACTGATTTGCAGAGGCACCCTCTCTCTCACACACACTCACTGATACACAGGGGCATCCTCTCTCTCACACACTCACTGATATACAGAGGCACCCTCTCTCTCTCACACTCACTGATATACAGAGGCATCCTCTCTCTCTTACAAACTCACTGATATACAGGGGCATCCTCTCTCTCACATACTCACTCACAGAGTCACTCACTGATATACAGGGGCATCCTCTCTCTCACACACTCACGGATACACAGAGGCATTCTCTCTCTCACACACACACTCACTGATATACAGAGGCATCCTCTCTATCTCACACACACTCACTGATATACAGAGGCATCCTTTCTCTCTCACACTCACTCACTGATATACAGAGGCATCCTCTCTCTCACACACTCGCTCACTGATATTCAGAGGCATCCTCTCTCTCACACTCACTGATATACAGGGGCATCCCCTCTCTCACACACTCACTCACTGATGTACAGAGGCATCCTCTCTCTCTCACAATCACTCACTGATAAACAGAGGCATCCTCTCTCTCTCACACTCACTCACTGATATACAGAGGCATCCTCTCTCTCACACTCACTCACTAATATACAGAGGCATCCTCTCTCTCACACACACTCACTGATATACAGAGGCATCCTCTCTCTCTCACACTCACTCACTGATATACAGAGGCATCCTCTCTCTCACACACTCACTCACTGATATACAGAGGCATCATCTCTCTCTCACACTCACTCACTAATATACAGAGGCATCCTCTCTCTGACACACACACACTGATATACAGAGGCATCCTCTCTCACACACACTCACTGATATGCAGAGGCATCCTCTCTCTCTCACACACACTCACTGATGTACAGAGGCATCCTCTCTCTCTCACACTCACTCACTGATATACAGAGGCATCCTCTCTCTCACACACTCACGGATATACAGAGGCATCCTCTCTCTCTCACACTCACTCACTGATATACAGAGGCATCCTCTCTCTCTCACACTCACTCACTGATATTCAGAGGCATCCTCTCTCACACTCACTCACTAATAGACAGAGGCATCCTCTCTCACACACACTCACTGATATGCAGAGGCATCCTCTCCCTCTCAAACTCACTCACTGATACACAGAGGCATCCTCTCTCTCTCACACTCACTCACTGATATACAGAGGCATCATCTCTCTCTCACACTCACTCACTGATATACAGAGGCATCCTCTCTCTCTCACTCACTGATATACAGAGGCATCCTCGCTCTCACACACTCACTGATATACAGGGGCATCCCCTCTCTCACACACTCACTCACTGATGTACAGAGGCATCCTCTCTCACACACTCAGAGTCACTCACTGAAATACGGGGGCATCGTCTCTCTCACACACTCACTGATATACAGGGGCATCCCCACTCTCTCACACTCACTCACTAATTTCCAGAGACATCCTCTCTCTCACACACTCACTCACTGATATACAGAGGCATCCTCTCTCTCTCACACACACTCACTGATATACAGAGGCATCCTCTCTCTCTCACACTCAATCACTGATATACAGAGGCATCCTCTCTCTCTCACACTCAATCACTGATATGCAGGGGCATCCTCTCTCTCTCACACTCTCACTGATATACAGGGGCATCCTCTCTCTCACACACACTCACTGATACACAGGGGCATCCTCTCTCTCACACACTCACTGATATACAGAGGCATCCTCTCTCTCACACACACTCACTGATACACAGGGGCATCCTCTCTCTCACACACTCACTGATATACAGAGGCACCCTCTCTCTCTCACACTCACTGATATACAGAGGCATCCTCTCTCTCTTACAAACTCACTGATATACAGGGGCATCGTCTCTCTCACACACTCACGGATATACAGAGGCATCCTCTCTCTCACACACACACTCACTGATATACAGAGGCATCCTCTCTCTCACACACTCACGGATATACAGAGGCATCCTCTCTCTCACACACACACTCACTGATATACAGAGGCATCCTCTCTCTCTCACACTCACTCACTGATATACAGAGGCATCCTCTCTCTCACACACTCACGGATATACAGAGGCATCCTCTCTCTCTCACACTCACTCACTGATATTCAGAGGCATCCTCTCTCACACTCACTCACTAATATACAGACGCATCCTCTCTCTCACACACACTCACTGATATCCAGAGGCATCCTCTCTCTCTCACACTCACTCACTGATATACAGAGGCATCCTCTCTCTCTCACACTCACTCACTGATATACAGAGGCATCCTCTCTCTCACACTCACTCACTAATATACAGAGGCATCCTCTCTCTCACACACACTCACTGATATACAGAGGCATCCTCTCTCTCTCACACTCACTCACTGATATACAGAGGCATCCTCTCTCTCTCACACTCACTCACTGATATACAGAGGCATCACCTCTCTCTCACACTCACTCACTAATATACAGAGGCATCCTCTCTCTGACACACACACACTGATATACAGAGGCATCCTCTCTCTCTCACTCACTGATATACAGGGGCATCATCTCTCACACACTCACTGATGTACAGAGGCATCCTCTCTCTCACACACTCACTGATATGCAGGGGCATCCCCTCTCTCACACACTCACTCACTGATGTACAGAGGCATCCTCTCTCACACACTCACTCACTCAGAGTCACTCACTGAAATACGAGGGCATCGTCTCTCTCACACACTCACTGATATACAGGGGCATCCCCACTCTCACACACTCACTCACTGATATACAGAAGCATCCTCTCTCTCTCACACACACTCACTGATATACAGAGGCATCCTCTCTCTCTCACACTCAATCACTGATATACAGGGTCATCCTCTCTCTCACACACAATGATATACAGGGGCATCCTCTCTCTCTCACACACTCACTGATATACAGGGGCATCCTCTCTCTCACACTCACTGATATACAGGGTCATCCTCTCTCACACACTCACTGATATACAGGGGCATACTCTCTCTCTCACACACTCACGGATATACAGGGGCATCCTCTCTCTCTCACACTCTCACTGATATACAGGGGCATCCTCTCTCTCTCACACTCTCACTGATATACAGGGGCACCCTCTCTCTCACACACTCACGGATATACAGAGGCATCCTCTCTCTCACACACACACTCACTGATATACAGAGGCATCCTCTCTCTCTCACACACACTCACTGATATACAGAGGCATCCTCTCTCTCTCACACACTCACTCATATACAGAGGCATCCTCTCTCTCACACACTCACTGATATACAGGGTCATCCTCTCTCACACACTCACTGATATACAGGGGCATACTCTCTCTCTCACACACTCACGGATATACAGGGGCATCCTCTCTCTCTCACACTCTCACTGATATACAGGGGCACCCTCTCTCTCACACACTCACGGATATACAGAGGCATCCTCTCTCTCACACACACACTCACTGATATACAGAGGCATCCTCTCTCTCTCACACACACTCACTGATATACAGAGGCATCCTCTCTCTCTCACACTCACTCACTGATATTCAGAGGCATCCTCTCTCACACTCACTCACTAATATACAGAGGCATCCTCTCTCTCACACACACTCACTGATATACAGAGGCATCCTCTCTCTCTCACACACACACTCACTGATATACAGAGGCACCCTCTCTCTCTCACACTCAATCACTGATTTCCAGAGGCATCCTCTCTCACACTCACTCACTAATATACAGAGGCATCCTCTCTCTCACACACACTCACTGATATACAGAGGCATCCTCTCTCTCTCACACTCACTCACTGATATACAGAGTCATCCTCTCTCTCTCACACTCACTCACTGATATACAGAGGCATCATCTCTCTCTCACACTCACTCACTAATATACAGAGGCATCCTCTCTCTGACACACACACACTGATATACAGAGGCATCCTCTCTCACACACACTCACTGATATGCAGAGGCATCCTCTCTCTCTCTCACACACTCACTGATATACAGAGGCATCCTCTCTCTCACACACACTCACTGATGTACAGAGGCATCCTCTCTCACACACTCACTCACTGATATACAGAGGCATCCTCTCTCTCTCACACTCACTCACTGATATGCAGGGGCATCCTCGCTCACACACTCACTGATATACAGAGGCATCCTCTCTCTCACACACTCACTCACTGATATACAGAGGCATCCTCTCTCTCTCACACTCAATCACTGATATGCAGAGGCATCCTCTCTCTCAAACACACTCACTGATGTACAGAGGCACCCTCTCTCACACACACTCACTAATATACAGAGGCATCCTCTCTCACACACACTCACTAATATACAGAGGCATCCTCTCTCTCTCACACTCACTCACTAATATACAGAGGCATCCTCTCTCACACACACTCACTAATATACAGAGGCATCCTCTCTCTGACACACACACACTGATATACAGAGGCATCCTCTCTCTCTCACTCACTGATATACAGAGGCATCCTCGCTCTCACACACTCACTGATATACAGGGGCATCCCCTCTCTCACACACTCACTCACTGATGTACAGAGGCATCCTCTCTCACACACTCAGAGTCACTCACTGAAATACGGGGGCATCGTCTCTCTCACACACTCACTGATATACAGGGGTATCCCCACTCTCTCACACTCACTCACTAATATACAGAGGCATCCTCTCTCTCACACACTCACTCACTGATATACAGAGGCATCCTCTCTCTCTCACACACACTCACTGATATACAGAGGCATCCTCTCTCTCTCACACTCAATCACTGATATACAGAGGCATCCTCTCTCTCTCACACTCAATCACTGATATGCAGGGGCATCCTCGCTCACACACTCACTGATATGCAGAGGCATCCTCTCTCTCTCTCACACACTCACTGATATACAGAGGCATCCTCCCTCTCTCACACTCACTCACTGATCTACAGAGGCATCCTCTCTCTCTCACTCACTGATATACAGAGGCATCCTCGCTCTCACACACTCACTGATATACAGGGGCATCCCCTCTCTCTCACACTCACTCACTGATGTACAGAGGCATCCTCTCTCACACACTCAGAGTCACTCACTGAAATACGGGGGCATCGTCTCTCTCACACACTCACTGATATACAGGGGTATCCCCACTCTCTCACACTCACTCACTAATATACAGAGGCATCCTCTCTCTCACACTCACTCACTGATATACAGAGGCATCCTCTCTCTCTCACACACACTCACTGATATACAGAGGCATCCTCTCTCTCTCACACACACTCACTAATATACAGAGGCATCCTCTCTCTCACACACTCACTCACTGATATACAGAGGCATCCTCTCTCTCTCACACACACTCACTGATATACAGAGGCATCCTCTCTCTCTCACACTCAATCACTGATATACAGAGGCATCCTCTCTCTCTCACACACTCAATCACTGATATACAGAGGCATCCTCTCTCTCTCACACTCAATCACTGATATACAGAGGCATCCTCTCTCTCTCTCACACATTCACTGATGTACAGAGGCATCCTCTCTCTCTCACACTCAATCACTGATATGGACACGCATCCTCTCTCACTGTCTCTCTCACACGGTTCACTGCCGTCCCCCGAGTGTGTGACACTGTGTCATTACCCGTTTGTTTCACACCCCACCCAATAAACAGTGCACAGGAACAGGAGGAGGCCGTCCAGCCCCTCGAGACTGTTATACAGGAACAGGAGGAGGCCATTCAGCCCCTCGAGCCTGTCCCGCCATTCTATTAAATCATAGCCGATCTGTACCTCAACTCCATATCACTTCGATATATCTAATAAAAGGGTAGATTTGATTACCTGTTACTTTGTACTGAAAACAGAATCGGACCCTGTTGGGGAAACTGAAAACCAGGGACACAGACAGACTCAGTGAGTGAGGAAAACTGTGGGAGATGGTGTTTAATGTGGGCAAGTGTGAGGTCATCCACTTTGGATCAGAAAAAGACAAATCAGAATATTTTCTGAATGGGAAGAGTGTGGGAACTGTGGATGAGCAGAGAAATTTAGGGGTCCAAGTCGACAAATCTCTAAAACCCAGTGGGCAGGTACAAGAAGTGATCAAAAAGGCGAATGGAGTGTTGGCCTTTATCTCAAGAGGGCTGGAATATACTGGGGAGGAAGTTATGTTACAGCTGTACAGAGCTCTGGTTAGAGCTCATCCAGATCTCAATGAGGTAGGTTTTAAGGAGCGTCTTAAAGGAGGTGGAGAGGTTTCGGGAGGGAATTCCAGAGCTTGGGGATGGGCAAGAGGCCAGAATTGGAGGAGTGCAGAGATCTCGGAGGGTTGTCGGGCTGGAGGAGGTTATAGAGATGGGGAGAGGGCCGAGGGTCATGGAGTGAATTGAAAACCAGGATGAGAATTTTAAAATGGAGGCATTCCCGGACCGGGAGCAAATGTCCGTCAGTGAGCACAGGGGGTGATGGGTGAACGGGACTTGGTGCGAGTTCAGATACGGGCAGCAGAGTTTCGGATGAGCTGATGTTTATGGAGGGTGGAAGATGGGAGGCCGGGCAGGAGGGTATTGGAATAGTGGAGTCTGGAGGTGAGAAAGGAATGGATGAGTCTGATTAACCGTCTGATTCACACCCCCGCCCGGGGGAGGATGGCGGTGGATTGAGATGATGGCGGTGGATGGGGACCGGTTGATCCTCTCCAGGGGGAGGATGGCGGTGGATTGAGATGATGGCGGTGGATGGGGACCGGTTGATCCTCTCCAGGGGGAGGATGGCGGTGGATTGAGATGATGGCGGTGGATGGGGACCGGTTGATCTTCTCCAGGGGGAGGATGGCGGTGGATTGAGATGATGGCGGTGGATGAGGACCGGTTGATCCTCTCCAGGGGGAGGATGGCGGTGGATTGAGATGATGGCGGTGGATGAGGACCGGTTGATCCTCTCCAGGGGGAGGATGGCGGTGGATTGAGATGATGGCGGTGGATGGGGACCGGTTGATCCTCTCCAGGGGGAGGATGGCGGTGGATTGAGAGGATGGCGGTGGATTGAGATGATGGCGGTGGATGGGGACCGGTTGATCCTCTCCAGGGGGAGGATGGCGGTGGATTGAGATGATGGCGGTGGATGGGGACCGGTTGATCCTCTCCAGGGGGAGGATGGCGGTGGATTGAGATGATGGCGGTGGATGGGGACCGGTTGATCCTCTCCAGGGGGAGGATGGCGGTGGATTGAGATGATGGCGGTGGATGGGGACCGGTTGATCCTCTCCAGGGGGAGGATGGCGGTGGATTGAGATGATGGCGGTGGATGGGAACGGTTGATCTTCTCCAGTCCCCTGAACTCTCCCATCAGTCGGCTGACGGCACCGCCTCTCGACACACGTCTCACGCGCGCCGTTGCCAGGTTATGAACGTCACACGCGCGCCGTTGCCAGGTTACGAACGTCACCGCGCCTTTGCCAGTTTTCCAACATCGCCCGCGCTGTTTCTGTTCAACGGCCGCGCAGTTTTAAAGTCAGCTGCCGCGTGACCCCGAGCCGCACCTCGATTGGTGGACCTCGCGTGGACGTCAATCACCAGGTTCCGAACCGGTCCCCATCCACCGCCATCCTCCCACTGGAGAGGATCAACCTGTGACGGTGAATGTCCGCAGTGCGCATGCCTCGGCCATCCAATCCCCGGATGGAGCAGGGTCGGCGGAGAAGAAGACGGTTTGGAGGAAAAATGGCGGTGGAGGCGCAGGGGGTGAAATGGAGAGAGAGAGAGAGAGAGTGTGAGTGAGTGTGTGGGATTGGGGGCCGCTCCGATGGAGGGAGGCTGTACTCCCCGCCCCCGCCAACGTACCGGCATGTGGGGGAATTGAAACTCAGAGACAGGAGCAAACGGTTCACCCGTTTGTGGGAATTCTCTCTCAATCTTTGGGTCGATCTGAGGAGGTGTTTTCTGATCCTTTCCCCCGAGACACCACTGACTGTGTCTGATCCAACCTGTGATGGGGACACGTGTCTTCTGGCAATTTAACTTGTTCAGTCCCAGTCTGTGTTGGATTTTACATGTTTTTAATGGTTAAAGGTTGGGTTTCATCATCCTGCTGCTTGTCCCCAACACAAAATACACGCGGATACTCAGTCACTCACTGATATACAGAGGCATCCTCTCTCTCCCACACTCACTGATATACAGAGGCATCCTCTCTCTCCCACACTCACTCACTGATATACAGAGGCATCCTCTCTCTCTCACACACTCACTGATATACAGAGGCATCCTCTCTCTCCCACACTCACTCACTGATATACAGAGGCATCCTCTCTCTCCCACACTCACTCACTGATATACAGAGGCATCCTCTCTCTCCCACACTCACTCACTGATATACAGAGGCGTCCTCTCTCTCCCACACTCACTCACTGATATACAGAGGCGTCCTCTCTCTCCCACACTCACTCACTGATATACAGAGGCATCCTCTCTCTCACACATTAACTCAGGGTCACTCACTGATATACAGGGGCATCCTCTCTCACACTCACTCTGAGAGACAGAGGCATCCTCTCTCTCTCACTCATTGATATACAGAGGCATCCTCTCTCACTCACACACTCACTCACTGATATACAGGGGCATCCTCTCTCTCACACTCACTGAAACACAGAGGCATCCTCTCTCACACTCACAGATATACAGAGGCATCCTCTCTCACACACACTCACTGATATACAGGGGCATCCTCTCTCTCACACTCACTGAAACACAGAGGCATCCTCTCTCACACTCACTGATATACAGAGGCATCCTCTCTCACTCACACTCACTGATACACAGGGGCATCCTCTCTCTCTCACTCATTGATATACAGAGGCATCCTCTCTCACTCACACTCACTGATACACAGGGGCATCCTCTCTCTCACACTCGCTGATATACAGAGGCATCCTCTCTCACACACTCACTGATATACAGAGGCATCCTCTCTCTCACACACTCACTGATATACAGAGGCATCCTCTCTCTCACACACTCACTGATATACAGAGGCATCCTCTCTCTCTCACACTCACTGATATACAGGGGCATCCTATCTCTCACACACACTCACTGATATACAGAGGCATCCTCTCTCTCTCACACACTCACTGATATACAGGGGCATCCTCTCTCTCTCACACACTCACTGATATGCAGAGGCATCCTCTCTCTCACACACTCACTGATATACAGAGGCATCCTCTCTCTCACACACTCACTGATATACAGAGGCATCCTCTCTCTCACACTCACTCATATACAGGGGCATCCTCTCTCTCACACACACTCACTGATATACAGAGGCATCCTCTCTCTCCCACACACTCACTGATATACAGAGGCATCCTCTCTCTCTCACACTCACTGATATACAGGGGCATCCTCTCTCTCTCACACTCACTGATATACAGAGGCATCCTCTCTCTCACACACTCACTGATATACAGAGGCATCCTCTCTCTCTCACACTCACTGATATACAGGGGCATCCTCTCTCTCTCACACACTGATATGCAGAGGCATGCTCTCTCTCACACACTCACTGATATACAGGGGCATCCTCTCTCTCTCACTCACTGATATACAGAGGCATCCTCTCTCACACACTCACTGATATACAGAGGCATCCTCTCTCTCACACTCACTGCTACAAAGAGGCATCCTCTCTCTCACACACTCACTGATATACAGAGGCATCCTCTCTCTCACACACTCACTGATACACAGAGGCATCCTCTCTCTCACACACTCACTGAAATACAGAGGCATCCTCTCTCTCTCACACACTCACTGATATACAGAGGCATCCTCTCTCACACACTCACTGATATACAGAGGCATCCTCTCTCTCACACACTCACTGAAATAAAGGGGCATCCTCTCTCACACTCACTGATATACAGAGGCATCCTCTCTCTCACACACTCACTGATATACAGAGGCATCCTCTCTCTTTCACACACTCACTGATATGCAGAGGCATCCTCTCTCACACACACACTGATATACAGAGGCACTCTCTCTCTCTCACACACTCACTGATATGCAGGGGCATCCTCTCTCTCACACACACTCACTGATGCACAGGGGCATCCTCTCTCTCACACTCACTCACTGATATGCAGGGGCATCTTCTCTCTCACACACACTCACTGATATACAGAGGCATCCTCTCTCTCACACATTAACTCAGGGTCACTCACTGATATACAGGGGCATCCTCTCTCACACTCACTCTGAGAGACAGAGGCATCCTCTCTCTCTCACTCATTGATATACAGAGGCATCCTCTCTCACTCACACACTCACTCACTGATATACAGGGGCATCCTCTCTCTCACACTCACTGAAACACAGAGGCATCCTCTCTCACACTCACTGATATACAGAGGCATCCTCTCTCACACACACTCACTGATATACAGGGGCATCCTCTCTCACTCACACTCACTGATACACAGGGGCATCCTCTCTCTCTCACTCATTGATATACAGAGGCATCCTCTCTCACTCACACTCACTGATACACAGGGGCATCCTCTCTCTCACACTCACTGATATACAGAGGCATCCTCTCTCTCACACACTCACTGATATACAGAGGCATCCTCTCTCTCACACACTCACTGATATACAGAGGCATCCTCTCTCTCTCACACTCACTGATATACAGGGGCATCCTCTCTCTCACACACACTCACTGATATACAGAGGCATCCTCTCTCTCCCACACACTCACTGATATACAGAGGCATCCTCTCTCTCTCACACTCACTGATATACAGGGGCATCCTCTCTCTCTCACACTCACTGATATACAGAGGCATCCTCTCTCTCACACACTCACTGATATACAGAGGCATCCTCTCTCTCTCACACTCACTGATATACAGGGGCATCCTCTCTCTCACACACACACTCACTGATATACAGAGGCATCCTCTCTCTCTCACACACTCACTGATATACAGGGGCATCCTCTCTCTCTCACACACTGATATGCAGAGGCATCCTCTCTCTCACACACTCACTGATATACAGGGGCATCCTCTCTCTCTCACTCACTGATATACAGAGGCATCCTCTCTCACACACTCACTGATATACAGAGGCATCCTCTCTCTCACACTCACTGCTACAAAGAGGCATCCTCTCTCTCACACACTCACTGATATACAGAGGCATCCTCTCTCTCACACACTCACTGATACACAGAGGCATCCTCTCTCTCACACACTCACTGAAATACAGAGGCATCCTCTCTCTCTCACACACTCACTGAAATACAGGGGCATCCTCTCTCTCACACACTCACTGATATACAAAGGCATCCTCTCTCTCACACACTCACTGAAATACAGAGGCATCCTCTCTCTCACACACTCACTGAAATGCAGGGGCATCCTCTCTCTCTCACTCCCTGATATACAGAGGCATCCTCTCTCACACACTCACTGATATACAGAGGCATCCTCTCTCACACACTCACTGATATACAGAGGCATCCTCTCTCTCACACACTCACTGAAATAAAGGGGCATCCTCTCTCACACTCACTGATATACAGAGGCATCCTCTCTCTCACACACTCACTGATATACAGAGGCATCCTCTCTCTCTCACACACTCACTGATATGCAGAGGCATCCTCTCTCACACACACACTGATATACAGAGGCACTCTCTCTCTCTCACACACTCACTGATATGCAGGGGCATCCTCTCTCTCACACACACTCACTGATGCACAGGGGCATCCTCTCTCTCACACTCACTCACTGATATGCAGGGGCATCTTCTCTCTCACACACACTCACTGATATACAGAGGCATCCTCTCTCTCACACACTCACTCACTGATATACCGGGACATCCTCTCTCTCTCTCTCACACACTCACTGAAATACAGAGGCATCCTCTCTCACACACACACACGCACACACTCACTGATATACAGAGGCATCCTCTCTCTCTTTCTCACTCACTGATATACAGAGGCATCCTCTCTCTCTCTCTCGCTCACTGATGTACAGAGGCATCCTCTCTCTCACTCACTCACTGATACATACAGGGGCATCCTCTCTCACACACTCACTCACTGATATACAGGGACATCCTCTCTCACACACTCACTGATATACAGGAGCATCCTCTCTCTCACACACACTCACTGATATACAGAGGAATCCTCTCTCTCTCACACACTCACTGATATACAGAGGCATCCTCCCTCTCTCACACTCACTGATATACAGAGGCATCCTCTCTCTCACACTGATATGGAGGCATCCTCTCTCACACACTCACTGATACACAGAGGCATCCTCTCTCTCACACACTCACTGATGTACAGGGGCATCCTCTCTCTCACACACACTCACTGATCTTCAGAGCCATCCTCTCTCTCACACACTCACTCACTGATCTTCAGAGGCATCCGCTCTCTCACACACACTCACTGATATTCAGAGGCATCCTCTCTCTCTCACACTCACTGATATACAGGGGCATCCTCTCTCTCTCACGCACTCATGGATATACGGCGGCATCATCTCTCTCTCACACTCACTGATATACAGAGGCATCCTCTCTCTCTCACACACTCACTGATATACAGAGGCATCCTCTCGCTCACACACACTGATGTACAGAGGCATCCTCTCTCTCACACACTCACTGATATTCAGAGGCATCCTCTCTCACACACACACTCACTGATATTCAGAGGCATCCTCTCTCTCTCAAACTCACTGATATTCAGAGGCATCCTCTCTCACACACAGACTCACTGATATACAGGGGCATCCTCTCTCTCTCACACTCACTGATATACAGGGGCATCCTCTCTCTCTCACACTCACTGATATACAGGGGCATCCTCTCGCTCACACACACTCACTGATACACAGGGGCATCCTCTCTTTCACACACTCACTGATATACAGAGGCATCCTCTCTCTCTCACACACTCACTGATATACAGGGGCATCCACTCTCTCACACTCACTCACTGATATGCAGGGGCATCCTCTCTCTCTCACACTCACTGATATACAGGGGCATCCTCTCTCTCACACTCACTCACTGATATACAGGGGCATCCTCTCTCTCACACTCACTCACTGATATACAGGGGCATCCTCTCTCTCACACACACTCACTGATATACAGGGGCATCCTCTCGCTCACACACACTCACTGATACACAGGGGCATCCTCTCTTTCACACACTCACTGATATGCAGAGGCTTCCTCTCTCTCACACTCACTCACTGATATACAGGGGCATCCTCTCTCTCACACACACTCACTGATATACAGGGGCATCCTCTCGCTCACACTCACTCACTGATGTGCAGGGGCATCCTCTCTCTGACACACACACACTCACTGATATCCAGGGGCATCCTCTCTCACACACTCACTGAAATACAGAGGCATTCTCTCTCTCACACACACACACACACACACTCACTGATACACAGGGGCATCCTCTCGCTCACACACACTCACTGATACACAGGGGCATCCTCTCTTTCACACACTCACTGATATGCAGAGGCTTCCTCTCTCTCAAACACACACTGATATACAGGGGCATCCTCTCTTTCACACACTCACTGATATACAGAGGCATCCTCTCTCTCACACTCACTCACTGATATACAGGGGCATCCTCTCTCTCACACTCACTCACTGATATACAGGGGCATCCTCTCTCTCACACACACTCACTGATATACAGGGGCATCCTCTCGCTCACACTCACTCACTGATGTGCAGGGGCATCCTCTCTCTGACACACACACACTCACTGATATCCAGGGGCATCCTCTCTCACACACTCACTGAAATACAGAGGCATTCTCTCTCTCACACACACACACACACACACTCACTGATACACAGGGGCATCCTCTCTCTCACACGTTCACTGATACATAGAGGCATCCACTCTCTCACACACTCACTGATACACAGGGGCATCCACTCTCTCACACACTCACTGATACACAGGGGCATCCTCTCTCTCACACGTTCACTGATACACAGAGGCATCCTCTCACACACACTCACTGATATACAGGGGCATCATCTCTATCACACGTTCACTGATACACAGAGGCATCCTCTCTCTCACACACTCACTGATAGACAGAGGCATCCTCTCTCTCTCACACACACTCACTGATATACAAAGGCATCCTCTCTCACACACACACTGATATACAGAGGCACTCTCTCTCACACACTCACTGATGCACAGGGGCATCCTCTCTCTCACACTCACTCACTGATATGCAGGGGCATCCTCTCCCTCACACACACTCACTGATATACAGAGGCATCCTCTCTCTCACACACTCACTCACTGATATACCGGGATATCCTCTCTCTCTCTCACACACTCACTGATGTCCAGAGGCGTACTCTCTCTCTCTCACACACTCACTGACATACAGAGGCATCCTCTCTCTCTCTCTCACACACACACACACACACACACACACACACACTGATATGCAGAGGCATCCTCTCTCACACACACACTCACTGAAATACAGAGGCATCCTCTCTCACACACACACACACACACACACACACTCACTGATATACAGAGGCATCCTCTCTCTCTCTCTCTCACACACACACACACACTGATATACAGAGGTATCCTCTCTCTCTCACACACTCACTGAAATACAGAGGCATCCTCTCTCACACACACACACACACACTCACTGATATACAGAGGCATCCTCTCTCTCTCACACACACACACACTGATATACAGAGGCATCCTCTCTCTCTCTCACACACTCACTGACATACAGAGGCATCCTCTCTCTCACTCACTGATATACAGGGGCATCCTCTCTCTCACACTCACTCACTGATATACAGAGGCGTCCTCTCACACACACACTCACTGATGTACAGGGACATCCTCTCTTTCTCTCACACACTCACTGATATACAGAGGCATCCTCTCTCACACATTCACTGATGTACAGAGGCATCCTCTCTCTCACACACACACACTCACTGATATACAAAGGCATCCTCTCTCTCACACACTCACTCACTGATATACAGGGGCATCCTCTCTCTCTCTCACACACTCACTGATGTACAGAGGCGACCTCTCTCTCTCTCACACACTCACTGAAATACAGAGGCATCCTCTCTCACACACACACACACTCACTGATATACAGAGGCATTCTCTCTCTCTCACACACACACACACACACACACACACACACACTGATATACAGAGGCATCCTCTCTCACACACACACTCACTGATATACAGGGGCATCCTCTCTCTCTCACGCACACACACACACACACACACACTCAGTGATATACAGGGGCATCCTCTCTCTCTCGCACACACTGAAATACAGAGGCATCCTCTCTCACACACACACACACACTCACTGATATACAGAGGCATCCTCTGTCTCTCACACACACACACACACTGATATGCAGAGGCATCCTCTCTCTCTCTCACACACACACACACACACACACACACACACACTGATATACAGAGGCATCCTCTCTCTCTCTCACACACTCACTGATATACAGAGGCATCCTCTCTCACACACACACACACTCACTGATATACAGGGGCATCATCTCTCTCTTACACGCACTCACTGATATTCAGGGGCATCCTCTCTCTCTCACACACACTGATATATAGAAGCATCCTCTCTCTCACTCACTCACTGATCTTTTCAGGGGCATCCTCTCATATACACACTCACTGATCTGCAGGGGCATCCTCTCTCTCACACACACTCACTGATATACAGGGGCATCCTCTCTCTCACACACACTCACTGATATACAGGGGCATCCTCTCTCTCACTCACTCACTTATCTTTTCAGGGGCATCCTCTCTCACACACACTCACTGATATACAGGGGCATCATCTCTCTCACACGTTCACTGATACACAGAGGCATCCTCTCTCTCACACACTCACTGATAGACAGAGGCATCCTCTCTCTCTCACACACACTCACTGATATACAAAGGCATCCTCTCTCACACACACACTGATATACAGAGGCACTCTCTCTCACACACTCACTGATGCACAGGGGCATCCTCTCTCTCACACTCACTCACTGATATGCAGGGGCATCCTCTCCCTCACACACACTCACTGATATACAGAGGCATCCTCTCTCTCACACACTCACTCACTGATATACCGGGATATCCTCTCTCTCTCTCACACACTCACTGATGTCCAGAGGCGTACTCTCTCTCTCTCACACACTCACTGACATACAGAGGCATCCTCTCTCTCTCTCTCACACACACACACACACACACACTGATATGCAGAGGCATCCTCTCTCACACACACACTCACTGAAATACAGAGGCATCCTCTCTCACACACACACACACACACACACACACTCACTGATATACAGAGGCATCCTCTCTCTCTCTCTCTCACACACACACACACACTGATATACAGAGGTATCCTCTCTCTCTCACACACTCACTGAAATACAGAGGCATCCTCTCTCACACACACACACACACACTCACTGATATACAGAGGCATCCTCTCTCTCTCACACACACACACTGATATACAGAGGCATCCTCTCTCTCTCTCACACACTCACTGACATACAGAGGCATCCTCTCTCTCACTCACTGATATACAGGGGCATCCTCTCTCTCACACTCACTCACTGATATACAGAGGCATCCTCTCTCTCACACACTCACTGATATACAGAGGCGTCCTCTCACACACACACTCACTGATGTACAGGGACATCCTCTCTTTCTCTCACACACTCACTGATATACAGAGGCATCCTCTCTCACACATTCACTGATGTACAGAGGCATCCTCTCTCTCACACACACACACTCACTGATATACAAAGGCATCCTCTCTCTCACACACTCACTCACTGATATACAGGGGCATCCTCTCTCTCTCTCACACACTCACTGATGTACAGAGGCGACCTCTCTCTCTCTCACACACTCACTGAAATACAGAGGCATCCTCTCTCACACACACACACACTCACTGATATACAGAGGCATTCTCTCTCTCTCACACACACACACACACACACACACACTGATATACAGAGGCATCCTCTCTCACACACACACTCACTGATATACAGGGGCATCCTCTCTCTCTCACGCACACACACACACACACACACACTCAGTGATATACAGGGGCATCCTCTCTCTCTCGCACACACTGAAATACAGAGGCATCCTCTCTCACACACACACACACACTCACTGATATACAGAGGCATCCTCTGTCTCTCACACACACACACACTGATATGCAGAGGCATCCTCTCTCTCTCACACACACACACACACACACACACTGATATACAGAGGCATCCTCTCTCTCTCTCACACACTCACTGATATACAGAGGCATCCTCTCTCACACACACACACACTCACTGATATACAGGGGCATCATCTCTCTCTTACACGCACTCACTGATATTCAGGGGCATCCTCTCTCTCTCACACACACTGATATATAGAAGCATCCTCTCTCTCACTCACTCACTGATCTTTTCAGGGGCATCCTCTCATATACACACTCACTGATCTGCAGGGGCATCCTCTCTCTCACACACACTCACTGATATACAGGGGCATCCTCTCTCTCACACACACTCACTGATATACAGGGGCATCCTCTCTCTCACTCACTCACTTATCTTTTCAGGGGCATCCTCTCACACACACACTCACTGATATGCAGAGGCTTCCTCTCTCTCACACACTCACTCACTGATATGCAGAGGCTTCCTCTCTCTCTCACACTCACTCACTGATATGGAGGGGCATCCTCTCTCTCACACACACTCACTGATATACAGAGGCATCCTCTCTCTCACACACACTCACTGATATACAGAGGCATCCTCTCTCTCACACTCACTGATATACAGAGGCATCCTCTCTCTCACACACTCTCTCACTGATATACCGGGGCATCCTCTCTCTCTCTCACACACTCACTGATGTACAGAGGTGTACTCTCTCTCTCTCACACACTCACTGAAATGCAGAGGCATCCTCTCACACAGACACACACACACACTGATATACAGAGGCATCCTCTCTCACACACACACTCACTGAAATACAGAGGCATCCTCTCTCACACACACACACACTCACTGATATACAGAGGCATCCTCTCTCTCTCTCTCTCACACACACACACACACACACACACACACATTGATATACAGAGGCATCCTCTCTCACACACACACACACTCACTGATATACAGAGGCATCCTCTGTCTCTCTCTCACACACACACACACACACACACACACACTGATATACAGAGGCATCCTCTCTCTCTCACACACACACACACTGATATACAGAGGCATCCTCTCTCTCTCTCACACACTCACTGATATACAGAGGCATCATCTCTCTCACTCACTGATATACAGGGGCATCCTCTCTCTCACTCACTGATATACAGAGGCATACTCTCTCTCTCTCTCACTCACTGACATACAGGGGCATCCTCTCTCACACACTCACTGATATACAGAGGCATCCTCTCTCTCACACACTCACTCACTGATATACAGGGGCATCCTCTCTCTCTCACGCACTCACTGATATACAGAGGCATCCTCTCTCTCTCACACACTCACTGATATACAGAGGCATTCTCTCTCTCACACACTCACAGATAGACAGAGGCATCCTCGCTCACACACACTGATATATAGGGGCATCCTCTCTCTCTCACACTCACTGATATTCAGAGGCATCCTCTCTCTCTCACACACTCACTGATATTCAGAGGCATCCTCTCTCTCTCACACTCACTGACATTCAGAGGCATCCTCTCTCACACACACACTCACTGATATACAGGGGCATCCTCTCTCTCTCACACTCACTGATATACAGGGGCATCCTCTCTCTCACACTCACTCACTGATATACAGAGGCATCCTCTCTCTCACACACTCACTGATATACAGAGGCGTCCTCTCACACACACACTCACTGATGTACAGGGACATCCTCTCTTTCTCTCACACACTCACTGATATACAGAGGCATCCTCTCTCACACATTCACTGATGTACAGAGGCATCCTCTCTCTCACATACACACACTCACTGATATACAGAGGCATCCTCTCTCTCACACACTCACTGATATACAGGGGCATCCTCTCTCTCACACACTCACTGATCTTCAGAGGTATCCTCTCTCACACACACTCACTGATATGCAGAGGCGTCCTCTCACACACACACACTCACTGAAATCCAGGGGCATCCTGTCTCTCTCACACTCACTGATATACAGGGGCATCCTCTCTCTCACACACACTCACTGATATACAGGGGCATCCTCTCTCACACACACACTCACTGATATACAGAGGCATCCTCTCTCTCACACACTCACTGATATACAGAGGCATCCTCTCTCTCACACACTCAGTGATATACAGAGGCATCCTCTCTCTCACACACTCACTGATATACGGAGGCATCCTCTCTCTCTCACACTCACTGATCTGCAGAGGCATCCTCTCTCTCACACACACACACACTCACTGATATATAGAGGCATCCTCTCTCTCTCACACACACACACACACTCACTGATATACAGCGGCATCCTCTCTCTCACACACTCGCTGATATACGGGGTCATCGTCTCTCTCACACATTCACTGATGGACAGAGACATCCTCGCTCACACATTCACTGATGGACAGAGACATCCTCTCTCACACATTCACTGATGGACAGAGACATCCTCGCTCACACATTCACTGATGGACAGAGACATCCTCGCTCACACATTCACTGATGGACAGAGGCATCCTCGCTCACACATTCACTGATGGACAGATACATCCTCGCTCACACATTCACTGATGGACAGAGACATCCTCGCTCACACATTCACTGATGGACAGAGACATCCTCTCTCTCTCTCACACATTCACTGATGGACAGAGACATCCTCTCTCACACATTCACTGATGGACAGAGACATCCTCGCTCACACATTCACTGATGGACAGAGACATCCTCGCTCACACATTCACTGATGGACAGAGACATCCTCGCTCACACATTCACTGATGGACAGAGACATCCTCGCTCACACATTCACTGATGGACAGAGACATCCTCGCTCACACATTCACTGATGGACAGAGACATCCTCGCTCACACATTCACTGATGGACAGAGACATCCTCGCTCACACATTCACTGATGGACAGAGACATCCTCGCTCACACATTCACTGATGGACAGAGACATCCTCGCTCACACATTCACTGATGGACAGAGATATCCTCGCTCACACATTCACTGATGGACAGAGACATCCTCGCTCACACATTCACTGATGGACAGAGACATCCTCACTCACACATTCACTGATGGACAGAGACATCCTCTCTCTCACTCACACATTCACTGATGGACAGAGACATCCTCTCTCTCACTCACACATTCACTGATGGACAGAGACATCCTCGCTCACACATTCACTGATGGACAGAGACATCCTCGCTCACACATTCACTGATGGACAGAGACATCCTCGCTCACACATTCACTGATGGACAGAGACATCCTCGCTCACACATTCACTGATGGACAGAGACATCCTCGCTCACACATTCACTGATGGACAGAGACATCCTCTCTCTCACTCACACATTCACTGATGGACAGAGACATCCTCGCTCACACATTCACTGATGGACAGAGACATCCTCTCTCTCACTCACACATTCACTGATGGACAGAGACATCCTCGCTCACACATTCACTGATGGACAGAGACATCCTCGCTCACACATTCACTGATGGACAGATACATCCTCTCTCTCGCTCACACATTCACTGATGGACAGAGACATCCTCGCTCACACATTCACTGATGGACAGAGATATCCTCGCTCACACATTCACTGATGGACAGAGACATCCTCGCTCACACATTCACTGATGGACAGAGACATCCTCGCTCACACATTCACTGATGGACAGAGACATCCTCGCTCACACATTCACTGATGGACAGAGACATCCTCGCTCACACATTCACTGATGGACAGAGACATCCTCTCTCACACATTCACTGATGGACAGAGACATCCTCGCTCACACATTCACTGATGGACAGAGACATCCTCTCTCTCACTCACACATTCACTGATGGACAGAGACATCCTCGCTCACACATTCACTGATGGACAGAGACATCCTCTCTCTCACTCACACATTCACTGACAGACCGAAGCACGCACAATCGGTAAGAGGACCTGTACCCTACCCCGTTGGATAGAATCTGCTGAAAAGGGAAACCTCCCCCTCCCGGCCCCCCTATTTGCAGTGCGTGGTTACTGAGATGTCGGTTCGCCTCTAACTGGAGTAAGATGTCCATTCCCAGAATCCGCTCCTCGTTCTTGGGACCTACCCAGAGCGTGTCCCACCAGGTTCGTCCTCCAGGAGATAGCTGTAGGGGGATTGGGATGCTCCGGCGAAGGACGACGTTCTCCCCACTTACCCCGCTGATATGTATTTTTTTGATTCCGGTCGGAAAATCTGAGTCGGTTATTGACACCGAGGCTCTCGTGTCTAAAAGAGCAAAATACTGCCGGCCTCCTAACAGTCCGTTTATACATGGGTGGGTGGCCCCCGGTCCTCCAACGGAGGAGACCGGGGTGTCCTATCCGTGATGAGGGGAATATGGGAGGAGGAGAGTCCGCAGTCCCTTCAATTCCCTGTCGGATAAGCCCCCTTTTGGTGGTCTCTGCGACCCCTGAGTGGTCCCCCGGGGCCCCTGTCCTTCCCTTCCCCATTTGCTGCCCCTCCAGCTGGCTTTCCTCGGACAGGGGCCATGGCTTTCACCTCCCCATTTCCAGGTTGTACCGGTGCCGAAGGGCAGATACGGTTGTATTCGGCGGGGGGGCACTCGGGCTGCGGTGTTTTGTGCTGCTGCTGAACCTCCATTGTCTTTACAATCCTCACCCCCCCCCCCCAATCCTTTAAATCCTCTAACTCCTCCATTGCTGGCACTTCCAGATCCAAAAGAGTGCTGACTCGAGCTTTCGCCTCCTGTACAGGTCTCAAAAGGTCCTGTAGAGGAGACGGCCTCCCCCATTTGTCCACGATTAAAGGTCCTGTCTGATCTGCCCAACTAGCGAGCAGAACAGTACCATAATGAGCTTGTTTAGAAGCCTTCTGCCCTGCCCACCACTTTATTTGATCATCCACTGGACTCGTCTCCTTCCATCCGTTCCTGATCATTTCACTTTGATATTTTAAAGTAGCCTCTTCGACTCGTTTTACAACAGCAACACTGGTGGGCATAGGCGGGACATCCGGAGGAAGGGGTTTCCCCTCGTTACTCATGTCAATCATTATGTATATCCTTATGCTCTATCTTATACTTTAATTTATTTGACTCTAATCTTATACTTTAATCGGCACAAACGGATCACCTTATACTCTAATTTATACACACTCACTGGTCATGGGATCACAATCCTGTGATGGTTGTAGTTCCCGACGCCGACTTAATCCTGGCCGTCACGTGGGACTACGTCCTCTTAATTCAGGCTCAGGCTCGGTGTTTGAGATAAACCACCACCCTTGTCCATGGTGATCACCATGTGACTCTCAAAATCCAATCTTATACTGTATCGGAATAACAGCATAAACTTGTACTATAAGTAAACAAACACTTATATTCTACCTTCTGTACCTGCAGGTCTCGTCAATTCCATCAATCCGTCGTCTCCGTGAGGAATTTTACTGCATGGATAATTTTAATACTGCGGTAAGTGCCATTGCCAATCCTGTCTCCAATGATGAGCCGAGCCCCTACCATAGGTACCGGCCTTACCCTCGAGGGCTTTATGCAGGGCCACCCCCTGTCTCGAGCAAAGGGCTAACCTGTCTCACGATACTACCACGTCCCCTCCAATACAGGCTCCGTTAGCCTACCTGCAGCGCAGTATGCCACTTCTGACACCAACTGTTAGACTCGAATTTTTGGAGCAAAACCAGATGGAGACGGAACTGCTGACCAAGTTAAAGTTTATTCGAAAGCTTTGCACACAAAGGGAGAGTGGTAAGCTTCCTGAAGCTCGCATCAAACTCTCAAAGGAACATCAGCACTACAAGCATCTTTATACCTTTCAATAAGCAACATCCTCCTGCTGTGAAAGGTGAGGGTACATGTTTACGTAACTACAGTGGGTTTCAAAGGGTGGTATCGTCTGCCACTCACTTGTCAGGGGCTGCCTTGTGTCGTCCCATAACATTAAACATCTCACATTCCTGAGAAGGACCCTTATCAATAAACACAAAAGTCCCAGACATTGAAACTACACGAGGGTCTTCCCAAACCCTTGATCCGCTCATCCCTCTCTCCCTTTTGTGCTGGGGTGACCTTGGAGATCTCCACCGCTCCTCCCTTAATCATCCGAAGTAAGCTGGTTAGGATAAACAATGTCAGCCTCGGCCTTGGGTAAACATTCCTTAATGTGTTCTGGAGATAAGCGAGGTGGTGGCCATAAGTCCAACAAACCTGCCTTTGTCAGCTTTTACAGTGTGAGTTACGAACTGCTATCATAATGGTCAAGTATCCCATCATGCTTTGCTGCTACCGAAATGCTGCGTGTGCGATTTAACTACTTATGTATTTGGGGATAGGAGTGGCTAATCATTCTTTAATATATATATATATATATATATGGTTAGGTGAGGGGAGGCTGGAGGTTTTGGATTTCTGTTCACAAGCCTACTTTTACAGTGGGTAGAGTCCATGATAGGTGAGACTGCACATGGGATGTGGGAGGAGGTTAATCGGTGGGTAGAGTCCATGATAGGGGAGAGTGTACATGGATGGTGGGAGGAATTTAAAGGGATGAGTAGAGTCCCTGATAGAGTATTGCATAGAATGTACAGCACAGAAACAGGCCATTCAGCCCAACAGGTCAATGCCGGTGTTTAAGCTCCTCACAAGCCTCCTCCTGCCCTATTTCATCTAACCTTATCAGCATATCCTTCTATTTCTTTCTCCCTCATGTGTTTATCTAAATTCCCATTAAATCCATCTACGCTATTCACCTCAAAAACTCCTCATGATAGCGAGTTGCATATTCTAACCACTCTCTGAGTAAAGAAGTTTCTCCTGAATTTCCTTTTGGATTTATTAGTGATTATATTTTATTTGTGGCCCCTAGCTCTTGTCTCCCTGCAAGTGGGAACATCTTTTCTAATTCTACCCTAATAAACGCTTTCCTAATCTTAAAAACCTATATCAAGTCTCCCCTCAGTCTTCTCTTTTCTGGAAAAAAATGCTCTAGCTTGCTCAAACTTTCCTGATAACTGTCAGCTCTCAGTTGTGGTATCATCCTCGTCAATCTTTTTTGCAAATTGTCCAGTGCCTCTCTTTATTTTTTATAATATGAAGACCGGAACTGTAGAGTGTACATGGGTTGTGGGAGGAGATTAAATGGGTGGGGAGAGTACATGATAGGGGAGAGTGTACATGGGCTCTGGGAGGAGATTAAATGGGTGGGGAGAGTACATGATAGGGGAGAGTGTACATGGGCTCTGGGAGGAGATTAAATGGGTGGGGAGAGTCCATGATAGGGGAGAGTGTACATGGGCTGTGGGAGGAGATTAAATGGGTGGGTAGAATTCATGATGGGGGAGAGTGTACATGGGCTGTGGGAGGAGATTAAATGGGTGGGGAGAGTCCATGATAGGGGAGAGTGTACATGGGGTGTGGGAGGAGATGAAATGGATGGGTAGAGTCTATGATAGTGGAGAGTGTACATGGGCTGTGGAAGGAGATGAAATGGGTGGGTAGAATTCATGATGGGGGAGAGTGTACATGGGCTGCGTGGGTAGAATTCATGATAGGAGAGAGTGTTCATAGCCTTCCAGAACCCATTTGGCCGCAGAGAATTCCCCTGAGCTTCGTCCAATTCGATTTCATCCTGCAACCCACTCCCAGGTATCCGTTATGCTATTTATAACCACCCTCCCCTCCCCCCCCCGCCCCCCCCCCCACCAAACAGCTCGATTAGATTCCAGCCTCTCACTCACTCCCGGGTATCCATTCTACATATAACCCCGCCCCCCGAGACCCTCGATAAGATTCCAGCCTGTCACTCCCGCCCGAGTATCCGTTATTCTATATATAAACCATCTGAACCCTTCGATTAGATTCCAGCCTGTAATTCACTCCTGGATACCTGCTCTTCTATATATAAACGGCCGAGGCCCTCGATTAGATTCCAGTCTGTAACTCACTCCCTGTTTTCAGTTATTCTATATTTAAACTTTCTGGGGCGCAGTTCCACACCGGGTGAGATCAGTTAACTGAGCGAAGAGGTCTGTTGTCAGGAGCATCTTAATGGAGGAAAGGGAGAGGTTGTATAGATTTAGGGATGGAATTCCAGAGCTTAGGGCCAAGACAACTGAAGGCACCGTCGCCAAAGGTGCAGCAATCAAAACTAGGGATTTGCAAGAGACCAGAATTGGAAGAGCGCAGGGATCTCGGAGGGTCGTTGGGCGAGAGGAGGTTTCAGAATGAGGGAGGGGGCGAGACCAGGAAGGGATTTGAACACGATGTGAGGTTTTGAAAATCGAGGCATTGTCGGACCGGGAGCCAATGTAGTAACACACGAACAGAAACATACGGTTCACTGCCCGGCAGAGAGGTGGTGAAGACATTGATGTCCGCGGAGGAACAGTCAGGGTCACAGTGACAGGCGAGTTCACAGACTCCCCCAGTCAGGTCACAGGTACAAATGGGAACTGCTGGAACAAGACACACACAGAGAGATCTTACAACAGAGCACGGACGGTCTCAAAGACCACCTCCCTCCCTTGTCTGAATCGACGATCACCGTCTTCTCCATCTCCCAAAATCAATCTGCAGACTTATCCTCTCACTGCTTTCTACTCACCGAATTACAGCCTCCAGATACCCAGCACAACCCACTTAATAAAAAGTAACAATTACGGTTTTTTTTGTTGTACAATTTTCAATGAGGTGCAGGAATAGAGAGACTTTATGATGGCCGGGCGATGCTAAGGCTGTTAAATAAGCACACGGGATCCTTGGCTTCATAAATAGAGGCACAGAGTACAAAAGCATGGAAGTTATGCTAAATCTTTATAAATCACTGGTTAAGCCCCAGCTGGAGTAATTCTGTCCAATTCTGGGTATTGTACTTTGTTACGGATGTCAAGGCCTTGGAGAGGGTGCAGAGCAGATTTACCAGAATGGTACCAGGGATGAGGGACGTCGGTTAGCGGAGAGACTGGAGAAGCTGGGGTTGCTCCCAATGGCAGAAGGGTCTGTGATCAGAGGAAACAGATTTAAAATAATCGGCAAAAGAGCCAGGTGGGGAGGTGAGGAGACGAGGGTGGTGGAAGCAGATTCAATAATAAGTTTCAAAAGGGAATTGGATCAATCCTTGCAGGGGGAAATTTGCGAGACTGTGGGGAAAGAGCAGTGGAGTTGGACTCATGTGCTCGCCCTTTCACAGACCCGGCAGAGGCGCGATGGGCTGAGTGGCCTCTTCCTGTGCTGTTTGATTCTCGGTCACTTTTGGGCTCCGACTCACTGCCCATTTGACTGGGAGACGGCAGAGTGACCGCTCCATCCTCCCCTTCCCCCGAGCCCAGCTGTTAATTGTATCCATGTGATTTATATCAATTAGTGTTAATTGTATTCAGCTGGTGCGTATCAATTGGGGACTCTCTTGTATCATTTATACAAGAGATTATCCAGGGGATGGGTTGTGAATAAAGGTTTGGAAGCAACTGAAGACCAGGCTTTAGTATACTATCCTTCAGCACATGGATTTCCAGTTATAACACCAGCTGGACACCGGGCGCTGTGAAAGTCGATATTCACAGACTACGCAGGAGGCCCCAAGTAACTCCATCCATCTCCCCACTTCAACCCCCTTCAGACCGTCCCCCTCCCCATCAGTCCCTCCCCCAGTTACCCTCCTCAGTCTCTCCCATTCACATCTCCCTACCTCTCCCCCTCTGATCTTCACCATCACATCCTTCCCAGTCTCACCCAGAGGTCCTCCCCTCCCCTCAGCCCCTCCCCTCCCCTTTTCTCCACCTCTTCCCACTCAGTCGCTCTCCATCAACCATCATTCCCTCCCCCCATCAGTCCTTCCACCCGTCTCTGCAATCAGTCACTCTCCTTCCTGTCTCCCCACCTCTCCCCGTCAGGCCCTCCTATCCCCATTCAGTCCCATCTCCCATCTCCCCCTTTAGACCATCCCCTCTCCGTCTCCCCACCTCTCCACCCTCAGACTCTGCCCCTGCCCCATCAGTCCCTGCTCCAGTCTCCCACTTCAGTCCATCCGCTCCCTGGCACCCCACCTCTCTGTCCACAGACCCTCCCCTTCCCCCAGCAGGCCGTTCTCCAGTCTCCCTTCTCTCCACTCAGTCCCTCCCCTCCCCGTCTCCCCACTTCGCCGCCCATAGACCCTCCCCCCGTCAGTCCCTTACCCAGTCTCCCCCTTCAGTCCCTCCCCTCCCCGTCTCTCCGCCCTCAGTCCATCTCACTCCCCCATCAGTCCCGTCTCCCATGTCCACCATCAGTCCCTTCTCCAGTCTCCTCCCTCAGTCCCTAACTCCACATCTCCGCCTCTCTCCGCACTCAGTCCCTCCCCCTCCTCATCAGTCCCTTCTCCAGTCTCCCCCCTCAGTCCCTTCCTCCACATCTCCCCATCTCTCCGCACTCAGTCCCTCCCCCTCCCCATCAGTCCTTTCTCCCGTCACCCCCTCGGTCCCTCCTTCCGCATCTCCCCATCTCTCCGCATTCAGTCCCTTCTCCATTCTCCCCCTTCAGTCCCTCCCCTCCACGTCTCTCCATCTCTCTGCCCTCAGACCATCTCACTCCGCCATCAGTCCCTTCTCTCGTGTCGACCATCAGTCCCTTCTCCTATCTCTTCCCTTAGTCCCTCCCTCCACATCTTCGCCTCTCTCCACACTCAGTCCCTTCCCCTCCCCATCAGTTCTTTCTCCGGTCTCCCCCTCAGTCCCTCCCTCCGCATCTCCCCATCTCTCCGCATTCAGTCCCTCCCCTTCCCCATCAGTCCCTTCTCCAGTCTCCCCCTTCAGTCCCCTCCACCTCTACGTCCTCAGGCCTTCTCACTCCCCCATCACTCCCTTCTGCCGTGCCCGCCATCAGTCCGTTCTCCTGTCTTCCCCCTCAGTCCCTACTTCTGCATCTCCCCATCTTTCTGCACTCTGTCCCTCCCCCTCCCCATCAGTCCCTTCTCCCGCCCCCCACCTCAGCCCCTCCCTCCGCATCTCCCCATCTCTCCGCATTCAAACTCTCCTCCTCCCCATCAATCCCTTCTCACGTCTCCCCCCTCAGTCCCTCCCTCCACATCTCCCCATCTCTCCGCATTCAGTCCCCCATTCCCCATCAGTCCCTTCTCCAGTCTCCCCCTTCAGTCTCCTCCACCTCTCCACCCTCAGACCATCTCACTCCCCCATCAATCCCTTCTCCCGTGTCCGCCATCAGTCCCTTCTCCTGTCTCCCCCCTCAGTCCCTCCCTCCGCATCTCCCCGTCTCTCCGCATTCAGTCCCTCCCCCTCCCAATCAGCCCCTTCTCCCGTCTCCCGCCATCAGACCCTCCCCCTCTCATTCCCTCCCGCGGTTACCCCACTCAGTCCCTCCCATTCCCGTCTCACCATCACCCCCTCAGAACTTCACCCTCCCGTCTCCCACTTCAGTCACTCCCCTCCCCGCCTCCCCACCTCCCCTCCCTCAGACCCTCCCCAGCCCCCATCATTTCCTTCTCCCGTCTCCCCAACTCTCCGCCATCAGACCCTCACCCTCCCGTTTCCTGTCTTGATGTTGCAAGTCGCACTTTTTGCTGTTACATCGGCTGGAGATTGGGTCCCTCCGTTCCGGGGGTCTCGGTCCCTCCGTCCCGGGGTCGCGGCCCCATTAACGCCGCTCGGGCCTGGAATCGGATGAGCTTCAGCTCGGACCGCTCTCACTGCACCATTCCCGGGTGCGGGCCCTCCCTCTGTCCGTCTCGTCCCCGCCCGCCAAGCCCGGCCAGAGGCCGCCATCATCATCCTCCCGGCGCCGGCCTGTTGCTGTGGGATTGCAGCACAGGGACCGCGCGGAGCATGCGCGGCCTCCCTCGGGTGGGGGCGCTCCATCCGCTTCATGTCGCTTTCGCATCACGTGATGGGAGGATTCAGCCCAGGAGGAGGCGGGGGTCTGGGTTGGAGGTGAGAGCTGTCAATCAAAGGGCCTGGAGTCAGCATTCAGAGCGCACAGGGTTTGGAGATTTTGTTTAAAATGCAAAATCTGCAAGAATGAAATAAAGACAGAAATGTACAAAAAAGGGGAAAAACCGCAAATGCAATAATCTGCATTTAAAACAGAAATGTCCAATCTCACATCAGGCTGTGACAGTCTTGAAATTGGGATCATTATTTTTTATACATGTGCACAAAAATTTATTATAGAAACATAGAAACATAGAAAAAAGGAGCAGGAGTAGGCCATTCAGCCCTTTGAGCCTGCTCCACCATTCAATATGATCATGGCTGATCCTTTATCTCAATATCATATTCCCGCTCTCTCCCCATACCCCTTGATATTGATTGGTGTACCTGGACATCCAAACCCCTACAGTCCCTAGTTTCTCACCATTAAGAAATTACTCCTATTTCTCACCTGATGCCTGCAATAAATGCTCTTTGCATAACTCCCCACATCTTTACTGTCCAGCTCTGTTTCCACTGTTTACTGTTCAATAATAGCAGACACGGTGAGACTTTAACATTTTTTAGATTTCTAAATATACTTTATTTCATTAAATTTATGGACACACACAGTTCAATGTAAATATCACAGTACCAATTCAAAACAGTACAATACAGATCGTACACACAACGATTCCATTATTACAATTCAAAACTGGGTACATATCTACTAATACATGCTGTACAATGCAAAGTGAAATGGCCTTTCACAGTGGCCATTCCCCATAGAGCCTTTGCATAGGTCGCACTTTGCTTCAGTGCGTCCCACAGCACGTACTCCTGGACCTTGGCGTGTGCCAGTCCGCAACACTCAGTCATGGACAGATCCTTCAGATGGAAGACCAGCTGGTTTCGGGCGGACCAAAAGGCGCCCTTCACCGAGTTGATGGTCTTCCATCAGCAGTTGATATCTGTCTCAGTGTGTGTCCCGGGGAACAGTCCGTAGAGCACAGCGTAATGTGTTATTGAACTGTTGGGGGTGAAACCCTCTTCGACTCCATTGTATAGGGGTCCTGTCTCTGTGGAGGGAGGTTATCACCTTTTACATGAATACACCGATCCAATCGCCCATATCCATGTCAGTGTTTGGCAAACACTGTCTGATGTGTTTCTCACACCTGGCGAACCTTGGGGTCAGAGACGTGGGGGTAATTTCACTTTCAGTGCTTGGACAGAGCAGAAATTAAAATCGGGCCGGTTCTATGAGGGGCGGGTGATCCGCTCTACCAGATCAGCCCCCAGCGATGGTGAAAATGTCCCTCCACGTGTTGTGAACCGGTGGCGTTTGAGACAATGGACCAGTTTGTGGGCTTCGAAGATTGATACTAGGGCGTAGGTCAGGAAAGGTGTGGCCGATTTTAAGTATCCCCGCCTGGCGGAAATGGGGTGGCAGAGGCTAGTAAATGGTATCAGTTCACTTACAGTCCATTTATCGGTGGCTTTCCTGCCTCCACCATCGTGGGTAGGGTCCTGAGAGGAGCGGCCGGACCTCCGCCCTAGTATCAATCTTCGAAGCCCACAAGATGGTCCATTGATTCAAACTGCATCGGTTCAAAACATGTGGAGGGAAATTTTCTGATCAGGCCACGTGTAAAATGTAAATCAGAGTATTATGACGTACGTGGGACACCATTTAATGTTGGGCACAAATGGGTGGAGGAGCCGCCCTTTCGATGGGCATTGAGTGGTCCAGAACATTGAGAAGTTTCTTTTTAACTTATAATTTGTTGAGCCAGGAGAAGCAGGAGAGCTTTCCCTTGGCCTGCTGCGGCCGTGCGAAATCTCCCGGCTCCTGCTCGTATCAGAAATGGAACAGGAGGTTTCCTTATAGACCTGTGTAACCAGGTCCAGACTCATGTCCCATTAATCTCCCTGCAGTGAGTAAACATTGCTGTACAGCAGCTCAGAGAGGAAACAATCTCCAGAACTCCCCACTGGAGTTTGAAATTACATTAATATTTTACCAGTTAGTAACGGTCCGGGTGTTGGTCCATTATTATTCTGTTCTGGTCAAAACAAATGTCCCAATGAACAGGACTCTGTCTGACCCTGACAGCTCACCCTCAGTCCATCCCACCGGGCAGTGTGTGTGATGGGAAATAATCATCAACCGAAAAGGAGGATTTGATTTGTTTTCATTTCAGGATTAAACATTTAATATCGAAATCATATTATTTCCAGACGAATAACAGCAAACAATTTCATGTTAGAATCACATATTGTATCATTTCACACCACCGCATTTGTCGGGTAAAATATAGTTGCTGTCTGGTATTTCCAAATTTATTTAAAGTATTGGATTGATATCAGTTACTTGAGTGAACTCATTGATGTCAATGGATGGTAAAATCAGGCGCGGTGAATAACGGGCGGCCAATCCGCTACCGCCCGCCTTACGCCACCGCCAAACGTGAAAATCTACTCTCATTGACTTTAATTTTGAATGAAAGGTCTTCAGATGTTTCTATGATTTAACTAATGTAACAATTAGATTCAGTGGGTATTTCACCCCGTTCTTCAGCTCCTCTCTGAATTTAGTCTGAGTAACAGCATAAATACACGTGTTGGTGCAGGAACTGAGAAGTTGAAGCAAGTGTCCGGCTGACCCAATGTCACCAACCATATCGTACTGGGCGTTTGGTATACGCGCAGAGATAATATAAAAAGCGAGTGCGCTCCATAACAATATAAAACTGCCTGATATACTGAAGAGTAAAATGATGGATTTCCTTCGGTTCTCTATCTCTGGATCCTTGTGATTCTCTCCATTGCTGCGGCCCTGGAGTCCCCTGCGGACTCTACTGGCCGCTAAAATGTGCCTGGCGGTGAGAACATTGAACAGTAAAATCAGAATGAATGGGAGACAAGACATTAACACAAGATAAAACAAATCAAACGCTGCCCATGCGGGTGAAGTGAAAAAGGTCAGTTTCAAGACACAACCCCGGGGTACACTGTTCTTTATATATTCCGGGTCATATCCAAAGTACCAGGGAATGTTTAGTAAACAGCTCAGAGCACTCACCACCCCGATAACAGCAGCCGCCGTTTTCTCGGTGCAATATTTTGTTTTCAGCTTCAGGCAACAAATGGCCACAAATCGATCAAAGGTGAAAACCACTGTGAACCAGACAGAGGTCGCTGTGGCTGCTAAACTCAGGATGACAATGAGACGGCACACGGGGGTAACGGTCAAGAATGAAACTGGGAAATAAATCTCACCAATCCCCCTCAATATAACATCGGTGATAACTACCAGGAAATCGGCCGCCGCCATTCCCACCAGGTAGCGAGTGATACATTTGGAGAGACCGCACTTTCCTCGGGACAGGATCACAATCGCCACCAAGTTAACTGTAAGAGAGAGAAAAGGAAGCAGAGAAATTACTGATCAGACCTGGAGCCAAGGCAGCAGTTTGAAAGGATCTGGGGTGAAATTTCCAACTTTATTGCTGCATCAAACGTTGTAAAATGATTAACTGGCCTTCGCAGCGCTTCCGGGCAGAGAAATATTTTTGAACATAATGATCAATAATGAATTGGGAAATTGATACAGAAAGTGAATAAAGTGAGCACCGGATCCACTGGAAGGGCCGAGTGAGGGCGCCGTGCCGGTGAGGAATGGAGAAGGGATTTTGCTGAGCGGGAATCCAGCTGATTAAATCCGGATTTGGGTTCCTGGTTGTCGGGGCAGTGAGCGAGGGTCGGGAAGGTGAGGGGACAGGGGCATGTGCTACTGGTTTGTTGCTGTAGGATAAGAGAGCCGACAGGGGCTGGCACAAAACGGGAAAGGACCAGAGATCCGCGGCGGTGAGTTTAAGAATTCGGATCGGATTGGAAAATGCAGTTGAAGGCCAAGCTAGTGATTGAGATTGGGAGGGAGACAAGAAAAGGGACATGTAGGAGCTGGAGGGGAGTCTGGAGCAGATGATTTCGGAAAGTGGATAAACTGAGGCAACGGATGAGGAGACAGAGGATTCAATGCAGTGGGAGGAGAGGCTGGGATTCACAGGGAGAGACTGCAGCAGAGTGTTGGAGGAAATCTAATCTATCGGTCCCAGTAACACAATCCAACTAATACATTCAACCTTTAATATCTGTGGTGATTGGAGTGAGGGAACGTCTCGTTTTTTACATAACGTGGTCAATAAATTTACTTTGCACATTGAATTAAAATTAAATTAAAATACACGAATTAAATTGGCCACGTTCTTTATTGAATGAAGCCGTCACATAGCTTTTAGAATACAATATCCTAATAATTCAATGCGGTCAAGAATCACTGAACTTAATCTTTAATTACATTTCAGTTATGTTAATTTATTCAGTCAGTAAACCAGTAATAGGAATATTCACATAAACAGACTTGGGACCCGATAGCAATAAACACACCCGGCGAGAGTACAATAAAACTCTCAAAATCTGACAACATCATAATAACATCTTCAAGTCTCATTTCCTCTTCATAATTGAATTGGAAGTTTCAGCAATTCAATCCGAAAAATTGTTCACATTGCTGCCGCTCTCTCTCTCTGTCTGTCTCTCTCTGTCTCTCTGTCTCTCTCTTTCGTTCCTACTCCCCCTCCATCTCGTTTTCATTCTCTATCTCTCCTCTCTATCTCCCCGCACTCTCTCTACTCTCTTTCTCAAAGCGCCTTTTCACATCCGAGTAAATGCTAACATTCTGCGCCTGCTTTCTCTTCACCAGCCCCGTGTTCCAACGATCCTATTCTTAATGTCAGTTTGTTAAATGGTGAAGCCACTGTGAATCGCTTAACGTTTCCACAGAATCGAATGCCTCTTCCAGACACACCTCACAATAATTGAAATTCCTTCTCCTGTAATTATAAAGTACAGCCTTAGATGGCGGCATTGTTCAATTAACAAAACACCAACATCACCGCTGCCACTTATAATCTACAGATAAATAGAAGGGCTCATGATTCCAACAGATAAAGTACAAACTGATACAACACAACCTCAAAACATTGCATTTTACAGTGAATTCATTCACAGTGAAGCAGAGAAGGAGATGTGAAAGAATCAGCATCAAACTCAGTTCAGTAACCAGACATCTGAAGCGGCCTCAGATACACACATAATGAAATAATCTTGCGTAACATTGATAACCAATAAATACATTGAAATCCCTGTTAAACTCAAGGATGGAGGACATTGCGCTGACTCCTTGTAACACTGAGACCGTGAGCTGTCTCATTATCAATCACCGAAAACACATTGATGAAAAAATATTCCAGGACAGGTTCGTTCCACAGCATGAAACTGTTAACAGCTCCTGATGATCCGATACCAGCTCTTAACCCAGACACCTGATTCCAATACATTCAGTACAGAGAATAATCCAGTAACAATGACAAGGTTAGATATACAAGATCGTAGCGCATGTAATGCAGCTGCTACAACACCTAAAGAGCAGAGACTTAGAACAGAACAGTCCATTGCGTAATACACGATGGGAGAAAAATAGTGTCAAGCACAGCAGCAGAGTTAATATGGATTTACACCATGAACAGCTGAGATAATGGCTTACCTGGAACCCCAATGGCTGCAAGAACAGGATAATAAATACATTCTATCTGATACATTACTGAATATCCCATTTCTGTGAGAAGCAATGACTTCTGTTGGCCTGGAAAGCGCAGCTCCGGCAGGCAGTCTGTGTGGATTCATTACAGCGATCCCTAATTTATACAGGGGGTAAATCTCCACTGACACGGTTATACCCCTGATCATTGCTATTAGTTACAGTCATCTGAACAAACACATTTCTTCAGCAGCTTTGCCTCCGATGTTAATGATGACGTGGATATATCACAAACATCTCAAAGTTCAGAACCTCGTCTTAATGAGACCTCTCTCAGGAATAAAGTTCAAAGCTGTGCTCAGAAAGGACTGGTCCAACAATGAGCGGCTTCATTTACAGTTTTCATATAATTGTATTGACCATGTTCACTCCTGGTGATTCATTTATACATTTTACAGATTTCTCCATATTATACATTGAATCCAGGGACACAAGCAGACCCGTTTCACGTTATTCCTGCAGTTTCCCAGTTAAGATATGAATTTGGAGTCTCTGACACGAAGGCAGCCTCTAAAAGGGATCCCATCCTTTCAGGCAATGCTTAACAACCCTGTGTGTGTAAACTATTCTCCTCACATCCCCACTAGTTGCTTTGCAAATTATTTTAAACCTATGACTTCTGGTTATCAATCCAGTTGCCAGAGTAAACAATTTCCCCTATTTGCTCTATAAAAACACGTCATTATTGTGAACACCTCTCCTTAACCTTCTCTGATCTACGGCGAACAATCCCAGCTTCTCCAATCCTTCCACATAACTGAAGTCCCTCATCCCTGGTATCACTCTGGTAAATCTCCACTGAACCCTCTCCAAGGCCTTGACATCCTTCTTAAAGTGTGGTGCCCAGTGTTGTACACAATACTCCAGCTGGGGCCTAACCAGTCTTTTGTAAAGGTTTAACATGACTTCCCGATTTGTGCATTCAATGTCCCTATTTACAAACCCATGTATCCCTTAAACTTGCTTAACCGCCTTTTCAACTTTCCCTGCTACCTTCAAAGATTTATGACCATGCGCCCCCAGGTCCCTCTGTTCTTCCACTACCCTCAAAATAGAAAATTGACTGACATCGAAACTCCAGCACGGAAACAAGCCATTCGGCCCAACTGGTTTATGCCAGCTTTTTTGCTGCACATGAGCCCCCTCCCTCCCACTTCATCTAACCCTATCAGGATACCCTATTCCTTTCTCCCTTTTGTGCTTATCGAGCTTCCCCTTAAATGCCTCTGTGTTATTTGCCGCAACTACTCCTTATGGCAGCGCATTCCACATTCTTACCACACTTTGGTAAAGAAGTTTCTCCAGAATTCCCCATTGGATTTATTAGTTACTATCTTATATGTATGATCTCTAATCTTCGACTCGCTCACAAGTGGAAACATTTTCCCTACGTCTACCCTACCAAATCCTATCATTGTCTTAAAGGCCCTATCAGGTCACCCCTCACCTTTCCCATTTCTACAGAAAAGAGATCCAGCCTGTTCAGCCTTTCCTGATAAGGATATCCTCTCAGTTCTGGAATCAACATTGCGAATCTTTTTTGCACTCTCTCCAATGCCTTTATATATGTCTTTAATATGGAGACCTGAACTGTGCGCAATACTACAAGTGTGGCCTAACCTCGGCTCCCCACAAGTTTTACATAACTTCTTTAGTTGTAAATTCTATCCCTCTAGATTTGAACCCCAGTGCGTGATTTGCCTTTTTTAACCAGTGTCGCTACTTTTAGTGATTTGTGTATTTGTGCCCCAAGATTTTATTCTTCTAGTACATTCTGTTCAATACAATGTGAAATGGCCTTACACGGTGGTCTTTCCTCATAGACCCTTTGCATAGGCCGCACCTCGCTTCATTATATCCCTCAGCACGTACTCCTGGACCTTGGAATATGTCAGTTGGCAACACTCGATCATGGACAGCTCCATCAGATGGAAGACCATCAGGTTTCGGGCAGACCAAAGGGCCTCCTTCACCGAGTTGATGGTCTTCCAGCAGCAGTTGATATCTGTCTTGGTGTGGGTCCTGGGGAACTGCCGGTAGAGCACAGCATCCTGTGTTACTGAGGCGTTGGGGATGAACCGGGACAGATACAAATGCATCTGTCTCCACACCTTTTGCACCAAAGAGCAGCCCACCAGCAGTTGGACGACGATCACCTCCCCGCCGCAGCCTCGAGAGAAGCTCACGGTGGTGCTGAGGACAGTGAACCTACTGCTGATCGGAGCAAACGTCGGTGACGTCGTCCATTTGTTGGGAGGCCATAACCTGAGACCATCCGCTGCCTAGGGTAGTCGCCCCCTGATATCTGCATCCTACCTGATCAACGCAGCAAACTGCTCGATGCAACATACGATCAAGGCCGCGGAGAGAGGACAGACCTGACTGACTCCAGATCTGATTGGAGGGCTCTCCGACACTTACGCGTTGGTTAGGACTGTGCTACGGATGTCTGTGTAGTGCAGCCAGATCCAATCGCGGATTCCATCCCCAAAACACATTTTGGAGAGCACGCCAATCATGTACGTGTGGGATATTCTGTCAAAGGCCTTCTCCTGGTCCAGGGTGATCCGTGAGCAGCACAAGGCTATCAGAGATCTTCCTGTCGGGTACGGTACAGGTCTGATCCGGGTGGATCACCAGCTCCAGAGCAGAATTGAGCCTATGGGCGATGGCCTTAGACAGAACCTTGTAGTCGACATTTCGCAAGGAAATAGGTGGCCAATTTCTGATTTCTTCCCTCTCCCGCTTTCCCTTTTAGATAAGCGTTTTGATGCCTTTCCTCATGGACTCTGACATGCTGCCTGGCAGAAGCAAACCCCCGAACACTTCCAGCAGGTCTGGGCCTATCCAGTCCTTCAGAGCCGAGTGCAACTCAACCAGTAAGCCATCGCTCCCGGGACTTCTACTCCTCTCGAAGGACCAGACGGCCTTTGTCAGCTCGTCCAATGTCAGTGGCCGATCCATGCCCTGCTGCTTGCTGTCCTCTAAGACCTCCGTGATAGAGGACAGGAAGGACTGGGAGGCCGTGCTGTCTGTGGGCCTTGAGTTGTACAGCCCGGCATAAAAGGATTTGCTGATCTCAGTATGTCCGCCTGTGAAGACGTCACTGAGCCGTCTTCCTCCTTCAGGCTGCTGATCACGGAGGTCTCTCTGTGCAGCTTCTGGAAGTAGAAGCATGAGCTCTTCTCGCCCTGCTCCACGGAGCGGACTCTGGGCCAGAAGATGATCTTTGAGGCCTCGGAGATGAAGAGCGAGGCTTGCTGGCCCTTCACCTCTCTGAGATCCCTCCGACATCAACTACTATTTACTGCAGCTGGAGCAGATTCTGCATACTTTTCTGGAATTGTGCCACTTCCCTCTGTCTCTCTCTCGCCTTCTGATCACCTTTCTGGATGAAGAACCTCTTGATATTGGCCTCATTCGCTTCCCACCGGTGCACCGTGGAGTCGAAGAGGGGTTTCACGGTCCTCCAACTTGTGTAATCCCCCTTTAGATCCTCGATTTTCTCCGGGGTCAACAGTTTCCATCTACCCCTGCCCGCCCTCTGGTCCTCCTGCGATTAGCAGTCAGTCAGTGGAGGCAGTGGTCAGAGAGGAATACCGGTTGGACGTCGGTGGATATGACCTTGAGCGATGGGGACACAAACAGGAAGTCCCGCTGGATCGTCCAGCGTCATCGATGATGCAGTTGAAGTCTCCGGCGAGAACGACCGACCAGGAGGTCGCCAGCGGCATCGGGAGATGCTGGAAGACCTCCAGCCGTTCGCTTCTGAGCTTCCGGTCGTACACATTACAATTACAGAAAGGTTACAGCATGGAAGGAGGCTATTCGGCCCATCGAGTCCACGCGCACTCTATGCAAGAGCAATCCAGGTAGTCCCATCCCCGCCCTATCCCCGTAGCCCTGAACATTCTTTCCTTTCAAGCACTTATCCAGTTCCCTTTTCAAGGCCATGATTGAATCTGCCTCCACACCACCTCGGGCAGAGCATTTCAGATCCTAACCACTGGCTGTGTAGAAAAGGTTTTCCTCATGTCACCTTTGGTTCTTTTGACAGTCACCTTAAATCTATGCCTTCTGGTTCTTGACTCTTCCGCCAATGGGAACAGTTTCTCTCTATCTACTCTGTCTTGAACCTTCATGATTTTGAATACCTCTATCAAATCTCCTCTCAACCTTCCCTGTTCCAAGGAGAACAACCCCAGCTTCTCCAGTCTATCCATGTAATTAAAGTCCCTCATCCCTGGAATCATTCCAATAAATCTCTTCTGCACCCTCTCTAAGGCCTTCACATCTTTCCTAAAGTGCGGTGCACAGAACTGGACACAATACTCCAATTGTGCCCGAACTAGTGTTTTATAAAGTTTCAGCATGACTTCCTTGCTTTTGTACTCTATGCCTCTATTTATAAAGCACAGGATCTCGTATGATTTGTTAACCACTTTCACAACTTGCCCTGTCACCTTCAATGATTTGCACACACATACCCTCAGATCTTTTTACCCTTTTAGAATCGTGCCCTCTAATTTAAATTACCTCTCCTCGTTCTTCCTACCGAAATGTATCACTTCGCATTTTACGGCGTTCACTTTCATCTCCCACGTGTCCGCCCATGCCACCAGCTTGTCTATGTCCTATTGAAGTCGATCATTATCCACCTCACTGTTCATTACACTTCTAAATTTCGTGGCATCTGTAAATTTTGAAATTATGCCCTCTGCACCCAAGTCCAAGTAATTATTATGTATCAAGAAAGGCAGTGGTCCCAGCACCGACCCCTGGGGAACACCACTGTACACCTCCCTCCAGTCCGAAAAACAACCGTTCACCACTACGCTCCGTTTTCTGTCACTTAGCCAATTTTCTATCCATTTTGCTACTGCCCCCTTTATGCCATGGGCCGCAATCTTGATGACAAGCCTACCATGCGCTACTTTATCAAACGCCTTTTGAAAGTCCATACACACCACACTGTTGGCCAGAGGCTGCAGAAACCTATTGAGGTTAATTCGAATTGCTAACAAAGACACTGACCTTTTGAACTGGGGTGACCTGGAGTTCAGTCACTGGTCTGAACTGGCCAGAACCGGTTTGAATTCGTTCCGCTTCTTACAGGGACAAAGGAAATGTGATGTGACACCAGTCCTTATTTAGAAAAGGAGTATGAGGTGATGCTCCCTCGGGCCTTGGAGCAGAACCAATCAGGGGATGACATCGATCACTCCAGCAACTTTGAGCCAACCAGAGAAGACAGCATCATTCGAAAAGACAGACTTGGGAATAAAACTGAAGAATTGCTGGCTTGGTGCCGGTGTGTTTTTGAGGGAGACTCCGGAGACTAACCCTCGTGGAAGTGGGAACCCTACGTCAGGGACGTAGAGACTACGTCAGGGACGTAGAGACGACGTCGGGTGTGAGAAAGAGAATTGCCTGGCCAGCAGTATCTCTCTTTTCCGGGTAATATAATATCCTTTCTATTCTGTGACCACTCGGGGAGTGTTCGTCAGAGAAACCTAGTGGGTGTACGTTTAAATCCTAATACTCAGGGGGTGTTAGTCAGCTGGTGGGTGTGCATTTAAATCCTAGTTTGAGTATAAAACTGTATAACCTGCTGTAAACTGCATGCCTATATCTAACTAGATGTATAAGCGGTATGTACATGATCTAATAACGTTAAGCCAAAACCGTTAACCGGTGACTTCCGGTCAACATCTTTGGCGTCCCTGGGTGGGCTCGAGGATAAATCTCTCCGTTGCGTCAGTGGGAGCCTCGAGGCGAACCGAATTTGGCAAAGTATACAGAGAACAGGAGTTTAGGTTAATTCATAGTTAATAACACAAGATGATGAATAAAGTGAAATCACCAAGCCCTGGGGACTTGGACTGTTTTGATTGGAAGGGACTCCTTCAAAAATACGTAATAGGGAAATGGCCGCAATACGGGGAGTATGCGGGTCACATTGGAGACAAGGGAACGCCTGTTGGGGAGGTCCTTTGGAAAATTGCGCAAACAAAGATGTCAGATAGGAAATTTTAAAAGATACAAAAGTCTGTAGCGATCGGATGTTTACTTGAGGAATGGATAGAATGCCGACAGCAGGCTAGGAGAGAGAAAGAAGAGACTCAGAAAATCCAAGACGAATTAGGGGAAGATAATAAAAAATTCCATGAGGAGATAGCTCGCCTTCGTGAGAAGGTAACTGATCTACAGGGACAGAGAAGTGCAGATTTGATGCACATGAACCAATATCAGTTACAGTGCGAAAAATTGACGAATGAAAAGAATAAGAGAGACGGAGAAGCCCAAGCAGTTAAAGCTGAGGTGGAGAGATGGAAACAACAATGTAGTGATTTAAAAACTGCTATGAATGTGATTCACAGAGCAGCTCAGGAAAAGAGGAGTATTACTGGTGATCACACAACGTGTCAGAAAGTGATAGGGTGTGCGTTTAAATCCTAGTTTGAGAATAAAACTGGATAACCTGCTGTGAACTACATGCCAATATCTAACTAGACGTATAAGCGGTATGTACATGATCTAATAACGTTAATAAAGCGAATTGAGAATTAAGAGAGAATTGAATCTTCCTCTGTGTACGAAGCTGCAAGATCAGCTAGCCGCACAGAGGGGCATATTGTGTGCTTTTGCACCCGGGAGAGGTGAAGAAAGTGGTTTCGGGGATGTAGATTGGGATGATTTAGCAGACAAGGCGGATAGATACAGCAGCGGTGATAGGGAACCTCCACGAGGGGACCCACCGCCAGCATATGCTCCAGAGCAGAAAAAACCGTCTGCCCCAATGGCCCCCCTGGAAACGACTAGAGCACAGATGGGGGAAGATGGTCAGGATATGACATATTCCACCCCACTTGGGGTACAGGAACTGAGGGTTATTGCGAAAGATATTGGAACGTGTGCACCTGGGGATGATCCGAGGGAGTTGTTCCTAGCGGTCAGGCAACAGAGAGCGATACACGGCTTAGACGATGCGGAGGAAAGGAAATTAATCCTAATGTGCCTACACCCACATATACACTCCGCCCTACCGGAGGAACAAAAACTTGGTAGAGGCACGAATGAGGCCTTAAAGGACCAGGTATTATCTGTCATGGGCGATAACAGAGGGGATCCAGTGGAGGCGCTAATGAAATGCTATCAAAGGAAAGGTGAACACCCCACTGCATTTTCGGCCCGCATTTGGCCGGTGTTTCCAAGGGGTCTATGGTACAGACTTAGACAGGGATAATTTACAGCGGGAGGTGAGGAACCGATGTCTGAGAACACTAGTGTCACATGGCACTGAGAAGTCAAGGAAGGCACTAGATCAGTTTGACCCCGCTGATGACACACATACGGTACCCTGGATAATTAGGAAGATGGTTAGAGTATGGGAAAGGGAAATACCAAAACGATCCAAGGCATCCGGGGACAGAGCAATGCCTGTTAAAGATCAGATGATAATATGGAGAAATAAAGGGAGGGGACCTACTCAGGGGGAACCTCCTCCAGCTTATCAGACAGTGGGAAGAGGTAGAGGCAAAGGAAACTTCTCAGGAACGGGGAGAACTCAAGGCGAGGTGTCCAAATGCTATAACTGTGGCCAAGAGGGACACTTCGCAAGGGACTGCCCGAACCCAAGACGAGAGAATGCAGGTAGGGGAAGGAATCAGAGCCTACCCGTGGAAGGGCCGAATAGACCAAGTCCTCAGTGTGATACGATAGAAATATCACCGAGTTCCGGGTTGTACCCCGAACTGCAATGACGGTCTCAGGCCTCTCCGTTATGGGTGTGTGACGCGCGGTTGGATGACACGGGGAGACCCCTAGTGAATGGTAGGGTCGGAGGCCGCCCTCTGACATTTCTTTGGGACACAGGGGGATCTCGAACCACCGTTAACACCACTCAGATCAATGACACAGATTGGAAAATTCAAAACAAAATTATTCTAAGTGGATTCACAGGGCATTCACAAGTGGGATATGTGAGTGTACCGTTGGAAGTCGGTGTGGGAGACATAGTGATAGAGCATTCAGTGGTCCTTATTAAATTACCTAGAGAACAAGAACATATATTAGGGAGTGACTTTATGGCCAAAGCGGGATTCTTCTTCGACCCTGTTAATTGTATGATTTGGCAAATGCCTTTGGGCATGGGCAGTATAAATCACACACTCGTCCCGGTGGGGGAATATCGGGATAGGGTATGCACGATCGGGGAAATGTGGATAGAACCAGGAGAAATGAGTGACGATCGTGAAGTACAACAGATTATTGTACAAAACTCAATAGTATTTGCCCGACATAAACATGATTGTGGGAAAATGACCGGGAGTGTGTGTATACAAGGTCCAGACCCCAAACCACAGAAGCAGTATGGTTTCCCAAAGCAAGCAGAAGAAGAGATAGAGAAGGTGATACAGAGTCTGCTGCATCAAGGGATATTAAGACCAATAGCTTCTACTAATAACGCACCGATTTGGCCAGTGAGGAAACTCGACGGTAGCTGGCGACTAACGATAGACTACAGAGAATTAAATAAAGTCACACCGTTAACAGCCCCTACAGTAGCAACTAGCCCAGAGACAGTAGTTCGACAAAATGAGGATGCGCGGTGGTTTACGGTTTTGGACATAAGTAACGGTTTTTGGTGTATTCCACTGGAGAAAGAATGTCAATATAAATTTCCATTTACTTTCCAAGGACAGCAATATACATGGACCGCCCTGCCGCAGGGGTTTCACAATTCCCCGTCCACATTTCACCAACGACTGAGGGAAGGGTTAAAAGGATTCTCAAGGCCTGAATGTCCAGTGCAGTATGTAGACGACTTACTCCTACAAACTGAAACCAAGAAGGAACATTATCAACTGCTAAGTGAATTACTGCAGTTGTTACATGACTTGGGATTAAAGATTAACCCTAAAAAAAGCGCAGATCATGAAACAAAAAGTTACTTTCTTGGGAATGATTCTGACGCCGGGACTAAGGGATATTGACAAGCGAAGGGCAGAGACAGTTGGCAGACTCCCTGTTCCGCGGGATGTAAAAGGGTTAAGGTCCTTCTTAGGGTTGGTGGGATATTGCAGGGACCATATTGATGGGTTCGCCACAAAGGCGGCCCCGCTGATGGAATTATGAAAAAAGAATGTGGCCTGGGAGTGGAAAACAGAACACAGCCAGGCCATGACTGATTTAAAGCAAGCACTAGCTGCCGCGCCTGCTTTAAAAACCCCAAATCCAACTGAGCCGTTTGCATTGGAGGTGGCTACCACAGACACCACCCTCTCGGCAGTTCTATTACAGGAGACACACGGGAAATTACGACCAGTTGCGTACGCCTCACGTATGCTCTCATCAGTAGAGCAGGGGTATACGGTATGTGAAAGACACTTGCTAACTGTCTTTTGGGCAGTGCAGCATTTTACTTATATAGTGGGACTAAATCCACTTACAATATTAACAGAACACACCCCAGTACAGTTACTGTTAGATGGAAGGATTAAGGATGGTTCAGTTAGCCAAAATAGAATCGCTAGATGGACATTGTTGCTGCAAGGGAGAAATATAACCGTAAAGGGGGTAAAAACCATCACTATGTTAGCAGACAACTTAGTTTATCAGGGAGAAAAACATGAGTGTCAATTGATGATAGCAAATGACCCCAAGGGCCCATTTGTATCAAAACAAAAAGGAAGGGGTAAGACGGGGCCTGAAAGTAGAAAGACAAAGGAAACAGGAAAGGCAGAACCCTCTTTTAAAATTTTTGTGGATGGCTCTTCATCAGTACAGGATGGGGAAAGGAGAATTGGATGTGGAATATACATGGAGGATGACCACGGACAGGAAAGATTTAGTGTGGCTCTGAAATTACCTAACACTATGAGTGCGCAGGCAGCAGAACTAGCAGCCGTCGCATATGTGGTTGGTCACCCGGAATATGTTCCGCCCAGATCAGTCATATATTCTGATAGCATGTATGTTTGTAATAGCCTCACAGAACATTTGTCCCTATGGGAAGCGAGAGGTTTTGTCTCAGCGAATGGAAGACCCCTACGTCAGCCCCTCTATTACGGTACATCTTTGAAGAAGCACAGAGGACAGGATATGGGGTCCCAAAAGTGAAAGCTCATTCAAAACTATCTCCCGAAGGGAACAGGAAAGCTGATGAGCTAGCTAAATGAGGTGCTGTAAGTGGACAGGAATGGCAGCCACCGATTGGGGAAATCGGCGGCCAGAGAGAGAAGCAGGTCAAAGTGATGGATTTAACGGAGGAGCAAAAGAAAGGCGGAGAATTAAAAAAACTAATAGAAGGCGCAGAGTCAGACACATACAAAAGGCACAAGGGGGTCTATATACAAGACGGAGTGGTTTTGTGTGAAGGAAAATTTGTGGTGCCAGAGGGGGGACGAAACCAAATAATCCACTGGTGCCATGACTTATGGGGACATAAAGGGACGGAGAGCACCCGAGATAGGATAAAGGAGGTGTGTTGGTGGCCTGGAATGACAGGTGATGTGGAACACTATGTCAAGAATTGTTTGATCTGTGCACAACACAAACCCGATAGAAATGTTAAGAAAGGGGCCATCCGACATACTAGACCAGTAGAAGGGCCTTGGACTAATTTACAGATAGACTATATAGGACCGCTTCCTCCCACTCCAGGAGGATACAAGTACATTCTAGTAATAGTGGATACCTTCACTAAATGGGTGGAAGCTTTTCCGACCAGAACAGACACAGCCAAAGTTACTGCGAAAATTCTATTGGAAAAGGTGTTTACCCGCTGGGGTTTACCCCGAAGCATAGAATCGGATCAGGGAACACATTTTACAGCCCAAGTAATGCAAGATGTTATGACCCTTTTTGGGGTTAGACAGAGATTTCACATACCCTATAGACCACAGTCTAGTGGAATTGTGGAAAGAATGAATCGGACATTAAAAAACATGATAGCTAAAATGGTGCAGCAGCGCAAGACAACCTGGCAGGTCGTTCTGCCCTTTGTGCTGATGATAGTCAGGAATACCGTGGCTTCATGAGCAGGCTGCACTCCTTATAGACTCATGACGGGAAGGGACATGAGGGGAATGGAGTGGTTGGTAGGTTTGGATTTGTCTGAACCCGAGGTAGACCACATTATACCAGAAAAATGGGTACAACAGCTAGTAGAAACAGTAAAAGAAGCAAATTATGTAGCCGCTCACCGACAGGGAAAGAAGAAACAGCATAGCAAGGCTTATTTCGATGCAAAAGCCAACCCGATAGAGTTGAGCACCGGACAGAGAGTAATGATTAGAATATACCAGCCCACCTCATTCTTGAGTCCAAAGTTTGCCGGTCCCTATGAGATAGTAGACAAAGCTAGCCCATCTGTATACAGGGTATTAATGGCACCAGATAAGAGTGGCTGGTACCACATTAATCAGCTAAAGTTGGTAGGAGAAAAACAAGATAATCATCATTGGCATGTGCTGCTCGATGCTAACGATGTTCTGAATTTTGAAGGTCAGGGAGATCAAGAACATGACCAGCTACAGGTCCAAGAGGAGGTGATTGAAAACAAATTTGATACTGTCCGTTCACATGCAGAGGCGAATCCAGGAACAAAACAAAAGGAACATTAAACAGAAAGGGGGAATAAGTGGGTTCGAAGAAACGGACGGTTAGAATCTGAAACAAATTGGGAACAGGATTTGGACGGTCTGGCTCAGTATATGGAGAGACTGGACTTATGATAGTACCTAAAAGAAACTGTACATAAGAGCAGAAATTACACTTGTTTATTCCAGGTCCAGCCTAGAATGAAGGGGATGATGCATGTTGTTGCTATCGGATTGATCATCATCAGAACTGCGGTTGAACCTGTCTCGGAGTCGTCACGACGAATGATCGTGCCTGAAGCAGTGTCGGCGATAGAAGGATATCCCGAGACCAGGGACAACTTTGCTCCGCAGAATAAGACAGTCCGAACCAACAAAGGGGAAAGAGATGATTTAAATTTGTATTATACGGGAGTGAATGGGTTAGCGTGTGTAGGAAAGACTTTGGGTATTCCGGAGGGAGTGGGAGTACGGTTTTCATGTAACACAGTTCGAGAGGTAACATTGTCGGTAATCCCAGAGGGAAAAATTATTAATCAATTTGTGGGTCCATTTATGGAGCGACCATCGGGGAGCGACGGTCGAGGTACAATTATGGTCCACTGGGACCACACCTATGTAAATATTGATTGGGGTAGTGACTCGTACCAGAGATATATTGATTGGGGTGGATATAGTCGGCGTTTTAGAAAGATCGGCTGGATCATCATCAATTGTATAAAGGAAGACACAACACAGAAAGGGGATAGAGCAAAAAAGGCGGTCAGGGTTGCAGACAGGAGTTTCTGTCGGGGGCCAGGACCCTTCATAATTTTCAGGACCCCGAGGAGGCTTATCACACCACCCCCTCCAGTGATTGAAACCACACCGGAACCTAGATGTAGCGAAGATCAGTACAAAACGGACGGTGTAGGTCTGGTGCTGGAGGAAACGGGAGAATCTGTCACTTTGGTACCGGGATATCAACATGTGCAGGTGGTCGTCAATTTGACTGAAATAACTGCTCCAGAATGGTGTTCATATGCCACAAAACACTTACTTATCCACATCCTTAGGAGACAGTTAAGCAGGAATTAGTTCCGGTCAGTAAGAAACAGGAAAAAGAGAGGGCTATTAGAACTGGCGGGGGCAGGTTATGCATCGGGCGTGGCAACAGTTAACACGTTGGACATAGCTGAGTTGGAAAACCAGATACAATCCCTCCAGCAGAAAATGCAGGTTATTACTGGAGAGGGTTATCGGGGTCAAATACGAGACAGCCAAATAGGACAGGATGCATCACAAGTGACCCTAGACACAGTAAAATTGTTGAAACCTTTACAGGATAAAATAAATTTGATCATTGACCGTCCGGCTAATACTTCAGAGGAGGCCCATAAGGCCGAGACGTGTGCCATATATACTAGCTGGGTGTTGACTATGATTGGTACTAATTTGTTACAGCTCAATACACACCAAGTTCCAGACTGGGTATCGGATGAACAGTTAGAGAAATGGGTCGGAGAAGAAACACCTCTATGCCACCTCAGAAGTTTAACCTTATCTAACAGGGTGTTAAGTACCTGTCCTGAGGATAAAGGGAAATATTACGTTGGGGCGGTGTTTCATATTCCCCGGCACGGAGGCAATTTGACCTACCCTTTAAAAAGAGTTCATAACGTGGGCAAGTATCATGAGGGTCCTTGGATATCTATGAGCAATCCACCATCTCATGCTATTGTAATGGACGGTGCTGAGAAAGGGGTAGATTTGTCAAAGTGTCACCAAGGAGGGAATCACTGGGCCTGTCCAGAAGAGATAACAAGACAGAAACTTACGAATTGTGGGTTCAGTACTTATGAAAATTGTTCATTGTCCATTTTGCAGGTTAACAACCAGTCCTTTTTACAATACGCCCTTGTGGGACAAACGTATTACATAGCCACAGCGGCTATGAACTATATCAAAGGATGGAAACAGTGCCCTCTGGAAGGACACAATGTGGCCATTAACAACGTGACCTCAGACCTGATTGTTGGTGGACAAGTTCTGCCTAAGCCAATAATGAGGATGGTGATAAACGAAAACCTCACAGTCCAACGTACCGATATAGACCAAGATCTGTGGAAATATGTTCCGACCGAACTGCCAAGCATTCCGCACCTGACTACAGATTGGACGCAAATGGCGGAGGAAGCCAATGAGATAATTCATCAATGGACTAAACACACTAAAATAATTAAAACTCATGCTGATAAAGCAGATGAACCGCTACGGGACCCCGGGTTCTGGGATAAGTTTTGGAATTGGGGATCTAATGTTCAAATACATCCAAGGGTCAGGATTTTATCACATGCCGCAGTAATTAGTGATTTTATGTGCATTAATACTTGTCATATTCAATGTATATCAGCTTAGAAGGTGGAAAAATGAAATTTTGCAACAATTGAGTGTTAGTGCTATAATAAAAGAGAAGAAGCGATTATCAACATAAGGACAGTGTGTGAAGTATATTTTATACGCTTCCTTTTTGTATTCTTTCTATAACCATATGATATCGCGGATGTAACATGCCCATTGGGGGACAATGACGGCCTCAGAAGTGGTACACAGAAAGGGAGAATAATGATCCTAAGATAAGTATCTTTGGATCAAAAGGGGGGAGATGTTGGCCAGAGGCTGCAGAAATCTATTGAGCTTAATTTGAAGTGCTAACAAAGACACTGACCTTTTGAACTGAGGTGACCTGGAGTTCAGTCACTGGTCTGAACTGGCCAGAACCGGTTTGAATTCGTTCCGCTTCTTACAGGAACAAAGGAAATGTGATGAGACACCAGTCCTTACTTAGAAAAGGAGTATGAGGTGATGCGACCTAGGCCCTTGGAACAGAGCCAATCAGGGGATGACATCGATCACTCCAGCAACTTTGAGCCAACCGGAGAAGACAGCATCATTCGAAAAGGCAGGCTTGGAGTTAAAACTGAAGAATTGCTGGCTTGGTCCCAGTTTGTTTGTGAGGGAGACTCCGGAGACTCACCATCGTGGAAGTGGGGACCCTACGTCAGGGACGCAGAGACTACGTCAGAGACGTAGATACGACGTCGGGAGTGAGAAAGAGAATTGCCTGGCCAGAAGTATCTCTCCTTTCCGGGTAATATAATATCCTTTCTATTCTGCGACCACTCGGGGAGTGTTCGTCAGAAAAACCGAGTGGGTGTGCGTTTAAATCCTAATACTCAGGGAGTGTTCGTCAGCTAGTGGGTGTGCGTTTAAATCCTAGTTTGAGTATAAAACTGTATAACCTGCTGTAAACTGCATGCCTATATCTAACTAGACGTATAAGCGGTATGTACATGATCTAATAACGTTAATAAAGCGAATTGAGAATTAAGAGAGAATTGACTCTTCCTCTGTGTACTAAGCCAAAACCGTTAACCGGTGACTTCCGGTCAACACCTTGCCCCTTAGTAAGATGGCCGCCTTGCCCCTCAGTAAGATGTCCAGCTTGTGCCTCAGTAAGATTGCTGCCTTATTGGCTACCATTTAGTTTCAGGCTTATGGCGTTGACGTTGTTTTGTTCATAGTCTCATATTTTCATAGTAGGTACGGCACAAGAGAAGGCCATTCAGCCCACTGTGCCTGTGCCAGCTCTTTGAAAGGGCTAACCAATTAGTCCCTTTATTATGCCACAATTGTCCAAGTGGCAATTAATTTTGTCCCTGATTATTTTTTTAAAAGATTCCCCACCACCGAGGTTAAACTGACTGGCCTGTAGTTGATGGGTTTATCCTGACACCCTTTTTTGAACAATGGTGTAACATTTGCAATTCTCCAGTCGTCTGACACCACCTCCGTATCTAAGGAGGGTTGGAAATTATGGCCATTATCTCAGCAATTTCCACCCTTACTTCCTTCAGCAACCGAGGATGCATCCCATCTGGACCGGGTGACTTATCTACTTTAAGCATAGCCAGCCTTTTTAGTACCTCTTCTTTGTCAATTTGTAGCCCATCCAGTATCTCAACTACCTCCACTTTTACTGTGACTTTTGCAGCATCTTCTTCTTTGTTCATGACAGATGGAAAGTATCCATTTAGTGCCTCAGCCATGCCCTCTGCCACCATGGTTAGATCTCCTATTTGGTCCCAAACCGGCCCCACCCCTCTTCTTACTACCCGTTTACTTTTCTATGCCTGTAGAAGACTTTGGGATTCCCTTTTTGTGAGCTGCCAGTCTACTCTCATATTCTCTCTTTGCCCTTCTTACTTCATTTTTCACTTCTCCTCTGAGCTTTCTATATTTACCCTGGTTCTCACTTGTATTATCAACCTGACATCTGTCATACGCCCCCTTTTTCTGCTTCATCTTACTCTCTATCTCTTTCGTCATCCAGGGAGCGCTGGCTTTAGTTGCCCTACCTTTCCCCCTCGTGGGAATGTATCTAGACTGTACTCGTACCATCTCCCCTTTAAAGGCCACCCATTCCTCGAATACAATTTTGCCTGCCAATCTCTGATTCCAATTTATCCGTTCTCAACCCACTGAAATTGTCACTCTTGGAATCAAGCAATTTTTACTGTAGATTGCTCCTTTCCTTGTCCATAACTAATTGAAACCTCATGATATTATGATTGCTGTTCCCTAAATATTTCCCCCTGAGATTTGCTCCACTTGACCCACCTCATTCCCCAGAACAGCAGCACGCGAAACCTCAGTAATCAGGGATGTTGCTGAGAAGAGGAAAAATCACTGCTCACTGAGTTTCTATGCTGATCGAGCAGATGCAGGACGCCCCGTCCAGCTAGACCATCGCCCCCCACCTGTCCCAGGTGAAGAAGTTCCCGTGGATGAACCACTTTGACCTTAAAGCCCTCAGACAGTGGTCAGCACGGAATGTTCCGGGGATCCTGCAGTGAAAGGAGAGGCAGGCTCCGAACGGGCAGTTTCTCGACCAGACAGTCGATGCCATTTGGCAGAACATCCATCGCTGGAACTGATGAACAGCCACGAGGTTGTAGCCTGGATGGTGGTGAGAAAGGCCTTCCAGTCCAGTCCTTACAACAAGCATAGAATCTCAGCACCACCGTGAGCTGCCCTCGAGGCTGCGGCGGCAGGAGACCGTCGTCCGTCTCCTGATGGACTTTCCCTTCACTCAGAATGTGTGGAGAGAGAATCGTTGTTATCGGTCCCGTTCATCCCCAACGCCTCGGTAACACAGGACGCTGTGCTCCACGAGCTGTTCCCCGGGACGCATACCGAGAGAGTTATCAACTGCTGTTGGAAGACCATCAACTCGGTGAAGTAGCCCCTTTGGTCTGTCCGAAACCTCTTGACCTTCCAGCTGAGGGAGCAGCCCACGACCGAGTGTTGCCAACTGGAACATTCCGAAGTCCAGGAGTAGGTGCTGCGTGACGCACTGAAGCGAAGTGCGGCCTACGCAAAAGCTCTATGGGGAAAGGGAACCGGGTAAGGACATCCCACGTGATATTGGTCACCATATATTAGAAAATATATACTTTGTTTGAATTGCAATATTGGGATCATACTGTGTGCGTTCTGCTTTGTATTGTTTTGGAATTGCATTGATTTGAAATTGCGGTATTTAGTTTGAACTCTGTGGATTATTTAATTTTGTGAAACAAAGTATATTTTGTAATAAAAAAAACGTGTGCATAAACCTTTGAACCATCTAGAAAGCAAACCTACGAACTTCTGGCTTGTAGTCAAACACGTTACCCATTGCTCCACTGCCTCAGGGTGCGGAGAGAAAGTAACAGCTCACACTCCCACAATGCTGTGGAATGAGCAGGTACCGAGTCAGTCTCGGTCATACCCCCTTGAATCCACGAGTCCGGGAGTGTCAAAAGACGCACGGTGAACAATCACTAAAGAGAAAAACCTTGAACTGCTTCCCTTCGATCGCTCATCTGGTCGAGCGGAAGATGGTTAATTGACGAAGAACACAAAGCAAATTCATCGTTCGATCAGTGTTTGAATTCCAGCTTGAAGGAGCGAGTGCTCTTTTGGAGCAATTAGCTCAAGGCCGCTCTTTTAACTTTCCAGCCGAGAGCTCAACATGTTGACAACTCTTTTCCTTTCTCAAAACTGAAAGCTTTCTGTGTCTGCCCGAACACGGCTGTTTCACTCGAACATTTGCCTTTGTTTACCAGCAGGGAGCGCCTTTGAGCAGCAACTTTTATAAAATTTCAAAGTCGACTTTATTCCATAAAATTTAAGGGTACATACAGTTCAGTGTAAATGTCGCAATTTCAGTTCAAAACAATACAAAACAGATCGCACACCGTATGTTCACGCTTTTTCAAAAGAAAATACACAACATAACTAATTTTAAATTCTGTACAATACAAGGTTGGGTGGACTCAATACATATCTTATATTACATTCTGTACAATACAAGGTGGGGTGGACTCAGTACATATCTTATATTACATTCTGTACAATACAAGATGGGGTGGACTCCGTACATATCTTATATTACATTCTGTACAATACACGGTGCGCTGGACTCAGTCCATATCTTATATTACATTCTGTACAATACAAGTTGGGTGGACTCAGTACATATCTTACATTACATTCTGTACAATACAAGGTGGGGTGGACTCAGTACATATCTTATATTACATTCTGTACAATACAAGGTGGGGTGGACTCAGTACATCTCTTACATTATATTCTGTACAATACAAGGTGGGGTGGACTCATTACATATCTTATATTACATTCTGTACAATACAAGGTGGGGTGGACTCCGTACATATCTTATATTACATTCTGTACAATACACGGTGCGGTGGACTCAGTCCATATCTTATATTACATTCTGTACAATACAAGTTGGGTGGACTCAGTACATATCTTACATTACATTCTGTACAATACAAGGTGGGGTGGACTCAGTACATATCTTACATTACATTCTGTACAATACAAGGTGGGGTGGACTCAGTACATCTCTTGTAGTACATTGTGTACAATACAAAGTGGGATGGACACAGCACGTAGCTTATATTACATTCTGTACAATACAAGGTGGGGTGGACTCAGTCCATATCTTATATTACATTCTGTACAATACAAGGTGGGTGGACTCAGTATGTCGGTCTTTGTAGACGTCACCGAGCCCTCTTCCTCCTTCAGGCTGTTGATCACAGAAGTCTCTCTGGCCAATTTTATGCAGTAATGTATGTTTTATAACAAAAAACAGTTCACAGAAACCTTCGAGTCAAGCGGGAAACAAACATAGAACGGGTGCTATTCGTGAACAGAAACGTTATCCATTACTCTACTGACCAAGTTTGTAAAACTGAAGTAACAGCTCACACTCCCACAGCGCTGAAGAATTAATAGGTACAGAGTCAGCCTCGGTCATGCCCACGCGATTCCACGAGTCCAGGAGAGACAAAAGGCACACGGTGAACACTCCCCAAAGACCTTTGCTGCTTCCCTTCGATCGCTCAGCTGGTGGAGTGGAGAACTATTGTGCAATTAACAGATCAAAGTCATCCTCAGGTTGCTTGCTCGAAGTAGCGAACGTGTCATAGAGTTATACAGCACGGATAGAGGCCCTTCGGCCAAACGTGCTTTTGGAGTAATTAGCTCCAGGCCGTTCTCTTAAATTTAGAGGCAGCCGACAGCTTAACACGTTGGCGCTGAGGCACAGGAGACCTCTTTTCATTTCTCATACTTTAAAGCTTTCTGTGTCTGCCCAAACACGGCTGTTTTGCTCGAGCATTTGCCTCTGCTCACCAGCAGGGAGTGCCTTTGAGTAACAACACTTCAAACCGCTTTGAGGCAAAAAAAGTCTTCCATCAGTCAGAGAGACAGAGAGACATACTGGGTTCTCGCTGCTCCCTCAAGCTCGGCACGGCTGTTCCTTTCCTCGTCTGCCTTCCGCAGGCTCGGGCTCTTCTCAGCATCATTCACGATTACAGTGGCTTCCCGTTCTGCTGTCGCTCACTTGTTGATGCTCGATAACTCCGAATAGAGCAAAATATTGATTGAATTCAGGGAGGGGCCAACCCAAGGCAAGATTTCTCTGCTGGTAGTGGAGCTGCTTGGTAGCGAGTGCGAAGCAGCTATTGTGATGGCCAATTTACAAGAAACAACCTCAAATGTGGAATAAAGGAGGCAGTAGCAACATGAATACAGAATTGGCTCAGGTACAGGAAACAGAGAGTAGTGGTGAACGGTTGTTTTTCGGACTGCAAGGAGATGTACAGTGGTGTTCCCCAGGGACCAGTTCTGGGACCACTGCTTTTCTTGATATACATTAATGACTTGGACTTGGGTGTATAGGGCACAATTTCCAAATTTGCATATGACTCAAAAATGGAAGTGTAGTGAACAGTGAGGTGGATAGTGATCGACTTCAAGAGGATATAGATAGGCTGGTGGCATGGGCGCATACGTGGCAAATGAAAGTTAACGCAGAAAAATTCGAAATCATCCATTTCGGTAGGAAGAACGAGGAGAGGCAATATAAACTACAGGGCACAATTCTAAAAGGGGCACAGGAACAGAGAGATCTGGGGGTATATGTGCACAAATCGTTCAAGGTGGCAGGGCAGGTTGGGAAAGCGGTTAAAAAGCATACGTGATCCAGGGCTTTTTAAATAGACTACAAAAGTATGGAAGTCATGATGAACCTTTATAAAACACTGTTTCGGCCAAAACTGTAGTATTGTGTCCACTTCTGGCCACTGCATTTTAGGAAAGATGTGAAGGTCTTCGAAAGGGTGCTGAAGAGATTTACTAGATTGATTCCAGGGATGAGGGGCTCCAGTTACGTGGAGAGGCTGGAGAAGCTGGAGTTGTTCTCCTTGGAACAGAGACGGTTGCGAGGAGACTTGATGGAGGTATTCAAAATCATGAAGGGTCCAGACAGAGTAGATAGAGAGAAACTGTTCCCATTGGTGGAAGGGTCAAGGACCAGAGGAAATAGAATTAAGGTGATTGGCAAAAGAATTAAAGGTGACATGAGGAAAAACTTTTTTACACAGCGAGCAGTTAGGATCTGGAATGCACTGCCCGAGGGGATGATTCAATCGTGGAAAGGAAATCATTTTCAGGGCGACGGGGATGGGGCGGGGGAGTGGAACTAGCTGGGTTGCTCGTGCATAGAGCCGGTGCGGACTCGATAGGCCGAATGGCCTCATTCCGTGCTGTAACCTTTATATGATTCTCGCTGAGCATGTGAGAGATAGCAGTATAGATTGTTGCATTCTCCACACACCTTTTGACTTGGGTCAATTGTCCAGAAAAAAAGTGGCGTCAGTTTTCAGCGAGCCCATGGTCCATGTACTTCTTAAGCTTCACTGCGTGCGATGGCACACAGAGGTCAAGGGGCAGCAAATCTTTTGGTGTGCTGCAGGAAGCAAAAATTCTTGATTTTGGTCTTGAGCAAAGATGAAAAAAAAAGCTTAATTATGCCTTCTCTGAGGATAGAACTCAGGACCTTCAGATTATGAGACTGACGCGCTGCCTGCTGCGCTAAGAAGACACTTGAAGCATAAATGTCCAGGCAGCACTACCAAGTCGGACAGTTTGCAAGGTGTAAAGTCATAACGTAATTGGCAGTTTGAAAAAACATCCATCCAGGTGGAAATCGAACCAACAATCTCCTGAATTCTGGTCAGACACGTTTTTCATTGCTCAACTGGCCCAGGGTGCTGCAAGTAATTAGGAGCACACACTCCCACAGCGCTGCGGTATGAGCAGGTACCGAGTGAGTCTCAGTCATGCCCACGCGATTCCACGAGTCCGGGAGTGTCAAAAGGCGCACGGTGAACAATCACTAAAGAGAGGAACATTTGCTGCTTCCCTTCCATAGCTCAGCTGGTAGTGCACAAAACTTGTAGAGGTTAAAACTTGAAAGGAAAATCGCTGGTTTAATTCTGGCTCAAAGTATATTGCCACCAATCCCATGTGTTTTAATTTTGCACACTTATATGTGGGACTTTATCAAAAGCCTTCTGAAAATCCAAATGAAACACATCCACTGGTTCTCCCTTGTCTATTCTGCCAGTTACATCCTCAAAAAACTCCAGTAGGTTTGTCAAACATGATTTCCCTTTCACAAATCCATGTTGACTTTGTCTAATCCCGTTGATATTTTCTGAGTGTCCTGTTATCACATCCTTTATAATAGACTCTCACATTTTCCCTACTACTGATGTTAGGCTAACCGGTCCGTAGTTCCCTGTTTTCTCTCTCCTTCCTTTTTTAAATAGTGGGTTTATATTTGCCACCCTCCAATCTGTAGGAACTGTTCCATAATCTATAAAATTTTGGAAGATGACGACTAATGCATTCATTATTTCCATGACTACCTCTTTCAGTGCTCTGGGATGCAGATTATCAGGCCCTGGGGTTTTATCGGCTTTCAGTCCTATTGATTTCTCCAGCACTATTCGTTTACTAATACTAATTTCCTTTAATTCCTCTTTCTCACTAGTCCCTAGCATTTCTGGGAAGTTATTTGTGTCCTCTTCTGTGAAGACAGAACCAAAGTATTTGTTTAATTGTTCTGCCATCTCCTTGTTCCCCATTATAAATCCTCCCGTTTCTGAATGTAATGGACCTACTTTTGTCTTCACTAATCTTTTTCTTTTCACATACTTGTAGAAGCTTTTACAGTCCACTTTTATGTTCCTTGCACGTTTACTCTCATACTCTATTTTACCCTCTTAATCAATCGCTTGGTGCTTTTTTGTTGACTTCTAAACTGCTCCCAATCTTCAGGCTTGCTACTTTTTCTGGCATTTTATATGACTCCTCTTTGGATCTAATACTATCCTTAATTACTTATGTTAGCCATGGTTGGGCCACTTACCCATTTGTGTTTTTATGCCAAAAACTGTTGCAATTTATACATTCGTTCCTAAAATGTTAGCCATTGCCTATCCACCGTCATGCCTTTTAATGAAGTTTCCCAATCTATCATAGCCAACTCACTCCTCATACCTTCGTAGTTTCCTTTGTTTAGATTTAGGACCCTAGTTTCGGATTGGACTACTTCACTTTCCATCTTAATGACGAATTCTATCATGTTATGGTCACTCTTCCCAAGAGGACCCCGCACAACAAGATTATTAATTAACCCCTTCTCATTGCACAATACCCAATCAAGGATAGACTGTTCCCCAGTTGGCTCTTCATCGCACTGGTCTAAAATATCATCTCGTGCACACTCCAGGAATTCATCCTCCACAGTATTATTGGTAATTGGGTTTGGCCAGTCGATATGTAGATTAAAGGCACCCATGATTACATGCATCTCTAATTTCCTGTTTGTTGCCGACCCCTATATTAGCACTACATTTAGAGGCCTATAGACAACTCCCACCAGTGTTTTCTGCCCCTTGGTGCTTCTTAACACCATCCAGACTAAATCTACAGCGGCCATCTTGAAAAAAATGGCCGCATGTACGGTGGCCATCATGGACAAAGTAGCGGCAAGTACGAAGGACATCTTGGACAAAATGGCGGCAAGCATGGCGGCCATATTGGTAAAAATGGCGGTAAGTACGGCGGCCATATTGGACAAAATGGCGGTGAGCACGACGGCGATCTTGGATAAAATGGAGGTGATTACGGCAGCCACGTTGGACGTAATAGCGGCAAGTACCTCAAGGCTGTTCGACAGGAAGAGGAGGAGGCCATTCAGCCCCTCGAGCCCGTTTCACAGATAAAAGAGGCCATTCATCGGAACATAGGAACAGGTTAGGCCATTCAGCCTCTCGTGCCTGATCCGCCATTTGATAAGATCATGGCTGATCTGTGATCTAACTCCATATACCTGCCTTTGGCCCATATCCCTTAATACCTTTGGTTGCCAAAACACTATCGATCTCACATTGAAATTTAGCAATTGAGCTAGTATCAATTGTCGTTTGCAGAAGAGAGTTCCAAACTTCTACCACCATTTACGTGTGTCGAAATGTTTTCTAATCTCACTCCTTAAAGGTCTGGCTCTAATTTTTATATTGTGCCCCCAACTCCTAGAATCCCCAACCAGCGGAAATAGTTCCCCTTAATATCTTATAAAGTTCGATCAGATCACCCCTTAACCTTCGAAACTCTAGAGAATACTACCACATTGTGTAATCTCTCCTTGTGACTTAATGCTTGAAGTCCGGGTATCATTCGAGTAAACCTACGCTGCACTCCCTCCAAGGCCAATATGTCCTTCTGAAGGTGCGGTGCCCAGAACTGCTCACAGTACTCCAGGTGCGGTCTAACCAGGGTTTTGTATAGCTGCAGCACAACATCTGCCCCCTTGTACTCTAGTCCTCCAGATATAAAGGCCAGCATTCCATTAGCCTTCTTGATTATTTTATACACAAGGAACTGAAAGCTGCAAGCAGCAGTAAGATTAATACAGAAAATTGAGCAATAGTATCCTGCGCTGATTAGAAAGACGTTTAAACATCAGCATAGCAGTTTAATACCAAAAGGATGCCGAATAGAAAAGGGGAGACAGTTATTGCTATCATACTAGAGTTCAGAAACAGAAGATTTAACCCTCTAGTATCTGCAGCATTGAAGCTCCCCCCTCCATGGTTTTCACAACGTTGCAGTCAAACAAAAGGTACAACTGGTTCATGGTAACTGCAAAGTGATTCACCAGTGTACATCACAAAGTAAATGGTCATACGACCAAGTAGAGATGTGGAATAAGGTTGTGTACGTGACCATAGTCTGTAGTATAATACATTAGTCTGGGGACACCTAAAGTTCCAAGTACTTACCTCTATAATACAGTTCCAGCTTAATGCAGTCTCTGCTGAAGGAATTACTATGACACAGGAACAAAAACGGTACAACACATTGGATTTGAGCATGGGGAAGGCTGAGAGTGTACTTCAATTTGTGAATCTGTGAGCACCATTTTTTTCAGCCAACCTTTAAACTGGACTTCAAGTCCCCCACATAAAATGCATGAGGTGCTCTTCTTCAAAGGCTGGAGCCTGCATCTCCCTGAAGGTGCTCAATGGGATCTGGACAGTGTTGCAGTTCTGTTAGTGAAACTGATTACAAGAACAGCAGTGCCTAATTCTCTACTACAAATATGCTTTTTAAACATTTTGACTGGAGTGAACATTCAGTACAAATGGATTTGCTTGCGTTACATCAAAGAATTATTTCTATGATGGAACGGCTGCTGAACGTATGGTAAGCCAGCATAAGATTCTATACCTGCACAGATTTCACATCCTTTCTTGATCTGGTCACAGAAGTCCTATACAGATCTACATACACCTAAGTAACAGGCAAAAATAGCAACACCTGAACTACTTTAACAACAACTTGCATTCAATGCTATTTTTTTTCACGGTGCTTTTTTGTAGATGTGCTCTATTATCAGAGAAAGTAACATTATGCAAGGAAACTGCAAACTTTGACACCCCAAAAGCAATGTGGTACTGAAGGACAGCAATTTAAATTTTAAAAAAAACTGCTCTGCACACAACTAAGATATACTACACTGGCATTTTCAAAGGATGTTGATGGAAATTACAATACAGACCAAGTTCATTTAGCCCGTCGTGCTTGTGCCGGTGCCAGCCCTTTAATCGAGTTTTCCCTATCCTTCCATATTCTTCCTTTTCAAATACCTATTTAATTCTATTTTAAATAACATTATGGTGCCTGCCTCAATAGATACTTGTGATTAAACATTCCTTGTTATCATAATGTGAAAAACTTCCTTCCAGTGATAACCCTGAGTCTAGCCCGGTACCAATTTACTAACCACTGGAAATAAGCTTTTACTGTTTACCTTTAAAACACCTTCCATAATTTTGAAAACCCAAATTACATTCCCCTTAATTTTCTCTGTTTCAATGGAAAAAAAACACCAATTTTTTGAGCCTTTCTTCATAAATTTAACCTTTAATTCCCAATATTATTCTTTGTTGTATTCTTTCCATAGCTCTAATATTCTTTCTATAATGAGGTGTCAAGAACTGTCCAGTGGTATTTCACACAGGGTCTGGAACCCCTACTATTCACAATATTTGTGAATAGGCTGTAGTAGTATTACATTTTCTAATAATACAAAGGTGCATGTGCAGGTAATGAAAGAACGATTATCTTCAGATAGTCTCGGACCAATTATGCTGAAATATAGCAGATAAGATTTTAATTATAGATATAGGATTGTGCATATAGGAAGAGATAACAGTAAACATGTATAAGATGAACTTTGAGATGAATGTGTGGAAATGGGCAACATCTAACCCCACAGGGATACATCAAGTGCTCCCCACGCAGGGAGGGCACCACTAGAAATTCAAGGAAGGGTGGCCCATCCAAATTTATCTTTAGACAAATTAAACCAAAACAGTGAAGTCAGGAGAAGTCAAAACAAAAATACCACCTGGTGCCCACCAGTCATGGAAGGCATCCGGTTAATCAGTAGACACTGCATGTTGGCATTCAAGGGTCACTTGGGCATGAATCAAATCGTGAAATCTAGGCAGTGAAATCCCGCTTGATGATCCTATGCTTTCTGGACCTGTGGCTGGCAGAATTTTCCAGGCCCAGGAGTAGACATGGCAGGAGGACCACCAATCTGCTCACCATGTGACCAAAAATAAACAGTGACTTGTCCTCCACTGGCAGAGGCTGAAAATGAAAAGAATTTGGGTGATCAATAACCATACCCTGAAGGTAGGTAGTATGAGACAGCTGCATAAGCAAATAACCAAAATCAGTTACTGCAGTGCATCTGGAGGGCAATGGATTACAAGTCAGTACCTTATATTGGTATTGTACAGATCAATGGCAATGCCAATTTTAGAATAAGATGCTGTTTTAATGACTACCTCAAAAACCATTAGATGCATTAGAAAGGGCTCAGGTGAGAATGATCAGGATGATTCAAGGACTACAGCGGCTAAGTTATGAAGAAAGGCTTAAGTCACTAAACTTAATTTTCAATGATCGGTGTACCTGAACCGGAAGTCCATTTGGACATCCACTGTTTTTAACTTTTTACCATTTAGAAAGTACCCTGTTCTATCCTTTTTTGATCCAAAGTGGATGACCTCACATTTGTCTACACTGAATTCCATTTGCCACAGTTTTGCCCATTCACCTAATCTATCAATAACGCTTTGTAATTTTATGTTTTCATCTACACTGCTTACAATGCCACCAATCTTTGTGTCATCGGCAAACTTAGATATGAGACTTTCTGTGCCATCATCTATGTCGTTAATAAATATTGTAAATAATTGAGGCCCCAAGACAGATCCCTGCGGGACTCCACTAGTCACATCCTGCCAATGTGAGGACCTACCCATAATCCCTACTCTCTGTCGCTTTTCGTTCAGCCAACTTCCGAACCAAGTCCGTACTTTTCCCTCGATTCCATGGGCTTCTATGTTACCTAACAGTCTCTTATTTGTGACCTTATCAAATGCCTTCTGGAAGTCCATATAAATAATATCCATTGACATTCCCCTGTCCACTACTTTAGTCACCTCTTCAAAAAATTCATTCAGATTTGTCAGGCACGATCTACCTTTCACAAATCCATGCTGGCTCTTTCTGATTAACTGAAAATTCTCGAGGTGTTCAGTCACCCTATCCTTAATTATAGACTCCAGCATTTTCCCCACAACAGATCTTAAGCTAACTGGTTGATAGTTCCCAGGTTTCCCTCTCTCTTCTTCCTTAAAAAGCGGAGTGATATGTGCAATTTTCCAATCGAGAGGGACAGTTCCTGATTCGAGAGAACATTCACCCCCTCAAGGCTGTTACACAGGAAAAGGAGGAGTCCATTCAGCCCTTTTATCCAGGAACTGGAGGCCAATCAACCTCTCGAGCCTGTCGGATAGCAACAGGAGGAGGCCATTCAGCCCCTCGATACTGTTATACGGGAACTGAAGGCCATTCAGCATCATGGTCCTATTACATTGTGTCCCTCGAGCCTGTTTCACAGGAACTGGACGCCATTCAGCTACTCGAGCCTGTTAAGTGGGAAGAGGAGGCCATTCAGCCCCTCGAGCATGTTATACAGGAACTGAAGGCCAATCAGCCCCTCGAGCATGTTAGGTAGGCACAGGAGGAGGCCAATCAGTCCCTCGATTCTGTTACATGGGAACAGGTGGAGGCCATTCAGCCCCTCGAGAAAGTTACATAGGAACAGTAATACACCATTCAGCTCGTTGAGCCTGTTCCGCCATTTAATTAGATCTGCATCTTAACTTCATTCAACCGCCTTGGTTCCTAAATCCGTAATAGTTTTGCCTAACAAAAATCTAGCGATCTCTGTTTCGAAATTTCGTCTTGACCCCCCGCCTCAACAGACTTTTGTGGGAGAGAGTTCCAGATTCCCACTACCCTTTGTGTGAATAAGTGATTGCTGACATCAACCCTGCACGGCCGAGCTCTATTTTTACCATTGTTGTCGATGACCCACCAGAGGAAATCGTTTTTTTCTCTATCTACCCTATTAGTTCCTTTAATCATCCTAAACACCTCAATTAGATCATCCCATAATCTTCTATATTCAGGGGAATACAAGCCTTGTCCATGCAACCTGTCCTCATCATTTAACCCTTTTAGCTCCGGTATAATTCTGGTGAATCTGCGCTGCAGCCCTTCCAAGGCCAATATATCCTTCCTGAGGTGCAGTGCCCAGAACTGAATGCAGTCCTTCAGATGGGCTCTAACCAGAGCTCAGTACAGCTGGAACATAACTTCCACCCCTTTATATTCCAGCCCTCGAGAAATAAAGGCCGACATTCTTTTAGCCTTTTTAATTATTTTTGTAACTGTCCACTAGCTTTTAATGATTTCTGTACTTGGACCCCTAAATCTCTCTGCTCCTCCACAGTTCCGAGCTCCTCACCATTTAGAAAACTCTCTGATCTATCTTTCTCAGATCCGAAGTGGATAACCTCACATTTCCCCTCATTGAACTCCATTTGCCACAGTTTTACCCACTCATTTAATCTCTCAATATCCTGGGAATGTTTGGTGCCTTTGTTTGGTTGGAGAATGATTTATATCAGATCGTTATTTTTAAAAAAATAGGATTGATTTGTAATTTGTATGGTTTGAACAAGATCATTGTTCCCCGATCAGTAAAATATCTGTGTTTTTCAGATAGTGGCGACAGTTCAGAGATAGTTGCCTTTTTGCCGACTTTCATGAAGTGAAATTTTGCTGATTTCAAATCAGCTGTATTTCTAAGCTTGAAAAAGCAGCTCCTCTGTTAGGTGAGGCTTCACTCCCAATGTATCAGCGTTTCCGCTTGTCCTGATATCAATGTAACATTTGAAGGGCTCCAGGTAATGAACAGTGAAACCTCTTCAGATTATCTCAGCCCACTCGTTCCATCCAGTGCCTAATAGTGCCTGCTCTTCAGAGGGTGACAGATTCACATTACACGAGACCTTGTTTTAGACTTTAACTGCCCAACAAATTGATGAAACAATAAGAGAACAAACAAATAGTAGCAGCAAGACAACAGTTTTACTGTAAAGCTCAACGAGATCCTTACTGCAAAAGAAAATAATAAATAATTCACAAATACTGTACGAAACTGTGAGAGAACTTTCGAACATTCTGGTTCTTTGTTGTCATTTTTTCACTAACTATGGAAACTGTCGACCTGATTAACATTCTCAGAGATTCCAAACAGACTCACCAGTTTGAAAAGGACAGGCTGATAAATGGTTTCAAAACAGTGACTGGGAGCCAGTCATTTTAAGCAATGGTCTGTTTAATTCAAAAGAAGCTTCCAATCAGAACTGGAGGAGAAGAAATTACCCCGGAGGTTTGTATCTGAATCAAATGTTTGACTTTGTGAGGTCAGGCTGCCTTTAAGAGGTGCAGCCTGCCTTTCAGAGGTGCAGCCTGCCTTTAAGAGGTGCTGGCCACTTACGCAATATCGTGGCCCCCTGCTGGTGAGAAGCCGCTCAACAGCTCAGCCAGGCCTGACTGCTCGCAGGAATCAGGGAAATCACCAGACAGCACCAATCTCACGGGCTGTCTGCATCTCAATGACCGGGTGCAGGTTAATCACGTGGGGGTTAATCGACCCCCGCGCCCGGATTCGGGGATTATCGAATTTAACCCCGTACTTATCTTGATATATATTTTACATAGAATATAGCGCGGCACAGAAACAGGCCATTCAGCCCATCTGGGTCAAGAAGTTCCCCTGAATTTCTTATTTGACAACAACTTCTGGAGTAGAAAATATTATACAATATATAATCAAATATTATATGTATGTATATTTAACATCGAATGTACAGTACAGCACAGTACCGTGTCCATTCGGCCTGACTACTATTTCTGTTTTACAACACCACATCTTTATATAAAATACAATACAATATATCTTTATATAAATATTACATAGAATTCAGCACGTCACCGAAACAGGCCATTCGGCCCATCTGGATAATTAAATATCCCACAGTGTTCCCACAGTGACCAAGTGATCCCACAGTGCACCCAGTGATAGTGCCCCATTGATCCACGGTGTCCCAGTGATCTAAAGTGCACCCAGTGGTCCCACAGTGATTGCAGAGTGAACCATTGATACCACAGTGCATTCGTGATATTGCTCCAGTCATGCACAGTGTCCCAATGATCCACAGTGCACCCAGTGATCCCACAGTGCACGCAGCGTGACCCAGTGATTCCACGGTGCCCCCAGTGTCCCCACCGTGCACCCAGTGATTCCACGGTGCACCCAGAGGTACCAGTATCCAAACTGCATTTGTGTAAACGTTGGAGAGACTTTATTTACATACAACAACTTGTGCTTATGAAATAACGTGTTTTATATATATATATATATATTACATATTACATGGAATGGGTAATTAAATTCCTCCTGCAACACCATGAAGCTGAAATGAAATGGCGGCCATTAAGGCGGTCAACTTAAACAAAGTGGTCGCCAGTGTCCCAGCGCTCCCACATTAACCCAATGATTCCACAGTGTCCCACTGATCCCACAGTGTCCCAGTGATCCCAAAATACCCAAGTTAACCTGAAGTGTCCCAGTGATCCCACAGCAACCTGTGACCCCACAGTGCTCCCATTGATCCCACAGTGACCCAGACAAAACTCACGTGAGTCCCATTGGGTGCAACCTGTGTCAAAGGCCTCGGTCAGTGCCCTGTGGAGAGAAAGCCTGTAGTTTGTGGTTAACTTACAGTTTGTGGCTTTTTCCAATCAGCCAAAGAGTTCATACAAATTCATGACATTCAAAAGAGTCAAAGCAAAAAGCTTTTTAAAAAACCGAACGCACGGCAAGATCCCTCATCAGTTACAGGGACAATCTCTCAGCAACATTCAATTACACAGAAACAAAGCCCAGTTTATAAAGGAGAAGAATCTAAGTAGTAAAAGATTGAGAGACAATCTTAATCGATAACAACTTGTATTTATTTCTTACAGCAACTACTACAACATCAATTTGCATTATTACATATATATGTATTTGCATAATACAACTACTATTACAAAGCCTCCATAAAGGATGTGGGGAAAGAGCAAAGGGGGAAATGGGACGAATTCGACAGCCCTTTCAAAGAGCTGGCACAGGCACAGTGGGGCGAAAGGCCTCCTCTTGTGCCATAGTTACCATGAAACCTTAAATCTATGAACAACAACTTCAATGTCATGAACCTGAAACACAATGGACACCAGTAAGGCAGTCATCTTACTGAGGGGCAAGCTGGACATCTTACTGAGGGGCAAGGCAGCAATTTAACTGAGGGGCAAGGCGGCCATTTAACTGAGGGGCAAGGCGGCCAAATTACTGGGGGACAAGATGGTCATATTGAACAAATTGGCCGCCATGAAGCTTAAACAAATTGGGCGCCTTGATCCTGAAACCTAATGGCCACCAATAAGGCAGCCATCTTACTGAGGGGCAAGATGAAGCAAGCTGTGTTGTGAGACCCGGAGAGGGTTCATTTGCTGTTCCTGTTAAATCACTGTTGAACGATAGTTAAAGATACAAACGGAGTGAGACTGGCACTAGCTGGTGTTTAACATAAATACAGCGGAGCGGTGAGGAAATCAAGGACCAAAATGTGAACATCTGCAAAAAAATGGATTAACATTTGGTTATTTGGACGTAATGCGTCTGGAGAAGGAAAGACCAGGCATTCGGAGGAAAGGTCAAATGAGTCATTTTGTGTCGTGTTTGCAATTCTAGCTTCTATTAAATAAATCAGAGTAAAATTGGTCTCAATCTGAATGCAGTTCTGATCTAGGATTTGGTTCATTTCTCCATTATTCATATTTTTCTTTAATCTGAAACAATAACCGGACTTGTAACAGTAACATAACAGGAGAGTGCTGCGGGACTCTGCCCAGTTTGGTAAGACAGCAGAAGGGGTAAGAGTACATTATGATTTATTACAGAATCCCAGCAGCTCACTGGGAAAGTTACACATGGTAGAGATGGAGGAATAAAAAGGTGCAAAGTGATTTTACACTTTAATTTGGGGCAGTGCCTTTTTATCTCCAAAAGGTTAAAATTTATATTTAAATAATGGGCTCTTTCTCCTCAAGAAACTTCAGGCACAAACCATGGCTTTATGAACAAAACAATCATTTATTATTCTTAATGCACTAGAAAATTTTACATTTGAATTTAATCAACATCTTGGGATTATACCCGATTTAGAATTGCTTTAACACCAATGAAACTACACATTCTGAATTCCCAAAATGCATAACCGTTTGGAAATCCAATGTCTATCTTCCACTAAGCTGATAACGAAAGTTATATCCTTATGGTTGACTCAAGCTTGCCTGGAAGATTCCAGGCGTTTTGATGGATCCTGTTGTAGTGTCGCCTGCCTTACTCTGGCATCCAGGTCATCTGCTTCACAGGCAACCTGTAAACCATCATCGAGGCATCAAGCTGGGAGGTTGCGAGCAGTCATGAAGATTCCAGGTGAGGTGGTGCTGCCAGGAAGCGAAATGTGAGTTTGGAGCAGCAGTGGTGGATCTGTGTCTCTCCCCACTCAACTTCTGCCCAGCTTCTTTGTAACATAGAACCACACCTCTGGGGCGTTAGCTTATCAAAAATAGTTTCCTACAAATACAACCCAAGATTGATTGACACTTCACTTGTTTTCTCTCAGTGTCCACAACGTAACCAAGTCAAGCCGGCAGGAGTTCAAACCATCTCCAGCCCTCCTGGAATCGTTATTATTGCGATGGTGATCTATCCTCTGCTGTGTGATCTTTCACAACGTGTCGTTAACAATCCTTCTAACAGCCCTTTCTCCTTTTAATCGTCCTTTTCCTTCAGACATGCTGAAGCCGATTTAATCTCAGGCTTTCGTTTATCAGATGATTTTTTTACGACACAGAGCAGCTGGGAAACTCCTGCAGTAAGTAATGGTTAGGGTCAGGTACACAAGGCTGGGTGACTTTGTTGTGCAGCCTCCCGGCATCACCTCTCTCCTTGTTTCTCTCTGTGGATCTACTTTTCCGTTTTCCTTCTTTCTATCTGTCTCTTCCTCCTTCCCTTTCCATCTGTCTTTGTATCATTCTGATGCTTCTCACTCTCTCCAGCACTGCTTCTGTCTACTTCTTTCTCTCTGTTTCGATTTGAATTCTCGAACTCTTCTTTGCATCTGTTTCTGTATTTCATTCCATCTCTCTCAGTCTCTGTTTTAATATTTGTATTTCTCCCCATCTCTCCTGTTTTCCATTTTCTCCCTGCTTCCTGTTCCTCTTTTTCTCTTTCTCTTTGTCGTTTTATGTCTGACACTCTCTTGCTCTGAATCTTGCTCAGTCTCTAGTTATTTTGAATTGATTTCTTCTGTCTATTAACCTCTCCTCTCCTTTGTAATTATTTGGCAGTGTCTCTCTCTCATGATATATGGAGAAAGAAAGTATAAATATATATATATGTATATATATATACTTTCTTTCTCTCTTTATTTTTCTCTCTTGTCTTAATAACTTACTCTTTATTTCTCTCCGTCTCTGAATAACTCTGTCTCTGCCTCTCTTTATTTCTGCACTTTTCTAATTGGTACATTTATGTTGTCCTTGTGTTCTCTCTCTGTTTGTCCTTCTCTCTGTCTCTCGTCTCTCTCCCTCTGCCTCTCTATCTATCTGTTTATTTCGCTTTCTCTGCCCTCTCTGTCTCTCATTCTCTCTGTGTCTCTCTCTCCCTGCCTCTCTCTTTGTCTTTCTCCTGGTCTCCCTCTCTGTCTCTCTCTCGGTCTATCTATGTGCCACTCTCTCTGTCTCTCTCTCTCTGTCTTTCTCTTTCCCTCGCTTCCCTCTCTCTATATCTCCCTCTCTGTCTCTCTGCCTCTCCTTCTTTCTCTCCATCTTTCTCTCCCACCCTCTCTCGCCCTTTCCCTCTCTCTTCCCCTTTGTCTCTCTTTCTCTGTCTCTCTTTCTCTGTCTCTCTCCAAATCTCTTTGTCTCTGACTCTCCCTCTCTCATTTTCTCTGTCTCCCTCTCTCTGTCTCTGTCTCTCTCCAATTCCCTCTCCCATTCTCTCCCTCTTTCTCGCTCCCTCACTCCTTCTTTCTCACTCTCTCTCTGTCTCCCGTTCTCCCCCTCCCCTCTCTCTCTCTGTCCCTCTCTCTGTCTCCCCTCTCTCTCTCCCTCTCTCCCTTCCCCTCTCCATCTTTCTCACCATTTATGTGAAGGACACACATCCTGATCAGGTCCACAGAAGTGAATTTGATTTCCAGCTTTGCCCATTTTGTCTTGCGGTCAGTTAATTAAAGTCCAGCTGAGCTCTTTGGTGCCGTCGTTTTGAACAACAATTCACGTGTTGTCTGCAAAGAAAATCCCGCCTCAATAGGTGAGATTATCAATAAAATATAATCTCAGAATCAGATTTAAGATCATTTCAGGGCTCTGTGCTGCTAATATAAAATGTACTTTCCATCCCCTGGGAAGTGTAGGGGATGGAGTATGAAATGGGATTTAGTTCTAGTGCTTGAAACCCTTCAGCGCTTTCGATGATTTCACTAAATTAACAATTTGATTGAGTGGGTATTTCACCGCGTTCTTCAGCTCCTCTCTGAATTTAGTCTGGGTCAGGACATAAATACACGTGTTTGTGCAGGAACTGAGAAGCCGCAGCATCTTTGATGTCTGTTCTGAGATATAACCAGGGTCAGTGAAGGAGTAATAAGACCGAATGTCTGCAATTCGCACATAAATGAAAAATACAACATATGTCAGCCACAACAGTATAAAACTACCCGAGATACTGAAGAGCAAAATGATGGATTTCTTTCGGTTCTCCATCTCTGGATCACTCCGATTCTCTCCATTGCTGCGGCCCCGGAGTCCCCTGCGGACTCGACTGGACATTAAAATACGCCTGACTGTCAGAACATTGAGCAGCAAAATCAGACAGAACGGGAGACAAGGGGTTAAAATGAGGTGAAACATGTCAAATGCGGCCCATGTGGGGGAAGTACGGAAGCTCAGTTTACTCACACAAAACCAGGGAGCATTATTAATTATATATAAAGGTTCATTGGTAAAGTACCAGGGGACATTCACCAAACAGCCCAGCACACTCACTGTTCCCAGAACCACAGCCGCCGTTCTCTCGGTGCAATATTTAGTTTTCAGCTTCTCACAACAAATGGCCACAAAACGATCAAAGGTGAAAGCGACCGTGAACCAAACAGAAACATTCGTGGTTACAAAACTCAAGACTATAACAAAACTACACACGGGAGTGATGTCCAGGAATGACATTGTGAAATAAATCGAAGTAATCTGACTCAATATCGGATCAGTGATAACGACCAGAAGATCGGCCACTGCCATTCCCACCAGGTAGACACTGATACATTTGGAGAGACCGCACTTTCCTCGGGACAGGATCACAATCGCCACCAAGTTAACTGTAAGAGAGAGAAAAGGAAGCAGCGAAATTATTGATCTGACCTGGAGTGAAAGCAGCAGTTTGAGAGGATCTGAGGTGAAATTTCCAGCTTTGTTGCTGCATCAAACGGTGGAAAGTGATTGATTGACCTGGGCAGCACTTTCGGTCAAAGGGATGTTTTTAAACACAATGATCAGTAATGAATTAAGAGATGGATACAGAACGTGAATGAAGTGAGCACCGGATCCACTGGAAGGGCTGGGTGAGGGCACAGTGCCGGTGGGGAATGGAGAAGGGGTATTGCACACCCGGAATCCAGCTGATTAAAGCCGGATTTGGGTTCCAGACTGATGGGGAAAAGGGGGAAGGGTGGGGAATGTGAGGGTACAGGGTGAGGTACAGCTGGTTTCTTGCTCTGGGTTAAGTGAGCCGACAGCGGCTGGCACTAAATGGGAAAGGCAGCTGGAGCCCGAGCCAGTGAGTGAGATTGGGAGGGAGACAAGGAAAAGGACATGTAGGAGCTGAACGGGAGTCAGGAGCAGATGGTTTGGGAAAGCGAACAAATTGAAGCAACGGATGAGGAGACAGAGGATTCAATGCAGTGAGAGGAGAGGCTGGGATTCATGGGGAGAGACTGCAGCAGAATGTCAGACGAAATCGAATCTATAGGTCCCACTAACACAATCCAACTATTACATTCAATAGTTCATTTCTGTGGTTATTGATATCAGGGAACCTGTGTCGTTATAAAATGTGTACAATAAATTTACTTTGTAATTCACTTGAAATTAAATTTAAAAGTATTAATTAAATCAACCTCGTTGTTTATTGAATTCACCTAACTTTAACGTACTGTATCCGAACAATTCATTACGATCAAGACATTTCTGATTATATTTTTTTCAGCAAATTTTAATTATGTTCAGTGTTAAGTTGGAAAACAAAGAACATTCACAAAAACAGACTGAGGACCTGACAGGGATATAAACATGAGGAGCGAGTCCCACAATAAAAACTCACCCAAACTGACCACATCATAATAACATATTCAAGTCATTTTTTCTCTGTGTAATTGTACTGGAAGTTTCAGCAGATCATTCTGATGAATTATTCACACCACAGCCTCTCGCTTTCGCTCTCAGTCTCCCTCTCTATCACTCACTTCACTCTCTTTCTCAAGTCCATTTTCATATCCGATTAAATCCTATCATCCTGTGCCTGCATTCTGTTCACCAGCCCCGTGTTCCACCGATCCTATTCTCAGTGTTAGTTTGTTAAATAGTGAAGCCTCTGTGGGATAGTTTAATGTTTCTACAGATCATCCAATTCTCCACCTGTTCACCTGCACTGTTCTCTTCATCCACAAATCATGGAATAAACAGAATCGAATCCCTCTCCCAGGCAGAACTCACAATAATTGAGATTCCTTCTCCAGTAATTATAGGGTATGGGGATGGATGGCGGGATTGTTCAATTTACAAAACTCCAACATCATACTTATCACCTACAGGTACATAGAAGGGCTGCTGATTCCAACAGGGACAGTGCAAATTGAGACCACAAAACATCAAAACATTTCATTTTACAGTGAAGTCCAGTGACAGTCAGTGAATTCATCCACAGTGAAGCAGAGAAGGAGATGTGAAAGAGTCAGCAGAAAACTCAGTTCAGTAACCAGACATCTGAAGCGGCGTCAGATACACACATAATGAAATAATATTTCATAACAGTGATAACCAATAAATACATTGAAATCCCAGTTAAACTGAAGCATGTTATTTGGGAGGGAGGACATTCCGCTGCCTCCTTGTAACACTGAGACCGTGAGCTGTCTCATTATCAATCACTGAAAACACATTGATGAAAACATATTCCAGGACAGGTTAGTTCCACAACAAGAAACTGTTATCAGCTCCTGATGGTCTGATACCAACTCTTAGCCCAGTACATTCAGTACAGAGAATAATCCAGTAACAATGCCAGGGTTGGATAGACAAATTCATGACAGATATAATGCAGCGCCTCAATACCGAAAGAGCAGAGACTTAACACATTCCATCATTCAACCAATAGAACAGAACAAGTGACTGTGTAAAATATGTAGGGACAAAAAACAATTTTCCAAGTACAGCAGCAGAGTTAACACCGATTTACACCATTAACAGCTGAGATAATGGCTTACCTGGAACTCCAAATGCTGCAAGAACTGGATAATAAATAAGTTCTATCTGATGGATTACTGGATATTCCATTTCTGTGAGAAGCACTGACTTCTGTTACCCTGGAAACCACAGATCCAGCAGGCACTCTGAGCTGATCCATTCCAACAAGCCCTGATTTATACAGGGGATAAGTCTCCACTGACACGGTTATACTCCTGATCATTGCTGTTAGTTACAGTCAGTTTAACAAACACATTACATTAGCAGCTTTGACTCCGCTGTAAATAATGTGGTGAATAAAACACAAACATCTCAAAGTCCACGATATTACTTAGTCAGATCTCTCTCAGGAATAAAGTTTAAATCTGATCTCATACAGGACTGATCCAACAATAATAAACGGCTTCATTTACAGCTTTTATATAACTATATTGACCATGTTCACTCCTGGTGATTCATTTATAATTTAGACAGATGTCTCCGCAGTGTGCACTGAATCCAGGGACACAAGCAGACCCGTTTCACTCTGTTCCTGCAGTTTCCCAGTTAAAATATGAATTGCGAGTCTCTGACACGAGGACAGTTAAAGGGCAGGTTGAGGATTGCAGCCTAGAAATGACTGGGTGATATTAGGGGACGGACACTGAACATGTCATATTGACATTCCTCTCTCCGCTATTTTACTGCAGATGTTTACCCGTTTATTCCACATTGGTTAACGGTTCCAGTAAAATTGGTCCCGTGTAACACCGAGCTGAGCCCATGACCCTTTTTGACCTCCATCACAAAGGCCCCGTAATTCCCTCACCCGCCTCCATTCCTTCCTCAGCCCTTTGCCATTGAAACCCTCATCAATGCCTCTGTCCCCTCCAGACTCAATTCCTCCAATGCACTCCTGACCGGCCATTCAACCTCCACCTTCTTTAAACGTGAGCTCGTCCAAAACTCTTGTCCGTGTCCAACCAGCACCAGGTCCTGCTCGGCCTCACTGACCCTCACTGGCTCCCAGTTGCATATTCATTAAATTTAAAATTCTCATCCTTGGGTTTAAATCCCTCCCCATTTCCATACCGACAGACAACCCACCCGTCAGCATCTCATTCATCGGAAACTGGCCTCTTTTGCTGGGACTCACCTCACTTGGTTCCACTCACCTATCTGATCAGAGCCAGAAGAAGCTTCTCTTCCCACCCTATCACCGTTATCTCTGATGTTTCTAAAGGTTCAATCCTTGGCTCCCTCCTCTTCCTCATCTCCATGCTGCCCTTTGGTGACACAGTCCGCAGACATGGACCAGCTTTCAGATGGACGCTGACAAAACCACCGCCTCTCTTGACCCTTCCAATATATTTGTGTTGCCAGACCCACATTCTGTTTTAGATGAGCCTCCAGTTCCTCCAGTTAAAAATTGGGAAGTCATGATCTTTGGCCCCACAATCTCCACATACTTGCCAGGGATTCCATCCTCACCCCTAGTTTTTTGATTGGTGAGTCACTTTGGATTCCAATCTCCTCAGCCTTTAGTTTATTTTTATTCTTTCTCACACTTGAATCCATCAGGGCCTCACCCCTCCCTATCTCTATAAACTACCAGTTCCGGAAGCCCCTCCCAAACATTCCGCTCCTCCACCTCTGGCCGCTTGTGCATCTGCAGTCCATTTGTCCTACTTCTGACAGCGGTGCCTTCAGCCATATCCACGCTCCTGAATGCCCTCCCTAAGCCGCTCCATCTCCATTCCTCCTTTCACGTGTCAGACGTGGCTCAGTGGGAGCAGTCTCACCTGTGAGATAGAAGTCTGTGCATTGAAGTCTAATTCCAGATACTTGAACATATAATCCCGCCTGACACTGCAGTGCAGTCCTGAGGGAGCACTCGACTATCGGAGGGTCACTACTGAGGGAGCACATTACTCTCGGAGGGTCAGTACTGAGGGAGCACAGTACTCTCGGAGGGTCAGTACTGAGGGAGTGCTGTATGGTCGGAGGGTCAATATTGAGGCAGCACAGTACTGTCTGAGGGTCAGCAGTGAGGGAGTGCTGCACTGTCGGAGGGTCGGTACTGAGGGACTGGCGCACTGCCGGATGGTCAGTGCTAAAAGAGCGCAGTACTGTCGGACGGGCAGTACTCTGGGAGCGCTATACTGTCGAAGGTGCCGACGGTACGATATTTTAAGCCGAGGGCCCATCTGCCCTCTCAGGCAGATGTAAATGATCCTACAGCAATATTCGAAAAAGAGCAGGGGAGTTCCTTCCAGTGTCCTGGCCAATATTTACCCCTCAACCAATGTTTATAAAACCGACTTTCTGGCCATTTATCTCATTGCAGTGTGTGGGAGCTTCATGTGCGCAAATTGGCTGCCACGTTTCCTACATTAACACAGCGACTACTCTTAACAATGTACTTCATTGACTATTTAGGGACGTCCAGAGGTCAAGAACGGCGCTTGATAAAAGCAAGTTCTTTCCTTCTTTCAGACCTTCCAAGAAACCCGTCTCTTGCTCAAGTTTTTGCCGTCCTTCCTACTATTTCCTCACTTGGTCAGGGGTCGTCGAAATTCTACTCTTGAAAACCAATCATATCCCCTCCGATTCTCCATTTACTTCTCCTCCTTTTACATCCTCCCGAAACCCACTCTTGACCAAGGTTTTCGCCAGTCCTCCTGATATCTTGTTATTCCTTTTACTTCTCCGTGAATCCGCTTGGGAATGTTTATTCCATTAAAGGCGGTCTGGGAATGCAAGTTGTTGTTAACTTTCATTGGAATGTGTTCATTAGTTGTCCACTGTATGAGCAAAAGTAGTTTCTGGGATCATATTCTTGTACCAGAAAGAAATTTATATCAGAGACAGACTTGCTCACATAAATAAACATTGGAAACTGCTCGTGGACACCGTTTTATTCGAACAACATAACTTGGTTTATGTTCAGGCATCGCATTGAAATCGGTTTGTACAATCGTGAGGGAACCTTTAGGGGAACCTTGATCTAATAGGAGACAAGCAACACTGACTAGGATGAAGGTTTATTAGTTATTTGCCTTTTTACTCCATGATTATAACCCGTTTTACTGCTCCCTGGGACTGATGACTATGATGAAGATTTATTAGTTACTCTATTCGGTTAAACCACATAGTTCCAGAGCAGTTTCGGTGTCCCATTATAGAAACAACATTAAAGCCATAGGGAGAGCACAGTGTAGATTCATTCGAATGAGGCCAGGGAAGGGAAACTTATTTGGAAAGACTTGAAAAAACAGGATTATTTCCATGGGAATAGAAAGGACGAGGCTTAAATCTTAAAAAAACAGTCCATTCGGCCCAACTGTTCCATTCCGGTGTATATGCTCCACACGAGCCTCCTCCTGACTTCATCTAACTCTTTCAGAATATCCTTCTGTTCCTCTCTCCCTCGTGTACTTATCCAGCTTCCCCTTAAATACATCTCCACTATTCGCCTCAACTACTCCAGGTAGGAGCAAGTTCCAAAATTCCATCCACTCTCATGGTTAAAAAGTTTCTCCTGAATTCCTTATTGGGTTTATTAGTGACTATTTTATATTGCTGAGCCCAAGTTTTGGGCGCCCCACAAGTGGAAAAATTTTCCCTCCCTCTAACATATCAAACCCCTTCCTAATTGTAAAAACCTCTATTAGGGCACTCGTCAGCCTTCTCTTCTCTAGAATAAAAATACCCAGCCTGTTCAGTCTTTCCTGATATTTATAACCTCTCAGTTCTGGTATCATTCTAGTGAATCATTTTTTGCACCTTTTCCAGTGACCATGTATCGTTTTTATAATATGGAGACCAGAACTGTTCACAGACCTGAAATGTGAAGACTGTTTCTCTCTCCACAGATGCTGCCTGACCTGTTGTGTGTGTCCAGCATTATCTGATTTAATTACAGTTTACATAGACTGGTCTAAACAAGCTCCTGTACAAGTTCAACATAATATCTCTGCTTTTCAATTCTATTCCTCTAGAAATGTTTGCATTTTTATGGCCTTCGCCCCTCAGCAAGATCGCCAGCTTGCCCCACAGTATGATGGCCGCCTTGCCCCTCAGTATGATGGCCGCCTTGCCCCTCAGTAAGATGGCCGCCTTGCCCCTCAGTGAGATAGCCACCTTGCCCCAAAGTATGATGGCCGGCTTGCCCCTCAGTATGATGGCCGCCTTGCCCCTCAGTAAGATGGCCGCCTTGCCCCTCAGTAACATGGCCGCCTTGCCCCTCAGTAAGATGGCCACCTTGCCCCTCAGTAAGATGGCCGCCTTGCCCCTCAGTAAGATAGCCACCTTGCCCCAAAGTATGATGGCAGGCTTGCCCTTCAGTATGATGGCCGCCGTGCCCCTCAGTAAGATGGCCGCCTTGCCCCTCAGGAAGAGAACCACCTTGCCCCAAAGTATGATGGCCGGCTTGCCCCTCAGTATGATGGCCGCCTTGCCCCTCAGTAGGATGGCCGCCTTGCCCCTCAGTAAGATGGCCGCCTTGCCCCAAAGTATGATGGCCACCTTGCCCCTCAGTAAGATGGCCGCCTTGACCCTCAGTATGATGGCCGCCTTGCCCCAAAGTATGATGGCCACCTTGCCCCAAAGTATGATGGCCACCTTGCCCCTCAGTAAGATGGCCGCCTTGACCCTCAGTATGATGGCCGCCTTGCCCCAAAGTATGATGGCCACCTTGCCCCAAAGTATGATGGCCGCCTTGCCCCTCAGTAAGATGGCCGCCTTGCCTCAAAGTATGATGGCCACCTTGCCCCTCAGTAAGATGGCCGCCTTGACCATCAGTATGATGGCCGCCTTGCCCCTCAGTAAGCATTGCTGGCTCCATTTTGTTTTCAGTTCAGGGCGGGAGTGAATGGTTCCCTGTTACCCACTGTGTACTGTACATGTCCAGGAGCTGACACTGTTCCATACATGGGCCGTAAAGTACCGAGAAGGAGAGACACACTGAGAGAGGCATTTTGTTTAAATGTAAAGGCACTGATTTTTTTACAGGTGTCTGTCTCAATTTTGTGTTTATTCAGGGCCACCATTTTGTGTCAACACAGCACTGGGACATTTATTACAGAGCAGCTCTCCTCACTGGGAAATAAACGCACTGTACAGAGGACAGGAAATATAAAGTGAAACACTGATACAGGTCTGAATGGAGATCAGAAATTGAACAGATAAAACACAGGTGCAGATCTCGTTGTTATGTTTAATAACTGTTTTTTTTATTCGTTCATAGGATGTGGGCGTCGCTGGCGAGGCCGGCATTTATTGCCCATCCCTAATTGCCCTCGAGAAGGTGGTGGTGAGCCGCCTTCTTGAACCGCTGCAGTCCGTGTGGTGAAGGTTCTCCCACAGTGCTGTTAGGAAGGGAGTTCCAAGATTTTGACCCAGCGACGATGAAGTAACGGCGATATATTTCCAAGTCGGGATGGTGTGTGACTTGGAGGGGAACGTGCAGGTGGTGTTGTTCCCATGTGCCTGCTGCTCTTGTCCTTCTAGGTGGTAGAGGTCGCGGGTTTGGGAGATGCTGTCGAAGAAGCCTTGGCGAGTTGCTGCAGTGCATCCTGTGGATGGTACACACTGCAGCCACTGTGCGCCAGTGGTGAAGGGAGTGAATGTTTAGGGTGGTGGATGGGGTGCCAATCAAGCGGGCTGCTTTATCTTGGATGGTGTCGAGCTTCTTGAGTGTTTTCGAGCTGCACTCATCCAAGCAAGTGGAGAGTATTCCATCACACTCCTGACTTGTGCCTTCCAGATGGGGGAAATGCTTAGGGGAGTCAGGAGGTGAGTCAATCGCCGCAGAATACCCAGCCTCTGACCTGCTCTCGTAGCCACAGTATTTATATGGCTGGTCCAGTTAAGTTTCTGGTCAATGGTGACCCCCAGGATGTTGATGGTGGGGGATTCGGTGATGGAAATGCCGTTGAATGTCAAGGGGAGGTGGTTCGACTCTCTCTTGTTGGAGATGGTCATTGCCTGGCACTTATCTGGCGCGAATGTTACTTGCCACTTATGAGCCCAAGCCTGGATGTTGTCCAGGTCTTGCTGCATGCGGGCTCGGACTGCTTCATTATTTGAGGGGTTGCGAATGGAACTGAACACTGTGCAATCATCAGCGAACATCCCCATTTCTGACCTTATGATGGAGGGAAGGTCATTGATGAAGCAGCTGAAGATGGTTGGGCCTAGGACACTGCCCTGAGGAACTCCTGCAGCAATGCCCTGGGGCTGAGATGATTGGCCTCCAACAACCACTACCATCTTCCTTTGTGCTAGGTATGACTCCAGCCACTGGAGAGTTTTCCCCCTGACTCCCATTGACTTCAATTTTACTTGGGCTCCTTGGTGCCACACTCGGTCAAATGCTGGCTTGACGTCAAGAGCAGTTACTCTCACCTCACCTCTGGAATTCAGCTCTTTTGTCCATGTTCGGACCAAGGCTGTAATGAGGTCTGCAGCCGAGTGGTCCTGACGGAACCCAAACTGAGCATCGGTGAGCAGGTTATTGGTGAGTAAGTGCCACTTGATAGCACTGTCGACGACACCTTACGTCAATTTGCTGATGATTGAGAGTGGACTGATAGGGCGGTAATTGGCCGGATTGGATTTGTCCTGCTTTTTGTGTATGAGATTTTTGGACTGGTATGCAATGTGTATCTCAGGCTGCACTAATAGAATTGATACTCTATCTTTAAATCTCATTCTACGAGGACATTCTGAACAAGTATCTAATTTGTTTCTCAGGTTTACTATCTTTCAATATTTCTCAATCTGATACTCTACCTGAGTTTTGGACTTGTATGCAATTTGTATCATATGATACACTTTTCGAATGGATATTGCATGTATTAAAGTCATGTGTGTGAGAGTTCTGGGCTCGTATTCAATTTGAATCTCGGGGTACATTATTGGGATTCATTCAGTACCTTTGAATCGGGTACCATGTGTGATTTCTATCTGGTATTTAATTCGTAGCGAATGTTGCCCTATTGTGAGATTGACACAGTGCCTTTCACTCTGAGTGTGTGATTTTGGACTGGGATTTTTGTATCTACCTGTCAGCGGGACTGAGTTAGGGGGAAATGGAACAGTGTCTGCCTCACCTACTCTGCTTGACTGTTGGATTGAAAATATGTCTCTGGAAATTGTGATCAGTGTGGGACTGACGACTTCTGCTGTCTGAGACTGTGGAACTGATGACCTGTCTGTGTCTCTGTGCTCTGTGAGTGATAATATACCTCCTGTGTGTGAGAAGGAGCTGGCTGCATTGTTCCTTCTGCCTCGGGTGGAGGAAGCATCACATTTATTCTGGATCGTTCAAGGGTTTGCCTGTGGAAAGAAAATTATCTCTTGTTACTCAGGAACATGTGAGGTAGAAAATACAGAAGTGATCAGTTTAATATCTCTCTTAATGATCATTTTGAATATCCACAAATGAAATCCAGTGATACAAACAGTGTCAGTGTCTGACTCCACTGCAGTACTGCAGCAATCAGCTTCTGCATACCAGGTGTGTTGGGCTGTTTTATAACAATTTAATGACATCCAGACACGGCCCAACCCATGCACTGATCCATGAATGGGACGACCCGATGGGGCAGGGACCTTTGCACAGGTCAGGTTTCTAATCCCCTCTCCCATGGGACTAACCGTTCAATCGAAACCAAACAGCCGCTGTTTAAAATGTGTCCTTCACACTTCTCACCTGATGCCTGCAATAGATGCTCTTTGTATAACTCCCCACATCCTTCCTGTCCGGCTCTGTTTCCACTCTTCACTGTCCAATAACAATAAACAGGGTGAGCATGGAACTAAACCAGGACCATTCACTCCTGGTTTGGGGAGAGAAAGCAGCAATGATTTTAATAGCAGGTTCTGCCCATTCTCTCTCCCTTCCCCTGGACACACCCTGTACACACACAGCCCGAGAATGACCTCTCCCTTCCCCCCTCTCACTCCATGTTCCGGGACCAGTTCCTGATCGACTCCGCCTCTTACAAACAGCCCCCGGACTGCCCCTGAACTTCCCCCGGACTCAATGCCGATCTCTGAGCCCATCTGCGGACACGGTCCCGAAGCGATGATCTGCTGTAACGAGGCTGCTCTTTGCTCCCTTCCCCCGGGGGCCGTGATCTCTCCATTCCCGACTGTTTTAAACCATCTTCTTCCGCTCACTGAGGGAATGGCGCCCACAATTCCCAATCCAAAAATCGATGGAAACTTTCCCCAATTGGAATTTTTCCGAGTCTGAGCAAAGGAATTGGGTCTGGGGGAAATGTCAGAGGGAATGGGGTCCACAGGCAGTGCAGGAACAGGCACCAGAATGGGAAACAGATGGGATTCCACCAGTGCCTAACGCTGGAATCCAGACTGACTTTACAATCTCCAACTATTAAACTAGATGTTTCCATCCCTGCTGTTTCTCTCGGAGTCTTTTGATGGGAAATGCCTTTCAGAGATAAAGTGAGCGGCTGTGAAATCAGCCAATGGATTCTCTTCATTAATGGCCCCTATAATGTGTGACTGAGAGAGGATTTCTCAAACCAATCCTGGAGAAACATGGGAGGAAAGTGGGAGTCGGTGTATTTGCTGGGACCGTGTAGGGTTAATATCAGGCAGCAACAGTCGCAGATTAATTTAACCGGAGTGAAACTGTCGGTCACTGAGAGTAATATCGAACAGCCCTGAGCTGTAAAACTGCAGATAGTACAACAGGCATTAGAGGGTTAAATGTGACCCATTGTTTCTGTCCCTCTCTGTACTGTCCCTGGGTGTGGGATTAATAGTGTTTCTGACCCTTGTACAATATCAGTGAGAGATGAGATTGCATCTTCTGTCTCTCCAACGCGATCTTTCTGGATAAAACGGCACTTTCCCGGTAAGTCTGGATCTAATACTGTTAACGTCTGTCTGTCACTGTGTCTCACCGCTCTCTCTGTCTCTCTCACCGTGTCTGCCTCCCTCTCTCTCTATGGTGCTGTATATGAAGGTGGATACTGCTATTGAGCGTGATTTGGACACAGATCGGAAGTGTAAGACTGATACTGTCTCTCTCTCTCTCTCTTCCTCTGTTGCTGGACCTGAAAGTGGGATACTGTCTGATATAAAATAGAGAGAATGAGATGTCCGGGCCGGGCCTCACTGTAACTGGGGATGTGTTCGGCTCCAGTCCCAGTTCATGGTCATAATCTTTTCACAGATTCAGGGCGAGTGTCTCTGTGAGACGGTAACACTGGTGGAGAAACTCCGCGTCATAACTCAAACCCCAACAGATGAGATTCTCCAAATAAGCTGGAATAAGGTGTTTGTGAAACGCTGAACCCGTCTGGGAGGGGATGTGTGGGGAGATAGAACAGGGAAACAGACTGAAATGGAGGAGCCGAGTTGACTTGTTATTGAATGGACTGTATTCAGACAGGAATATTAACGATTTCTCATTGTAACGGGGCTTATTTGAAAGCTTCGGGTTTTGGGAACCCTTGACTATGAAGCCCGGGTCTGTCAGGGTTTGTGCGGAGCGCTGAGGTTCGGTTCTATTATCGATAAACGGTTTGAAACTGTCGGATGGAGAGAACTGGAGGTTGAGTTAGAAGATCAGATGCCGCTCTCCGCTCTGTCACTCTGACTGTCTCCTCCCCTCCCGATTTCTCTGTTTAATCCCCCATATGGAACCAAAGCGGGTCGGTGGACTCTAAACACGGTTTACTCGTTAACAGGACGAAAGGCGAGTAATGTTCCTGATCTCCTGGGCACCAGGCAATTCACTGTTATTTGTTTCTGTACAGAGTTACATTTCAGAGACTCCCCAGTGAGTTTGATGCGTTATGTAAATAATCCAACAAAATAGAACAGAAACAGAGCGAAGCGCTGAATTCCACAGATGTAGAAAGGTTAGTCGAGCAGTTCTGGTGATTCTTTATGAGCCCAGCATGGCAAGTAGTTTAAATAAATACAAGAAACCTGGTGATGTGTGGGCTGGGGTCTATAAGTCACCGTTTAATGTACCGGATTGTGGTCACTGCCCCGACTCCAGTCCCATTAATTCCTCATCTCGTCCACAACGAGACAAAAGCAGCTCAAAGCCTCACTGGTAGCTTGATATCAGCGTCTCCCTTCAGACAGTAACCAGCCCTTTCACAGATACAGAGGGTGGCTCTGAAAAGAGCCTTTACATCCAGTTACATTGAAACTGGAGCACAGAAACAGGCCATACGGCCCAACTAGTCTATGCTGGCGTTTATGCTGCTCATGAGCCTCCTCCTTCCTTACTTCATCGAACCCTATCGGCATATCCTTCTATTCCTTTCTCACTCATGTGCTGATCTATCTTCCCCTTAAATGCCCCGATGTTATTTGCCTCAGCTACTCCTCGTAGTTGCAAGTTCCACATTCTAACCACTCTCTGGGTAAAGCAATTTCTCCTGAATTCCCTATTTAATTTATTAGCGACAATTTTATGTTTATTACCTGAAGTTTTGGACTCCCCACAAGTGGAAACATTTTCTCTACATCTATCCTAACAAACCCTATCATTATCTTAAAAACCTCGATCAGATCAACCCTCAGTCTTCTCTTTTCTAGAGAAACGAGACCCAGTCTGTTCAGTCTTTCCTGATAATAATATCCTCTCATTTCTGGTATCATTCTTGTGAATCCTGTTTGCACCTTCTCCAATGCCCCTATGTCTATAATATGGAGACGAGCCCTGTTCGCAGTCTTCCAAGTATGGTCTAAACAAGGTTCTATACAAGTTTAACATAACTTCTTTGCTTTTCATCTCTATCCCTCTAGTAATGAATCCTAGTGTTTGATTTGTCTTTTTATGACCTGATTAACCTGGGTCGCTACTTTGAGTAATTTGTGTATCTGTACCACGAGATCCCTTTGCTGCTATATCCCGTTTAGACTCTTATTATCCAAGCAGTGTGTGACCTCCTGATTCTTCATTCTGCAAGTTTATTAATGTCCTCTTGCGTTTTGATGCATTCTTCCTTTGTATTAACTAAATCCCCCAATTGGGTGTCGTCCACAAATTTTGGAATTGTACTTCCGATTCCCGAATCCAAATCGTTAATGTAAATTGTGAAGAACAGTTGTCCCAGCAACTGGAATTCCACTTCCCACCTTTTTGCCAGTCTGAGTCGCAACCCTGAAACTCTATTCTCGCCTGTCAATTTTGTAGCCAACTTCCTATCCATTCTGCCACCTGACCTGACTCCACTTGCTCTGAACTTAGCCATGAGTCTGCAATGTGGTACATTATAGAAGGCCTTCTGAAAATCCAAATATATCACATCTACTGCATTAAACTTGTCTACATTTTCTGTTCCTTCTTCAAAGATTTCAATAAGGTTGGTCCTGTCCTTTGGGTTATCAGATTAAGCCTTGGCCGGTTTACTTGCTCTTGGAGCTCACAATGCTGGTTTTCTTCGGCAGCATCACGGCCTGGATATCAGACAACACCCAGAGCGATGGTCACCCGTCCCGGCAGCTTGTTGAGCTCCTCGTCGTTACGGATGGCCAGCTGCAGGTGTCTGGGGATGATGCGGGTCTTCTTGTTTGTCCCGGGCCGCGTTGCCGGGCAGCTCGAGGATTTCAGCCGTCAGATACTCGATGCACAGCAGCCAGTTAGACCGGGTCTCCGGCACCCACACGTTCAGCATAGTTCCCCTTTCGCAGGAGCCTGTGAACACGGGTAACAGGGAACTGCAGTCCGCCCCGGGATGAGCGAGACTGGGCCTTGGCCCGAGCTTTACCGCCGGTTTTTCCTCTTCCAGACATTTAACACAATCTCACAAACACTTTCACAAAGAATGAAGAAATCCTCCCGCACTCGCCCTTCTTATACCTTCTGGAGGAGTACAGTGGGGGCACTTGTGATGAGTCTCTCTCAGAGTGTTTACACTGCCCGCTCACCCTCACTGATATTCTATCTTTGAACTGCTGTAATATTGACCATTAGTAATATTGCTGCTCCTCCTCCTTTCCCTATTTCCCTGTCCTTTTTAAAGTTCTTATGGACTTGAATATTAAGCTGCCAATCCTGCCCAATTGTTCGTCAGGTCTCTGTAATGATTTAATGGAATTATTTAACTTTACTCAATCGCTGATATGAGCTGTGGTAAAATGTATTGCCAGCTGGTCAAGTATTGCCGGTATCGACAATCTCTTCAGTCCGATTTCAGTTGAAGAATTACTGGCTGGTGTGGAATTTCCATTGATTGGGGGTTGGCTCAATCTCCTGGGCGGAAACAGGAACTGCAACAGAGCGAGAAACGATCCGTCAGAAACCAGTTCAAATGAAGAACAAAATCCAACAGCCTGCAGTGTCGGATCAGGATCTGATGTTTGGCAACTATTTTATTGTTGATTATTTTTAGCGATGGCGGTATAGTGGTGATCATAGCTGCCTTCCAAGGAGTTGACCCGGGTTCGATTCCCGGCCATCGCAGTTAAGTGTTTTTATTAGTTTATTTCCATCAGAAACTGTTAAGTTTACAATCGAATTTGATGCAGTTCAGTTGGATATTGTTTCCAAAACATAGTGCAATTATAGTAAAATATTTTCAACCTTCATTTCTTTTCCCGAAAGAAGCAAAAGAGGAATAACATGCTGGAAATACTGATTTACCAAGGGTCGAATGAGAGTGAGGAAGGGAAATGAAATGTTAGCCTTTATTGTAAGCGTGTTGGAATATGAGAGTAAGAAGGTCTTGCTGCAATTGTAGTATGAGGAAATATTGTGTAAAATTGGCCAATTTTCGGTGGAGTTTAGAAGAATGAGAGGTGATCGCATTGAAATGTATGAAATTCTTAGACGGCTTGACAGGGTCGATGCTGAGAGTCTGATTCCCCTGGCTGGAGATTCAAGAACTCGAGCTCATGGTCTCAAGATAAGGGGTCGGCCATTTCGGACCGACATGAGGAAACATTTCTTCACTCAAAGGATTATGAATCTTTGGAATTCTCTACACCCCAGAGGGCTGTGGATGCTCTGTCGTTGAGTTATATTCAAAGCTGAGATCGATAGATTTTTGGACTCGAGGGGAATCAAGGGATATGTGGATCTGGCGGGAAAGTGGAGATGAGATCGAAGATCAGCCATGATCTTATTGAATGGCGGAGCAGGCTCGATAGGCCATATGGCCTATTCTGCTGCTATTTCTTATGTTCTTATGTTGAGAGTTTATTTCCAAGTGTGCTGACGACAATAATTTATGATGTGGAGATGCCGGTGATGGACTGGGGTTGACAAATGTAAGGAATCTTACAACACCAGGTTATAGTCCAACTGTTTTATTTGAAAATCACAAGCTTTCGGAGGCTTTCTCCTTCGTCAGGTGAGTATGGGATTCCATGGAAGGTGACTGCATTTATCGTCAGAGAACACAACCTGGTGATTACAGATAATCTTTCCAACTGCCCGTTGTCAAGGCAATCAACGTGTTCGGACAGATAGATGTAACCGACAGGACCACCGAATATACAAACGGCCAGAACAAAAGACAGAGAGAGAGAGAGAGAGAGAAACTTCCGAAAGGAAGAGAAAGACAGAGAATGACCCGTTGTATTAATAACAGAGAACTTATTTTCGCTGGTGGGGTTACGTGCAGCGTGACATGAACCCAAGATCCCGGTTGAGGCCATACTCATGGGTGCGGAACTTGGTTATCAATTTGTGCTCGACGATTTTGCGTTGCTGCATTTCTCGAAGGCTGCTTGGAGGCGAGTGTAAAGCGACCATTGTGAAGGGCAAGGTTGGGCTAATAACTGGGGAATTAGCTCAAATAGTAGAGCGCTTGCTTAACATGCGAGAAATAGCGGGATCGATGCCTGTATTTTCCCTCACTTCTTTATCTTGGGGTTTTGCAGCGAAACAAAAATGGTGTCAGTTTTCAGCAAATCCATGACCCACGGAAAGCCAAAGCTTCGATAAAGAGAACTCAAGGGGCGATAAATCATTTGGTGTGCTGCAGTCAGCAAAAGTTTTTGATTTTTGTGTTAAGCAAAGATGGAAAGATGAAGTGAGACATGGAAAAAGCTTCACAGGTCCTGATATCTTTTCTGTGGTTTGAACTCAGCATTTCCAAAGATAATAAAACTGATGAATTCCCTGCTGTGTGAGGAGCGCACGAACGGCGGAGACTGCCAGGCAGCACTGACAAGTTGGTCAGTTTACAAGCTATCTAAATTCATAAAGTCATGGACAGTTTGCAAAAACAATCCAGTCAGGTTGGAGTTGACCAGACAATCTTCTGATTTGTCATCAGACACGATATCCGCTGCTCCAATGGCCTTGGTTGTGCAGAGAAAGTAGCAGCTCACACTGCCACAGCGCTGCGGCATGTGCAGGAACCGAGTCAGTCTCGGTCATGCACACGTGACTCCACGAGTCCGGGAGTGTCAAAAGGCGCACAGTGAACATTTACCAAAGAGAGCAATCTTTGTTGCTTGCCTTCGATCGTTCAGCTGGTACAGCGGAGGACTGCAAAACAATTAACAGATAAAAGTCATCCTTAGGTTTCTGGTTGGAACAAGCGAACGTGCTTTTGGAGTAAGCAGAAATTAGCTCAATGCCGTTTTCTTTACTTTACAGACAGCCAAAAGCTTAACATGTTGGCGCTGAGGCACAGGAGACCTCCTTTCCTGTCTGAAACCAAAAGCTTTTTGTGTCTGTCCGAAAACGGCTGTTTTGCTCGAGCGCTCGCTGAGCATGTGAAAAGTAGCGAGATCGATGCCCGCATTCTCCACTCACTTTTTTACCTTGGGCAATTGTCCCGAAACAAAAATGGTGTCAGTTTTCAGCAAATCCAGAACCCACGTCAATCCTCAGCTTTGATAAATAGAGATCAAAGAGCAGCAAATCTTTTGGTGTGCTGCAGTAAGCAAAAGTTTTTGATTCTGGTATTTAGCAAAGATGGAAAGATGAAGTGAGACATGGAAAAAAGCTTCACAGGTCCTGGTATCTTTTCTGTGGATTGAACTCAGGATTTACAAAGTTAATAAAACTAATGCACTCCCTGCTGTGTGAAAAGCGCACGAACGGTGGAGACTGCCAGGCAGCACTGCCAATTAGGTTAGTTTGCAAGCTATCTAAAGTCATAAATAATGGGCAGTTGGCAAAAACAATCCAGTCCGGTCGGAGTTGTCCAGACAATCTTCTGATTTGTCATTAGACACGATATCCACTGCTCCACTGGCCGAGGGTGTGCAGAGAAAGTAGCAGCTCACACTGCCACAGCGCTGCGGCATGAGCAGGAAATGAGTCAGTCTCGGTCATGCACACGTGACTCCACGAGTCCGGGAGTGTCAAAAGGCGCACAGTGAACATTTACCAAAGAGAGCAATCTTGGCTGCTTCCCTTCGATCGTTCAGCTGGTACAGCGGAGGACAGCAATACAATTAACAGATAAAAGTCATCCTTAGCTTTCTGGTTGGAACTAGCGAACGTGCTTTTGGAGTAAGCAGAAATTAGCTCAATGCCGTTTTCTTTACTTTACAGACAGCCAAAAGCTTAACATGTTGGCGCTGAGGCACAGGAGACCTCCTTTCCTTTCTGAAACCTGAAAGCTTTTTGTGTCTGCCAGAAAACGGTTGTTTTGCTCGAGCACTTGCTTCTGCTCACCAGCAGGGAGTGCCTTTGAGTAACAACGCGTCAAACCGCGCTCACTTTCAGGCAAATAAGCCTTCCATCAGTCAGACAGACAGACAGACAGACAGAGCTCTCGCTGTTTCCTCAAGCTCGGGCTGCTGTTCTTTTCCGATGACCTTGTCTGCCTTCCGCAGGCTCGGGCTCTTCTCAGCATCATTCACGATGACTGTGCCTTCCCGTTCTGCTGTTACTCAATTGCGAACACTCGTTACCGCGGATTGGAGCAAAGTATTGAATGCATTCAGGGAGTTGGCACTTCGCGGCGCTGCCTGGAGACGAATGTTAAGCGATTATTGTGAACGGCAAATTCACTGCCTCAACTGGGGAATTAGCTCAAATGGTAGAGTGCTCGCTTAGCATGCGAGAAGTAGCGGGATCGATGCCCGCATTCTCCACTCACTTTTTTACCTTGGGCAATTGTCCCGAAACAAAAAGGGTGTCAGTTTTCAGCAAATCCATTACCCACGTGAATCCTAATCTTCGATAAAGAGAGGTCAAGGGGTAATAAATCTTTTGGTGTGCTGTAGCAAGCAATAGTTTTTGATTTTCGTGTTTCGCAAAGATGGAAAGATGAAGTGAGACATAAAAAAAGCTTCATGGGTCCTGGTCTCTTTCTTGCGGATTGAACTCAGGATTTACAAAGTGAATAAACCTAATGCATTTCCTGCTGTGTTAAAAGCGCACGAACGGTGGAGACTGCCAGGCAGCACTTCCAATTAGATCAGTTTGCAAGCTATCAAAAGTCATAAGGTAATGGACAGTTCGCAAAAACAATGCAGTCAGGTTGGAGTTGACCAGACAATCTTCTGATTTGTCATTAGACACGGTATCCACTGCTGCATTCGCCTCGGGTGTGCAGAGAAAGTAGCAGCTCACACTGCCACAACGATGCGCCATGAGCAGGAACCGAGTCAGTCTCCGTCATGCACATGTGACTCCACGAGTCCTGGAGTGTCAAAAGGCGCACAGTGAACATTTACCAAAGAGAGCAATCTTTGCTGCTTCCCTTCGATCGTTCAGCTGGTACAGCGGAGGACTGTAATAGTATTAACAGATAAAAGTCATCCTTAGCTTTCTGGTTGGAACGAGCGAACGTGCTTTTGGAGTAAGCAGAAATTAGCTCAAGGCCGTTTTCTTTATTTTACAGACAGCCGACAGCTTCACATGTTGGCGCTGAGGCACAGGAGACGTCCTTTCCTTTCTGAAACCAAAAGCTTTTTGTGTCTGCCCGAAAACGGCTGTTTTGCTCGAGCACTTGCCTCTGCTGATCAGCAGGGCGTACCTTTGAGTAACAACGCGTCAAACCGCGCTCACTTTCAGGCAAATAAGCCTTCCATTCTTCAGTCAGACAGAGCTCTCACATTTTCCTCAAACTCGGGCGGCTGTTCTTTTCCGATGACCTCGTATGCCTTCCGCAGGCTCGGGCTCTTCTCGGCATCATTCACGGTTACTGTGCCTTCCCGTTCTGCTGTTGCTCACTTGCGAATACTCGATACCGCGTATTGGAGCAAAGCATTGAAAAAATTCATGGAGGTTGCAATTCGTGGCGCTGCTTGGAGGCGAGTGTAAAGCGACTATTGTGAAGGGCAAATAGATCCGCCAAACAGGGGAATTAGCTCAAATGGTAGAGCGCTCGCTCAGCATGCGAGAAGTAGCGGGATCGATGCCCGCATTCTCCACTCACTTTTTTACCTTGGGGAATTGTCCCGAAACGAAAATGGTGTCAGTTCTCAGCAAATCCAGAAGCCACGTCAATCCTCAGCTTCGATAAAGAGAGGTCAAGGAGCAGCAAATCTTTTGGTGTGCTGCAGCGAGCAAAAGTTTTTGATTTTGGTGTTTAGCAAAGATGGAAAGATGAAGTGAGACATGGAAAAAAGCTTCACAGGTCCTGATATCTTTTCTATGGATTGAACTCAGGATTTACAAAGTTAATAAAACTAATGCACTCCCTGCTGTATGAAAAGCGCATGAACGGTGGAGACTGCCAGGCAGCATTATCAATAAGGTAAGTTTGCAAGCTATCTATAGTCATAAAGCAATGGACAGTTGGCAAAAACAATCCAGTCAGGTAGGAGTTGTCCAGACAATCTTCTGATTTGTCATTAGACACGATATCCACTGCTCCACTGGTCTCGGGTGTGCAGAGAAAGTAGCAGCTTGCACTGCCACAGCGCTGCGGTCTGAGCAGGAAATGAGTCAGTCTCGGTCATGCACACGTGACTCCACGAGTCCGGGAGTGTCAAAAGGCGCACAGTGAATATTGACCAAAGAGAGCAATCTTGGCTGCTTCCATTCGATCGTTCAGCTAGTACAGCGGAGGACTGCAATACAATTAACAGAGAAAAGTCATCCTTAGGTTTCTGGTTGGAACTAGCAAACGTGCTTTTGGAGTGAGCAGAAATTAGCTCATGGCCGTTTTCTTTACTTTACAGACAACCAAAAGCTTAACATGTTGGCGCTGAGGCACAGGAGACCTCCTTTCCTTTCTTCAACCTGAAAGTTTTTTGTGTCTGCCCGAAAACGGCTGTTTTGCTCGAGCACTTGCCTCTGCTCACCAGCAGGGCGTACCTTTGAATAACAACACGTCAAACCGCACTCATTTTCAGGCAAATAAGCCTTCCATCAGTCAGTCAGACCGACAGACAGACAGAGCTCTCGTTGTTTCCTCAAGCTCGGGCTGCTGTTCTTTTCCGATGACCTCGTCTGCGTTCCGCAGGCTCGGGCTCTTCTCGGCATCATTCACGATTACTGTGCCTTCCCGTTCTGCTGTTGCTCAATTGCGAACAATCGAGACCGCGGATTGGAGCATTGAATGCATTCAGGGAGGGGGCAATTCGTGGCACTGCCTGGAGACGAATGTTAAGCGATTATTGTGAAGGGCAAAGTCACCACCGCAACTGGGGAATTAGCTCAAATGGTAGAGTGCTCGCTTAGCATGCGAGAAGTACTGGGATCGATGTCCGCTTTTTCCACTCACTTTTTTTACCTTGGGGAATTGTCCCGAAACAAAAATGGTTCCAGTTTTCAGCAAATCCATAACCCACGTGAATCCTGAGCTTCGATAAATAGAGGTCAAGGGGCAGTAAATCTTTTGGTGTGCTGCAGTCAGCAAAAGTTTTTGATTTTGGTGTTTCGCAAAGATGGAAAGATAAAGTGAGACATGGAAAAAAGCTTCACGGGTCCTGGTATCTTTTCTTTGGATGGAACTCAGGTTTTGCAAAGTGAATAAAACTAATGCATTTCCTGCTCTGTGAAGAGTGCACGAACGGTGGAGACTTCCAGGCAGCACTTCCAATTAGGGCAATTTGCAAGCTATTAAAAGTCATAAAGTAATGGACAGTTTGCAAAAACAATCCAGTCAGGTTGGAGTTGACCAGACAATCTTCTGATTTGTCACTGCTGCATTCGCCTCTCGGGTGTGCAGAGAAAGTAACAGCTCACACTCCCACAACGATGCGCTATGAGCAGGAACCGAGTCAGTCTCGGTCATGCACATGTGACTCCACGAGTCCGGGAGTGTCAAAAGGCGCACAATGAACATTTACCAAAGAGAGCAATCTTTGCTGCTTCCCTTTGATCGATCAGCTGGTACAGCGGAGGACTGTAATACAATTAACGGATAAAAGTCATCCTTAGGATTCTGGTTGGAACCAGCGAACGTGCTTTTGGAGTCAGCAGAAATTAGCTCAAAGCCGTTTTCTTTACTTTACAGACAGCCTACAGCTTAACATGTTGGCGCTGAGGCACAGGAGACCTCCGTTCCTTTCTTCAACCTGAAAGCTTTGTGTGTCTGCCCGGAAACGTCTGTTTTGCTCGAGCACTTGCCTCTGCTCACCAGCAGGGCAAGTGCACCTTTGAGTAACAACACGTCAAACCGCACTGACTTTATCACGAACAGAAGACAAACACACGTCTTCGTTCAAAAACCACCCTGCAGGTGGACACGGAGTGAGATAAACACAGGGCAGAGATGCAGACAGTATCCGTAAACATCGGGAAGTAGACAAGAGAAATAGATTGAGCGCTTTGTTATCAGAAAAATGTCTGAACCTCCACGGTCAATGAAAGGGCTTTTGTTGGTCGGTTTCCCATTGAACCGGATAATTCGGGAGAATTTGGTAGATGTTTGGTTTGGTTCCCTTGACCCCACCAGCGGAAAAGGTTTATCGATCCCACCCGACAACTCGTTTTAAAAGCCACTCTGTCCAAAGCAAATGTATCCTTCCAGATTAAAAGGGAATAAAACTTGAAAAGAGCGTCACTGTGGATCAGTTTTCTCTCACTAAAAGTAAACTGTTTAATGAAGTAAAAGATGCACTTTCCAAAGAATCAGGGAACAGCCACTGTCTCCCTTTTTGGCAGGAGAAGAAAATCGATGTGGATGTTTATGGAGACCAAGTTCCAACATAATGTTCTACCCGGAATCGAACTGGGGACTTTTTGTTTACAAAGCAAACGTGATAACCGCTACACTACAGAAATGGATAATATTTCACTAAACAATGGGCAACTGAATGGTGTCCTCTCTCTGCTCGCAGTTGGAATGTGTTGTTTCAAGTGCAGCAAGAGATACAGACAGTGGCTGTTCCCCCTTTGCTTTAAAAACTCTCAGGGTGGTGGGTTTGAGCCCACGTTGGGCGAGTACCGTTTTAAACTTTTGTGCTGCTTCCACCGGTGAGCCCCAGCTCTGACACTTCCCCCACCCGCCTCTGTCTCACCGCGCACGATGGGGCCGCGCCCGGGCTGAATCTCTCCAATTAGGTTTCCGCCCCTGTCGCAGCATGAAATGGTCCTTATCAAAGTCACAAATGATACCCTATGTGACTACCACCATGATAAACTATCCCTCCTCATCCTTCTCAAATACAATATCTCACCGAGCTGTTATGCTGTTAGACTAGTTTCCTCTCTCTGCTCTTATTTGGAATATGTTGCTTTTCCGTCTGACAACACTTGGTATCATCGTATTATGTTAGTCCACAAGAGGAGATCATTCGGCCCGTCGTGCCTGTGCCGGGTCAAACGCACATTTTCGTTCAAAATTCGTTCAGGAATAGATTGAGTGCTTTGTTATCAGAAAATTGCCTGAACCCCGACAGTCTACAGCTTTCCACCTCGATATCAACCACACGGCCTATTTTTGTGTCACCCGCAAATTTCTTCATCATGCCCCCTACGTTTAAGTCTAAATCGTTAATGTATACCACAAAAAGCAAAGGACCAAGTACCGAGCCCTCAGGCACCCCACTGGAAACAGCCTTCCAGCCGCAAAAACACCCATCGACCATTACCCTTTGCTTCTTGCCACTGAGCTAATTTTGGATCCAACAAGCCACATTCCCTTGGATCCCATGGGCCTTTAATTTTTCGATCAATCTGCCATTTGGGAATTTTTCAAAAGCCTTGCTAAAATCCATGTCGACGACATCAATTGCGCTACCCTCATCGATCCTCCTTGTCACCTCCTCGAAAAATTCAATCAGGTTAGTCAGACACGACCTCCCCTGAACAAATCCATGCTGACTGTCCTTGATGAGTCCGTGCCTTTCGAAGTGACAGTTTATCCGAGCCCTCAGAAATTATTCCAATAATTTGAAATGGAGTCTTTCTCCTGGTTGCTGCAATAACAGACAAGGCGATTAAAGTAACCATGCCCGGCTAGCTCAATCGGTAGAGCATGAGATTCTTAATCTCAGGGTCGTGGGTTCGAGCCCCACTTTGGGCGAGTGCGATTTTCAAATTTTATGCTCAGTTCACTGACCAACAGTGCAGAAATAATGCAGAATGGAATATGCATTCGGTAGTCAGGATGGCCGAGCGGTCTAAGGCGCTGCGTTCAGGTCGCAGTCTCTTCTGGAGGCGTGGGTTCGAATCCCACTTCTGACATTGCTTACTTTTACTAAGACGTGAAAATATTTTATTGGTGGATTGGGCTGCAGCTGATTTTTCGACCAAGTTGAGTTGCTCCTCCCACAAAAGCAACTGGCTTTGTGATGGAAATGTGACTTGAGAAGTTTCAAACGGTGAAATGTTTGACATATTAATGACCTGGACAAAGAAATAGAACAGCAGTGGGAAACATTTAAAACGGTGATCAATAGAGTCCAGGAGAAATATATCCCACTGAAAAGCAAGAACAAACTAGCCAGAAATGACACACCAGGGATGAATAAAGAAATAAGGGTAAAATTGAAACTGAAGAAAAAGGCACACACTGGACAATAAAAGAGAGAGGGGAATGTGAAAAGACTGGGAAAGAAGTCTAAAGAACTGTTGGAAAGGCAAAAAGGAATATAAAAAAAAGCAAAGTATTCGAGACACAACAACAGCCAAAGAAAATTTAGGACAGGAATCGGGTCACTTAGCGAGACACACGACAAACTCACAGGCAATGACAGCGAAATGGCAGAAATATTAAATAATCACTTTGCTTCAGTATTTACCAGGGAGACTGGTATTGTGGGCATGGCAGTAGAAGAAGAGATCAAAAAATATGTAAAGACATTTAAGATGGAAAGCGGGGAGATAATTGATAAACTAATCAAACTCAGAGAGGAAATTTCCTGTTAGGAGCCTAACCAGAGTTTCAAACCGCTCAGCCACGCTAATTTCCGTATTACTGTTCAGGAGCTCATTTCACAGGGACACGATTACTGCGCTCCATTTAGGGAGGCTCAGTGAAAGGCGGAAATTGATCTATTAATCGAATCATAGAATAAGACAGCGCTATTCGGATACCATTCGGCCCATCGTGCCTGTGCCTGCTCTCTGAACGAGCTGTCCAGTTAGTACCACTCGCCTGCTGTTTCTCCATTGCCCTGAAAATGTTTCCATCCAAGCGTTTATCCAATTCCCTTTTGAAAACTGTGAGTTAAGAAAAACAATATTGAAAGGGGTGATGGGGTCTCTGCACCGTCGATGTAGAGTGTGTGATGATTGAAGTTATCAAGATGGTTGCTTTACACATGGTATGTTGTGCAATCATCCTGAAATATCTTCAACATCCAATACAAATTGAATTGCAAACCTGACGGACAAACACTGGAAAACAAGTCACGAGTGAACGCAAATCATCTGGGACCCGTTTTCAGCCTCACGGCACTTTAAATAAAGTGAAATAACTTTGCATTGAAAATATTTGGAACTTGCATCTGTGCCTTTATCTGTTCCATTTGTAAAAGTTGCTGGTGTCTGATGATGTACACGCCTCTGCTCCCTCCATTGAACAAGAAAGGAGGTGTTTGACGATGACGGGACCTGTTGCTTATGAGCTCATCCTTTACATTGAGTGGGTTCGCGTTTTTTAAACGGCGTCAGCTTTAGCCCAGCGGTGAACTTCACAACAAACAAGTTCGACACCGTCTCACCGCGGGCATTGACTGACATGTTTATTGTTATTTCTTTCAGACCAAAATGAATAGTGACCGTGATTTTAAATTTGCACTAAGTGATTTTTAGATAGTCGCCTTTAAATGTTTCAAAGGCGACTCCTAATTTATGATAGTCCGGCCATTTCACCAGCCGTGTTGAAAACAAAACATGTCTCTGCTTTTCGCGTCTTTTTTCGAAAGGCAAAACATATATTTCCCCTGGCCTCTGAAGGATGGACAAGTACATTTCAGAAAGCTGAAGCAAGTTCACCGAGCTTAAATCGTCTGACCACGTTAAAGGCAATGTATACAGATATATATGCAAGTAGTTGCTGCCTGTTTCTGTGGTTCTCTTTCTTCTGTGTGTCCATCTGCAGGTCGATTTTGAATCAATACCAGTGTTCGTGTCAGTTTGTTGCATGAAATAAATGAGGGTATCAGGCGCTCCCCTCCCTGCCACTGGGTCGGTACTGAGTCAGGTTTTAGGCCAAACACCTGTTTCTTTTCTGTGAAAAAGCAATTAAAACCTTCATTCGAGAATTATCCAGTCTCATGTGAGCGGTGAAAGAAACAGTGACCCCGATGTGATGTGAACACGCAGACTTTTGATCTGGAGTCAGAACTTTGCGCCACGCACTCTGAAGACAGGATCCAGGATGTTATTGTCTGTATGAATCTTTCTCAAACATCGTTTCATTTATCCCACCTTGGTTGAATAGATAGGACTGACCAAATTTCCGCCAGGTCCCACCGGGTGTGGGACAGTATTGGAAGCAGCCTTCACCCTCAATATCACGGGTCTTTCATCGCCTGCTCTCAGCGGGCTGCAAGTTATGGACTTTGTTCACATTTCATCAGCAGTGTGAATCGTTAAATATTCACTCATTTTTAATGGGAACAAGGTTTACGCCCGGTTTCGAACTGGGGACCTTTCGCGTGTTAGGCGAACGTGATAACCACGACACGACGGAAACCTGAAGCTTGCAGTCCCGTGTTCGGGACATAACGCCTCAGCCAAGCTGATTTCCGTATTACTGTCCGGGAGCTCATTTCACAGGGATACATTCACTGCGCTGTATTTCGGAAGGCTGCAGAGAAGGATCGGTGGCTATGGTCAGGCAGGGAATCCCAGAGCATCGCGCCCACACAAACATTTCACTGTTTTTCATGTGCCTGATATCCGACCGCAGTTTGAACTGTAGCGAATCCGGCATGCTCAGATGACATTGTTCACAGAGTGTTTTCTTGCAGCCAAATCACACATTCGAAAACTTGAAATGAGATTACGAGATCGGAGCCAATTAAAGTGCTCCCAGTTACTGCAGATCAGGAATTAAAACCTGGCACCGGCTTCAGGACTATCAGAATGAGGCAATGAATCCGAAAGTGGGAAGAGAAAGGTGCAACTTTCGTCCCTGGGTGGGCTCAAACCACCAAAGCTTTTGATTAACATCCGAACGCGCTAACCGATTGCGCCACAGAGACCACCCAATACATGTGTTTGCAAGATACACGAAAGCAGCTTGTCACCTTGCCAAATTTACAGCCACAGAAATGCAATTGTCCACGATCAGTGTTACTTTTCCAGAAGCAAAGGATGGGACATTGTTTGTGGAAACATGGAAACGATCTGGTCTCGCTCACAGCATCGATATCACCGCCAACCAGCTCTCCTGCAACCGGCGCGCCCACCGGTGTTTTGTCTGTTACTCAGCAGCACTGTGGGAGAACCTTCGCCACACTGACTGCAGCGGTTCAAGAAGGCGGCTCACCACCACCTTCTCAAGGGCAATTCGGGATGGGCAATAAATGCCGGCCTCGCCAGCGACGCCCACATCCCATGAACAAATAAAGAAAAAGTATTCTAAGCGTCCTGACGCTGATGTCAGGTTTTGATCCCTGATCTGCAGTAACTGGGAGCGCTTTAAATGGCTCCGAACTCTTAATTTCATCCACAACATCAGAGTAACTGTTCCAGGAGGACATGCCGACTCAGCTGCGTCTTGGCCGCCTGTCTGGTCAGTCTTTTATTCGCCTCCAATTCCGTTTCCCAAAGCGTATCTGCAGATTCACAAAGCTGTTTGTCATTTCGGTTCCTTTCGATTTGTCCAGCTCCCGACTGGCAATAATTTGCAAACCTGGTTGCAAACCTCCGCCTTGCATCGTGTCCAGGGATGGGTTATGTGGAGAGACTGGACAATCTGGGATTGTTCTCCTTCGAGCAAAATAAGGTTAAGGGGAGATTTAATGGAGGTATTCAAAATTATGAGGGGATTTTGATAGAATGGATGGGGAGAAGCTGCTTCCATTGGCAGGAGGGTCCATAACCAGAGGATGCAACCTGCATTTGTCGAGCGCCTTTAACGTAGTAAAACGTCACAAGGTGCTTCACGGGAGCGTTATTGAACAAAATTTGACACGAAGCCACATAAGGAGATATTGGGACAGGTGACCAAAAGCTTAGTCGAAGAGGTAGGTTTTAAGGTATGTGTTAAAGGAGAGAGAGGCGGAGAGGTTTAAGGAGGCATTTCCAGAGCTTAGGTTGCTGAAGGCACAGCCGCCAATGGTGGAGCGATTTAAATCGGGGATGCGCAAGAGGCCAGAATTGGAGGAGCACAGAGATTTTTTTTATTCGTTCATGGGATGTGGGTGTCGCTGGCAAGGCCAGAATTTATTGCCCAAACCTAATTGCCCTTGAGAAGGTGGTGGTGAGCCGTCTTCTTGAACCGCTGCAGTCCGTGTGGTGAAGGTTCTCCCTCAGTGTTGTTCGGTAGGGAGTTCCAGGATCCAACGGCGATGAAGGAACGGCCGATATATTTCCAAGTCGGGATGGTGTGTGACTTGGAGGGGAACGTGCAGGGTGGTGTTATTCCCATGTCCTTGCTGCCTTTGTCCTTCTAGGTGGTTGAGGTCACGGGTTTGTGAGGTGCTGTGCAAGAAGGCAATCGAGTAACAAGTCGAGCAATGTATTCCGCTCAATCATTGATCATTCCATTCAGATCTTCTGCTTTTCAGCTGCACTTCCCCCCAAACATTGCAAATAATTTTGCTCAGTATTTGTTTCGCTTTTTGAATATTTTGTTCTCCGGCTTAGCCAGATTAATATTTCATTTCAATTATCAATGACAGGGAGCAATGAACAATGAACTAGTGAGCAAAGTTTCGTTTATTATTAAAAAGCAGTGATTCCGAAATTATCCAGGCTGATATGAATGGTATAAGAAGTAGTGATTTCGACATGATTTAAATACGCAGCCTTCAGAGTCAGACGCGCTACCGTTTCACCACGAGGTCTACTGATGGCATAGATTATATATATATATATATATATATATATTATATATACTTATTATATACTTAAATATATATGTTTGATGCAGTGTTCCCTTGTGGTTGGGAATAGTTCATTGCACAAAAATAATTCAAGTCTGTGAGACATTTAATGTTTTTTTAATCGCCATTAATACGTTCTGTTGCACACTGAAGTAAATGCTAACTTGTTTGCCAAGTGACAATTAAAACGTCAATAAATCTTTGTGTTTTGTATGTCATGAACTTTTATCCCTTCCCGTTTTACATACTGTATTTTAGGAGTCTGCTTAAAAGTGTTTAGTGCTTATTATACCAGGAATCTGGTGTAGCCGTTGTTAAATTAAAAAAGGTTTGTAGCCCCTTTCATGCATGAACAAACTCGACCCTGAAGGTTTATGGGGAGCACGTCCCAACAACATGCTTCCCTCCGAGGTTAAATCGGGGACTTTCTGCGTGTAACTGGTGAACATGATAACCGCTGCACTATGGAAATGAGAAACTTTTCGTTCTTAGCTCTGAAGGAAGTGTCTCGGGAAAACATGTACTGTTGACTCTCTTTGCACTGACTCTTTTCACGAATATTTCATCGATCGAAACTCTCCAATTCACAGGGAAAAAATGTCAGTCATTAAACTCCCGAATTAGCCCCAAAATCTATCAATCTCAGTTTTTAAATTTTCAATTGACCCCCAGCCTCAACTGCTTTTTGAGGGAGAGAGTTCCAGAATTCCACTCCCCTTTGTGTGAAGAAGTGCTTCCTGACATCAACCCTGAACGGCCCAGCTCTAATTTTAAGGTTATGACCCCTTGTTCTGGACTCTCCCCACCAGAGGAAATAGTCTCTATCTGCCCTGTCAAATCCTTTAATAATCCAAACACCTCAATTAGATCACCCCTTAATATTCTGCACTCAAGGGAATGCAAGTCTGGTCTTTGCAACCTGTCCTCATAATTGCTTATCAAGGATAGCCAACAAAAAGGGTTTTACGACGGCTGGCTCTTTAATGCGTTCGGTTTTGTCAACGGGCTCGTTGGTCTAGGGGTATGATTCTCGCTTCGGGGTTGTCTGTCCAAATATGTGAGAGGTCCCGGGTTCAAATCCCGGACGAGCCCTTATTTTACTCTTCAACTTCCAAAGACAGAAAAGTACCCAAATCAACCCACATGAGTGAAACAATTCCAATGTTTCATCCTATTCCCAAACACAACTGCCCAACGTGGTTCTGATGAAAGGTCATTGACCTGAAACATTAACTCTGTTACTCTCTCCACAGATTCTGCCTGACCTGCTGAGGGTTTCCAGAATTTTCGATGTCATCAGAGTATCACTTCCCTCATCACCGAACTACACTCCTCCACTAGATGCAGCCTTGTGGTGCAAGCAGGCTCCTTCCGCACAGCCAGGTGTTCTGCTTTAGGCATTAATTATAACTATAACTTTGGAACTTGTTAGTTAAAACATATGGCCTTGCCCATTGACCAGAGAGCAGAATGGTGTTTGTCTCTCACCAGTGCAGCCCTTTCCCGCTTCGTCAGCTTGGAATGATACGTAGCTATCATACATATCTCACACCTCTCCTGCTTCCCTGTGAAGCTGGTAAGACGAATAGCACACAATGCTGTCTGACACACATACACACCAGCTCTGAATGATTTAAAGGCCTTGTTATGATTGTCAGAGAATTGTTTATATCAAAAGGATAATTAAACTTATGAGTAATATGATATCAGCTCCGATCCAAGAGTTTCTGGACTTCAGAATCTACTCGTCTCTATATTAAACATATGCATGCATATAAAATGAAGCAAATCTGTCTGATGATTGTAGTTTCGTTCTCCCAACAGAGATTTATACTTCCTTACTTAAGAGGCAAATGGTAAAGGTTAATATTAATTCAATATAAAGACTAATTCTTTCCTTACAATACAGATACCCCAAACTAATATAACACTTCAAACTGATAGAGCTTCTCAAATTAAAAGAGTACCTCAAACTAATACGGTACCTCAAGCTAATACAATACCTGAAACGGATAGAGAATCTGAAACTAATATAATACCTCAAGCTAATACATCATCTCAAACTAATAAAGAACCTCAAACTAATACAGTACCTCAATCAAATACAACACCTTAAACTAATACAGTACCTCAAACCGATACAGAACCTGAAACATAAATTAATACCTCAAACTAATACAGCATCTCAATCTAATACCGTATCTCAAAGCAATAAAGTACCTCAAACAAATACAACAGCTTAATCCAATACAGCACCTCAAACTGATGCAGAATCTGAAATTAATATTTTTTTTATTCGTTAATGGGATGTGGGTGTCGCTGGCGAGGCCGGTATTTATTGCCCATCCCTAATTACCCTGGAGAAGGTGGTGGTGAGCCGCCTTCTTGAACCGCTGCAATCCGTGTGACGAATGCTCTCCCGCAGTGCTAATAAGTAACAGACAAAGCAGCGATTAGCGCGCCGGTTGCAGGAGAGCTGGTTGGCGGTGATATCGATGCTGTGAGCGAGATCAGACCGTTTCCATGTTTCCACAAACAATGTTCCTTCCTTTATTTCTGGAAAAGTAACACTGATAATGGACAACTACATTTCTGTGGCTGCAACATGAAACTTTGGCCAGGTGACACGCTGCTTTCGTGTATCTTGCAAGAAACCGCACCGGTTGGTCTCTGTGGCGCAATCGGTTAGCGCGTTCGGCTGTTAACCGTAAAGGCTGATGTTTCGAGCAAGAAAACACTCAATGAACAATATCATCTGAGCATGCCATTCGCAATAGTTTAAACTGCGGTCGGATAACAGGTACATGAAAAAAACAGTGAAATGTTTGTGTGGGCGCGATGCTCTGGGATTCCCTGCCTGACCATCGCCACCGATCCTTCTCTGCAGCCTTCCGAAATACAGTGCAGTAAATGTATCCCTGTGAAATGAGCTCCTGGACAGTAATACGGAAATTAGTTTGGCTGAGGGGTTATATCCATATCACAGAGGTTGAAGCATCAGTTTTCCGTAGTGTAGTGGTTATCCCGTTTGCCGAACAGGTGAAAGGTCCCCGGTTCGAAACCGGCCGGTAGCATTCTGAAACCTTGTCCCCATTAAAAATGATTAAATATTTAACGATTCACATTGCTGAATGATGTGAACAAAGTCCACATCTCCCAGCCCTGTTCATGCAGTCCGCTGGGAGCAGGCGATGAATGCCAGCGTGATATTGGGGGTGAAGGCTGCTTCCAAAACTGTCTCACACCCGGTGGGATCTGGCGGAGATTTGATAAGCCCTATCTATTTAACCAATATATGAGACGGTGTTTGAGAAACATTCAAAAAATATAATAACATCCAGGATCCTGTCTTCAGAGTGCGTGGCGCAAAGGTCTGACTCCAGATCAAAAGTCTGCGTGTTCACCTCACATCGGGGTCACTGTTTCTTTCACCGCTCACATGAGACTGGATAATTCCCGAATGAAGGTTTTAATTGCTTTTTCACACAAAACAAAACAGAAGTTTGGTCTAAACCCTGACTCAGTCCCGACCCAGTGGCAGGGAGGGGAGCGCCTGATACCCTCATTTATTTCATGCAACAAACTGACACGAATACTGGTATTGATTCAAAATCGACCTGCAGATGGACACACACAGAAAAAAGACAACCACAGAAACAGACAGCAACGACTTGTACATATATATATATATATATATATCTGTGTATATCGCCTTGAACGTGGTCAGACGATTTAAGCTCGGTGAACTTGCTTCTGCTTTCTGAACTGTACTTGTCCATCCTTCAGAGGTCACGGGAAATATATTTTTTGCCTTTCGAAAAAAGACGCGAAAAGCAGAGACATGTTTTGTTTTCAACACGGCTGGTGAAATGGCCGGACTATCATAAATTAGGGGTCGCCTTTGAAACACTGAAAGGAGACTACCTAAAAATCACTGAGTGCAAATTTAAAATCACGGTCACTATTTATTTAGGTCTGAAAGAAATAACAATAAACATGGCATGATGTGGAAATGCCGGTGATGGACTGGGGTTGACAATTGTAAACAATTTTACAACACCAAGTTATCGTCCAGCAATTTTATTTTAAATTCACAAGCTTTCGGAGGCTTCCTCCTTCCTCAGGTGAACGTTTGTTGGAAACGTTTATCATTCCCAACAAACGTTCACCTGAGGAAGGAGGAAGCCTCCGAAAGCTTGTGAATTTAAAATAAATTTGCTGGACTATAACTTGGTGTTGTAAAATTGTTTACAATAAACATGGCAGTCAGCGTCCGCGGTGAGACGGTGTCGAACTTGTTTGCTGCGAAGTTCAACTCTGGGCTAAAGTTGAAGGACGCGAACCCACTCAATGTAAAGAATGAGCTCAGAACCAACAGGTCCCGTCAACGTCAAACACCTCCTTTCTTGTTCAATGGAGGGAGCAGAGGCGTGTTCATCATCAGACGCCAGCAACTTTAAGAAATGGAACAGATAAAGGCACAGATGCAAGTTCCAAATCTTTTCAATGCAAAGTTATTTCACTTTATTTAAAGTGCGGTGAGGCTGAAAACGGGTCCCAGATGATTTGCGTTCACTCGTGACTTGTTTTCCAGTGTTTGTCCGCCAGGTTTGCAATTCAATTTGTATTGCATATTGAAGATATTTCAGGATGATTGCACAACATACCATGTGTAAAGCAACCATCTTGATAACTTCAATCATCACACACTCTACATCGACGCTGCAGAGGCCCCAGCACCCCTTTCAATATTGTTTTTCTTAACTCACAGTTTTCAAAAGGGAATTGGATAAAAGCTTGGATGGAAACTTTTTCTGGTCTATGGGGAAACAGCAGGCGAGTGGGACTAACTGGACAGCACTTTCAGAGAGCTGGCACAGGCACGATGGGCCGAATGGCATCCGAATGGCGCTGTCTTATTCTATGATCCTATTAATAGGTCAATTTCCACCTGTCACTAAGCCTCTCTTAATGGAGCGCAGTAATCGTGTCCCTGTGAACTGAGCTCCTGAACAGTAATACGGAAATTAGCGTGGCTGAGCGGTATGAAACTGTGGTTCGGCTCCTAACAGGAAACTTCCTCTCTAGCTTTGATTAGTTTATCAATTATCTCCCCCCTTTCGATCTTAAATGTCTTTATATTTTTTTGATCTCTTCTTCTCCTGTCATGCCCACAATATTAGTCTCCCTGGTAAATAGTGAAGCAAAGTGCTTATTTAATATTTCGGCCATTTCGCTGTCATTGCCTGTGAGTTTGTCATGTGTATCCCTTCGTGGCCCTATTCCAATCCTAAATTTTCTTTGGCTGTTGATGTGTCCAGAATACTTCCCTTTTTTTAATTCCTTTTTGTCCTTTCCAATAGTTCTTTAGACTTCTTTCCCAGTCTTTTCACATTCCCCTCTCTCCTTTATTGTCTCGTGTGTGCCTTTTTCTTCAGTTTCAATTTTGTCCTTATTTCTTTATTCATCCCTGTTGTATCATTTCTGGCTAGTTTTTTCTTGCTTTGTCGTGGGATATATTTCTCCTGGACTCTATCGATCATCGTTTTAAATGTTTCACACTGCTGTTCTATTTCTTTGTCCCGGTCATTATTATGTCAAACATTTTACCATTCAAAACTTCTCAAGTCACATATGCATGACAAAGCCAGTTGCTTTTGTGGGAGGAGCAAATAAACTTGGCAGAAAAATCAGCTGCAGCCCAATCCACAAATAAAATATTTCCACGTCTTGGTAAAAATCAGCAATGTCAGAAGTGGGATTCGAACCCACGCCTCCAGAAGAGACGGCGACCTGAACGCAGCGCCTTAGACCGCTCGGCCATTCTGACTACCGATACCGTGTTTTATTCTGCATTATTTCTGCACTGTTGGCCAGTGATAGCAGCATGAAACTTAAAAATGGTCCTCCCCTAATGTGGGGCTCGAACCCACGATCCGGAGATTAATAGTCTCATGTTCCACCAACTGAGCTAGCTAGGCCTGCGTACTAATAACCGCCTTATCTGTTATTGCAGGAAGCAGGAGAAAGACTCCATTTCAAATGAGGGACAGGATCAACTGTCACTTCGAAAGGCACGGACCAATCAAGGGCAGTCAGCATGGATTTGTTGAGGGGAGGTCGTGTCCAACTCACCTGATTGAATTTTTCGAGGAGATGACAAGGAGGATCGATGAGGGTAGCGCAATTGATGTAGTCTACATGGATTGTAGCAAGGCTTTTGAAAAATTCCCACATGGCAGATTGGTCGAAAAAGTAAAGGCCCATGGGATCCAAGGGAATGTGGCTTATTGGATCCAAAATTAGCTGAGTGGTAGAAAGCAAAGGGTAATGGTCAACGGGTGTTTTTGCGGCTGGAAGGCTGTTTCCAGTGGGCTGTCGCAGGGCTCGGTACTTGGTCCTTTGCTTTTTGTGGTATACATTAACGATTTGGACTTTAGCGTAGGGGGCATGATTGAGAAATTTGCGGTTGACATAAAAGTGGGCCGTGTGGTTGATAGCGAGGAGGAAAGCTGTGGACTGTGGGGGTTCAGGCATTTTTCTGATAACAAAGCACTCAATCCATCTCTGAACGAATTTTGAACGAATACGTGTGTTTGACCGGGCACAGGCACGAGGGGCCGAATGATCTCCTCTGGCGGACGAACATAATACAATGATACTCAGTGTTGTCAGACGAAAAAGCAACACATTCCAAATAAGAGCAGAGAGATGAAACTAGTCTAACAGCATAACAGCACGGTGAGATATTGTATTTGAGAAGGATGAGGAGGGATAGTTTATCATGGTGGTAGTAACATCGGGCATCATTTGTGACTTTGATCAGGACCATTTCTTGCTGCGACAGGGGCGGAAACCTAATTGGAGAGATTCAGCCCGGGCGTGGCCCCATCGTGTGCGGTGAGACGGAGGGGGGCGGGTGGAAGCAGCATAAAAGTTTAAAATGGTACTCGCCCAACGTGGGGCTCAAACCCACTACCCTGAGAGTTTTTAAAGATAAGGGGGAGCAGCCACTGTCTGTGTCTCCAGCTGCAATGGAAAGAACACATTCCAAGTACGAGCAGAGAGAGCACACCATTCAGCAACCCATTGTGTTACATACCATGCCATCGGTTTCCGTAGTGTAGCGGTTATCACGTTCGCTTTACACGCGAAAGGTCCCCAGTTCGATCCCGGGCGGAAACATTATGTTGGAACTTGGTCTCCACAAACAGACAGATCGATTTTCTTCTCCTGCCAAAAAGGGAGACAGTGGCTGTTGCCGTGTTCTTTGTCACCTGCATATTTTACTTCATTAAACAGATAATGTTGAGTGTTAGAAAACTGATCCACAGTGACGCTCTTTTCAAGTTTTATTCCCTTCTCATCTGGAAGGATATGTTGGCTTTCGACAGAGTGGCTTTTGAAAGGAGTTAGTCGGGTGGGATCGACAAACCTTTTCCAATGGTGGGGGACAAGGGAATACGAACCAACCATTCACCAAGTTCTCTCAAATTCTCCGGTTCAATGGGAAACCGGCCAACAAAAGCCCTTTCATTGACCGTGGAGGTTCAGACAATTTTCTGATAACAAAGCGCTCAATCTATTTCTCTTGTCTATTTCCCTATGTTTCCGGATACTGTCTGCATCTCTGCCCTGTGTTTATCTCACTATGTGTCCACCTGAAGGGTGGTTTTTGAACGAAGATGTGTGTTTGTCTTCTGTTATTTGCATTAAATAAATGAGGTCATCAGGTGCTTCCCTCCCGGCCAGAGGCAGACTTTAGAGCAGGGTTCTGTTAATTGTGAAGACGCAAAGAAAGCTTGAATTGCAGAATTGTTCAAACCGGCTCTCAGGGAAAAAACTGTGATCCCCACGTGATTTGAACCCGCAACCTTCTGATCTGGCGTTGCGTCACGATGCCTGGGTATTTCAATGGGTGTTTGTTTCTATCAATGTTTGTCAAGCACCGCTTTCGAGCTCCCAGATTGGTGGAATGGGTTGGCTTTCAAATCCCCGCCCACTCCCACCGGATGTCAGGCAGCATCAGAAGTATCCTTCACCTGTCAGCGGTAGCATGGCGCTCGCTTCCATCGCCTGCTGTCACCGGACTGCAGCAAATACAATTACATTCATCCTGCACCCAGAATTATCACATCACAGGAAATGGATGTGGGAAACTGCTCAAGATACATAACAGGACGGGAAACTTCTGAAAAACACGTGGACTTTCGATGTTTGGACTTTGGTGAGAACTGCAAAAAAGAAGGTGTGAAAAAATAAATTATGGGTGTGATGCTTGTATATAAAGTGAATGTTTATTTTCGGATTTCTCCCGTTACTGTCGCAAATATGGGTTGTTAATCCATCAACAATAACGTCCGCTTGATTTTAGCCCAATTGGTTACAAAATAGCAATTTTAATAGACTGATTACAGCAGAGTTGCACTACAGGTATCTTCAACATTACATTCAACAGTATTATTATTATTATAATACAACTGTCTACAGATTACATTAATGACAAGCAATCAACACAACCTGACCTGTCTGCGAATCCAGGTATATCAGACCTGACATTTGCGGACTGCCTGTGGCAATGGACTTCCGACTGTCCCCTATTGAGAGCTCTAACATTTGAGAAGGGAGCATGCCCTATCTTTATACGATTCGGCTGCATTGTTCTGTACGTAAGCACTACTGATCTTAACTCATGGTCGTAAACCATCCCACTTTGCTGACTCACAGAAACCACCAAGGGTTGTTTATTGTCTTAGTTTTTTTTAGACTTTCTCCGTCATCAGGTTTTGGATGCATATACTAGATTAACACAACCTGGAGTTCAGGTGTCCAGGACACCCAAGTTTCTCTGGACATCAACATTTTATAGTTTCTCACCATTTCAAAAATATTCAGTTCTCTGTTCTTCCTACCAAAGTGAATAACCTCACATTTCCCCACATTATAATCCATCTGCCACATTCTTGCCCACACGCTTAACCTGTCTGTATCCCTTTGTAGACTCTTTGTGTCCTCTTCACAGCTTACTTTCCCACCTAGATTTGTATCTTCAACAAACTTGGATACAATACACTCGATCCCTTCATCAAGTCATTACAAGTCGTCTATAGGCATATAAATAGTAAACTGGTAGTGAGAGGAGGGGTAAGAACGATTAGGGACCAAAAGGGAGATCTACACATGAAGGCATAGGGCATGGCTGAGGTTCTAAATGAGTATTTTGCATCTGTCTTTACCGAGGTAGAAAATGCTGCCTAAATCACAGTAAATCACAGTAAAATGGGAGGTAGTTGAGATACTGGATGGGGTGAAAATTGATAAAGAGGAGATACTAGAAAGGCTGGCTGTACTTAAAGTAGATAAGTCATCTGGTCCGAATGGGATGCGTCCTCGGTTGCTGAGGGAAGTAAGGGTGTAAATTGCCGAGGTCCTGGCCATAATCTTTCAATCCTCCTTAGATACAGGGTTTGGTGCCAGAGAACTGGAGAATTGCAGATGTTACACCCTTGTTCAAAAAAGGTTGTAAGGATAAACCCAACAACGAGAGGCCAGTCAGTTTAACCACGGTGGTGGGAAGCTTTTAGAAATTATAATCTGGGACAAAATTAATAGTCATTTGGACAGGAAAGCCACTTTGGATTTGTTAAAGGCAAATCGTGATTGAGTTTTGTGGTGAGTTAACAGAGAGGGCTGATGAGGGCAATGTGGTTGATGTTGTGTAAATGTCCTTTCAAAAGGCATTTGATAAAGTGCCACAAAATAGACTTGTCAAAAGGGGCGATAGTGGCTGCTTCCTTATTCTTTAAAAGCGCTTTCTTTTCTTTCACTCAACAGATAACTTTGAGTGAGCGAAAACTGATCCACAGTGACGCTTATTTTAAGTTTATACCCTTTTAATCTGAAAGGATATATTGGCCTTGGAAGGAGTGCAGCACAGATTCACCAGATTGTTACCAGGGTTAAGGAGTTAAGTTATGAGAAGATGTGGTATAAATTAGGTTTAAAATCACACAAGTCACACTGCAAAAAGTTTTCATTTTTGATACATACATTAATGACCTGGGCTTGAGTATACAGGGTATAATTTGAAAGATTGCAGATGACACGAATATCGGGAATGTAGTAAACAATGTGGTGGATAGTATCAGACTTCAGGAGGACATCGACAGCCTGGTGAAATGGACTTTATTAATAGAGGCATAGAGTACAAAAGCAACAAAGTTATGCTAACCGTTCATAAAACATTGGTTGGGCTGCAGCTGGAGGATTGTGTTCAATTCTGTGCACCGCACTTTAGGAAAGGTGTCAATGCCTTGGAGAGGGTGCAGAGGAGATTTACTAGAATGGTAACAGGGATGAGGGACTTCAGTTATGAGACGAGAATGGAGAAGCTGGGATTGACCCCTTAGAGCAGAGAAGGTTAAGGGGAGATTTGAAAGAGGTGTTCAAAATAATGAAAGGTTTTGATAGAGCAAATAAGGAGAAACTGTTTTCAGTGGCAGAAGAGTCGGTAACCAGAGGACACAGATTTAAGGTAATTGGTAAAAGAGCCTGAGGCGACATGAGGGAATATAATTTACACAGCGAGTTGTTATGATCTGGAATGCGCTGCCTGAAAGGCCGGTGGAAGCAGATTCAATAGTAACTTTCAAAAGGTGATTGGATAAATACTTGAAAAGAAAAAAAAATCAGGGCTTATGAGGAAAGAGCTTATGGGTGGTTAGACTACTTGGATCGCTCTTTCAGAGAGCTAGCACAGGCACGATGGGCCGAATGATCGCCTTCTATGTTGCAACATATTAAGTGTTGCTGGGCGAAGAAGCAACACATTCCAAATCAGAACAGAGACAGGAGACTAAGTCAGTTCCCCATTGTTTTTAATGAGATAGCAGCGGGTTCCGTAGTGTAGCGGTGATCGGGTTTGCTTTGCACGCGAAAAGTTCCCGAGCGTAAACATTATGTTGAAACTTGCTCTCCATAAACATCCAGCGAGGAGTTTTTTCTCCTGCCAAAAAGGGCGACAGTGGCTGCTCCCTTATTCTTGAAATGCTGCATCTTTTACTTCACTAAACAGATAACTTTGAGTGAGAGAAAACTGATCCGCAGTGACGCTCATTTCAAGTTTTATTCCCTTTTACTCTAAAAGGGTATATTGGCCTTGGAAGGAGCGCAGCCCAGATTTACCAGAATGTTAGCAGGGCTCGAAGGGTTAAATTATGAGGAGCGGTTGCATACTTGTATTCCCTGGAATATCGAAGGATTTTTCGGATTTTGGAAGGGAGATGGACAAACCCTTTCCGCTGGGGAGGGAGCCTCAGGCAATATCACAATAGCTGCTTTCCGAGTGAAAACGGCCCGACGCATCACTGTGAATATGAGAGACGAGTCTCTCGGTGCCGCGTCCTGCACAGTGAATGTCAAAACTTTTAAAAGGTGCAGAAACATAAACCTCCAATGGGAATGAGATTTTGTCAGAGGTTGCCGCCTTCCCTGCTGCTCTTGCCTTTTGCGAGGCACCTATTTCGGTTTCAATTTCCAAACTGGGTGAGTTGGTGATCACAGTACAGTAGACTCAGCGGTCCCGGGTGAGATGGAGAGAAATCAGCCGTGGCGCAGACATACTGCAGGAGAGAGTCAGAGCTGGGATTCACCCCTGAAAGCAACAGAAACAGTTTGAAAGAGAAATCATCCAACGTGGGGTTTGAACCCACGACCCGGAGATTCGGAGTCTCATGCTCTACCGACTGAGCTAGCCGGGCCTAAAGCACTCGATCACTCTTGTCTGTCATTGCAGTAAACTCGGCCCTGGGTGTCCATGTGCAGCAATCCCAACATAACGACTATATCATTGGCTGTGTTTATCTCTGTGTGTGTGTCCACCTTCAGGTTGATTTTGAGCGAATACGAGTGTTTGTCTTCTGTTTGTAACATTAAACAAAATAGCGCATCAGACACTTCCCTCCCTGACACGGGGGAACCAGTGAGACAGACTTGTTTTTGAGAAAACGCAAATGAATCATCAATTGCGGAATTATACAGACTCTTATCAGCGCCAAAAGTAGATTTACAATATATACACCCCAATAAATAAATACTACAGATCCGTGTAATACATTTGCAACCAACAGAGTCACGAAACCATAAATATTATTTGTACCTAATACAAACACTCTCAGATATATTTCGAAACTATTCGCACCTTCTCTGGTGGTCCAGTGGTTCGGATTCGGTGCTTTCACAGCCACGGCCCGTGTTCAATGCTTGGTCAGGGAATTTGCTCTTAAAAAAAACCTTTTGCCAAATCATAGCAAATTGACGGCACAAAAGGAGACCATTCGGCCCATCGCGTCCGCGCCGGCCGAAAATGAGCCACCCAGCCTCATCCCACTTTCCAGCACTCGGTCCGTCACCTTGTCGGTTATGCCACTTCAGGTTCATATTCAAGTATTTTTTAAATGTAACGAGGGATTCTGCCTCTCCCACCCTTTCAGGCAGTGAGTTCCAGACCCCAGAAAAAGGATTCTCCTCATCTCCCCTCTAATCCTTCGAACAATCACTTTAAATCTATGCCCCCTGGTTATTGATCTCCCTGCTAAGGTAAATACGTCCTTCGCATCCATTCTATCTCGGCCCTTCATAATTTTGTACACCTCAATTAAATCACCCCTCAGCCTCCACTGTTCGAAATAAAACAACCCCAGCCGATCCATGCTTTCCTCACAGCCAACATTCTCCAGCCCTGGCAACCTCCTCGTAAATCTCCTCTGTACCCTCTCTAGAGCAATCACATCTTTTTTGACCAGTCTGCCAATTGGGACCTTGTCAAAAGCCTTGCTAAAATCCAAGTAGACTACATCAAAGTACTCCAGGTGTGTTCTCACCAAAGCCCTATTTAATTGCAGCAAGACTTCCTTACTCTTATACTCCAACCTCCTTGCAAAAAGGCCAACATACCATTTTTCTTCCTAATAGCTTACTGTACCTTCATGTTAACTTTCTGTGATTTGTTTACAAGTACACCCAACTCCCTCTGAATATCAACATTTATTGGACTCTCACCTTATAAAAACTATTCTGCTTTTCTATTCTTCCTACCAAAGTGGACAATTTCACATTTTCCCACCTTATACTCCTACTGCCACCTTCTTACCCAATCAATTAACCTGTCCACCTCCCTTTGCGTCCTCCTCACGGCTTACTTTCCCACCTACCTTTGTATCGTCAGCAAACTTGGATACATTACACTCGGTCCCCTCATCCATGTCATTAATATAGAATGTAAACAGCAATTGCAACATAAATTGTCCGCCCAGGATCGAAAGCAGGGCCGTTCGCGTGTCAAACGAACTGGTAACCACTACACCACAAAAAACCGCTGGTGACTTATACTGGGCAGAGGGGAACCGACCAGTCACCTCTGTCTGCTCTGATTGGGACAGTTTTACCTCTCTTTAAACAACATCTCTCCTGTCCCACACTTAAATCATGGAATTGAATCATAGAATATTACAGCACAGAAGGAGGCCATTCGGCCGTGTTGCCCTGCCTACTCTTTGAAAGAGCTGTCCAATTTAGTCCAAAAAAAACAGCCTTTTCCCCATAACCTTGCAAATCAGTCCTCTTCAAGTACCTGTCCAATTGCCTTTTGAAAGTTCCTATGAAAGCTGCTTCCACCGCCCTTTCAGGGAGTGGCTACCAGATCGGAACAACCCTCTGTGTGAAACAAAATATCCTCATTTCCCCTCTAGTCCTAAAAGCTCTCAATCCTTCTCCAAGGATGCCTTTTTACAAATATTTCATTCATCAAAAACCACACAAGTTACACCGGAGAAAGTCTTCATTTTCAAGTAATGAACGTTCCGAAGGAGCTCCCTAATTTCCCTCCCCTAACATTATGAATCAGATCATTCTCGTCCGGATCCTGTTCCACATGAACCGGCCACGCCCACCCCCGTCAGGAAATAGCCATTCTGATTCTGTGACTGTGGCCAGCTTTGTTCGGGCAGTTGGTTTGACAGGGACCTCACACCATACCCTCCTCCCGTGTTTTATTCCACATCCGCAGATTGGGGCCCGGCCTGGACTGATTTTTTTTCTCTGTCTCACCCGGGGCCGCTGAGTTTCCTGCTCAGATCACAAACCAGCTCTCCTACACCCGATCAACAATTCACCCAGTTTGTAAATTGAAACCGGAGCAAGTCCCTCGTCAGAGGGCAAGAGATGTAGGGGAGGCAGCAACCTCTGACTAAATCTCAGGCTCATCACAGAGGTTTGTGTCTCTGAACCCCGAATAACCTTCTGCTCCTTTTATAGTTTTGATCATTGCGCACGAGGCGGCACTGACAGAATCGTCTCTTGCACTGACAGTCAAGCAAGCAGAGGGTTCACTTGCAAAAGCAGCGTCAAAGTTTAAAACAGAATTTGCCCAACGTGGAGCTCGAACCGACGACCACAAGATTAAGAGTCTTATGCTCCACCGACTGAGCTAGCCGGGCCCACTAAAATCTCTCCATTTGGTCTGTTATTGCAGTGAGGCAGCTGCTGGCTCCCCCCGAGGGGCTGAGTTTCGAATCGGAGAAGTAGACAGCTCAGAAGCAGGCCATTCGGGCCATCGCGCCCGTGCCTTGTCCTACAAACCATGTACCAGATTCTCCTGAATTCCAAGGTGTGGAACGAAAGCGAACAACAAAAGCCCTTACATTCGACCGTGGAGGTACAGGCAATTCTCTGAGAAACCGGTTTGTCTATTTCCCGGTGTTTGCCTGTCTCTCTGGCTGTGTTTATCTCTGTGCGTGTGGAGCTGCAGGCTGATTTTGAATTAATAAGTGCGTTTGTGTATGTTTCTTGCAATAAATAAATGAGGGAATCAGACGCTTCTCTCCCTGACACTGGGGAACTAGTGAGGCAGAATTCAGAGCAGGGTTCTGTTTATTGTGAAAAAGGGATCTCAATATGTATTATTCAGTCTCTTACCAGCGCGAAGTACAAGTGCGACCCAGACGTGATTTAAACACTGAGCTATCTCATCTGGAGTCAGTACGCGCTACCATTGCGCCACGAAGTGAGATAGTAGAGAGTTGGGTTTTACCTTAATGAACGTTTCTCATTTACTGTTTCATTTATTTCAGATTCCCAAATCCCCGCCCACTCCCACCGGGTGTCAGGCAGCCTCAGAAGCAGCCTTCACCTGTCCGCGGCAGCTTGTCTGCAGCAAACACAATGGCACACACCCGGCACCCAGAATCATCACATCACAGGAAAGGAACTGCTCAAAATGCAGAAGAGGACGGGCAGCATCTGAAAAAACGCGGAGACTTTCGGTGTGTGGAATTTGTTCAAGACTGCTCAGAAGACGGTGTTAAAATGTAAACTATGGATTTGTATAAATGGATGTCATGCTTCTTTATAAAGTGAGTGTTTATGTTCTGTGTGCCATTGAAAAATTTATTTTGATTATTTTTAAAATATGATATATCTTGTCATAAATATGTATGATTGCATCTGTGACATTTATAAATACATTTGGGTGTAACTGTGTGGTGGTTATCATTATATCTCTGTGTATCTGTGTTATGTATTTGTGTGCAATGACAAATAAGACATAGAAGACTGAAGCCGATGGTTTCATTCTTCCCGTCGTTTAGCAGCAGGAAATTACTCGGCCATGCAGGCGACTTTTTTGTCTTCATTCATGGGATGTGGGTGTCAATGGCAAGGTCAGCATTTATTGCCCATCCCAAATAGCTCTTGAGAAGTTGCTGGGGAGCCTCCTTCGTGAACTGCACCTTTCATTGACTGTGTTATTGACATTTTCTGGATTTGCACAAACTATTTCCGCTGGTTGCGAATTCTAGGACGAGGGGGCACAGTCCAAAAATTAAATCTGAGATAGATAGCTTTTTGCCAGCCGAAGGTATTAAGGGATATGGGCCAAAGGCAGGTATATGCAGTTGGATCACAGATCAGCCATGATCTTATCAAATGGCGGAGTGTGCTCGAGGGGCTGAATGACATACTCCTGTTCCTATGTTACATTTCCCCATGTTACATTTCCCCAAGTGTCTGTTTTCTCCATAGTTTTCACAGAGGAAAAAAAACCTGCCCCAACATAATGCTCCCGCCCATGATCGAAACGGGGACTTTCTGCATATCAGGACAAGGTGATAACCGCTATACTACGGAAACCTCTGTTCTGATTAATAGCCAGAAGTTAGAATGACTGCATTGATTCTCTTTCATAACTATTCAATTGATCGAAGTTGCACAAGTCACAAAAGAAAAATGTTCATTTCAAAGTTATTAAACTCCCAAATGTGACCTGCCTTGTTTGGACAGGGGTTGACCCAGACGTGACAGCCTCAACAAAGCATATTCTCAACATTTCCATTGGGAACAAGAGGAGGCCATTGAGCCCCTTGAACCTGTTCCGCCCTTCAATTCGATCATTGATGATCTGCACCTCAAATCTATTTACCCTCCTTTGCTCCCGATCCCTCGATACCCTCAGCCAACAAAACTCTATCGATCTCAGTCTTGAAAGCTTCAATTGCCCCCCAGCATCCACAGCCTTTTGGGGGACAGAGCTCCAGATTTCTATTGCCCTTTGTGTAAAAAAGTGCTTCCTGATTTCGAACCTGAGTTGCATGGTTCTAATTTTAAGCTTATGTCCCCCTCGTTCTTGATTCCCCAGAGGAAATTGATTCTCTCTCTCTCTCGATTCTATCGAATCATTTAAACATGTTAAACATCTCGCTCAGACCGCCCCTCAATCTTCTATACTCGAGGGAATACGCAGCCTGTCGTCATAATTTAACCTTTTTAGCCCCGGTAATATTCTGGTGAATCTGCTCTGCACCCCCTCAAAGGTCAATCTATCCTTCCTGAGGTGCAGTGTCCAAAACTGAACGCAGTTACTCCAGACGCAGGCTAACCAGAGCTTTATATAACTGCAACATACATTCCACTTCTTTATATTCCAGCCCCCTGAGATAAAGGTTAACACTCCGTTAGTCTTTTAAATTATTTTTGGACCCGTCCGTTAGCTTTTACTGATTTATGTAAATGAACCGTTAATTCTCTCTGCTTCTCCACAGTTCCGAGCTTCTTACCATTTGGAAAATACCCAGAGCATAGGTACAAAGTGGATTACCCCACATTGAACTCCATCTGCCATAGTTTTGCCCACTCACTTAATCTATCAATGTCCCTTTGTAACTTTCAACTTGCATTCCACACTACTTACTGCACCACCTAACTTAGTGTCATCAGCAAACTTGGGTATACGACTCTCTGTTCCTTCATCAAAGTCATTGATAAATATGGTGACAAGCTGAGACCCCAGTTACAGATCCCTGGGGGACACCACTAGTCGCATCCTGCCAATTGGAGTATGTACCCATTATCCCTACTCTCTGTCTCCTATCTGCGAACCAATTCTCTCCCCATGTCAATAATTTGACTCAAGTTTCATGCGCTTTCATTTTTGCGAACAGTCTCTTGTGTGGAATCTTATCAAATGCCTGTCGGAATTCTATATTAATAATATCATAGGAACATAGGAACATGGGAACATAGCCTTTGTGTACAGAAGTGTTTTCTAATCTCACTCCTGAAAGGTCTGGCCCCTCGTCCGAGAATCCCCAACCAGCGGAAATAGTTTCTCTCTATCCAGAAAATGTCAATGACACAGTCAATGAAAGGCGCAGTTCACGAAGACGGCTCACCAGCACCTTCTCAAGAGCAATTCGGGATGGGCAATAAATGCTGACCTTGCCATTGACACCCACATCCCATGATTGAAGACAAAAAATGTCGCCTGCATGGCCGAGTAATTTCCTGCTGCTAAACGACGGGAAGAATGAAACCATCGGCTTCAGTCCTTTGAACGAACTGTATACACTTGCCGTCGAGCTCAATCCCCACTTGGTCCTCTGCCCCGAATATCCACTGCATCAGAAAATCCTCCATAACATCGAATCTCAGCATGGAAACATCACAGAAGGAGGTCATTCGGCCCATCGTGCCTGTGCCAAATATTTGAAAGAGCGATTCAATTGGACCCGCTCCCCTTCCCTGTCCCCATAGCACTGCAATACTTTCCCCTTCAATTGTTGATCCAGCTCCCCTTTGAATGTTATTATTGAATCTGTTTCCACCGCCCTTTCAGGCAGTGCATTCCAGATCATGGCAACTCGCTGCCTAAAAACATTCTCCTCATCTCACCTATGTTGCCAATAACCTTAAATCTGTGTCCTCTGGTTAGCATCCTTTCTGGCACTGGAAATAGTTTCTCCTGATTTATTCTATCAAAACCGTTCATGATTTTGAACACCTCTGTTAAATCTCCCCTCAACCGTCTCTGCTCTCAGGAGAACAACCCCAGCTTCTCCAGTCTCTCCACCTCACTGAAGTCCCTCATTCCTGGCACCATTCTCGTAAATCACCTCTGCACCTTCTCCAAGGCCTTGACATCCTTCCTAAAGTGTGGTGGGCAGAATTGTGTGGTGGCCAGCTGGGGCCGAACCAGTGATTTATGAAGGTTCAGCAGACGTTCCTTGCATGAGTACTCTATGCCTCTATTAATAAAGTCAACGATTCCGGATATTTTTTTATCAGTCAGGATGGCTGAGCGGACTAAGGCACTGCGTTCAGGTCGTAGTTTCCTTTGGAGGCGTGGGTTCGAACCCCACTTCTAATATCGGTTATTTTGACTCCTATTTTATTTGTTGCTTGAGCTGCAGTTGATTTTTCGGCCCAGTTGATTTGCTCTTCCCGCAATTACCAACCCGGTCTCCATCCACGGCATGTTTTGACGCCCACCGGTTCATCCCTGAGCCATTGGAAGTAAATGCCTTTCATGACTGCTGCTTACAAATGTATTTACATGTATCTGTATTATTTATTCATTTATTGGGGTGTATATGATGTCAATGTATTTTCTGGATGTTTATTTCTCTATGTCTTATTTTTTATTACACACAAATACATAATACAGATACACAGAGATATAATGATAACCACCACACAGTTACACCCAAATGTATTTATAAGTGTCACGGATGCAATCATATATATTTATAACAAGATATATCATATTGTAAAAATAATCAAAATAAATGTATAAATGGCACACATAACATAAACACTCACTTAATAAAGAAGCATGACATCCATTGTTTAAATTTTCACACCGTCCTGTTAGCAGTCCTGAACAAAGTCCACACACCGAAAGTCTCAGCGTTTTTTCAGATGCTGCCCGTCCTGTTATGCATTTTGAGCAGTACCTTTCCTGTGATGTGATGATTCTGGGTGCCGGGTGTGTGTAATTGGATTTGCTGCAGTCATGCTGCCGCGGACAGGTGAAGGCAGCTCCTGAGGCTGCCTGAGACCCGGTGGGAGTGGGCGGGGATTTGGTAATCTGAAATAAATTCAACGGTGCATGAGAAGCTTTCATCAAGATCAACATCAAGGTCCCTGCCATTCGACCTCCAGGCGCAATAGCGGCGCGTCTGATTCAAGGTTGCGTGTTCAAATCACATCGGGGTCACGCTTGTTCTTAACGTTGGTCGGAGTCTGAATAATTCCGGAATTCTTATTGCATTCCCTTTTTCACAATAAACAGAACCCTGCTCTGAATTCTGCCTCACTACTTCCCCAGTGTCAGGGAGAGAAGCGTCTGATTCCCTCATTTATTTATTGCAAGAAACACACACAAACACACTTATTAATTCAAAATCAGCCTGCAGCTCCACACGCACAGAAATGAACACAGCCAGAGAGACAGGCAAACACCGGGAAATAGACAAACCGGTTTCTCAGAGAATTGACTGTACCTCCACGGTCGAATGTAAGGTAATTTGTTGTTCGCTTTCGGTCCACACCTTGGAATTCAGGAGAATCTGGTGCATGGTTTGTCGGACAAGGCACGGGCGCGCTGGCCCGAATGGCCAGCTTCTGAGCTGTGTCCTTCTCCGATTCTGAACTCAGCCCCTCGCGGGGAGCCAGCAGCTGCCTCGCTGCAATAACAAACCAAATTAAGCTTTTTCAGCTCGACCCGGCCAGTTCAGTCGGTAAACGATGAGACTTTTAATCTCAGATTCGTGGGTTCGAGCCCCACGTTGTGCGAATTCTGTTTTAAACTTTCACGCTGCTTTCGCGAGTGAACCCTCCGCTTGCTTGACTGTCAGTGCAAGAGACGATTCTGTCAGTGCCGCCTCGTGTGCAATGGTCAAAACTTTAAAAGGAGCAGTAGGTTGTTTGGGGTTCAGATACACAAACCTCTCTGATGAGCCTGAGATTTTGTCAGAGGTTGCTGCCTCACCTGCATCTCTTGCTCTCTGACGAGGCACTTGCTCCAGTTACAATTTACAAACTAGGTGAGTTGGTGATCGGGTGCAGGAGAGCTGAGGAGAATTATTTTTACCCAGAGGGTGGCAGGAGTCTGGAACTGACTGCCTGAAAGGGTGCTGGAGGTAGAATCCCTCGTTACATTTAAATAATACTTGGATATGCACCTGAATTGGCGTAACCAAAAAGGCTCCGGACCGAGCGCTGGAAAGTAGGATTCGGCTGAGTGGCGCATTTTCGGCCGGCGCGGACATAATGGGCCGAATGGCCTCCTTCTGTGTTGAACATTTGCTGTGATTCTCCAAAATTGGCACTTGTTTTTTGTAACAGCAAGTCCTCTGATCAGGAATCGAACCAAGGCTATAACAGTGAGAATGCCGAATCCTAACCACGACACCACCAGAAAACACATGTCAGGTTTCTGAATATATCTGGGAGTGTTTGTATGAGGTTCAAATAATATTTCTGGTTTTGTGACTCTTTTCGTTGCAAATGTATTTACATATACCTGTATTATTTATTTATTTATTGGGGTGTATATATACTAAAGCTACTTTTGGCGCTGATAAGAGTCTGTATAATTCCGCAATTCATGCTTTAGTTGCGTTTTCACTGGTTCCCCAGTGTCGGGGAGGGAAGTGTCTGATGCGCTCTTTTATTTAATGTTACCAACAGAAGACAAACACTCGTATTCGTTCAAAATCAACCTGCAGGTGGACACAAGAGTGGAACATAACACTCTTAATCTCAGAATCGTGGATTCGAGCTCCCCGTTGGGCGAATTCGCTTTTAAACTTTTTATGTTGCTTTCAGGGGCGAACCCCAGCTCTGACTCCACCCCCGACCTCCCGTGCAGTGTCACCGCGCACATTGTGGCCGCGCCCGGGCTGATTTCTCTCTCTCACCCGGGACCGCTGAGTCTGCTGTACCGTGATCACCAACTCATCCAGTTTGTGAATTTAAACCGGAACAGGTGTCTCGCAAAGGGCAAGAGAAGTGGGGAAGGCTGAAACCTCTGACAAAATCTCATTCCCATTAGAGATTTGTGTATCTGAACCCCAAACACTTTCTTCACCTTTTAAAAGTTTTGACATTCACTGCACAGGACGCAGCACCAAGAGGCTCGTCTCTTACACTCACAGTGATGCGTCGGACCGTTTTCACTCGTAAAACAGCTATTGTCATATTGTGATATTGTCTTAGACTCCCTCACCAGCGGAAAGGGTTTGTCTATCTACCTTTCAAAATCATAAAAAGCCTTCTATATTCCAGGGGATACAAGTATGTAACCGCTCCTCATAATTTAACCCTTCGTGCTCTGCTAACATTCTGGTGAATCTGAGCTGCGCTCCTATCAAGGCCAATGTACCCTTTTAGAGTAAAAGGGAATAAAACTTGAAATGAGCGTCACTGAGGATCAGTTTTCTCTCACTCAAAGTTATCTGTTTCGTGAATTAAAAGATGCAGCTTTTCAAGAATAAGGGAGCAGCCACTGTCGCCCTTTTTGGCACGAGAAAAAATCTCCTCCGTGGATGTTTATGGAGAGCAAGTTTCAAAACAATGTTTACACTCGGGAGCTTTTCGCATGTGAAGCAAACGCGATAACCACGACACTACGGAAAGCGCTGCTATCTCATTAAAAACAATGGGGAACTGACTTAGTCTCCTGTCTCTGTTCTGATTTGGAATGCGTTGCTTCTCCGTCCAGCAAAACTTAATATGTTACAACACAGAAGGAGATCATTCGGCCCATCGTGCCTGTGCTAGTTCTTTGAAAGAGCTATCCAAGATGTCTCACCACCATAAGCTTTTTCCTCGTAAGCCCTGCAAATTGTTTTCCTTTTCAAGTATTTATCCAATCCCGTTTTGAAAATTACTATTGAATCTGCTTCCACCGGTCTTTCAGGCAGCGCATTCCAGATCATAACAACTCGCTGTGTAAATTATGTTCTCCCATGTCGCCACAGGCTCTTTTGCCAATTACCTTAAATCTGTGTCCTCTGGTTACCGACCCTTCTGCAACTGAAAACAGTTTCTCCTTATTTGCTCTGTCAAAACCTTTCATTATTTTGAACAACTCTTTCAAATCTCCCCTTAATCTTCTGCGCTTTCAGGGGATAATCCCAGATTCTCCAGTCTCACCACATAACTAAAGTGCCTCATCCCTGTTACCATTCTAGTAAATCTCCTCTGCACCCTCTACAAGGCCTTGACATCTTTCCTAAAGTGCGGTGCTCAGAATTGAATACAATGCTCCAGCTGCAGTCTAACCAGTGTTTTATAAACGTTGAGCATAACTGTGCTGCTTTTGTACTCTATGCCTCTATTATTAAAGTCCATTTCACCAGGCTGTCTATGTCCTCCTGAAGTCTGATACGATCCACCACATTGTTTACTACATTCCCGAGATACGTGTCATCTGCAATCTTTCAAATTATACCCTGTATACTCATGTCCAGGTCATTAATGTATGTATCAAAAATGAAAACGTTTTGCAGTGTGACTTATGTGATTTTAAACCTAATTTATACAACATCTTCTCATAATTTAACTTATTGCACCCTGATAACAATCTGGTGAATTTTTGCTGCCATCCTTCCAAGGCCAATATATCCTTTCAGATTAAAAGGGTATAAACTTGAAATAAGCCTTACTGTGGATCAGTTTTCGCTCATTCAAAGTTATCTGTTGAGTGAAATAAAAGAAAGCGCTTTTAAAGAATAAGGAAGCAACCACTATCGCCCATTTTGACAAGTCTATTTTGTGGCACTTTATCAACCGTCTTTTGAAAGGCCATTCACACAACATCAACCACATTGCCCTCATCAGCCCTCTCTGTCAATTCATCACGAAACTCAATCACGATTTGCCTTTAATAAATCCAAAGTGGCTTTCCTGTCCAAATGACTATTAATTTTGTCCCAGATTATCATTTCTAAAACCTTCCCACCATCGTGGTAAAACTGACTGGCCTCTCGTTGTTGGGTTTATCCTTACACCCTTTTTTGAACAAGGCTGTGACATCTGCAATTCTCCAGTTCTGTGGCAGCAAACCCTGTATCTAAGGAGGATTGAAAGATTATGGCCAGGACCTCTGCAATTTACACCCTTACTTCCCTCAGCAACCTAGCATGCATCCCATTCGGACCAGGTGACTTATCTACTTTAAGCACAGCCAGCCTTTCTACGATCTCCTCTTTATCAATTTTCACCCCATCCAGTATCTCAACTACCTCCCCATTTACTGTGATTTACTGTGATTAGGCAGCATTTTCTACCTCGGTAAAGACAGATGCTAAATACTCATTTAGAACCTCAGCCATGCCCTATGCCTTCATGTGTTGATCTCCTTTTTGGTCCCTAATCGTTCTTACCCCTCCTCTCAATACCAGTTTGCTATTTATATGCCTATAGACGACTTGTAATGACTTGATGAAGGGATCGAGTGTAATGTTTCCAAGTTTGTTGAAGATACAAATCTAGGTGGGAAAGTAAGCTGTGAAGAGGACACAAAGAGTCTACAAAGGGATACAGACAGGTTAAGCGTGTGGGCAAGAATGTGGCAGATGGAGTATAATGTGGGGAAATGTAAGGTTATTCACTTTGGTAGGAAGAACAGAGAACTGAATATTTTTGAAATGGTGAGAAACTATGAAATGTTGATGTCCAGAGAAACTTGAGTGCCTGGACACCTGAACTCCAGGTTGTGCTAACCTAGTATAATCATCCAAAATCTGATGACGGAGAAAGTCTAAAAAAAACTAAGACAATAAACAACCCTTGGTGGTTTCTGAGAGTCAGCAAAGTGGGATGGTTTACGACCATGAGTTAAGATCAGCGGTGCTTACGTACAGAACAATGCAGCCGAATCGTATAAAGATAGGGCATGCTCCCTTCTCAAATGTTAGAGCTCTCAATAGGGGATAGTCAGAAGTCCATTTCCACAGGCAGTCCGCAAAGTTCAGGTCTGATCTACCTGGATTCGCAGACAGTCCAGGTTGTGTTGATTGCTTGTCATGAATGTAATCTGTAGACAGTTGTATTATAATAATAATACTGTTGAATGTAATGTTGAAGACACCTGTCGTGCAACTCTGTTGTAATCAGTCTATTAAAATTGCTATTTTGTAACCAATCGGGCTAATTTCAAGCGGAAGTTATTGTTGATGGATTAACAACCCATAGTTGCGACAGTAACGGGAGAAATCCGCAAACAAACATTCACTTTAAATAGAAGCATCACACCCATAATTTATATTTTCACACGTTCATTTTTGCAGTTCTCACCAAAGTCCAAACATCGAAAGTCCAAGTGTTTTTCAGAAGATTCCCATCCTGTTATGTATTTTGAGCAGTTTCCTACATGTATAAACATCACACCCATAGTTTATATTTTCACACGTTCTTTTTTGCAGTTCTAATCGAAGTCTAAACACGGAAAGTCTAAATGTTTTTCAGAAGATCCCCTCCTGTTATGTACCTTGAGCAGTTTCCCACATCCATTTCCTGTGATGTGATAATTCTGGGTGCAGGATGAATGGAATTGGATTTGCTGCAGTCCGCTGACAGCAGGCGATGGAAGCGAGCGCCATGCTGCCGCTGACAGGTGACGGCGACTTCTGATGCTGCCTGACATCCGGTGGGAGTGGGCGGGGATTTGAAAGGCAACCCATTCCACCAATCTCGGAGCTCTAAAGCGGTGCTTGACAAACATTGATAGAAACAAACACGCAGTGTAGCATCCAGGCCTCTTGGCGCAACGGTAGCGCGTCTGACTCCAGATCAGAAGGTTGCGTGTTCAAATCACGTCGGGGTCGCAGTTTTTTTCCCTGAGAGCCGGTTTGAACAATTCTGCAATTCAAGTTTTCTTTGCGTCTTCACAATGAACAGAATCCTGCTCCGAAGTCTGCCTCTGGCCGGGAGGGAAGCACCTGATGACCTCATTTATTTAATGCAAATAACAGAAGACAAACACACATCTTCGTTCAAAAACCACCCTGCAGGTGGACACATAGTGAGATAAACACAGGGCAGAGATGCAGACAGTATCCGGAAACATCGGGAAATAGACAAGAGAAATAGATTGAGCGCTTTGTTATCAGAAAATTGTCTGAACCTCCACGGTCAATGAAAGGGATTTTGTTGGCCGGTTTCCCATTGCACCGGAGAATTCGGGAGAACTTGGTGGATGGTTGGTTCGTATTCCCTTGTCCCCCACCATTGGAAAAGGTTTGTCCATCCCACCCGACTAACTCCTTTCAAAAGCCACTATTTCCAAAGCCAATATATCCTTCCAGATGAGAAGGGAATAAAACTTGAAAAGAGCGTCACTGTGGATCAGTTTTCTCTCACTCAAAATTATCTGTTTAATGAAGTAAAATATGCAGGTGACAAAGAATACGGCAACAGCCACTGTCTCCCTTTTTGGCAGGAGAAGAAAATCGATCTGTCTGTTTGTGGAGACCAAGTTCCAACATAATGCTTCCGCCCGGGATCGAACTGGGGACCTTTCGCGTGTAAAGCGAACGTGATAACCGCTACACTACGGAAACCGATGGCATAGTATGTAACACAATGGGTAGCTGAATGGTGTGCTCTCTCTGCTCGGACTTGGAATGTGTTCTTTCCATTGCAGCTGGAGACACAGACAGTGGCTGCTCCCCCTTAACTTTAAAAACTCTCAGGGTAGTGGGTTTGAGCCCCACGTTGGGCGAGTACCGTTTTAAACTTTTATGCTGCTTCCACCCGCACCCCTCCGTCTCACCGCACACGATGGGGCCACGCCCGGGCTGAATCTCTCCATTTCGGTTTCCGCCCCTGTCGCAGCATGAAATGGTCCTTATCAAAGTCACAATTGATACCCTATGTGACTCCAACCATGATAAACTATCCCTCCTCATCCTTCTCAAATACAATATCTCACCGTGCTGTTTTGCTGTTAGACTAGTTTCCTCTCTCTGCTCTTATTTGGAATGTGTTGCTTTTCCATCTGACAACACTTAGTATCATGGTATTATGTTAGTCCACAAGAGGAGATCATTCGGCCCATCGTGCCTGTGCCGGGTCAAACACACGTATTCGTTCAAAATAAGTTCAGAGACAGATTGAGCGTTTTTTTTATCAGAAAAATGCCTGAACCCCCACAGTCCACAGCTTTCCTCCTCGCTATCAACCACACGACCTACTTTTATGTCAACCGCAAATTTCTCAATCATGCCCCCTACGCTTAACTCCAAATCGTTAATGTACACCACAAAAAGCAAAGGACCAAGTACCGAGCCCTGCGACACCCCACTGGAAACAGCCTTCCAGCCGCAAAAACACCCGTTGACCATTACCCTTTGCTTTCTACCACTCAGCTAATTTTGGATCCAATAAGCCACATTCCCTTGGATCCCATGGGCCTTTACTTTTTCGACCAATCTGCCATGTGGGAATTTTTCAAAAGCCTTGCTACAATCCATGTAGACTACATCAATTGCGCTACCTCATCGATCCTCCTTGTCATCTCCTCGAAAAATTCAATCAGGTGAGTTGGACACGACCTCCCCTCAACAAATCCATGCTGACTGCCCTTGATTGGTCCGTGCCTTTCGAAGTGACAGTTGATCCTGTCCCTCAGAATTGATTCCAATAATTTCTCCTGCTTGCTGCAATAACAGATAAGGCGGTTATTAGTGCTCAGGCCTGGCTAGCTCAGTTGGTAGAACATGAGACTATTAATCTCAGGATCGTGGGTTCAAGCCCTACATTTGGCGAGGACCATTTTTAACTTTCATGCTGCTATCACTGGCCAACAGTGCAGAAATAATGCAGAATAAAGCATGGTATCGGTAGTCAGAATGGCCGAGCGGTCTAAGGCGCTGCGTTCAGGTTGCAGTCTTTTCTGGAGGCGTGGGTTCGAATTCCACTTCTAACATTGCTGATTTTTACCAAGACCTGGAAATATTTTATTTGTGGATTGGGCTGCAGCTGATTTTTCTGCCAAGTTGATTTGCTCCACCCACAAAAGCAACTGGCTTTGTCATGCATATGTGATTTGAGAAGTTTTGAATGGTGAAATGTTTGACATATTAATGACCGGGACAAAGAAATAGAACAGCAGTGGGAAACATTTAAAACGATGATCGATAGAGTCCAGGAGAAATATATCCCACGAAAAAGCAAGAAAAAACTAGCCAGAAATGATACAACAGGGATGAATAAAGAAATAAGGACAAAATTGAAACTAAAGAAAAAGGCACACACGAGACAATAAAGGAGAGAGGGGAATGTGAAAAGACTGGGAAAGAAGTCGAAAGAACTATTGGAAAGGCAAAAAGGAATATCAAATAAGCGAAGTATTCTGGACACATCAACAGCCAAAGAAAATTTAGGATTGGAATAGGGCCACTAAGGGATACACACGACAAACTCACAGGCAATGACAGCGAAATGGCAGAAATATTAAATAATCACTTTGCTTCAGTATTTAACAGGGAGACTAATATTGTGGGCATGACAGGAGAAGAAGAGATTAAAAAATATATAAAGACATTTAAGATCGAAAGGGGGGAGATAATTCATAAACTAATCAAAGCTAGAGAGGAAATTTCCTGTTAGGAGCCGAACCAGAGTTTCAAACCGCTCAGCCACGCTAATTTCCGTATTACTGTTCAGGAGCACAGTACACAGGGACACGATTACTGCGCTCCATTTAGGGAGGCTAAGTGACAGGTGGAAATTGACCTATTAATAGAATCATAGAATAGGACAGCGCCATTCGGATGCCATTCGGCCCATCGTGCCTGTGCCAGCTCTCTGAAAGAGCTTTCCAGTTCGTCCCACTCGCCTGCTGTTTCCCCATAGCCCAGAAAATGTTTCCATCCAAGCGTTTATCCAATTCCCTTTTGAAAACTGTGAGTTAAGAAAAACAATATTGAAAGGGGTGCTGGGGCCTCTGCAGTGTCGATGTAGAGTGTGTGATGATTGAAGTTATCAAGATGGTTGCTTTACACATGGTATGTTGTGCAATCATCCTGAAATATCTTCAATATCCAATACAAATTGAATTGCAAATCTGACGGACAAACACTGGAAAACAAGTCACGAGTGAACGCAAATCATCTGGGACCCGTTTTCAGCCTCACGGCACTTTAAATAAAGTGAAATAACTTTGCATTGAAAAGATTTGGAACTTGCATCTGTGCCTTTATCTGTTCCATTTCTTAAAGTTGCTGGCGTCTGATGATGAACACGCCTCTGCTCCCTCCATTGAACAAGAAAGGAGGTGTTTGACGTTGACGGGACCTGTTGGTTCTGAGCTCATTCTTCACATTGAGTGGGATCGCGTCCTTCAACTTTAGCCCAGCGGTGAACTTCGCAGCAAACAAGTTCGACACCGTCTCACCGCGGACGCTGACTGCCATGTTTATTGTAAACAATTTTACAACACCAAGTTATAGTCCAGCAATTTTATTTTAAATTCACAAGCTTTCGGAGGCTTCCTCCTTCCTCAGGTGAACGTTTGTTGGAAATGAAAACGTTTCCAACAAACGTTCACCTGAGGAAGGAGGAAGCCTCCGAAAGCTTGTGAATTTAAAATGAAATTGCTGGACTATAACTTGGTGTTGTAAAATTGTTTACAATTGTCAACCCCAGTCCATCACCGGCATCTCCACATCATGCCATGTTTATTGTTATTTCTTTCAGACCTAAATAAATAGTGACCGTGATTTTAAATTTGCACTCAATGATTTTTAGGTCGTCTCCTTTCAGTGTTTCAAAGGCGACCCCTAATTTATGATAGTCCGGCCATTTCACCAGCCGTGTTGAAAACAAAACATGTCTCTGCTTTTCGCGGCTTTTTTCGAAAGGCAAAAAATATATTTCCCGTGACCTCTGAAGGATAGGCAAGTACATTTCAGAAAGCTGAAGCAAGTTCACCGAGCTTAAATCGTCTGACCACGTTAAAGGCGATATATACAGATATATATATATATATATATACAAGTAGTTGCTGTCTGTTTCTGTGGTTGTCTTTTTTCTGTGTGTGTCCATCTGCAGGTCGATTTTGAATCAATACCAGTATTCGTGTCAGTTTGTTGCATGAAATAATGAGGGTATCAGGCGCTCCCCTCCCTCCCACTGGGTAGGTACTGAGTCAGGGTTTAGACCAAACTTCTGTTTTGTTTTGTGTGAAAAAGCAATTGAAACCTTCATTCGGGAATTATCCAGTCTCATGTGAGTGGTGAAAGAAACAGTGACCCCGATGTGATGTGAACACACAAACTTTTGATCTGGAGTCAGACCTTTGCGCCACGCACTCTGAAGACAGGATCCTGGATGTTATTATATTTTTTGAATGTTTCTCAAACACCGTTTCATCTATTGGTTAAATAGATAGGGCTTATCAAATCTCCGCCAGATCCCACCGGGTGTGAGACAGTATTGGAAGCAGCCTTCACCCCCAATATCACGCTGGCATTCATCGCCTGCTCCCAGCGGACTGCATGAACAGGGCTGGGAGATATGGACTTTGTTCACATCATTCATCAATGTGAATCGTTAAATATTTAATCATTTTTAATGGGGACAAGGTTTACAAAACGCGCCCGCCCAGTTCCGAACCGGGGACCTTTCGCCTGCTCGGCAAACGTGATAACCAGTATACTACGGAAAACTGATGCTTCAAGCTCTGTGATATGGATATAACCCCTCAGCCAAACTAATTTCCGTATTACTGTCCAGGAGCTCATTTCACAGGGATACATTTACTGCGCTGTATTTCGGAAGGCTGCAGAGAAGGATCGGTGGTGATGGTCAGGCAGGGAATCCCAGAGCATCGCGCCCACACAAACATTTCACTGTTTTTTTCATGTACCTGTTATCCGACCGCAGTTTAAACTATTGCGAATGGCATGCTCAGATGATATTGTTCATTGAGTGTTTTCTTGCTCGAAACATCAGCCTTTACGGTTAACAGCCGAACGCGCTAACCGATTGCGCCACAGAGACCAACCGGTGTTGTTTCTTGCAATATACACGAAAGCAGCGTGTCACCTGGCCAAAGTTTCATGTTGCAGCCACAGAAATGTCGTTGTCCATTATCAGTGTTACTTTTCCAGAAATAAAGGAAGGAACATTGTTTGTGGAAACATGGAAACGGTCTGATCTCGCTCACAGCATCGATATCACCGCCAACCAGCTCTCCTGCAACCGGCGCGCTAATCGCTGCTTTGTCTGTTACTTATTAGCACTGCGGGAGAGCATTCGTCACACGGATTGCAGCGGTTCAACAAGGCGGCTCACCACCACCTTCTCAAGGGTAATTAGGGATGGGCAATAAATACCGGCCTCGCCAGCGACACCCACATCCCATTCACGAATTAAAAAAAATATTAATTTCAGATTCTGCATCAGTTTGAGGTGCTGTATTGGATTAAGCTGTTGTATTTGTTTGAGGTACTTTATTGCTTTGAGATACTGTATTAGATTGAGATGCTGTATTAGTTTGAGGTATTAATTTATGTTTCAGGTTCTGTATCGGTTTGAGGTACTGTATTAGTTTAAGGTGTTGTATTTGATTGAGGTACTGTATTAGTTTGAGGTTCTTTATTAGTTTGAGATGATGTATTAGCTTGAGGTATTATATTAGTTTCAGATTCTCTATCCGTTTCAGGTATTGTATTAGCTTGAGGTACCGTATTAGTTTGAGGTACTGTTTTAATTTGAGAAGCTCTATCAGTTTGAGGTGTTATATTAGTTTGGGGTATCTGTATTGTAAGGAAAGAGTTAGTCTTTATATTGAATTAATATTAACCTTTACCATTTGCCTCTTTAGTAAGGAAGTATAAATCTCTGTTGGGAGAATGAAACTACAATAATAAGACAGATTTGCTTCATTTTATATGCATGCATATGTTTAATATAGAGACGAGTAGATTCTGAAGTCCAGAAACTCTTGGATCGGAGCTGATATCATAATACTCATAAGTTTAATTATCCTTTTGATATAAACAATTCTCTGACAATCATAACAAGGCCTTTAAATCATTCAGAGCTGGTGTGTATGTGTGTCAGACAGCATTGTGTGCTATTCATCTTACCAGCTTCACAGGGAAGCAGGAGAGGTGTGAGATATGTATGATTGCAACGTATCATTCCAAGCTGACGCAGCGGGAAAGGGCTGCACTGGTGAGAGATAAACACCATTCTGCTCTCTGGTCAATGGGCAAGGCCATATGTTTTAACTAACAAGTTCAAAAGTGATATTTATAATTAATGCCTAAAGCAGAACACCTGGCTGTGCGGAAGGAGCCTGCTTGCACCACAAGGCGACATCTTGTGGAGGAGTGTAGTTCGGTGATGAGGGAAGTGATACTCTGATAACATGGAAAATTCTGGAAACCCTCATCAGGTCAGGCAGAATCTGTGGAGAGAGCAACAGAGTTAATGTTTCAGGTCAATGACCTTTCATCAGAACCACGTTGGGCAGTTGTGTTTGGTAATAGTATGAAACATTGGAATTGTTTCACTCATGTGGGGTGATTTGGGTACTTTTCTGTCTTTGGAAGTTGAAGAGTAAAATAAGGGCTCGTCCGGGATTTGAACCCGGGACCTCTCATATGTTTGGATAGATAACCCCGAAGCGAGAATCATCCCCCTAGACCAACGAGCCCGTTGACAAAAACCAATGCATTCAAGAGCCAGCCGTCGTAAAACCCTTTTTGTTGGCTATCCTTGATAAGCAATTATGAGGACAGGTTGCAAAGACCAGACTTGCATTCCCTTGAGTGCAGAATATTAAGGGGTGATCTAATTGAGGTGTTTGGATTATTAAAGGATTTGACATGGCAGATAGAGACTATTTCCTCTGGTGGGGAGAGTCCAGAACAAGGGGGCATAACCTTAAAATTAGAGCTGGGCCGTTCAGGGTTGATGTCAGGAAGCACTTCTTCACACAAAGGGGAGTGGAATTCTGGAACTCTCTCCCTCAAAAAGCAGTTGAGGCTGGGGGTCAATTGAAAATTTCAAAACTGAGATTGATAGATTTTGGGGCTAATTCGGGCGTTTAATGACTTTGACATTTTTTCCCTGTGACTTGGAGAGTTTCGATCGATGAAATATTCGTGAAAAGAGTCAGTGCAAAGAGAGTCAACAGTTCATGTTTTCCCGAGACACTTCCTTCAGAGCTAAGAACGAAAAGTTTCTCATTTCCATAGTGCAGCGGTTATCATGTTCACCAGTTACACGCAGAAAGTCCACGATTTAACCTCGGAGGGAAGCATGTTGTTGGGACTTGCTCCCCATAAACCTCCAGGGTCGAGTTTGTTCATGCATGAAAGGGGCGACAAACCTTTTTAAATTTAACAACGCCTACACCAGATTCCTGGTACAATAAGCACTAAACACTTTTAAGCAGACTCCTAAAATAAAGTATGTAAAACGGGAAGGGATAAAAGTTCATGACATACAAAACACAAAGATTTATTGACGTTTTAATTGTCACTTGGCAAACAAGTGAGCATTTCCTTCAGTGTGCAACAGAACGTATTAATGGCGATTAAAAAAACATTAAATGTCTCACAGACTTGAATTATTTTTGTGCAATGAACTATTCCCAACCACAAGGGAACACTGCATCAAACATATATATTTAAGTATATAATAAGTATATATATATATATAATCTATGCCATCAGTAGACCTCGTGGTGAAACGGTAGCGCGTCTGACTCTGGATTCTGAAGGCTGCGTATTTAAATCATGTCGAAATCATTACTTCTTATACCATTCATATCAGCCTGGATAATTTCGGAATCACTGCTTTTTAATAATAAACGAAACTTTGCTCACTAGTTCATTGTTCATTGCTTCCTGTCATTGATAATTAAAATGAAATATTAATCTAGCTAAGCCGGAGAACAAAATATTAAACAAGCGAAACAAATACTGAGCAAAATTATTTGCAATGTTTGGGGGGAAGTGCAGCTGAAAAGCAGAAGATCTGAATGGAATGATCAATGATTGAGCGGAATACATTGCTCGACTTTTACTCGATTGCCTTCTTGCACAGCACCTCACAAACCCGTGACCTCAACCACCTAGAAGGACAAAGGCAGCAAGTACATGGGAATAACACCACCTGCACGTTCCCCTCCAAGTCACACACCATCCCGACTTGGAAATATATCGGCCGTTCCTTCATCGCAGTTGGATCCTGGAACTCCCTACCTAACAACACTGAGGTTTCGGCAATTAGGTTTGGGCAATAAATTCTGGCCTTGCCAGCGACACCCACATCCCATGAACGAATAAAAAAAATCTCTGTGCTCCTCCAATTCTGGCCTCTTGCGCATCCCCGATTTAAATCGCTCCACCATTGGCGGCTGTGCCTTCAGCAACCTAAGCTCTGGAAATGCCTCCTTAAACCTCTCCGCCTCTCTCTCCTTTAACACATACCTTAAAACCTACCTCTTCGACTAAGCTTTTGGTCACCTGTCCCAATATCTCCTTATGTGGCTTCGGGTCAAATTTTGTTTAATAACGCTCCCGTGAAGCACCTTGTGACGTTTTACTACCTTAAAGGCGCTCGACAAATGCAGGCTGTGTCCTCTGGTTATCGACCCTCCTGCCAATGGAAACAGCTTCTCCCCATCCATTCTATCAAAATCCCCTCATAATTTTGTACACCTCTATTAAATCTCCCCTTAACCTTATTTTGCTCGAAGGAGAACAATCCCAGCTTCTCCAGTCTCTCCACATAACCCATCACTGGACACGATGCAAGGCGGAGGTTTGCAACCAGGTTTGCAAATTATTGCCAGTCGGGAGCTGGACAAATCGAAAGGAACCGAAATGACAAACAGCTTTGTGAATCTGTAGATACGCTTTGGGAAACGGAATGGGAGGCGAATAAAAGACTGACCAGACAGGCGGCCAAGACGCAGCTGAGTGGGCATGTCCCCATGGAACAGTTACTCTGATGTTGTGGATGAAATTAAGAGGTCTGAGCCATTTAAAGCGCTCCCAGTTACTGCAGATCAGGGATCAAAACCTGACATCAGCGTCAGGACGCTTAGAATACTTTTTCTTTATTTGTTCATGGGATGTGGGCGTCGCTGGCGAGGCCGGCATTTATTGCCCATCCCGAATTGCCCTTGAGAAGGTGGTGGTGAGCCGCCTTCTTGAACCGCTGCAGTCCGTGTGGTGAAGGTTCTCCCACAGTGCGACTAAGCAACAGACAAAGCACCGGTGGGAGCGCCGGTTGCAGGAGAGCTGGTTGGCGGTGATATCGATGCTGTGAGCGAGACCAGACCGTTCCCATGTTTCCACAAACAATGTCCCATCTTTTGTTTCTGGAAAAGTAACACTGATAGTTGTCAATTGCATTTCTGTGGCTGCAACTTGTAACTTTGGCTAGGTGACACGCTGCTTTAGTGTATCTTGCAAACACATGCATTGGGTGATCTCTGTGGCGCAATCGGTTAGCGCGTTCGGATGTTAATCAAAAGCTTTGGTGGTTTGAGGCCACCCATGGACGAAAGTTGCACCTTTCTCTTCCCACTTTCGGATTCATTGCCTCATTCTGATAGTCCTGAAGCCGGTGCCAGGTTTTAATTCCTGATCTGCAGTAACTGGGAGCACTTTGAATGACTCCGATCTCGTAATCTCATTTCAAGTTTTCGAATGTGTGATTTGGCGACAAGAAAACACTCTGTGAACAATGTCTTCTGAGCATGCCTGATTCGCTACAGTTCAAACTGCGGTCGGATATCAGGCACATGAAAAACAGTGAAATGTTTGTGTGGGCGCGATGCTCTGAGATTCCCTGCCTGACCATCGCTACCGATCCTTCTCTGCAGCCTTCCGAAATACAGCGCAGTGAATGTATCCCTGTGAAATCAGCTTGGCTGAGGCGTTATGTCCCGAACACGGGACTGCAAGCTTCAGGTTTCCGTCGTGTCGTGGTTATCACGTTCGCCTAACACGCGAAAGGTCCCCAGTTCGAAACCGGGTGGCAACCTTGTTCCCATTAAAAATGAGTAAATATTTAACGATTCACACTGCTGATGAAATGTGAACAAAGTCCATAACTTGCAGCCCGCTGAGAGCAGGCGATGAAAGACCCGTGATATTGGGGGTGAAGGCTGCTTCCAATACTGTCCCACACCCGGTGGGACCTGGCGGAAATTTGGTAAGTCCGATCTATTCAACCAAGGTGGGATAAATGAAACGGTGTTTGAGAAACATTCATACATACAATAACATCCTGGATCCTGTCTTCAGAGTGCGTCGCGCAAAGGTCTGACTCCAGATCAAAAGTCTGCGTGTTCACATCACATCGGGGTCACTGTTTCTTTCACCGCTCACATGAGACTGGATAATTCCCGAATGAATGTTTTAATTGCTTTTTCACAGAAAAGAAACAGGTGTTTGGCCTAAAACCTGACTCAGTACCGACCCAGTGGCAGGGAGGGGAGCGCCTGATACCCTCATTTATTTCATGCAACAAACTGACACGAACACTGGTATTGATTCAAAATCGACCTGCAGATGGACACACAGAAGAAAGACAACCACAGAAACAGACAGCAACTACTTGCATATATATCTGTATACATTGCCTTTAACGTGGTCAGACGATTTAAGTTCGGTGAACTTGCTTCAGCTTTCTGTAATGTACTTGTCCATCCTTCAGAGGCCAGGGGAAATATATTTTTTGCCTTTCGAAAAAAGACGCGAAAAGCAGAGACATGTTTTGTTTTCAACACGGCTGGTGAAATGGCCGGACTATCATAAATTAAGAGTCGCCTTTGAAACATTTGAAGGCGACTATCTAAAAATCACTTAGTGCAAATTTAAAATCACGGTCACTATTCATTTTGGTCTGAAAGAAATAACAATAAACATGTCAGTCAGTGCCCGCGGTGAGACGGTGATGAACTTGTTTGTTGTGAGGTTCACCGCTGGGCTAAAGCTGACGCCGTTTAAAAAACGCGAACCCACTCAATGTAAAGGATGAGCTCATAACCAACAGGTCCCGTCATCGTCAAACATCTCCTTTCTTGTTCAATAGAGGGAGCAGAGGCGTGCACATCTTCAGACGCCAGCAACTTTTACAAATGTAACAGGTGAAGGCACAGATGCAAGTTCCAAATATTTTCAATGCAAAGTTATTTCACTTTATTTAAAGTGCCGTGAGACTGAAAATGGGTCCCAGATGATTTGCGTTCACTCGTGACTTGTTTTCCAGTGTTTGTCCTTCAGGTTCGCAATTCAATTTGTATTGGATGTTGAAGATATTTCAGGATGATTGCACAACATACCATGTGTAAAGAAACATCTTGATAACTTCAATCATCACACACTCTACATCGACGCTGCAGAGGCCCCAGCACCCCTTTCAATATTGTTTTTCTTAACTCACAGTTTTCAAAGGGGAATTGGATAAACGATTGGATGGAAACTTTTTCAGGGCTGTGGGGAAACAGCAGGCGAGTGGGACGAACTGGACAGCTCTTTCAGAGAGCTGGCACAGGCACGATGGGACGAATGGTATCCGAATAGCGCTGTCTTATTCTATGATTCGATTAATAGATCAATTTCCGCCTTTCACTGAGCCTCCCTAAATGGAGCGCAGTAATCGTGTCCCTGTGAAATGAGCTCCTGAACAGTAATACGGAAATTAGCGTGGCTGAGCGGTTTGAAACTCTGGTTAGGCTCCGTACAGGAAATTTCCTCTCTGAGTTTGATTAGTTTATCAATTATCTCCCCGCTTTCCATCTTAAATGTCTTTACATATTTTTTGATCTCTTCTTCTACTGCCATGCCTACAATACCAGTCTCCCTGGTAAATACTGAAGCAAAGTGATTATTTAATATTTCTGCCATTTCGCTGTCATTGCCTGTGAGTTTGTCGTGTGTATCGCTAAGTGACCCAATTCCTATCCTAAATTTTCTTTGGCTGTTGTGTCTCGAATACTTTGCTTTTTTTTATATTCCTTTTTGCCTTTCCAATAGTTCTTTAGACTTCTTTCCCCGTCTTTTCACATTCAACTCTCTCCTTTATTGTCCAGTGTGTGCCTTTTTCTTTAGTTTCAATTTTACCCTGATTTCTTTATTCATCCCTGGTGTGTCATTTCTGGCTAGTTTGTTCTTGCTTTTCAGTGGGATATATTTCTCCTGGACTCTATTGATCACCGTTTTAAATGTTTCCCACTGCTGTTCTATTTCTTTGTCCAGGTCATTAATATGTCAAACATTTCACCGTTTGAAACTTCTCAAGTCACAAAGCCAGTTGCTTTTGTGGGAGGAGCAACTCAACTTGGTCGAAAAATCAGCTGCAGCCCAATCCACCAATATAATATTTTCACGTCTTAGTAAAAGTAAGCAATGTCAGAAGTGGGATTCGAACCCACGCCTCCAGAAGAGACTGCGACCTGAACGCAGCGCCTTAGACCGCTCGGCCATCCTGACTACCGGATGCATGCTCCATTCTGCATTATTTCTGCACTGTTGGTCAGTGAATTGAGCATCAAAGTTGAAAATCGCACTCGCCCAACGTGGGGCTCGAACCCACGACCCTGAGATGAAGAAGCTCATGCTCTACCGACTGAGCTAGCCGGGCAATGGTTACTTTAATCGCCTTGTCTGTTATTGCAGCAACCAGGAGAAAGACTCCATTTCAAATTATTGGAATAATTTCTGAGGGCTCGGATAAACTGTCACTTCGAAAGGCACGGACTCATCAAGGACAGTCAGCATGGATTTGTTCAGGGGAGGTCGTGTCTGACTAACCTGATTGAATTTTTCGAGGAGGTGACAAGGAGGATCGATGAGGGTAGAGCAATTGATGTCGTCTGCATGGATTTTAGCAAGGCTTTTGAAAAATTCCCAAATGGCAGATTGGTCGAAAAATTAAAGGCCCATGGGATCTAAGGGAATGTGGCTTGTTGGATCCAAAATTAGCTCAGTGGCAGAAAGCAAAGGGTAATGGTCGATGGGTGTTTTTGCGGCTGGAAGGCTGTTTCCAGTGGGGTGCCTGAGGGCTCGGTACTTGGTCCTTTGCTTTTTGTGGTATACATTAACGATTTGGACTTAAACGTAGGGGGCATGATGAAGAAATTTGCGGGTGACACAAAAATAGGCCGTGTGGTTGATATTGAGGTGGAAAGCTGTAGACTGTCGGGGTTCAGGCAATTTTCTGATAACAAAGCACTCAATCTATTCCTGAACGAATTTTGAACGAAAATGTGCGTTTGACCCGGCACAGGCACGACGGGCCGAATGATCTCCTCTTGTGGACAAACATAATACGATGATACTAAGTGTTGTCAGACGGAAAAGCAACACATTCCAAATAAGAGCAGAGAGAGGAAACTAGACTAACAGCATAACAGCACGGTGAGATATTGTATTTGAGAAGGATGAGGAGGGATAGTTTATCATGGTTGTAGTCACATACGGTATCATTTGTGACTTTGATAAGGACCATTTCATGCTGCGACAGGGGCGGAAACCTAATTGGAGAGATTCAGCCCGGGCGCGGCCCCATCGTGAGCGGTGAGACAGAGGGGGGTGGGGGAAGTGTCAGAGCTGGGGCTCACCGGTGGAAGCAGCACAAAAGTTTAAAACGGTACTCGCCCAACGTGGGCTCAAACCCACCACCCTGAGAGTTTTTAAAGCAAAGGGGGAACAGCCACTGTCTGTATCTCTTGCTGCACTTGAAACAACACATTCCAACTGCGAGCAGAGAGAGAACACCATTCAGTTGCCCATTGTTTAGTGAAATATTATCCATTTCCGTAGTGTAGCGGTTATCACGTCTGCTTTGTACGCAAAAAGTCCCCAGTTCGATTCCGGGCAGGAACATTATGTTGGAACTTGGTCTCCATAAACATCCACATCGATTTTCTTCTCCTGCCAAAAAGGGAGACAGTGGCTGTTCCCTGATTCTTTGGAAGCTGCATCTTTTACTTCATTAAACAGTTTACTTTGAGTGAGAGAAAACTGATCCACAGTGACGCTCTTTTCAAGTTTTATTCCCTTTTAATCTGGAAGGATACATTTGCTTTGGACAGAGTGGCTTTTGAAATGAGTTGTCGGGTGGGATCGACAAACCTTTTCCGCTGGTGGGGTCAAGGGAACCAAACCAAACATCCACCAAGTTCTCCCGAATTATCCGGTTCAATGGGAAACCGACCAACAAAAGCCCTTTCATTGACCGTGGAGGTTCAGACATTTTTCTGATAACAAAGCGCTCAATCTATTTCTCTTGTCTACTTCCCGATGTTTCCGGATACTGTCTGCATCTCTGCCCTGTGTTTATCTCACTCCGTGTCCACCTGCAGGGTGGTTTTTGAACGAAGACGTGTGTTTGTCTTCTGTTCGTGATAAAGTCAGTGCGGTTTGACGTGTTGTTACTCAAAGGTGCACTTGCCCTGCTGGTGAGCAGAGGCAAGTGCTCGAGCAAAACAGACGTTTTCGGGCAGATGCACAAAGCTTTCAGGTTGAAGAAAGGAACGGAGGTCTCCTGTGCCTCAGCGCCAACATGTTAAGCTGTAGGCTGTTTGTAAAGCAAAGAAAACGGCTTTGAGCTAATTTCTGCTTGCTCCAAAAGCACGTTCGCTGGTTCCAACCAGAATCCTAAGGATGACTTTTATCTGTTAATTGTATTGCAGTCCTCCGCTATACCAGCTGAACGATCGAAGGGAAGCAGCAAAGATTGCTCTCTTTGGTAAATGTTCACTGTGCGCCTTTTGACACTCCCGGACTCGTGGAGTCACATGTGCATGACCGAGACTGACTCGGTTCCTGCTCATAGCGCATCGTTGTGGGAGTGTGAGCTGTTACTTTCTCTGCACACCCGAGAGGCGAATGCAGCAGTGGATACCGTGTCTTATGACAAATCAGAAGATTGTCTGGCCAACTCCAACCTGACTGGATTGTTTTTGCAAACTGTCCATTACTTTATGACTTTTAATAGCTTGCAAATTGCCCTAATTGGAAGTGCTGCCTGGAAGTCTCCACCGTTCTTGCACTCTGAACAGAGCAGGAAATGCATTAGTTTTATTCACTTTGTAAATCCTGAGTTCAATCCAAAGAAAAGATACCAGGACCCGTGAAGCTTTTTTCCATGTCTCACCAAAATCAAAAACTTTTGCTGACTGCAGCACTCCAGAAGATTTACTGCCCCTTGATCTCGATTTATCGAAGCTCAGGATTCACGTGGGTTATGGATTTGCTGAAAACTGAAACCATTTTTGTTTCGGGACAATTTCCCAAGGTAAAAAAGTGAGTGGAAAATGCGGACATCGATCCCAGAACTTCTCGCATGCGAAGCGAGCACTCTACCATTTGAGCTAATTCCCCAGTTGCGGTGGTGACTTTGCCCTTCACAATAATCGCTTAACACTCGTCTCCAGGCAGTGCCACGAATTGCCCCCTCCCTGAATGCATTCAATGCTCCAATCCGCGGTCTCGAGTGTTCGCAATTGAGCAACAGCAGAACGGGATGGCACAGTAATCGTGAATGATGCCGAGAAGAGCCCGAGCCTGCGGAAGGCAGACGAGGTCATCGGAAAAGAACAGCAGCCCGAGCTTGAGGAAACAGCGAGAGCTCTGTCTGTCTGTCTGTCTGACTGACTGATGGATGGCTGAATTGCCTGAAAGTCAGTGCGGTTTGACGTGTTGTTACTCAAAGGTACGTCCTGCTGGTGAGCAGAGGAAAGTGCTGGAGCAAAACAGCCGTTTTCGGACAGACACAAAAAGCTTTTGGTTTCAGAAAGGAAAGGAGGTCTCCTGTGCCTCAGTGCCAACATGTTAAGCTTTTGGCTGTCTGTAAAGTAAAGAAAACGGCCTTGAGCTAATTTCTGCTCACTCCAAAAGCACGTTCGCTAGTTCCAACCAGAAACCTAAGGATGACTTTTATCTGTTAATTGTATTGCAGTCCTCCGCTGTACCAGCTGAACGATCGAAGGGAAGCAGCCAAGATTGCTCTCTTTGGTCAATATTCACTGTGCGCCTTTTGACACTCCCGGACTCGTGGAGTCACGTGTGCATGACCGAGACTGACTCATTTCCTGCTCATACCGCAGCGCTGTGGCAATGTGAGCTGCTACTTTCTCTGCACACCCTCGGCCAGTGGAGCAGTGGAAATCGTGTCCAATGAAAATCAGAAGACTGTCTGGACAACTCCTACCTGACTGGATTGTTTTTGCCAACTGTCCATTACTTTATGACTTTAGTTAGCTTGCAAACTAACCTAATCAGCAGTGCTGCCTGGCAGTCTCCACCGTTCGTGTGCTCTTCACACAGCAGGGAATCGAATAGTTTTATTAACTTTGTAAATCCTGAGTTCAATCCACAGAAAATATATCAGGGCCTGTGAAGCTTTTTTCCATGCCTCACTTCATCTTTCCATCTTTGCTAAACACCAAAATCAAAAACTTTTGCTCGCTGCAGCACACCAAAAGATTTGCTGCTCCTTGACCTCTCTTTATCGAAGCTGAGGATTGACGTGGGTTCTGGATTTGCTGAGAACTGACACCATTTTCGTTTTGGGACAATTCCCCAAGGTAAAAAAGTGCGTGGAAAATACGGGCATCGATCCCGATACTTCTCGCATGCTAAGCGAGCACTCTACCGTTTGAGCTAATTCCCCTGTTTGGCGGATCTATTTGCCCTTCACAATAGTCGCTTCACACTCGCCTCCAAGCAGCGCCTCGAATTGCAACCTCCATTAATTTTTTCAATGCTTTGCTCCAATCCGCGGTATCGAGTATTCGCAAGTGAGCAACAGCAGAACGGGAAGGCACAGTAATCGTGAATGATGCCGAGAAGAGCCCGAGCCTGCGGAACGCAGACGAGGTCATCGGAAAAGAACAGCAGCCCGAGCTTGAGGAAACAGCGAGAGCTCTGTCTGTCTGTCGGTCTGACTGACTGATGGAAGGCTGATTTGCCTGCAAGTGAGTGCGGTTTGACGTGTTGTTATTCAAAGCTACGCCCTGCTGGTGAGCAGAGGCAAGTGCTCGAGCAAAACAGCCGTTTTCGGGCAAACACAAAAAGCTTTTGGTTTCAGAAAGGAAAGGAGGTCTCTTGTGCCTCAGCGCCAACATGTTAAGCTGTAGGCTGTCTGTAAAATAAAGAAAACGGCTATTTTCTGCTTACTCCAAAAGCACGTTCGCTCGTTCCAACCAGAAAGCTAAGGATGACTTTTATCTGTTAATACTATTACAGTCCTCCGCTGTACCAGCTGAACGATCGAAGGGAAGCAGCAAAGATTGCTCTCTTTGGTAACTGTTCACTGTGCGCCTTTTGACACTCCAGGACTCGTGGAGTCACATGTGCATGACCGAGACTGACTCGGTTCCTGCTCATAGCGCATCGTTGTGGCAGTGTGAGCTGCTACTTTCTCTGCACACCCGAGGCGAATGCAGCAGTGGATACCGTGTCTAATGACAAATCAGAAGATTGTCTGGTCAACTCCAACCTGACTGCATTGTTTTTGAGAACTGTCCATTACCTTATGACTTTTGATAGCTTGCAAACTGACCTAATTGGAAGTGCTGCCTGGCAGTCTCCACCGTTCGTGCGCTTTTAACACAGCAGGAAATGCATTAGGTTTATTCACTTCGTGAATCCTGAGTTCAATCCACAAAAAAGATACCAGGACCCATGAAGCTTTTTTCCATGTCTCACTTCATCTTTCCATCTTTGCTAAACACTAAAATCAAAAACTTTTGCTTACTGCAGCACACCAAAAGATTTATTACCCCTTGACCTCTCTTTATCGAAGCTTAGGATTCACGTGGGTTATGGATTTGCTGAAAACTGACACCATTTTTGTTTCGGGACAATTCCCCAAGGTAAAAAAGTGAGTGGAGAATGCGGGCATCGATCCCGCTATTTCTCGCATGCCAAGCGAGCACTCTACCATTTGAGCTAATTCCCCAGTTGCAGCCGTCAATTTGCCCTTCACAATAATCGCTTAACATTCGTCTCCAGGCAGCTCCGCGAATTGCCCCCTCCCTGAATGCATTCAATACTTTGCTCCAATCCGCGGTATCGAGTGTTCGCAATTGAGCAACAGCAGAACGGGAAGGCACAGTAATCGTGAATGATGCTGAGAAGAGCCCGAGCCTGCAGAAGGCATACGAGGTCATCGGAAAAGAACAGCCGCCCGAGTTTGAGGAAACAGTGAGAGCTCTGTCTGACTGACCGATCGAAGGCTTATTTGCCTGAAAGTGAGTGCGGTTTGACGCGTTGTTACTCAAAGGCACTCCCTGCTGGTGAGCAGAAGCAAGTGCTCGAGCAAAACAGCCGTTTTCGGGGAGACACAAAAAGCTTTCAGGTTTCAGAAAGGAAAGGAGGTCTCCTGTGCCTCAGCGCCAACATGTTAAGCTTTTGGCTGTCTGTGAAGTAAAGAAAACGGCCTTGAGCTAATTTCTGCTTACTCCAAAAGCACGTTCGCTAGTTCCAACCAGAAACCTAAGGATGACTTTTATCTGTTAATTGTATTGCAGTCCTCCGCTGTACCAGCTGAACGATCGAAGGGAAGCAGCCAAGATTGCTCTCTTTGGTAAATATTCACTGTGCGCCTTTTGACACTCCCGGACTCGTGGAGTCACATGTACATGACCGAGACTGACTCATTTCCTGCTCATACCGCAGCGCTGTGGCAGTGTGAGCTGCTACTTTCTCTGCAAACCCTCGACCAGTGGAGCAGTGGATATCGTGTCCAATGACAAATCAGAAGATTGTCTGGACAGCTCCGACCTGACTGGATTGTTTTTGCCAACTGTCCATTACTTTATGACTTTAGATAGCTTGCAAACTAACCTAATTGGCAGTGCTGCCTGGCAGTCTCCACCGTTCATGCGCTTTTCACACAGCAGGGCGTGCATTAGTTTTATTAACTTTGTGAATCCTGCGTTCAATCCACAGAAGAGATATCAGGACCTGTGAAGCTTTTTTCCATGTCTCACTTCATCTTTCCATCTTTGCTCAACACCAAAATCAAAAACTTTTGCTTACTGCAGCACACCAAAAGATTGATTACCCATTGACCTCTCTTTGTCGAAGCTGAGGATTCACGTGGGTTTTGGATTGGCTGAAAACTGACACCATTTTTGTTTCGGGACAACTCCCCAAGGTAAAAAAGTGAGTAGAGAATGGGGGTATCAATCCCGCTACTTCTCGCATGCAAAGCGAGCATTCTACCATTTGAGCTAATTCCCCTGCTTGTCAAATCAAATTGCCCTTCACAATAGTCGCTTCACACTCGCCTCCAAGCAGCGCCACGAATTGCCCCCTCCCTGAATGCATTCAATACTTTGCTCCAATCCGCGGTATCGAGTGTTCGCAATTGAGCAACAGCAGAACGGGAAGGCACAGTAATCGTGAATGATGCCGAGAAGAGCCCGAGCCTGCGGAACGCAGACGAGGTCATCGGAAAAGAACATCAGCCCGAGCTTGAGGAAACAGCGAGAGCTCTGTCTGTCTGCCGGTCTGACTGACTGATGGAAGGCTTATTTGCCTGAAAGTGAGTGCGGTTTGACGTGTTGTTATTCAAAGGCACTCCCTGCTGGTGAGCAGAGGCAAGTGCTCGAGCAAAACAGCCGTGTTCGGGCAGACACAGAAAGCTTTTAGGTTTGAGAAAGGAAAGGAGGTCTCCTGTGCCTCAGCACCAACATGTTAAGCTGTAGGCTGTCTGTAAAGTTAGGAGAACGGCCTTGAGCTAATTTCTGCTTCGTCCAAAAGCACGTTTGCTAGTTCCAACCAGAAACCTGAGGATGATTTTCTCCACTTGCTGAGGATTTCCAGCATTTTCTCTTTATATTTCACATTTCCAGCATCCGCATTATTTTGCTTTTGATTGGATGAACCTCGTCCTTCTAAACCCCATCACAGAATCATCAGCGAGATGGGTTTACAATGGCGGATGACCTTACCCAGAATGTCGCGCGCGGTAGAATACGGTCTATCTCCATTCGAAGGGGCGCAGCGCGCAGGCGCGGCAAGGGCAGCCGGCCGGATAAATCAGCGCCTTGGAGAGATAGAGGGGTTTCTGGGGCGCGTTGGATTGTGGGCTCTCCGGCCGCCATTAGTCGCAGGTTGTGGGTCAGTGTTTTGTTGCCCGCGTCGCCCACAGACCGTTTCTGGAAATACAGACTGAGGAATTCAGAGCGGGTTTGCTGAACAGACACTGACCGTACAATGTAGAACAGAGTTTATCAAACTATTTTTCTCGTGACACAGTGGAAGAAAAACACTTCCCCCAGGGACCCCAAACAATAATAACTTCAGACTGGAGTTTTCATCAAATCCCAATAAAGGTGAGTCCATGCTCGCTCTTCAATTCACTTCAAGTAATAATTAAAATTAGACATCGACGTTGCTTGAAAAACATTTTAAATACAGTATAAATACAGTAAAAGAAGATCAGGTTGAGTTTCACTTCCTCAATGTGAGGGGTGGGTCTGTCAGTTGGTCATGATCTCGTTCCAATCTGGATCACAGGATGAAAGTGCTTCACGCATCTCAGGTGCGCTGTTGAGTTTCTTTCTCTTGTTTTTAACCTTGTCAAAGTCGAAAATCCCATTTCGCACAGGTAGGTTGTTGTGAACGGCAGCAACAACAGAACACGAATCATAACAGAGGATATTCTTTGAAAGCACTGATCCAAAAAGATGACAATCTGAATGACTTGTGGCGTGTTTTCAATGTGTTCACAGGTGAGTCGCACCGGCTCGTTTTCTTGCTCAGGCATCAAGTTTAGCCTCATTATTGATTCAGGATTTCCCAAAGCAAAAGGATTTTCACCCAACGCTTTTCCTTCAAATTTTCAAATCCCTCTACAGGGAAGTAGCGACTAAAATGGTCAGACAGAGCAGCGAGATGTAACTGTGTGACACATTTCATTTCATTCCCTTTATCTTCATTGATGCTGTTCTCCTCAATGTGTTGTAACAGTGTGAAGCAGGAAATGAGCTCCGCTCCCATTTCTGATCATAACTCTTCAAAAACCCTGTATTTCAGTGAGCTTCCTTTAATGAAAAACCCCTTCTCATTCCAAGCCATTAGAGAGAGTGCGGTGCCCAGAACTGAGCACGGAACTCTAAATGATGCCTAACCAGAGCACTGCTTTTTTTCCAATTCCCTTGAGATAAAGATCAAAATTTAATCTCCATTTTAACATTGTTTTAGTGAATTAGTGATCACTTTTAGTGATTTCTGTATTGGACCCCCTAAATCTCTATCCTCCCCCACAGTTCCTTGCTTCTTGCCATTTAGGAAATACACTGATCTATCGTTTTATGGTCCAAAGGGATAACCTCACACTTCCCCACGTTGAACTCCATCTGCCACAGTTTCACCCATTCACTTAATCTATCAATGTCCCTTTGCAAATTTCTGCTTCCATCTACAACGTTTACTGTGCTACCTAAATTATTGTCGTCAGCACACTTGGAAATAAAGCTCTTTACATAAGAACATAAGAAATAGCAGCAGAATAGGCCATATGGCCCATCGAGCCTGCTCCGCCATTCAATAAGATGATGGCTGATCTTCGATCTCAAGTCCACTTTCCTGCCCCATCCGCATATCCCTTGATTCCCCAAGAGTCCAAAAATATATCGATCTTACCTTTCAATATAACTCAACGACTGATCATCCACAGCCCTCTGGGGTGTAGAGAATTCCAAAGATTCACAATCCCTTGAGTGAAGAAATGTTTCCTCATGTCGGTCCTAAATGGCCGATTCCTTATCTTGAGACGATGAGCTCCAGTTCTTGACTCTCCAGCCAGGGGAATCAGACTCTCAGCATCTACCCTGTCAAGTCGTCTAAGAATTTTATACATTTCAATGCGATCACCTCTCATTCTTCTAAACTCCACCGAATATTGGCCAATTTTACGCAATATTTCCTCATACTACAATTGCAGCAAGACCTCCTTACTCTTATATTCCAACACCCTTACAATAAAGGCTAACACATCATTTCCCTTCCTCACTCTCATTAGACCCTTGGTAACTCAGTATTTCCAGCATGTTTTTCCTCTTTTCCTTCTGTAGGGAAAAGAAATGAAGGTTGAAAACATTTTACCATAATTACACCCGATTATGTTTTGGAAACAAGATCCAACTGAACTGCATCAAATTCGATTGCAAACTTAACAGTTTCTGATGGAAATAAACTAATAAGAACACTTAAATGCGATAGCCGGGAATCGAACCCGGGTCAACTGCTTGGAAGGCAGCTATGCTGACCACTATACCACCATCGCTGAAAATAACCAACAATAAAATAGTTCCCAAACATCAGACCCTGAACAGACACTGCAGGCTGTTGGATTTTGTTCTTCATTTTCACTGGTTTCTGACGGATCCTTTCTCGCTCTGTTGCAGTTCCTGTTTCCGCCCAGTCGATTTCGCCAACCCCCAATCAATGGAAATTCCACACCAGCCAGTAATTCTTCACCTGATATCGGACTGAAGAGACAGTCGATACCTGCAATACTTGACCAGCTGGAAATACATTTTACCACAGCTCACATCAGCCTTTGAGTAAAGTTAAATAATTACATTAAATCATTACAGAGACCTGAATACCAACTGGGCAGGAATGGCAGCTTAATATTCAAGTCTATAAGATGTTTAGAAAGGACAGGGAAATAGGGAAAGGAGGAGGAGCAGCAATATTACTAAAGGACAATATTACAGCAGTTCAAAGATAGAATATCAGTGAGGGTGAGCGGGCTGTGTAAACACTCTGAGAGAGACCCATCACAAGTGTCCCCACTGTACTCCTCCAGAAGGTATCAGAAGGGCGAGTGCGGGAGGATTTCTTCATTCTTTGTGAAAGTGTTTGTGAGATTGTGGAAATGTCTGGAAGAGGAAAAACCGGCGGGAAAGCTCGGTCCAAGGCCAAGTCTCGCTCATCCCGGGCCGGACTGCAGTTCCCTGTTACCCGTGTTGAAAGGCTCCTGCGGAAGGGGAACTATGCTGAATGTGTGGGTGCCGGAGCCCCGGTCTATCTGGCTGCTATGCATCGAGTATCTGACGGCTGAAATCCTCGAGCTGGCCGGCCACGCGGCCCGGGACAAACAAGAAGACCCGCCTCATCCCCAGACACCTGCAGCTGGCCATCTGCAACGACGAGGAGCTCAACAAGCTGCTGGGACGGGTGACCATCGCTCAGGGTGTTGTCTGATATCCAGGCCGTGCTGCTGCCGAAGAAAACCAGCATTGTGAGCTCCAAGAGCAAGTAAACCGGCCAAGGCTTAATCTGATAACCCAAAGGACAGGACCAACCTTATTGAAATCTTTGAAGAAGGAACAGAAAGTGTAGACAAGTTTAATGCAGTAGATGTGATATATTTGGATTTTCCGAAGGCCTTCTATAATGTACCACATTGCAGACTCATGGCTAAGTTCAGAGCACGTGGAGTCAGGGTCAGGTGGCAGAATGGATAGTAAGTTGGCTTCAAAACTGAAAGCCGAGAATAGAGGTTAAGGGTCGCTACTCAGACTGGCAAAAGGTGGGAAGTGGAGTTCCAGTTGCTGGGACCACTGTTCTTCACAATTTACATTAACGATTTGGATTCGGGAATCGGAAGTACAATTCCAAAATTTGTGGACGACACCAACTTGGTGGATTTAGTTAATACAAACGAAGAATGCATCAAAACGCCAGACGGCATTAATAAACTTGCAGAATGAAGAATCAGGAGGTCACACACTGCTTGGATAATAAGAGTCTAAACGGGACAGAGGAGCAAAGGGATCCAGTGGCATAGGTACACAAATTACTAAAAGTAGCGACCCAGGTTAATCAGGTCATAAAAAGACAAATCAAACACTAGGATTCATTTCTAGAGGGATAGAGTTGAAAAGCAAAGAAGTTATGTTAAACTTGTATAGAACCTTGTTTAGACCAGACTTGGAATACTGCGAACAGGTCTCGTCTCCATATGATAGACATAGGTGCATTGGAGAAGGTGCAGACAAGATTCACAAGGATGATACCAGAAATGAGAGGGTATTCTTATCAGGAAAGACTGAACAGACTGGGTCTCGTTTCACTGGAAAAGAGAAGGCTGAGGGTTGATCTGATCGAGGTTTTTAAGATAATGACAGGGTTTGTTAGGATAGATGTCGAGAAAATGTTTCCACTTGTGGGGAGTCCAAAACTTCAGGTAATAAATATAAAATAGTCGCTAATAAATCAAATAGGGAATTCAGGAGAAATTGCTTTACCCAGAGAGTGGTTAGAATGTGGAACTTGCAACTACGAGGAGTAGCTGAGGCAAATAACATAGGGGGCATTTAAGGGGAAGATAGATCAGCACATGAGGGAGAAAGGAATAGAAGGATATGCCGATAGGGTTCGATGAAGTAAGGAAGGAGGAGGCTCATGAGCAGCATAAACGCCAGCATAGACCAGTTGGGCCGAATGGCCTGTTTCTGTGCTGTAGTTTCAATGTAACTCGATGTAAAGGCTCTTTTCAGAGCCACCCTCTGTATCTGTGAAAGGGCTGGTTACTGTCTGAAGGGAGACGCTGATATCATGCTATCAGTGTGGCTTTGAGCTGCTTTTGCATCGTTGTGGACGAGATGAGGTATTAATGGGACTGGAGTCGGGGCAGTGACCACAGTCCGGTACTTTAAACGGTGACTTATGGACCCCAGCCCACACATCACCAGATTTCTTGTATTTATTTAAACTCCTTGCCATGCTGGGCTCATAAAGAATCACCAGAACTGCTCGAATAACCTTTCTACATCTGTGGAATTCAGCGGTTCGCTCCGTTTCTGTTCTATTTTGTTGGATTATTTACATAACGCATCAAACTCACTGGGGAATCACTGAGATGTAACTCTGTACAGAAACAAATAACAGTGAATTGCCTGGTGCCCAGGAGATCAGGAACATTACTCACCTCTCGTCCTGTTAACGAGTAAACCGTGTTTCGAGTCCACCGACCCGCTTTGGTTCCATATGGGGGATTAAACAGATAAATCGGGAGGGGAGGAGACAGTCAGAGTGACAGAGCGGAGAGCGGCCTCTGATCTTCCAGCTCCACCTCCAGTTCTCTCCATCCGACAGTTTCAAACCGTTTATCGATAATACAACCGAACCTCAGCGCTCCGCACAAACCCTGACAGACCCGGGCTTCATATTCAAGGATTCCCAAAACCCGAAGCTTTCAAATAAGCCCCGTTACAATGAGAAATCGTTCATATTCCTGCCTAAATACAGTCCATTCAATAACAAGTCAACTCGGCTCCTCCATTTCAGTCTGTTTCCCTGTTCTATCTCCCCACACATCCCCTCCCAGACGGGTTCAGCGTTTTACAAACACCTTATTCCAGCTTATTTGGAGAATCTCATGTGTTGGGGTTTGAGTTATGACGCGGAGTTTCTCCGCCAGTTTTACCGTCTCACAGAGACTCTCGCCCTGAATCTGTGAAAAGATTATGACCATGAACTGGGACTGGAGCCGAACACATCCCCAGTTACAGTGAGGCCCGGCCCGGACATCTCATTCTCTCTATTTTGTATCAGACAGTGTCCCACTTTCATGTCCAGCAATATATAGAGAGAGACAGTATCAGTCTTACACTCCCTATCTGTGTCCAAATCACGCTCAATAGCAGTATCCACCTTCATATACAGCACCAGAGAGAGAGAGGGAGGTAGACCCGGTGAGAGAGACAGAGAGAGAGGTGAGACACAGTGACAGACAGACGTTAACAGTATTAGTTCCAGACTGACCGGGAAAGTGCCGTTTTATCCAGAAAGATCGCGTTGGAGAGACAAAAGATGCAATCTCATCTCTCACTGATATTGTACAAGGGTCAGAAACACTATTAATCCCACACTCAGGGATAGTACAGAGAGGGACAGAAATATTGGGTCACATTTAACCCTCTAATGCCTGTTGTACTATCTGCAGTTTGGGAGCTCAGGGCTGTTCGATATTACTCTCAGTGATCTACAGTTTCACTCCGGTTACATTAATCTGCGACTGTTGCTGCCTGATATTAACCCTACACGGTCCCAGCAAATACACCGACTCCCACTTTCCTCCCATGTTTCTCCAGGATTGGTTTGAGAAATCCTCTCTCAGTCACACATTATAGGGGCCATTAATGAAGAGAATCCATTGGCTGATTTCACAGCCGCTCACTTTATCTCTGAAAGGCTCTTTACTATCAAAAGACCCCGAGAGAAACAGCAGGGATGGAAACATCTAGTTTAATACTTGGAGATTGTAAAATCAGTCTGTATTCCAGCGTTAGGCACTGGTGGAATCCCATCTGTTTCCCATTCTGGTGCCTGTTCCTGCACTTCCTGTGGACCCCATTCCCTCTGACCTTTCCCCCAGACCCACTTCCTTTGCTCAGACTCGGAAAAATTCCAATTGGGGAAGGTTTCCATCGATTTTTGGATTGGGAATTTTGGGCGCCATTCCCTCAGTGAGCGGAAGAAGATGGTTTAAAACAGCCGGGAATGGAGAGATCACGGCCCCCGGGGGAAGGGAGCAAAGAGCAGCCTCGTTACAGCAGATCATCGCTTCGGGACCGTGTCCGCAGATGGGCTCAGAGATCGGCATTGAGTCCGGGGGGAAGTTCAGGGGGAGTCCGGGAGGCTGTTTGTAAGAGGCGGAGTGGATCAGGAACTGGTCCCGGAACATGGACTGAGAGGGGGGAAGGGAGAGGTCATTCTCGGGCTGTGTGTGTACAGGGTGTGTCCAGGGGAAGGGAGAGAGAATGGGAAGAACCTGCTATTAAAACCATTGCTGTTTTCTCTCCCCAAACCAGGAGTGAATGGTCCTGGTTTAGTTCCAGCCTCACCCTGTTTATTGTTATTGGACAGTGAAGAGTGGAAACAGAGCCGGACAGTAAGGATGTGGGGAGTTATACAAAGAGCATCTATTGCAGGCATCAGGTGAGAAGTGTGAAGGACACATTTTAAACAGCGGCTGTTTGGTTTCGGTTGAACGGTTAGTCCCATGGGAGAGGGGATGAGAAACCTGACCTGTTTCCCATCGGGTAGTCCCATTCATGGATCAGTGCAGGGGTTGGGCCGTGTCTGGATGTCATTAAAGTGTTGTAAAACAGCCCAAAACACCTGGTGTGCAGAAGCTGAGTGCTGCAGTACTGCAGTGGAGTCAGACACTGACACTGTTTGTATCACTGGATTTCATTTGTGGATATTCAAAATGATCATTAACAGAGATATTAAACTGATCACTTCTGTATTTTCTACCTCACATGTTCCTGAGTAACAAGAGATAATTTTCTTTCTACCGTAAAACCCTTGAACGATCCAGAATAAATGTGATGCTTCCTCCACCCGTGGCAGAAGGAACAGTGCAGCCAGCTCCTTCTCACACACAGTAAGTATATTATCACTCACAGAGCACAGAGACACAGACAGGTCATCAGTTCCACAGTCACAGACAGCAGAAGTGGTCCGTCCCACACTGATCACAATTTCCGGAGACACATTTTCAACCCAACAGTCAAGTAGAGTAGGTGAGGCAGACACTGTTCCATTTTCCCCTAACTCAGTCCCGCTGACAGGGAGATACAAAAATCCTGGACTAAAATCACACTCTCAGAGTGAAAGGCACTGTGTAAATCTGACAATAGAGCAACATTAGCTACGAATTAAATACCAGATAGGAATCACACATGGTACCCGATTCAAAGTTACAGAATGAATCCCAATAATGTACCCCGAGATTCAAATTGAATATTAGCCCAGAACTCTCACACACATGACTTTAATACATGCAATATCCATTCGAAAAGTGTATTATATGATACAAATTGCATACAAGTCCTAAACTCAGGTAGAGTATCAGATTGAGAAATACTGAAAGATAGTAAACCTGAGAAACAAATTGGAAACCTGTTCAGATGCACTCGTAGAATGAGATTTAAATAGAGTATCAATTCTAGTAGTGCAGACTGAGATACACATTACATACCAGTCCAAAAATCTCATAAAATATTAGACTGAAAGATATGGTATCAATTCAATTTCTACAGACTGATCTACACATTACATACTAATTCAAAAATGTCAAATTATCAGTTTGAAAGATACATTATCATCCACAACAGTACTCACAGAGATACAGATTTAATAGTACTCCAAAAAGCACACAAATTATCTGATTAAAACCTCCAGCATCAAATCCTAAAGTGTGTCCATATTTACCAATTAAACAAGGAGTAAATTTATTTAAACATTGAGATATTAAAGCTACAATATTGAACGCCATAATATAATCTGAGAGAATAATTACGTACAGATACAGAATGAATCTCACATTCAGAGACAGTAGCAGAGACACACAGACACAGAATGAATCCAACTCTCACAGATGCAGAAGGAATCCCAAACTCATATACAGTACTAGAGACTGACAGACACAGAGTAAATCCCACACTCTCATGGAGTACCAGAGACTGACAGATACCGAAAGAATCCCACACTAACACACAGTATGAGAGACTGAATATAAAGAATGAATCACAAACTCTCACACACACTGCTGACAAGATACAGAATCAATTCCAAACTCACACACAGTATCAGAGAGTGACAGATACAGAATGAATCCCCCACTCACACACAGTACCAGAGACTGACAGATACAGAATGAATCCCACACTCACACACAGTACCAGAAACTGACAGATACAGAATGAATCCCACACTCACACACAGTACCAGAGACTGACAGATACAGAATGAATCCCACACTCATACACAGTACCAGAGACTGACAGATACAGAATGAATCCTACACTCACACACAGTACCAGAGACTGACAGATACAGAATGAATCCCACACTCACACACAGTACCAGAGACTGACAGATACAGAATGAATCCCACACTCACACACAGTACCAGAGACTGACAGATACAGAATCAATCCCACACTCACACACAGTACCAGAGACTGACAGATACAGAATGAATCCCACACTCACACACAGTACCAGAGACTGATAGATACAGAATGAATCCCACACTCACGCACAGTACCAGAGACTGACAGATACAGAATCAATCCCACACTCACACACAGTACCAGAGACTGACAGATACAGAATGAATCCCACACTCACACACAGTACCAGAGACTGTCGCAGCATGAAATGGTCCTTATCAAAGTCACAAATGATACCCTATGTGACTACCACCATGAAAAACTATCCCTCCTTATCCTTCCCAAATACAATATCTCAACGTGCTGTTATGCTGTGAGTCTAGTTTCCTCTCTCTGCTCTTATTTGGAATGTGTTGCTATTCCATCTGACAACACTTGGTATCATCGTATTATGTTAGTCCACAAGAGGAGATCATTCGGCCCATCGTGCCTGTGCCGGGTCAAACACACGTATTCGTTCAAAATTCGTTCAGAGATAGATTGAGTGCTTTGTTATCAGAAAATTGCCCGAACCCCCACAGTCTACAGCTTTCCACCTCGCTATCAACCACACGGCCTATTTTTGTGTCACCTGCAAATGTCTTTATCATGCCTCCGACGTTTAAGTCCAAATTGTTAATGTATATCACAAAAATCAAAGGACCAAGTACCCAACCCTGCGGCACCCCACTGGAAACAGCCTTCCAGCCGCAAAAACATCCGTCGACCATTAACTTCCTGCCACTGAGCCAATTTTGGATCCAACAAGCCGAATTCCCTTGAATCCCATGGGCCTTCACTTTTTTGACCAATCTGCCATGAGGGAACTTTTCAAAAGCCTTGCTAAAGTCCACGTAGACGACATCAATTGCGCTCCCCTCATTGATCCTGCTTGTCAACTCCTCGAAAAATTCAATCAGGTTCGTCAGACACGACCTCCCCTTGACAAATCCATGCTGACTGTTCTTGAATCGTCCGTGCCTTTCGAAGTGACAGTTTATCCTGTCCCTCAGAATTGATTGCAATAATTCGAAATGGAGTCTTTCTCCTGCTTGCTGTTATGACAGATAAGGCGGTGAGCAATCCTCAGGCCCGGCGAGCTCAGTTGGATAGAGCACGAGGCTCTTAATCGTGGGTTCGAGCCCCACGTTGGGTGAGTAACATTTTAAACTTTCATGATGCTTTCACTGGCCAACAGTGCAGAAATGATGCAGAATGAAACATGGAATCGGTCGTCAGGATGGCCGAGCGGTCAAAGGCGCTGCGTTCAGGTCGCAGCCTCTTCTGGAGGCGTGGGTTCGAATCCCACTTCTGACATTTGTTATCTTTGCTATTACGTGGAAATATTTTATTTGTGGATTGGGCTGCAGCTGATTTTGCTGCCAAGTCAATTTGCTCCTCCCACAAAAGCAACTGGCTTTGTCATGGATATGTGACTTGAGAAGTTTCGAACGGTGAAATGGTTGACATATTAATGACCTGGACAAAGAAATCGAACAGCAGTGGGAAACATTTAAAACGGCGATCAATAGAGTCCAGGAGAAATATATCCCACTAAAAAGCAAGAACAAACTAGCCAGAAATGACACACCAGGAATGAATAAAGAAATAAGGGCAAAATTGAAATTTTAAAAAAGGCACACACTGGACAATAAAGGAGAGAGGGGAATGTGAAAAGACTGGGAAAGAAGTCTAAAGAACTATTAGAAAGGCAAAATGGAATATCAAAAAAACCCAAAGTATTCGAGACACATCAAACAGCCAAAGAAAATTTCGGATAGGAATAGGGTTACTGGGGGATACACACGACAAACTCACAGGCAATGACAGCGAATTGGCAGAAATATTAAATAATCGCTTTGCTTCAGTATTTATCAGGGAGACTGGTATTGTGGGCGTGACAGTAGAAGAAGAGATCAAAAAAATATGCAAAGACAGTTAAGATCGAATGGGGGAGATAATTAATAAACTAATCAATCTTAGACAGGAAATTTCCTGTTAGGGGCCTAACCAGAGTTTCAAACCGCTCAGCCACGCTAATTTCCGTATTATTGTTCAGGAGCTCATTTCACAGGGACACGATTACTGTGCTCCATTTTGGGAGGCTCAGTGAAAGGCGGAAATTGATCTATTAATAGAATCATAGAATAATACAGCGCCATTCGGATGGCATTCGGCCCATCGTACCTGTGCCAACTCTCTGAAAGAGCTGTCCAGTTCGTCCCACTCGCCTGCTGTTTCTCCATAGCCCTGAAAATGTTTCCATCCACACGTTTATCCAATTCCCTTTTGAAAACTGTGAGTTAAGAAAAACAATATTGAAAGGGGTGCTGGGGCCTCTGCAGCGTCGATGTAGAGTGTGTGATGATTGAAGTTATCAAGATGATTGCATTACACATGGTATGTTGTGTAATGATACTGAAATATCTTCAATATCCAATACAAATTCAATTGCAAACCTGATGGACAAACACTGGAAAACACGTCAAGAGTGAACGCCAATCATCTGGGACCTCTTTTTAGCCTCACGGCACTTTAAATAAAGTGAAATAACTTTGCATTGAAAAGATTTGGAACTTGCATCTGTACCTTTATCTGTTCCATTTCTTAAAGTTGCTGGCGTCTGATGATGTACACGCCTCTGCTCGCTCTATTGAACAAGAAAGGAGGTGTTTGACGTTGACAGGACCTGTTGGTTATGAGCTCATCCTTTACATTTAGTGGGTTCCCGTCCTTTAAGCGGCGTCAACTTTAGTCCAGCGGTGAACTTCACAGCAAACAAGTTCGACACCGTCTCACCGCGGGCACTGACTGACATGTTTATTGTTATTTCTTTCAGACCTAAATGAATAGCAACCGTGATTTTAAATTTGCACTAAGTGATTTTTAGGTAGTCGCCTTTAAATGTTTCAAAGGCGACTCCTAATTGATGATCGTCCGGCCATTTCACCAGCCCTGTTGAAAACAAAACATGTCTCTGCTTTTTGCGTCTTTTTTCGAAAGGCAAAAAATATATTTCCCGTGACCTCTGGAGGATGTACAAGTACATTTCAGAAAGCTGAAGCAAGTTCACCGAGCTTAAATCGTCTGACCACGTTAAACGCGCTAAATATATATATACAAGTACTTGCTGTCTGTTTCTGTGGTTGTCTTTTTTCTGTGTGTGTCCATCTGCAGGTCGATTTTGAATCAATACCAGTATTCGTGTCAGTTTGTTGCATGTAATAAATGAGGATATCAGGCGCCCCCCTCCCTGCCACTGGGTAGGGACTGAGTCAGGTTTTAGACCACACATCTGTTGTATTTGTGAAAAAGCAATTAAAATCTTCATTCTGGAATTATCCAGTCTCATGTGAGCGGTGAACGAAACAGTGGCCCCGATGTGATGTGAACACGCAGCCTTTTGATCTGGACTCAGACCTTTGCGCCACGCACTCTGAAGACAGGATCCTGGATGTTATTATATATATGAATGTTTCTCAAACACCGTTTCATTTATTGGTTGAATAGACAGGGCTTATCAAATCTCCGCCAGATCCCACCGGTAATGAGACAGTATTGGAAGCAGCCTTCACCCCCAATATCACGCTGGCTTTCATCGCCTGCTCTCAGCGGACTGTATTAACAGGGCTGGGAGATATGGAGTTTGTTCACATTTAATCAGCTGTGTGTATCATTTAATATTTACTCATTGTAAATGGGAGCAACGTTTCAAAATGTTCCTAGCCGGTTTTGGACCGGGGACTTCTCGCGTGTTATGTGAACATAATAACCACTACACTCCGGAAACCTAACACCTGATACTCCGTGTTAGAGATATAACCCCTCAGCCAAACACATTTCCGTATTACTGTCCAGGAGCTGATTTCACAGGGATACATTTACTGCGCTGTATTTCGGAAGGCTGCAGAGAAGGATCGGTGGCGAAGGTCAGGCAGGGAATCCCAGAGCATCGCGCCGAAACAAACATTTCACTGTTTTTTTTCACGTGCATGATATCCGACCGCAGTGTAAATTATGGCGAATCAGGCAAGCTCAGATGACATTGTTCACAGAGTGCTTTCTTGCAGCCAAATCAGACATTAGAAAACTTGAAATGAGATGAAGAGATCGGAGCCATTTAAAGTGCTCCCAGTTCCTGCAGATCAGGAATTAAAACCTGGCACCGGCTTCAGGGCGATCAGAATGAGGCAATGAATCCGAAAGTGGGAAGTAAAAGGAAGCACTATCGCCCCTGGGTGGGCTCGAACCACCAACCTCTCGGTTAACAGCCGAACGCGCTAACCGATTACGCCACAGAGACCATCTGGTGTGGCTGTTTGCAAGATGCACTAAAGCAGCGTGTCACCTAGCCAAAGTTACATGTTGCAGCCACAGAAATGCAATTGACCACGATCAGTGTTACTTTTCCAGAAATATAGGATGGGACATTGTTTGTGGAAACATGGAAACGGTCTGGTCTCGCTCACAGCATCGATATCACCGCCAACCAGCTCTCCTGCAACCGGCGCGCCAACCGGTGCTTTGTCTGTTAGTTCGTTGCACTGTGGGAGAACCTTCGTCACACTGACTGCAGCGGTTTAAAAAGACGGTTCACCACCACCTTCTCAAGGGCAATTGGGGATGGGCAATAAATGCCGGCCTCGCCAGCGACGCCCACATCCCATGAATGAATAAAAAAGTATTCTGAGCGTCCTGACGCTGATTTCAGTTTTTGAAGCCTGATCTGCAGTAACTGGGAGCGGTTTAAATGGCTCCGACCTCTTAATTTCACCCACAACATCAGAGTAACTGTTCCAGGGGGACAGGCCGACTCAGCTGCGTCTTGACCGCCTGTCTGGTCAGTCCTTTATTCGTCTCCAATTCCGTTTCCCAAAGCGTTTCTACAGATTCACAAAGCTGTTTGTCATTTCGGTTCCTTTCGATTTGTCCAGCTCCCGACTGGCAATAATTTGCAAACCTGGTTGCAACCCTCCGCCTTGCATCGTGTCCGGGGATGGGTTATGTGGAGAGACTGGAGAAGCTGGGATTGTTCTTCTTAGAGCAAAAAAAGGTGAAGGGGAGATTTAATAGAGGCGTTCAAAATTATGAGGGGATTTTGATAGAATGGATGGGGAGAAGCTGTTTCCATTGGCAGGAGGGTCGATAACCAGAGGACACAGCCTGCATTTGTCGAGCGCCTTTAACGTAGTAAAACGTCACAAGGTGCTTCACGGGAGCGTTATTAAACAAAATTTGACACTAAGCCACATAAGGAGATATTGGGACAGGTGACCAAAAGCTTAGTCGAAGAGGTAGGTTTTAAGGTATGTGTTAAAGGAGAGAGAGGCGGAGAGGTTTAAGGAGGCATTTCCAGAGCTTAGGTAGCTGAAGGCACAGCCGCCAATGGTGTAGCGATTTAAATCGGGGATGCGCAAGAGGCCAGAATTGGAGGAGCACAGAGATTTTTTACATTCGTTCATGGGATGTGGGTGTCGCTGGCAAGGCCAGAATTTATTGCCCAAACCTAATTGCCCTTGAGAAGGTGGTGTTGAGCCGTCTTCTTGAACCGCTGCAGTCCGTGTGGTGAAGGTTCTCCCTCAGTGTTGTTCGGTAGGGAGTTCCAGGATCCAACGGCGATGAAGGAACGGCCGATATATTTCCAAGTCGGGATGGTGTGTGACTTGGAGGGGAACGTGCAGGTGGTGTTATTCCCATGTACTTGCTGCCTTTGTCCTTCTAGATGGTTGAGGTCACGGGTTTGTGAGGTGCTGTGCAAGAAGGCAATCGAGTAACAAGTCGAGCAATGTATTCCGCTCAATCATTGATCATTCCATTCAGATCTTCTGCTTTTCAGCTGCACTTCCCCCCAAACATTGCAAATAATTTTGCTCAGTATTTGTTTCGCTTGTTTAATATTTTGTTCTCCGGCTTAGCTAGATTAATATTTCATTTCAATTATCAATGACAGAGAGCAATGAACAATGAACTAGTGAGCAAAGTTTCGTTTATTATTAAAAAGCAGTGATTCCGAAATTATCCAGGCTGATATGAATGGTATAAGAAGTAGTGATTTCGACATGATTTAAATACGCAGCCTTCAGAATCCAGAGTCAGACGCGCTACCGTTTCACCACGAGGTCTACTGATGGCATAGATTATATATATATATATATATATTATATATATACTTATTATATACTTAAATATATATGTTTGATGCAGTGTTCCCTTGTGGTTGGGAATAGTTCATTGCACAAAAATAATTCAAGTCTGTGAGACATTTAATGTTTTTTTAATCGCCATTAATACGTTCTGTTGCACACTGAAGGAAATGCTAACTTGTTTGCCAAGTGACAATTAAAACGTCAATAAATCTTTGTGTTTTGTATGTCATGAACTTTTATCCCTTCCCGTTTTACATACTGTATTTTAGGAGTCTGCTTAAAAGTGTTTTGTGCTTATTATACCAGGAATCTGGTGTAGCCGTTGTTAAATTTAAAAAGGTTTGTAGCCCCTTTCATGCATGAACAAACTCGACCCTGGAGGTTTATGGGGAGCAAGTCCCAACAACATGCTTCCCTCCGAGGTTAAATCGGGGACTTTCTGCATGTAACTGGTGAACATGATAACCGCTGCACTATGGAAATGAGAAACTTTTCGTTCTTAGCTCTGAAGGAAGTGTCTCGGGAAAACATGAACTGTTGACTCTCTTTGCACTGACTCTTTTCACGAATATTTAATCGATCGAAACTGTCCAAGTCACAGGGAAAAAATGTCAAAGTCATTAAACTCCCGAATTAGCCCCAAAATCTATCAATCTCAGTTTTGAAATTTTCAATTGACCCCCAGCCTCAACTGCTTTTTGAGGGAGAGAGTTCCAGAATTCCACTCCCCTTTGTGTGAAGAAGTGCTTCCTGACATCAACCCTGAACGGCCCAGCTCTAATTTTAAGGTTATGCCCCCTTGTTCTGGACTCTCCCCACCAGAGGAAATAGTCTCTATCTGCCCTGTCAAATCCTTTAATAATCCAAACACCTCAATTAGATCACCCCTTAATATTCTGCACTCAAGGGAATGCAAGTCTGGTCTTTGCAACCTGTCCTCATAATTGCTTATCAAGGATAGCCAACAAAAAGGGTTTTACGACGGCTGGCTCTTTAATGCGTTGGGTTTTGTCAACGGGCTCGTTGGTCTAGGGGTATGATTCTCGCTTCGGGGTTATCTGTCCAAATATGTGAGAGGTCCCGGGTTCAAATCCCGGACGAGCCCTTATTTTACTCTTCAACTTCCAAAGACAGAAAAGTACCCAAATCAACCCACATGAGTGAAACAATTCCAATGTTTCATACTATTACCAAACACAACTGCCCAACGTGGTTCTGATGAAAGGTCATTGACCTGAAACATTAACTCTGTTACTCTCTCCACAGATTCTGCCTGACCTGCTGAGGGTTTCCAGAATTTTCTATGTCATCAGAGTATCACTTCCCTCATCACCTAACTGCACTCCTCCACTAGATGTCGCCTTGTGGTGCAAGCAGGCTCCTTCGGCACAGCCAGGTGTTCTGCTTTCGGCATTAATTATAACTATAACTTTTGAACTTGTTAGTTAAAACATATGGCCTTGCCCATTGACCAGAGAGCAGAATGGTGTTTGTCTCTCACAAGTACAGCCCTTTCCCGCTTCGTCAGCTTGGAATGATACGTTGCAATCATACATATCTCACACCTCTCCTGCTTCCCTGTGAAGCTGGTAAGACGAATAGCACACAATGCTGTCTGACACACATACACACCAGCTCTGAATGATTTAAAGGCCTTGTTATGATTGTCAGAGAATTGTTTATATCAAAAGGATAATTAAACTTATGAGTATTATGATATCAGCTCCGATCCAAGAGTTTCTGGACTTCAGAATCTACTCGTCTCTATATTAAACATATGCATGCATATAAAATGAAGCAAATCTGACTTATGATTGTAGTTTCATTCTCCCAACAGAGATTTATACTTCCTTACTTAAGAGGCAAATGGTAAAGGTTAATATTAATTCAATATAAAGACTAACTCTTTCCTTACAATACAGATACCCCAAACTAATATAACACTTCAAACTGATAGAGCTTCTCAAATTAAAAGAGTACCTCAAACTAATACGGTACCTCAAGCTAATACAATACCTGAAACGGATAGAGAATCTGAAACTAATATAATACCTCAAGCCAATACATCATCTCAAACTAATAAAGAACCTCAAACTAATACAGTACCTCAATCAAATACAACACCTTAAACTAATACAGTACCTCAAACCGATACAGAACCTGAAACATAAATTAATACCTCAAACTCATACAGCATCTCAATCTAATACAGTATCTCAAAGCAATAAAGTACCTCAAACAAATACAACAGCTTAATCCAATACAGCACCTCAAACTGATGCAGAATCTGAAATTAATATTTTTTTTATTCGTTAATGGGATGTGGGTGTCGCTGGCGAGGCCGGTATTTATTGCCCATCCCTAATTACCCTTGAGAAGGTGGTGGTGAGCCGCCTTGTTGAACCGCTGCAATCCGTGTGACGAAGGCTCTCCCGCAGTGCTAACAAGTAACAGACAAAGCAGCGATTAGCGCGCCGGTTGCAGGAGAGCTGGTTGGCGGTGATATCGATGCTGTGAGCGAGATCAGACCGTTTCCATGTTTCCACAAACAATGTTCCTTCCTTTATTTCTGGAAAAGTAACACTGATAATGGACAACGACATTTCTGTGGCTGCAACATGAAACTTTGACCAGGTGACACGCTGCTTTCGTGTATCTTGCAAGAAACCACACCGGTTGGTCTCTGTGGCGCAATCGGTTAGCGCGTTCGGCTGTTAACCGTAAAGGCTGATGTTTCGAGCAAGAAAACACTCAATGAACAATATCATCTGAGCATGCCATTCGCAATAGTTTAAACTGCGGTCGGATAACAGGTACATGAAAAAAACTGTGAAATGTTTGTGTGGGCGCGATGCTCTGGGATTCCCTGCCTGACCATCGCCACCTGTCCTTCTCTGCAGCCTTCCGAAATACAGCGCAGGAAATGTATCCCTGTGAAATGAGCTCCTGGACAATGATACGGAAATTAGTTTGGCTGAGGGGTTATATCCATATCACAGAGCTTGAAGCATCAGTTTTCCGTAGTATAGTGGTTATCACGTTTGCCGAGCAGGCGAAAGGTCCCCGGTTCGGAACTGGGCGGGCGCGTTTTGTAAACCTTGTCCCCATTAAAAATGATTAAATATTTAACGATTCACATTGCTGAATGATGTGAACAAAGTCCATATCTCCCAGCCCTGTTCATGCAGTCCGCTGGGAGCAGGCGATGAATGCCAGCGTGATATTGGCGGTGAAGGCTGCTTCCAAGACTGTCTCACACCCAGTGGGATCTGGCGGAGATTTGATAAGCCCTATCTATTTAACCAATATATGAAACGGTGTTTGAGAAACATTCAAAAAATATAATAACATCCAGGATCCTGTCTTCAGAGTGCGTGGCGCAAAGGTCTGACTCCAGATCAAAAGTCTGCGTGTTCACATCACATCTCACCGCTCACCGCTCACATGAGACTGGATAATTCCCGAATGAAGGTTTTAATTGCTTTTTCACACAAAACAAAACAGAAGTTTGGTCTGAACCCTGACTCAGTACCTCCCCAGTGGCAGGGAGGGGAGCGCCTGATACCCTCATTTATTTCATGCAACAAACTGACACGAATACTGGTATTGATTCAAAATCGACCTGCAGATGGACACACACAGAAAAAAGACAACCACAGAAACAGACAGCAACTACTTGTATATATATATATATATATATATATATCTGTATATATCGCCTTTAACGTGGTCACACTGAAAGGAGACTACCTAAAAATCACTGAGTGCAAATTTAAAATCACGGTCACTATTTATTTAGGGCTGAAAGAAATAACAATAAACATGGCATGATGTGGAGATGCCGGTGATGGACTGGGGTTGAAATTGTAAACAATTTTACAACACCAAGTTATAGTCCAGCAATTTTATTTTAAATTCACAAGCTTTCGGAGGCTTCCTCCTTTCTCAGGTGAACGTTTGTTGGAAACGTTTGTCATTTTCAACAAACGTTCACCTGAGGAAGGAGGAAGCCTCCGAAAGCTTGTGGATTTAAAATAAAATTGCTGGACTATAACTTGGTGTTGTAAAATTGTTTACAATAAACATGGCAGTCAGCGTCCGCGGTGAGACGGTGTCGAACTTGTTTGCTGCGAAGTTCACCGCTGGGCTAAAGTTGAAGGACGCGAACCCACTCAATGTAAAGAATGAGCTCAGAACCAACAGGTCCCGTCAACGTCAAACACCTCCTTTCTTGTTCAATGGAGGGAGTAGAGGCGTGTTCATCATCAGACGCCAGCAACTTTAAGAAATGGAACAGATAAAGGCACAGATGCAAGTTCCAAATCTTTTCAATGCAAAGTTATTTCACTTTACTTAAAGTGCCGTGAGGCTGAAAACGGGTCCCAGATGATTTGCGTTCACTCGTGACTTGTTTTTCAGTGTTTGTCCGTCAGATTTGCAAAATATTTCCACGTCTTGGTAAAAATGAGCAATGTCAGAAGTGGGATTCGAACCCACGCCTCCAGAAGAGACTGCGACCTGAACGCAGCGCCTTAGACCGCTCGGCCATTCTGACTACCAATACCATGCTTTATTCTGCATTATTTCTGCACTGTTGGCCAGTGATGGCAGCATGAAACTTAAAAATGGTCCTCGCCTAATGTGGGGCTCGAACCCACGATCCTGAGATTAATAGTCTCATGTTCTACCAACTGAGCTAGCCAGGCCTGAGCACTAATAACCGCCTTATCTGTTATTGCAGCAAGCAGGAGAAAGACTCCATTTCAAATGAGGGACAGGATCAACTGTCACTTCGAAAGGCACGGACCAATCAAGGGCAGTCAGCATGGATTTGTTGAGGGGAGGTCGTGTCTAACTCACCTGATTGAATTTTTCGAGGAGATGACAAGGAGGATCGATGAGGGTAGCGCAATTGATGTAGTCTGCATGGATTGTAGCAAGGCTTTTGAAAAATTCCCACATGGCAGATTGGTCGAAAAAGTAAAGGCCCATGGGATCCAAGGGAATGTGGCTTATTGGATCCAAAATTAGCTGAGTGGTAGAAAGCAAAGGGTAATGGTCAACGGGTGTTTTTGCGGCTGGAAAGCTGTTTCCAGTGGGGTGTCGCAGGGCTCGGTATTTGGTCCTTTGCTTTTTGTGGTATACATTAACGATTTGAACTTAAGCGTAGGGGGTATGATTGAGAAATTTGCGGGTGACACAAAAGTAGGCCGTGTGGTTGATAGCGAGGAGGAAAGCTGTAGACTGTGGGGGTTCAGGCAATTATCTGATAAAAAAACACTCATACTATCTCTGAACGAATTTTGAACGAATACGTATGTTTGACCCGGCACAGGCACGATGGGCCGAATGACCTCCTCCAGGGGACAATCATAATACAATGATACTAAGTGTTGTCAGACGGAAAAGCAACACATTCCAAATAAGAGCACCGAGAGGAAACTAGTCTTACAGCATAACAGCACGGTGAGATATTGTATTTGAGAAGGATGAGGAGGGATAGTTTATCATGGTGGTAGTAACATAGGATATCATTTGTGACTTTGATCAGGACCATTTCATGCTGCGACAGGGGCGGAAACCTAAATGGAGAGATTCAGCCCGGGCGCGGCCCCATCGTGTGCGGTGAGACGGAGGGGGGCGGGTGGAAGCTGCATAAAAGTTTAAAACGGTACTCGCCCAACGTGGGACTCAAACCCACTACCCTGTGAGTTTTTAAAGATAAGGGGGAGCAGCCACTGTCTGTGTCTCCAGCTGCAATGGAAACAACACATTCCAAGTACGAGCAGAGAGAGCACACCATTCAGCTACCCATTGTGTTACATACCATGCCATCGGTTTCCGTAGTGTAGTGGTTATCACGTTTGCTTTACACGCGAAAGGTCCCCGGTTCGATCCCGGGCGGAAACATTATGTTGGAACTTGGTCTCCTCAAGCATCCAGATCGATTTTCTTCTCCTGCCAAAAAGGGAGACAGTGGCTCCTCCCTTATGCTTTGTCAGCTGCAATCTTTTACTTCATTAAACAGATAATTTTGAGTGAGAGAAAACTGATCCACAGTGACGCTCTTTTCAAGTTTTATTCCCTTCTAATATGGAAGGATATATTGGCTTTGGACAGAGTGGCTTTTGAAAGGAGTTAGTCGGGTGGGATCGACAAACCTTTTCCAATGGTGGGGGACAAGGGAACCGAACCAACCATCCACCAAGTTCTCCCGAATTCTCCGGTTCAATGGGAAACCAACCAACAAAAGCCCTTTCATTGACCGTGGAGGTTCAGACAATTTTCTGAGAACAAAGCGCTCAATCTATTTCTCTTGTCTATTTCCCTATGTTTCCGGATACTGTCTGCATCTCTGCCCTGTGTTTATCTCACCATGTGTCCACCTGCAGGGTGGTTTTTGAACGAAGATGTGTGTCTGTCTTCTGTTCTTTCCATTAAATAAATGAGGTTATCAGGTGCTTCCCTCCCGACACTGGAGAACCAGAGACAGAATTTAGAGCAGGGTTCTGTTCATTGTGAAGACGCAAAGAAAACATGAATTGAACAATTTTTTTGAACCAGCTCTAAGGGAAAAAATTCTATTACCCCAATGTGATTTGAACACGCGACCTTCTGATCTGAAGTCAAACGCGCTACCTTTGCGCCACGAAGCCTGAATGCTATAATGGGTATTTGTTTCTATCAATGTTTGCCAAGCACCGCTTTATCGCTCCGATATTGGTGGAATGTGTTGCGCTTTCAAATCCCCGCCCACTCCCACCGGATGTCAGGCAGCATCAGAAGCTTCATCTGTCAGCGGCAGTGTGGCGCTCGCTTACATCGCCTGCTGTCAGCGGACTGCAGCAAATCCAATTACATTCATCCTGCACCCAGAATTATCACATTACAGGAAAAGGATGTGGGAAACTGCTCAAAACACATAACAGGAGGGGAAACTTCTGAAAAACACGTGGACTTTCGCTGTTTGGACTTTGGTTAGAATTGCAAAAAAGAACGTGTGAAAATATAAACTATGGATGTGATGTTTATATGTAAAGTGAATGTTTGTGAGCGGATTTCTCCCGTTACTGAGGCAACTATGGGTTGTTAATCCATCAACAATAACTTCCGCTTGATTTTAGTCCGAGTGGTTACAAAATATCAAGTTTAATAGATTGACTTACAACAGAGTTGCACGACAGCTGTCTTCAACATTACATTCACAGTATTATCATTATAATACAACTGTCTATAGATTACATTAATGACAAGCAATCAGCACAACCTGACCTGCCTGCGAATCCAGGTAGATCAGACCTGACCTTTGCGGACTGCCTATGGCAATGGACTTCTGACTGTCCCCTATTGAGAGCTCTAACATTTGAGAAGGGAGCATGCCCGATGTTTATACGATTCGGCTGCATTGTTCTGTACGTTAGCACCACTGATCTTAACTCATGGTCGTAAACCATCCCACTTTGCTGACTCTCCGAAACCACTAAGGATTGTTTCATGTCTTAGTGTTTATTTAGCCTTTCTCCATCATCAGAATTTGGATGCTTATGCCAGGTTCGCACAACGTGGAGTTCAGGTGTCCAGGACACCCAAGTTTCTCTGGACATCAACCTTTAATAGTTTCTCAACGTTTAAAAATATTCTGTTTTTCTGTTCTTCCAAACAAAGTGAATAACCTCACATTTCCCCACATTAGACTCCATCTGCCACCTTCTTGCCCACACACTTAACCTGTCTATATCCCTTTGCAGACTCTTTGTGTCCTCCTCACATCTTACTTTCCCACCTAGCTTTGTATCATCAGCAAACCTGGATACATTACACTCGATCCCTTCATCAAGTCATTAAAAGTCTTCTCCAGGCATATAAATAGTAAACGGGTAGTAAGAGGAGTTTTAAGACCGATTAGGGACCAAAAGGAGTATTTTGCATCTGTCTTTACCGAGGAAGAAAATGATGCGTAAATCACAGTAAAAGGGGAGGTAGTTGAGATACTGGATGGGGTGAAAATTGATCAAGAGGAGGTACTAGAAAGGCTGGCTGTACTTTAAGTTGATAAGTCACCAGGTCCGAATGAGATGTATCCTAGCTTGCTGAGGGAAGTAAGGGTGTAAATTGGAGAAGTCCTGGCCATAATCTTTCAATCCTCCTTAGATACAGGGTTTGGTGCCAGAGAACTGGAGAATTGCAGATGTTACACCCTTGTTCAAAAAAGGGTGTAAGGATAAACCCAACAACTACAGGCCAGTCAGTTTAACCACGGTGGTGGGAAGCTTTTAGAAACGATAATCTGGGACAAAATTAATCGTGATTTGGACAAGTGTGGATTGATAATAGAAAGCCACTGTGGATTTGTTAAAGGCAAATCGTGATTGAGTTTTGTGATGAGTTAACAGAGAGGGCTGATGAGGGCAATGTGGTTGATGTTGTGTACATGGACTTTCAAAAGGCGTTTGATAAAGTGCCACAAAACAGTCTTGTCAAAATGGGCGATAGTGGCTGCTTCCTTATTTTTTAAAAGCGCTTTCTGTTATTTCACTCAACAGATAACTTTGCGTGAGCGAGAACTGATCCACAGTGAGGCTTATTTCAAGTTTATACCCTTTTAATCTGAAAGGATATATTGGCCTTGGAAGGAGTGCAGCACAGATTCACCAGATTGTTACCAGGGTGCAATGCGTTAAATTATGAGAAGATGTTGTATAAACTACGCTTAAAATCACACAAGTGACACCGCAAAATGTTTTCATTTTTCTTACATACATTAATGACCTGGACTTGGGTGTACAGGGTATAATTTCAAAGTTTGCAGATGAAAACGAAAATCGGGAATGCAGTAAACAATGTGGTGGATCGTATCAGACTTCAGGAGGACATAGACAGCCTGGTGAAATGGACTTTATTAATGGAGGCATAAAGTACAAAAGCAACAAAGTTATGTTAAACGTTTATAAAACACTGGTTCGGCTGCAGCTGGAGTATTGTGTTCAATTCTGGGCACCGCACTTTAGGAAAGATGTCAAGGCCTTGGAGAGGGTGCAGAGGAGATTTACTAGAAAGGTAACAGGGATGAGGGACTTCAGTTATGTGGCGAGAATGGAGAAGCTGGGATTATCCCCTTTCGAGCAGAGAAGGATAAGGGCAGATTAGATCGAAGTGTTCAAAATGATGAAAGGTTTTTACAGAGCAAATAAGGAGAAACTGTTTTCAGTGGCAGAAGGGTCGGTAACCAAAGGACACAGATTTAAGGTAATTGGCAAAAGAGCCAGAGGCGACATGAGGGAACATAATTTATGCAGCGAGTTGTTATGATCTGGAATGTGCTGGCTGAAAGGCCGGTGGAAGCAGATTCAATAGTGAATTTCAAAAGGGGATTGGATAAATACTTGAAAAGCAAAAAAATTGCAGTGCTTATGAGGAAAGATCTAATGGGTGGTGAGACTACTTGGATAGCTCTTTCAAAGAGCTAGCACAGGCACGATGGGCCGAATGATCTCCTTCTGTGTTGTAACATATCAAGTGTTGCTGGACGGAGAAGCAACACATTCCAAGTCAGAACAGAGACAGTAGACTAAATCAGTTCACCATTGTTTTTAATGAGATAGTAGCGGTTTCCTTAGTGTAGCGGTTATCGCGTTTGCTTTAGACGCGAAAGGTTCCCGAGTGTAAACATTATGTGGAAACTTGCTCTCCATAAACATCCAGGGAGGAGTTTTTTCTACTACCAAAAAGGGCGACAGTGGCTGCTCCCTTATTCTTGAAAAGCTGCATCTTTTACTTCACGAAACAGATAACTTTGAGTGAGAGAAAACTGATCCTCAGTGACGCTCATTTCAAGTTTTATTCCCTTTTAATCTAAAAGGGTATATTGGCCTTGGAAGGAGCGTAGCCCAGATTTACCAGAATGTTAGCAGGGCTCGAAGGGTTAAATTATGAGGAGCAGTTACATACTTGTATTCCCTGGAATATAGAAGGCTTTTTAGGATTTTGAACGGTGGATCGACAAACCCTTTCTGCTGGTGAGGGAGTCTAAGACAATATCACAATATCACAACAGCTGTTTTACGAGTGAAAACGGCCATCCATGTCACTGTGAATGTAAGAGACGAGTCTCTTAGTACCGCGTCCTGCACAGTGAATGTCAAAACTTTTAAAAGATGCAGATTTTGTCAGAGATTGCAGCCTTCCCGACTTTTCTTGCCCTTTGCGAGGCACCTGTTCCGGTTTAAATTTACAAATAGGGTGAGTTGTTGATCACGGTGCAGCAAACTCAGCGGTCCCGGGTGAATCAGCGAGAAATCAGCCCGGGCGTGGCCATAATGTGCGCGGTGACACTGCACGGGAGGTCGGGGTGCGTCAGAGCTGGGGTTCGCTCCGAAAAGCAACATAAAAAGTTTAAAGAGAACTCGCCCAACGTGGGGCTCGAACCCACGACCTTGAGATTAAAAGTCGCATGTTTTAACCGATGGAACTCGCCAGGCGTGAGCAGTCGCGCCACTCTTGTCTGTCATTGCAGTAAATTCGCCCCTGGGTGTCCATGTGCAGCAATCTCAACATGACATCCATATCATTGGCTGTGTTTATCTCTGTGTGTGTGTCCACCTGCAGGTTGATTTTGAACGAATACGAGTGTTTGTCTTCTGTTTGTAACATTAAATAAAAGAGGGCATCAGACACTTCCCTCCCTGGCACTGGGGAACTAGTGAGACAGACTTGTTATTGTGAAAACGCAAATAAAGCATTAATTGCGGAATTATACAGACTCTTATCAGCACCAATGTAGCTTTACAATATATACACCCCAATAAATAAATAATACAGACACATGTAATATATTTGCAACTAACAGAGTCAATAAACCAGAAATATTATGTGTACCTAATACAAACACTCCCAGATATATTTAGAAACCTTGTATGCGTTCCCTGGTGGTCCAGTGGTTACGATTTGGCGCTTTCACCGCCGTCGCCCCGATGCGATGCTCACTCAGGGAATTTGCTCACATAAAAAGCATTGTCAATTTCGTAGAATCATCGCAAATTTACAGCACAGAAGGAGGCTATTCGCCCCATCGCGTCCCCGCCGGCCAAAATTGAACCACCCAGCCTAATCCCACTTTCCAGCACTCGGTCTGTAGTATTGTAGGTTACGCCACTTCAGGTGCATAGCCAAGTACTTTTTAAATGTAACTAGAGATTCTGCATCTACCACCCTTTCAGGCAGTGAGTTCCAGACCCCCACCACCCTCTGGGTGAAAAGAATTCTCCTCATCTCCCCTCTGATCCTTCTATCAATCACTTTCAATCTATGCCCCCTGGTTATTGACCTCCCTGCTAAGGTGAATAGGTCCTTCCTATCCACTCAATCTCGGCCCTTCATAAATTTGTACACCTCAATTAAATCACCCCTCAGCCTCCTCTGTTCCAAAGAAAACAACCCCAGCCTATCCAATCTTTCCTCACAGCCAAATTTCTCCAGCCCTGGCAACCTCCCCGTCAATCTCCTCTGTACCCTCTCTGGTGCAATCACATCTTTTTTGACCAGTCTGCCAATTGGGACCTTGTCAAAAGCCTTGCTAAAATCCAAATAGACGACATCAAAGTACTCCAGGTGTGTTCTCACCAAAGCTCTACTTAATTGCAGCAAGACTTCCTGACTCTTATATTCCAACCTCCTTACAAAAGGACCAACATACCAGGGGCTGAGTTTAGAATCGGAGAAGAATGCAGCTCAGAAGCAGGCAATTCGGGCCATCGCGCCCGTGCCTTGTCCGACAAACCATGGATCAGATTCTCCCGAATTCCAAGGTGTGGAACGAAAGCGAACAACAAAAGCCCTTCCATTCGACCGTGGAGGTACAGGTAATTCTCTGAGAAACCGGTTTGTCTATTTCCCGGTGTTTGCCTGTCTCTCTGGCTGTGTTTATCTCTGTGCGTGTAGAGATGCAGGCTGATTTTGAATTAATAAGCGTGTTTGTGTATGTTTCTTGCAAGAAATAAATGAAGGAATCAAACGCTTCTCTACCTGACACTGGGGAACTCGTGAGGCAGAATTCAGATCAGGGTTCTGTTTATTGTGAAAAAGGGAAAGTTGCTGGTGTCTGATGATGTACACGCCTCTGCTCCCTCTATTGAACAAGAAAGGAGGTGTGTGACGTTGACCGGACCTGTTGGTTATGAGCTCATCCTTTACATTGAGTGGGTTCGCGTCTTTTAAACGGTGTCAACTTTAGCCCAGCGGTGAACTTCAGAGCAAACGAGTTCGGTACCGTCTCACCGTAGGCGCTGACTGACATGTTTATTGTTATTTCTTTCAGACCTAAATAAATAGTGACCGTGATTTTAAATTTGCACTAAGTTATTTTTAGGTAGTCCCCTTTAAGTGTTTCAAAGGTGCCTCCGAATTTATGATCGTCCGGCCATTTCACCAGCCGCGTTGAAAACAAAACATGTCTCTACCTTTTGCGTCTTTTTTCGAAAGACAAAAAATATATTTCCCGTGACCTCTGAAGGATGGACAATTACATTTCAGAAAGCTGAAGCAAGTTCACCGAGCTTGAATCGTCTGACCACGTTAAAGGCGCAAAAGTTGCTGTCTGTTCCTGTGGTTGTCTTTTTTCTGTGTGTGTCCATCTGCAGGTCGATATTGAATCAATACCAGTATTCGTGTCAGTTTGTTGCATGAAATAAATGAGGGTATCAGGCGCTCCCCTCCCAGCCACTGGGTAGGTACTGAGTCAGGGTTTGGACCAAACTTCTGTTTTTTTTGTGAAAAAGCAATTAAAACCTTCATTCGGGAATTATCCAGTCTCATGTGAGCGGTGAAAGAAACAGTGACCCCGATGTGATGTGAACACACAGCCTTTTGATCTGGAGTCAGACCTTTGCGCCTCGCACTCTGAAGACAGGATCCTGGATGTTATTATATGCATGAATGTTTCTCAAACACCGTTTCATTGATTGGTTGAATTGATAGGGCTCATCCAATCTCCGCCAGATCCCATCGGGAATAAGACAGTATTGGAATCAACCTTCACCCCCAATATCACGCTGGCATTCATCGCCTGCTCCCAGCGGACTGCAATAACAGGGCTGGGAGATATGGACTTTGTTCTCATTGAATCAGCTGTGTGTATCATTTAATATTTAATCATTTTTAATGGGAACAAGGTTTCAAAATGCTTCCAACCGTGGACCGAATGTGATAACCACTGTACTACGGAAACCTGATTCCTGAAACCTCCGTGTTAGGGATATAACCCCTCAGCCAAACTAATTTCCCGTATTACTGTCCAGGAGCTCATTTCACAGGGATACATTTACTGCGCTGTATTTCGGAAGGCTGCAGAGAAGGATCGGTGGTGATGGTCAGGCAGGGAATCCCAGAGCAGCGCGCCTACACAAACATTTCACTTTTTTTTTCATGTGCCTGATATCCGACCGCAGTGTAAATTATGGCGAATGAGGCATGCTCAGATGACATTGTTCACAGAGTGTTTTCTTGCAGCCAAATCACATATTAGAAAACTTGAAATGAGATTAGGAGATCGGAGCCATTTAAAGTGCTCCCAGTTACTGCAGATCAGGAATTCAAACCTGGTACCGGCTTCAGGGTGATCAGAATGAGGCCATGAATCCGAAATTGGGAAAAAAGGCGCAACATTCGTCCTTGGGTGGGCACAAACCACCAACCTTTTAACTAGTAACCTAACCCGCTAACCGATTGTACCACAGACACCTTCCACTTCCTTTTCTTGCAAGATACACTGAAGCAGCGTGTCACCGAGCAAAAGTTACATGTTGCAGCCGCAGAAATGCAATTGACCACGATCAGTTTTACTTTTCCAGAAATAAAGGATGAGACATTCTTTGTGGAAACAAGGAAACGGTCTGGTTTCGCTCACAGCATCGATATCACCGACAACCAGCTCTCCTGCAAACGGCACGCCCACCGGTGCTTTGTCTGTTCGTTGGTGGCACTGAGGGAGAACCTTCGCCACACTGACTGCAGCGGTTCAAGAAGACGGCTCACGACTACCTTCTCAAGGGCAATTAAGGATGGGCAATAAATGCTGGCCTCGCCAGCGACATCCACATCCCATGAACGAATAAAAATATGTCTCTGTGCTCCTCCAATTCTTGCCTCTTGCATATTCCTGATTTTAATCGCTCCACCATTGGCGCCTGTGCCTTCAGCTGCCTAGGCCCAATGCTCTGGAATTCCCTCCCTAAACCTCTCCGCCTCTCTCTCCCTTAAAACCTACCTCTTCGACTCAGCTTTTGGTCACCTGTCCCAATATCTCCTTACGTGGCTTAGTGTCAAGTTTTGTTTAATAACGCTCCTGTGAAGCACCTTGTGACGTTTTACTACGTTAAAGGCGCAAGACAAATGCAGGTTGTGTCCTCTGGTTATCGACCCTCCTTCCAATAATAACAGTTTCTCCCCATCCATTTTATCAAAATCCACTCATAATTTTGAACACCTCAGTTAAATCTCCCCTTAACATTTTTTTTGCTGTAAGTAGAACAATCCCAGCTTCTCCAGTCTCTCCACATAACCCATCCCTGGACACGATGCAATGTGACGGGTTGCGACCAGGTTTGCAAATTATTACCATTCGGGAGCTGGACAAATCGAAAGGAACCGAAATGACAAACAGCTTTGTGAATCTGTTGGTACGCTTTGGGAAACGGAATTGGAGGCGAATAAAGGACTGGCCAGACAGGCGGCTAAGATGCAGCTGAGTCGGCATGTCCCCCTCTAACAGTTAATCTGATGTTGTGGGTGAAATTAAGAATTCGGAGCCATTTAAAGCGCTCCCAGTTACTGCAGATCAGGGCTCAAAACCTGACATCAGCGTCAGGACGCTCCGAATATTTTCTTTTATTCGTTCATGGGATGTGGGCGTCGCTGGCGAGGCCGGCATTTATTGCCCATCCCTAATTGCCCTTGAGAAGGTGGTGGTGAGCCGTCTTCTTGAACCGCTGCAGTCCGTGTGGCGAAGGTTCTCCCACAGTGCTACGAAGTGACAGACAAAGCACCGGTGGGCGCGCCGGTTGCAGGAGAGCTGGTTGGCGGTGATATCGATGCTGTGAGCGAGACCAGACCGTTTCCATGTTTCCACAAACAATGTCCCATCCTTTATTTCTGGAAAAGTAACACTAATAGTGGACAATTACATTTCTGTGACTGCAACATGGAACTTTGGCTCGGTGACACGCTGCTTTAGTGTATCTTGCAAGAAAAAATACCAGATGGTCTCTGTGGCGCAATCGGTTAGCGCGTTTAGCTATTAATGGAAAAGTTTGTGCTTCGATCCCACCCAGGGACGAAAGTTAAACCTTTTTCTTTCGAATTCCGGATTCATTGCCTCATTCTGATCGCCCTGAAGCAGGTCCCAGCTTTTAATTCCTGATCTGCAGTAACGGGGAGCACTTTAAATGACTCCGATCTCTTAATCTCATTTCAAGTTTTCTAATGTGTAATTTGGCTGCAAGAAAACACTCTGTGAACAATGTGATCTGAGCATGCCTGATTCGCCATAATTTACACTGCGGTCGGATATCAGGCACATGCAAAAAAAACAGTGAAATGTTTGTGTGGGCGCGATGCTCTGGGATTCCCTGCCTGACCATCGCCACCGATCCTTCTCTGCAGCCTTCCGAAATACAGCGCAGGAAATGTATCTCTGTGAAATGAGCTCCTCGACAATGAAACGGAAATTAGTTTGGCTGAGGGTTCATGTCCCGAACACGGTAATTGAGCCATCAGGTTTTTGTATTGTTGCGGTTATCACGTTCGCCTCACACGCGAAAAGTCCCAGGTTCGAAACCAGGCGGAAGCATTTTGAAACCTTGTTCCCATTAAAAATGTGTAAATATTTTACGATTCACACTGCTGATTCAATGTGAACAAAGTCCATATCTCCCAGTCCTGTTATTGCAGTCCGCTGGGCGCATAGTGGTTATGTTACTGGACTAGTTATCCAGAGGCCTGGACTAAAATCTAGAATTTAAATTCTAATTGATTAAATAAAAATCGGAATTAAAATACTACTATTAGTGATGATGGCCATAAATCCACCGGATTGTCGTAAAAACCCATCAGGTTCACTAATGCCCTTTCGGGAAGGAAACCTGCCATCCTTACCCGGTCTGGCCGAGATGTGGTTGATTCTTACTCGACCTCTGAAATGATGGCCCAGCAAGCCACTCAGTTGTAAAACTCTCGCTACGAAATAGTCATAATAAGAATAAAACCGGACGGACCACCGGACACTACAACGGCAAAACCCCAAGCCCAGTCGACCCTGCAAGGCCCTCCTTACTAACATCTGGGGACTTGTGCTAAAATTGGGAGAGCTGTCAAGCAACAGCCTGACACAGCCATACTCACAGAATCATACATTTGAGCCAACGTCCCAGACTCTTCCATCACCATCCCTGGGTATGTCCTGTCCCACCGGCAGGACAGACCCACCAGAGGTGGCGGTACAGTGATATACAGTCAGGAGGGAGTGGTCCAGGGAGTCCTCAACATTGACTCTGGACCTCATGGCATCAGGTCAAAGATGGGCAAGGATACCTCGTGCTGATTACCACCGACGCGTCCTCCCTCAGCTGATGAATCAGTCCTCCTCTATGTTGAGCACCACTTGGATGGAAGCACTGAGGGCAGCAAGGACACAAAATGTACTCTGGGTGGGGGACTTCAATGTCCATCACCAAGAGTGGCTCGGTAGCACCACAGCTGGCCGAGTCCTGACGGACATAGCTGCTAGACTGGGCCTGCGGCAGGTGGTGAGCGAACCAACACGAGGGAAAAACTTACTTGACCTCGTCCTCACCAATCTACCTGTATTCCAGCACAATATGTAACCTCATGGCCCGGCATATTCCTCACTCTACCATTACCAACAAGCCAGGGGATCAACCCTGGTTCAATGAGGAGTGTAGAAGAGCATGCCAGGAGCAGCACCAGGCGTACCTGAAAATGAGTTGCCAACCTGGTGAAGCTACAACTCAGGACTACATGCATGCTATACAGCGGAAGCAACATGCTATAGACAGAGCTAAGCGATTCCACAACCAACGGATCAGATCAAAGCTCTGCAGTCCTGCCACATCCAGTCGTGAATGGTGGTGGACAATTAAACAACGATCGGGAGGAGGAGGCTCTGCAAACATCCCCATCCTCAATGATGGCGGAGTCCAGCACGTGAGTGCAAAAGACAAGGCTGAAGCGTTTGCAACCATCTTCAGCCAGAAGTGCCGAGTGGATGATCCATCTCGGCCTCCTCCCGATATCCCCACCATCACAGAAGCCAGTCTTCGGCCAATTCGATTCACTCCACGTGATATGAAGAAACGGCTGAGTGCACTGGATACAAAAAAGGCGATGGGCCCCGACAACATCCCAGCTGTCGTGCTGAAGACTTGTGCTGCAGAAATAGCTGCGCCTCTGGCCAAGCTGTTCCAGTACAGCTACAACACTGGCATCTACCCGACAATGTGGAAAATTGCCCAGATATGTCCTGTCCACAAAAAGCAGGACAAATCCAATCCGGCCAATTAACGCCCCATCAGTCTACTCTCAATCATCAGCAAAGTGATGGAAGGTGTCGTCGACAGTGCTATCAAGCGGCACTTACTCACCAATAACCTGCTCATCGATGCTCAGTTTGGGTTCCGCCAGGACCACTCGGCTCCAGACCTCATTACAGCCTTGGTCCAAACATGGACAAAAGAGCTGAATTCCAGAGGTGAGGTGAGAGTGACTGCCCTTGATATCAAGGTAGCATTTGACCGAGTGTGGCACCAAGGAGCCGGAGTAAAATTGAAGTCAATGGGAATCAAGGGGAAAACTCTCCAGTGGCTGTAGTCATACCGAGCACAAAGGAAGTTGGTAGTGGTTGTTGGAGGCCAATCATCTCAACCCCAAGACATTGCTGCAGGAGCTCCTCAGTGCAGTGTCCTAGGCCCAACCATCTTCAGCTGCTTCATCAATGGCCTTCCCTCCATCATAAGATCAGAAATGGGGATGCTCGCTGATGACTGCACAATGTTCAGTTCCATTCGCAACCCCTCAAATAATGAAGCAGTCCGAGCTCGCATGCAGCAAGACCTGGACAACATCCGGGCTTGGGCTCATAAGTGGCAAGTAACATTCGCGCCAGATAAGTGCCAGGCAATGACCATCTCCAACAAGAGAGAGTCTAACCACCTCCCCTTGGCATTCAACGGCATTACCATCGCCGAATCCCCCACCATCAACATCCTGGGGGTCACCATTGACCAGAAACTTAACTGGACCAGCCATATAAATACTGTGGCTACGAGAGCAGGTCAGAGGCTGGGTATTCTGCGGCGAGTGACTCACCTCCTGACTCGCCAAAGCCTTTCCACCATCTACAAGGCACAAGTCAGGAGTGTGATGTGATACTCTCCACTTGCTTGGATGAGTGCAGCTCCAACAACACTCAAGAAGCTCGACACCATCCAAGATAAAGCAGCCCGCTTGATTGGCACCCAATCCACCACCCTAAACATTCACTCCCTTCACCACCGGCGCACTGTGGCTGCAGTGTACACCATCCACAGGATGCACTGCAGCAACTCGCCAAGGCTTCTTCGACAGCACTTCCCAAACCCACGACCACTACCACCTGGAAGGACAAGAGCAGCAGGCACATGGGAACAACACCACCTGCACGTTCCCCTCCAAGTCACACACCATCCCGACTTGGAAATATATCGCCGTTCCTTCATTGTCGCTGGGTCAAAATCCTGAAACTCCCTTCCTAACAGCACTGTGGGAGAACCGTCACCACACGGACTGTAGCGGTTCAAGAAGGCGGCTCACCACCACCTTCTCAAGGGCAATTAGGGATGGGCAATAAATGCTGGCCTTTCCAGCGACGCCCACATCCCGTGAACGAATAAAAAAAAAGAGATTAAAGGAAGCTTTGTCACAAGCACCCGCATTGGGGAGACCCCTGAATGACAGACCATTTCAGTTGTACTGTCCTATCGTCACTGATTGCTCAACTGCTCTTTTAACTCAAAAACATGGAGACAAGCATAGACCGGTAGCATACTACTCTTCGAAGCTGGATCTGGTAGCACTTGGACATTCAGTTTGTACTCAGATTTTAACGGCCATTTACAATAGCCTGCAGTCGGCTGCTAATCTGACTTTACAACAGGACATTACAGTATACAGTTCTTACTCGCTAACTGCATTATTGGGCCAGCTGCAGACTCAACATCTTACGATGGCTCGTCAAATAAGTATGAGATATATCTGCTGAATAATCCTAAGTTGCGATTTAAACATTGTACTACCATCAACCCAGCATGTTTTCTCACAGAGCCACCCCTTGAACAGACTGATCCAGGACATGATTGTTTATCTTTAATTAAGGAGGACACCTCTGTCAGAGACGATTTGTCTGATGGCCCAATAAAGGATCCGGACATAACTATGTACGTAGATTGGAGTGCCTCTATCGGTTCCTTTGGAGAGAAACTTTCTGGATATGCAATCGTGGACGAGGACGGTAAAACTGTCGAATCTGCTGCTTTTGAATTTCAATATTCTGCCCAACAGGCGGAGCTGTTTGCACTGATAAGAGCTTGTGTCCTTGGAAAATACCAAAGGGTTAATGTGCATCCAGATTCGAGATCCGCTTTCGGAGTTGTTCACGATTTTGGACAGTTATGGAAAAACAGAGGGTTTTTGACTGCTGCAGGTACTCAGATTTCCCATCAGAAGTTAGTCTCAGATTTGTTACAAGCCCTGATGCTACCAAGACAGATCTCAGTTATAAAATGCTCCGCCCACACGACAGGACAGACCCCAGTAGATATAGGAAAGAGATATGCTGATCAGGAAGCTAAGGAAGCGTCCCAGACACAGAGGGTGGTTGTCCCTGGAATGATGAGTCAGACTAAAAGCTCAAACCAGAGCAAGTCTCCCTCTGAAAAACCAATGCCAACCATCCAAGACGTCATGAAATTACAGGAGGACGCTCCTGGCTGTGATAAACAATTGTGGAAACAACTTGGTTGTACTTATGACTGTGTATCTAAATTGTGGGTTACCCCTGCGGGGCAGACCTGTATGTCAGATGAATTAGCAGTATGGGTTATTGAATGTGTACACTTTGCAACTCATTGTAGTGCCAAAGCTGCTAGTGATACGCTGCTGGCCACTTGGTGGCATCCTCGGTTGCAAGCGCTAGCCCAGAGCATCAGCAGTCGCTGCCTCATTTGTCAACAACACAACCCTGGGAAGGGAGTGCCTTGCGAATGGGGAAAAACCCCTTTGCCGGAAGGTCCCTTTGAGGCCCTCCAGATGGACAACATTGAGTTGGAAAGATGTCAAGGTTATAAATATGTCCTAGTTATTGTTGATGTATTTAGTAAATGGATAGAGGCCTATCCGACAACAGATAACAAAGCCTCCACAGTTGTAAAGGTTCTGATGAAAGAGATCATCCCTCGATACGGAATCCCGAATCAAGTGAGTTCCGATAATGGCCCTCATTTTGTGGGTCAGGTGAACAAGGAATTCTGCACCCAGATGGGCATTAAACAGCAGCTACATTGTGCTTACAGACCACAGGCCGCTGGATTGGTTGAGCGTGCTAATCAGACTTTAATAAATAAACTGGCTAAACTGCAGGCAGAGACTGGTACTGCTTGACTTAAACTTCTTCCAGTAGCCTTATTTCAAATACGTACTACTCCGGCTGGGGTAGCGCGATTAAGTCCTGCTGAAATTATACATGGTAGACCCCTCAAGACCCCGTGGAATCAAAACGTTGAGAAAACTGTCCACTTTCACCACATGACGACAGAAATGACGAATTATATTTTGTCATTAACTAAGGCATTGAGAAGCCTCCACTCTCGGGTACGAGCTGCCTACGTCGAACTTCCTCCTATAGCCAGTCCATCTAAAATTGAACCGGGAACGTACGTGTTAATCAGGAATTGGACAAGGAAAGGACTGGAACCTCGTTGGGAGGGGCCCTATCAGGTTCTACTCACCACCCCTACCGCTGTGTAGGTAGAGGGGAAGAGTGCTTGGGTTCACCTCCACCACTGTAAAACTATCAGTCCCACGTCTCAAACTTAAAATGCTAACTTCTCTTTTCTTCTAAGAAATCTTCCCTATATAGGTATCGTGACCAGTTATGAAAGTCTTCCCTTGGATCTTCTGCCTTGAACTCTTGCTGACCCTGGGAGTAACCAAAGAGAGAACATGTCGACGGGACCAGCCTAAGCACATACACCACCTATGCAAAGGAGACGTACTTCGATGTAATGATAATGACCCAGACGGATTCGGAAGGTGGAACATCACCCGGACAGACAGATGTGCCGGGCTGCTGAGGCAGCCCCACCGCTCGATAGAGTTCGGAATATCGCATGGAGGAATACCTTGTTATTGGACTGAGTGCAAATATGATTATGTTTGTAAACGTGAAGGGGAAAAGACCCCTGAGCTGCGTAAACAAGAGAGAGATACACAGAGGTATGTTCGGTACCTGAGATTTAACCAAGGGAGAAAGCGTAATGGGTTAGCCCCCATAGAGATTTTTAACTATCTAAGATTAGAGGGTTCTCTGCTACAGAGATGTAAGAGAGATCTCCAACTCCAAAAGCGCGAACTGCACGTTAACACCTTCCTGTACATGAGTTATGTGTATGCCAAACGGCAGGGTATCTCTAGCTGTTGGGTGTGTTCCCACATTCCTATCCATTCCAAGGGAGGTATCCCTTTAAAGCCGATTCCCTTTACGTCCCATGAATCTGCGGAATGGGTCATAAGACGAAACAATTCGGGAAATGCGATAGGAACCCCGGAAACAATAGAATGGGCATCAGCGGGGTATAGTCTTAATGAGTTTAGAGGATGGTACCAGCCTAATTAAAATTAAGCCCATAAGCCCCCGTTCCTGCTCTTGACCAACACGTCTAGACCAAACGGGACGATATGTTGGAATAAGAATGCCCCAAATAATGGCCCTTTTATGGGACATAGTGATTGCAGCACCACCCACTATTGGCTACCGCCCATAGTCAACCTGACTACTCAGGGCATGTTCCAGGGCCAGTGGGCCCCAACGCTTAATAAAACCAGTGGGTTGCCGTGTAATCACCTTGACTCTCAGCCTTTTATATATATGGCTAAAGAGGGAAATTTAACTGCATATAATGAGACATATTTCATATGCGGCCATAAGGCATACCCATGGTTGCCTCAGAACTGGATCGGGTCCTGCTATTTCGGAAATGTAGTACCATATGTTTATCACTTGCCTTCCCTAGCGGATCACCACCATTATAGGCCAAAAAGGGCAATTACAGAAACGGAGCGATATTTCGCTATTTTGTTTCCCGGGTATGGGGTAGCCAGGACAATCAAGGAAATTCGGCAGGTGGCTTCGGTATTAGAGGATGTAGCCAATGAAACTGCAGTAGCATGAAGGATATTAATGCAGAAATGATATCCATTCGGACAGTGGCCTTGCAGAATCGCATGGCTCTAGACTACCTGTTAGCCGCAAAAGGGGGAACATGTGCACTGATTGGATCAGAATGCTGCACCTGCATACCAGATAACTCGGAAAATATAACTAATCTGGCTGAGCATATACAGAAATCTGTAACAAAATTACACCAAACCTCAGGAGAAGGTTGGTTAGAATGGCTTCTCAGTGGCTCATGGGGATCGTATTTGATGCACGGACTAATTAATCTAATTGTAGCAATATTTACTTTTGGCCTGATCGTTGCTTACGTCAAAATTTGCTGTCAGGTAGCAATGGAACAAATTCGAGTATGAGACTCTGCTCAGGCAGAACTGCTGAGTGAGCGAAAATTAGTTATCATGGAATGATAAAAGGGGGGGATGAGAATTTATACGTAGTGCCCCTTTAATGAAATGCCTTTGTAGTCAGTTTTCAGTAAAGTATTAAAACGCCTACGTGGCAAAGGAGCAGAATGCAAAATGGTTAGGAAATGGTTAATTAGTTAGTAACTGAGATTGGTACAGGTGGCCCCCCTGCTAGGCCATATGTTGTGTAGTCAGCAGGCCTGCATTGTCTTATCAATGTAGAAGTCTTTGATGTGTTTCAGGGTCTGGTCTGAGTGTCTCCATGTTGCGAGCTAATCAAGATTGGTCACAGCTTAGCAAGACCAAAAGGACATTCCTAGTGAGAAGAACAGGATACATCCATCAGTGTCTGTCACTGCGGCATGATCAGGCCATGGGATACCTGGGATTGGCTTGAAATCATGTAACCTCTCATGGCCAACCTATGCCCAGCTTATTATTGGTGCTGACCCTTGTGTTAACAATGTTCCAACCCCTATTGATCTGTATAAAGGTATGGATTGTTGTATATATCTTTGTTTTCATATTCTGTTAGGTTCGTCCGGACTCCCTCAGGAGTCTGAATCGAAGCTACAGACTGAGTCCTGCTATTAAACTTGTGTTGAACTTTAAAGGTGTATTCGACTCAATGTTTCCTGCAACAGACTGAGGGGTAAAGAATCCGGTTCGTCAAAGTGAATGGGCAAGAAGGTGGCAGATGGAGTATAATGTGAGGAAATGTGAGGTTATTCACTTTGGTAGAAAGAATAGAAAAACGGAATATGTTTTAATTGGTGAGAAACGATTAAATGTTGGTGTTCAGAGAGATTTGGTGGACCTCCGCCACAAAACAGAAAGTTAACATACAGGTACAGCAAGCAATTAGGAAGGCAAATGGTATGTCGGCATTTATTGCAAGGGGGTTGGAGTACAAGAGTCAGGAAGTTTTGCGATAATTGTACAGGGATTTGGTGAGACCACACCTGGAGTACTGTGTACAGTTTTGGTCTCCTATCTGAAGAAGGATATACTTGCCTTCGGGGCAGCGCAACGAATTTTAACTAGATTGATTCCTGGTAAGAGAGGGCTGTCATATGAGGAGAGATTGAGAAGAACAGGCACGTATTCTCTAGATTAGAAGAATGAGAGGTGATCTAATTGAAACTCATATCATTCTTAGAGGGCTTGACAGGGTAGATGCAGAGAGTCTGTTTCTCCTGGCTGGAGAGTCCAGAACCTTGGGTCATAGTCTCAGGATAAATGTTGGGCGATTTCGGACTGAGATGAGGAGGAATTTCTTCACTCAGAGGTTTGTGAATGTTTGGAATTCTCTACCCCAGACGACTGTGGATGCTGAATCGTTTAGCATATTCAAGGCTGAGATCGATGAACATTTGGACTCTAAAGGAATCACGGGATATGTGGATCGGCCGTGAAAGTGGAGTTGAGTTCGAAGATCAGCTGTGATCTGATTGAATGGCAGAGCAGGCCCGAGGGGCCGTATGGCCGACACCTGCTCCTTATTCCTCACGTTCTTATGACCATTCGACAGCACAGTGCTCCCTCAGTACTGACCCTCCGACAGCACAGTGTCCACTCAGTACTGACCCTTCGACAGCACTGGGCTCCCTCATTGTCAGCCTGGATTATGTGTTCAGGCTTCTGGAGTGGGACTTGAACTCATAACCTTCTGAGTCACAGGTGAGAGTTGTACCACTGAGCAAAGGTTGATGCCTGAAACGGGGAGAGGGAGATAGAGGGGCTTACGGAGACCACACTGGAGCGTGGATATGGCTGAAGGCACAGCTGTCAAAAGTAGGAAAAAATGGACTGTGGATGCACAAGTTGCCAGAAGTGGAGGACCGGAGTGGTGAGCGACTCACCAATGAAAACGCCGGGGGTGGGATGGAATCCGTGGCTCGGACTTCCCAATTTTTAATTGAAGGAGATTGTGTCTAATCTAAAACAGAATGTGTGTCTGACAAATACAAAAACATTGGAGTCATAGAATCATAGAAAGGTTACTGCACATAAGGAGGCCATTCGGTCCATCGAGCATGTGCCTGCTCTATGCAAGAGCAATCCAGCTGGTTCGACTCCTCCGCTCTTTCTCCGTTGTCCTGCAATTGTTTCCTTTCAAGTACTTATCCAGTTCCCTTTTGAAGGCCATGATTGAATCTGCTTCCGCCACCCTCTCGGGCAGTGTATTCCAGATCCTAACCACTCGCTGTGTAAAAACGTTTTTACTCGTGTCATCTTTGGTTCTTTTGCCAATCTCCTTAAATTGATGTCCTCTGATTCTTGAACCTTCCGCCAATGGGAACAGTTTCTGTCTATCTAAGCTCTATCTAGACCCTTCATGATTTTGAACAACTTTCTCAAATCTCCTCTCAACATTCTCTGCTCCAAGGAGAATAACCCCAGCTTCTCCAATCTATTCACGTAACTAAAGTACCTCATCCCGGGAATCATTCTAGTAAATTTCTTTTGCACCTTCTCGAAGGCATTCACATTTTTCCTGAAGTGCCGTGCCCAGAACTGGACACAATACTCTAATTGTGGCCGAATCAGTGTTTTATAAAGGTTCATCATGACATCCTTGCTTTTGTGCTGTTTGCCTCTATTTATAAAGCCCACGATCCCGTATGATTTTTTAACTCCTTTCTCAACCTGCCTTGCCAGCTTCAACGATTTGTGCACATATAATCCCAGATCTCTCTGTTCATGCACGAAGGGTCAAGAGAGGCGGTGGTTTTGTCAGCGTCCATCTGAAAGCTGGTCCGTGTCTACGGACTGTGTCGCCAAAGGGCAGCATGTAGATGAGGAAGAGGAGGGAGCCAAGGATTGAACCTTTAGAAACATCAGAGATAACGGTGATAGGGTGGGAAGAGAAGCTTCTCCTGGCTCTGATCAGATAGATGAGTGGAACCAAGTGAGGGGAGTCCCAGAAAAAGAGGCCAAAACTGATGAATGAGGAGGCCATTGATGGGTTTGCTGCAGGTATGGAGATGGGAAGGGGTGGGCCATGGAGGGATTTAAACCCAAGGATGAGAACTTTAAATTTAAGTGATATGGAACTGGGAGCCAGTGAGGGTCAGTGAGGCCAGCAGGACCTAGTGCTGGTTGGACACGGACAACAGAGTTTTGGACGAGCTCACGTTTATGGAAGGTGGAGGTTGGGTGTCCAGCCAGGAGTGCATTGGAGGAATGGAGCCTGGAGGGGACAGAGGCATTGATGAGGGTTTCAATGGAAATGGGCTGAGGAAGGAATGGATGCGGGTGAGGGAATCACGGGGCCTTTGTGATGGAGGTCAAATTGGGTCATGAGCTCAGCTCGGTGTTACACGTGGCCAGTTTTACTGGAGCCGTAAACCGATGTAGAATAAACGGGTAAATATCTGCAGTAAAATAGTGGAGAGAGGAATGTCAATGGGACACGTTCAGTGTCCGTCCCCTAATATCACCCACAGTCATTTCTAGGCTGCAATCCTCAACCTGCCCTTTAACTGTCCTCGTGTCAGAGACTCACAATTTATATTTTAACTGGGAAACTGCAGGAACAGAGTGAAACGGTTCTGCTTTTTTTATTCGTTCATGGGATGTGGGCGTCGCTGGCGAGGCCACCATTTATTGCCCATCCCTAATTGCCCTTGAGAAGGTGGTGGTGAGCCGCTTTCTTGAACCGCTGCAGTCCATTTGGTGAAGGTTCTCCCACAGTGCTGTTCGGAAGGGATTTCCAGGATTTTGACCCAGCGACGATGAAGGAACGGCGATATATTTCCAAGTCGGGATGGTGTGTGACTTGGAGGGGAACGTGCAGGTGGTGTTGTTCCCATGTGCCTGCTGCTCTTGTCCGTCTAGGTGGCAGAGGTCGTGGGTTTGGGAGGTGCTGTCGAAGAAGCCTTGGCGAGTTGCTGCAGTGCATCCTGTGCATGGTACACACTGCAGCCACAGCTTGCGTCCCTGGATTCAGTCTACAGTGTGGAGAATCGGTAATATTCACAAATGAATCACCAGGAGTGAACATGGTCAATACAATTGTATAACAACTGTAAATGAAGCCGCTCATTATTATTGGATCGATCCGGTATGAGAACAGATTTCAACTTTATTCCTGAGAGAGGTCTGATTAAGATAATTTCCTGTTTTTTGAGATGTTCGTATTATATCCACCACATTATTTACATCATAGTCAAAGCTGCTGATGTAATGTGTTTGTTCAAGGCACTGTAACTAATAGCAATGGTCAGGAGTATAACCGTGTCAGTGGAGACTTATCCCCTGTATAAATCAGGGCTTGTTGGAATGGATCAGCTCAGAGTGCCTGCCGGAGTTGTGGTTTCCTGGCCAACAGAAGTCAGTGCTTCTCACAGAAATGGGATATCCAGTAATATTTCAGATAGAAGACATTTATTATCCTGTTCTTTCAGCGGTTGGAGTTCCAGGTAAGCCGTTATCTCAGCTGTTAATGGTGTAAATCAGCGTTGACTCTGCTGCTGTACTTGGCATATGATTTTTTTCTACCACCGCGTTTAACACAGTCACCTGTTCTGTTCTATCGGTTGGATGATGGAATGTGTTCAGTCTCTGCTCTTTCGGTCTTGTAGGAGTTGAATTATATCCATAATGACCCTTTTATATCCAACCCTGGCATTGTTATTGGATTATTCTCTGCACTGAATGTATTGGAATCAAGTGTTTGCGCGAAGAGCTGGTATCAGACCATCAGGAGCTGTTAACAGTTTCATGTTGTGGAACTAACCTCTCCTGGAATATCTTTTCATCAATGTGTTTTCAGTGATTGATAATGAGACAGCTCACGGTCTCAGTGTTACAAGGAGGCAGTGGAATGTCCTCCCTCCCCAATAATATGCTTCAGTTTAACTGGGATTTCAATGTATTTATTGGTGATCACTGTTATGAAATATTATTTTATTATCTGTGTATCTGACGCCTCTTCAGATGTCTGATTACTGAACAGAGTTTGCTGCTGACTCTTTCACATCTCCTTCTCTGCTTCACTGTGGATGAATTCACTGACTGTCACTGGACTTCATTGTAAAATGAACTGTTTTTATGTTATGCTGTCTCAATTTACACCGTGTCTGTTGGAATCAAGAACCCTTCTATTTATCTGCAGATTATAAGTGTGACTTTAGCGTTTTTTTAATTGAACAATCCCGCCATCTATCACTTTACTTTATAATTACAGGAGAAGGAAACTCAATTATTGTGAGATCTCCCTGGGAGAGGCATTCGATTCGGTTTACTCCATGATTTGCAGATGACGTGAACAATGTCGGTGAAGAGGTGGAGAATTGAATGATCGGTAGAAACATTCTACAGAGGCTTCACTATTTAACAAACGAACACTGAGAATAGGATCGGTGAAACACGGGGCTGGTGAACAGAATGCAGGCACAGGATGATAGGATTTAATCGGATATGAAAATGGACTTGTGAAAGAGAGTAGAGTGAGTGATTGAGAGGGCGACTGAAAGGGAAAGCAAGAGGCTGTGGTGTGAATAATTCATCAGAATGAGCTGCTGAAACTTCGAGTACAATTAAACAGAGAAAAATGACTTGAATGTGTCATTATGATGTGGTCAGATTGGGTGAGTTTTTATTGTGGGACTCGTTCCTCATGTTTATATCCCTGTCAGGTCCTCAGTCTGTTTTTTGTGAATGTTCCTTGTTTTCCAACTTAACACTAAATATAATTAAAATTTACATCAAGAATAAAATCAGTGACTTATTGATCGTGATGAATTATTCATATACTGTATTTTTAAAGCTGGTCTGAATTCAATAAACAACGAGGTTGATATAATTAATACCCAACACAGCTTCACTGACACCAACAACCAGATAAATGAACTGTTGAATGTATTAGTTGGATTGTGTTAGTGGGGCCTATAGATTAGATTTCATCTCACACTCTGCTGCAGTCTCTCCCTCTGAAACCCAGCCTCACCTCGCATTGCATTGAATCCTCTGTTTCCTCATCCCTTCCTTCAGTTTATCCAAATTTCCAAATTATCTGCTCCTGACTCCCCTCCAGCTCCGAGATGTCCTTTTCCTTGTCTCCCTCCCAATCGCACTCACTGGGATGGTCTTTAGCCGCCTTACTGCCAGCCCCGGTGGGATCCCTTAAGCCAGAGCAAAAAAACAGCTTCACCCCCCCCCCCCCCCCAGCCCCGTCCCCTCACATTGCCGACCTTTCCCTCTCTTTCCTCTCCGTCTGGAGCCATAATCTACTTTAAACCGCTGGATTACCGGTGTGTAAAATCCCTTCTCCCTTCCCCACCGGCACTGTGCCCTCACTCAGCCCTTCCAGTGGATCCGGTGCTCACTTTATTCACTTTCTGTATCCAACTCCCAATCCATTATTGATCATTGTGTTTAAAAACATCTCTCTGCCCGAAAGCGCTGCCCAGGTCAATGAATCATTTTCCACCCTTCGATGCAGCAACACAGCTGGAAATTTCACTCCGGATCCTCTCAAACTGCTTCTTTGGCTCCAGGTCTGATCAGTAATTTCTCTGATTCCTTTTCTCTCTCTTACAGTTAACTTGGTGGCGATTGTGATCCTGTCCCGAGGAAAGTGCGGTCTCTCCAAATGTATCAGTCGCTACCTGCTGGGAATGGCAGTGGCCGATCTCCTGGTCGTTATCATTGGTGTGATATTGAATTGGATTGGTATGATTTATTTCAGAGATTCATTCCTGCTCATTACTCCCGTGTGTAGTTTTATTATCTTTTTGAGTGAAGCAGCCACGGGGGTTTCTGTCTGGTTCACAGTCGCTTTCACCTTTGATCGATTTGTGGCCATTTGTTGTGAGAAGCTGAAAACTAAATATTGCACCGAGAGAACGGCGGCTGTGGTTCTGGGAACAGTGAGTGTGCTGGGCTGTTTACAGAGTGTCCCCTGGTATTTTGCATATGAACCTGGTGATATTATTGATCATGTTCCCTGGTTTTGTGTGATTAAATCGAGCTTTCGTACTTCTCCCGCATGGTCCGCATTTGAGATGTTTCACCTTATTTTAACACCTTGTGTACCGTTCTGTCTGATTTTGCTGCTCAATGTTCTGACGGTCAGGCGTATTTTAGTGTCCAGTCGAGTCCGCAGGGGACTCCGGGGCCGCAGCAATGGAGAGAATCAGAGTGATCCAGAGATGGAGAACCGAAAGAAATCCATCATTTTACTCTTCAGTATATCGGGCAGTTTTATACTGTTGTGGCTGACAAAGGTTGTGTTTTTAATTTATCTGCGAATTGCAGACATTCGGTATTTTCACTCCTACACTGATCCTGTTTTTCTCACAGAACACACAGCAAAGATGCTGCAGCTTCTCAGTTCCTGCACAAACACGTGTATTTATGTCCTGACCCAGACTAAATTTAGAGAGGAGCTGAAGAACGCGGTGAAATACCCACTCAATCTAATTGTTAAATTAATGAAATCATAGAAAGAGCTGAAGGGTTTCAAGCACTAGAACTAAGTCCCATTTCATACTCCATCCCCTACACTTCCCGGGGGACGGAAAGTACATTTTATTTTGCAGCACAGAACCATTAAATGATCTGAAATATGCTTCTGATATTATATTTTGTTGATAATCTGAACTTTTGAGGCAGGGTTTATTCTGCACGCGACACATGCATTTTTGCTCGATATGACGGCACGAGAGATCTCAGCTGTACTTCAAATAAATGTCCGTCCAGCAAAATTTGCAAAGCTGGGAATCAAATTAACTGCTGCGGGCCAGATCAGAATGGGTGCATTCCACATAAATGAAGAGGGAAAGAGATGGGGAGAGAGTGAGGCAGAGAGTAAAAGACAGAGAGATGGGGAAAGAGGGATAGGGAGAGAGACTGAGACACGGAGAGATACAGAGAGGGAAAGAGAGGGGGGAGAGTGAGTGACATAGAGACAGAGAGAAACACACAGGGATAAGGAGTGAGAGAGAGACTGGGATAGTGATATAGAGACAGAGAGAAACAGAGAGAAAGAGAGGGAGATAGTGGTACAGCGACAAAGAGAATGTGAGAAAGACAGAGAGAGAGAGAGACAGAGAGACAGAGGGAAAGAGGGAGGCGGAGAGAGGAGGGGACAGTGAGAGAAAAAAAACCACAGGGAAAAAGAAGTATAATGATTAATATATAATGAGAGACCAAGCAGACATTGATGGGACGAGATAGAGAGAGACTGACAAAGAATTACAAAGTGATGGAAGTAGAAGTGGAAATAACAAGACAGAAAAACAGACAGAAAATAAACAGAGACAAACGATATAAACAGAGAACAGACACAATGAAAGACGGACAAACATATAAAGAGATAGGAGGGTGGAGACAGGAGTGAGAATAGAACACAGAAATAACCAAACAAACTGTGTAATCAGCCTGGAGTGTGTGAGAGCGCTGACCAGCAGAAGAACAGCAGATGAAGCAGGCCAGACAGTTCATGTTTGTTCTGGGGTAACACTCTTGTGGATTTAACGTGTGATATTTCTCAAGGTGAAGCCTGGAGGCTGCACAATAAAGTCACTCAGTCTTGTGTACCTGACCCTGACAATTGCAGCTGCACTGTGTAGTAAACATTCATCTGATAAACGAAAGCCTGAGACTAAATCGGCTTCAGCATGTCTGAAGGAAAAGGACGGTTAAAAGGTGGAAAGCCTGTTAAAAGGACTGTTAATGACACTTCGTGAATGACCACACGGCAGGGGATACAAGCAATATCCATAGCAATAAGTACGATTCAAGGAGGGCTAGAGGTGGTTTGAAAATCTGCCGCCTTAACTTAGTTACGTTGTGGACACTGAGAGAAAACAAGTGAAGTGTCAATCAATCGTGGGTTGTATTTGTCAGAACCTGTTGTTGATAAGACACCGTCCCAGAGGTGTGATTCTGTGTTAATAAGGTCTTTAGATCGTGGCAGAAGTTGAGTGGGGAGAGACACAGATCCAACATGACTACTCCAACCTCAGCTTTCGCTTCCTCGCAGCACCTGGAATCTTCCTGACTGCTCGCTACCTCCCGGCTTGATGCCTCGATGTACGTTTACAGATTGCCTGTGAAGCACATGAACTGGCTACAAGAGAAATTCACGCTACACTACAAAAGTATTTATCACAATCTCGACAGGGTCCCGCAGCACTCTCCTGATCTGTTACTGTTACAAATACTGTTATTGTTTCAGATTAAAGAAGAATATGAATAATGGAGAAATTCACCAAATCCCAGATCAGAACTACATTGAGATTGAGTCCAATTTTATTCTGATTTATTTAATAGAAGTTAGATTGGCATTCTCTACACAATTGTAGGAATAACCAAATGTTAATCCATTTTTTCCGCAGAAGTTCACATTTTGGTGTTTAGTTCCCTCACTGCAACGCTGTCTTTGTGTTAAACACCAGCTAGTGCCAGTCTCACTCAGTTTGTATCTTTAACTATAGATCAACAGTGGTTTAACAGGAAAGGAAATGAACCCTCTCCGTGTCTCTCACCACAACAAGCTCCGCCTTGCCCCTCAATAAGATGGCTGCCTTCCTGGTGGCCATTTTGTTTCAGGCTAAGAGCAGCCATTTTGATTAAGCTGCATGGCTGTCTTGCCCCTCTGTAAGATGGCTAACTTATTGCCTGCCATTTTGTTCAAGATCAGGGCTCTGCACTTTGCAGAACAATTAATGCATTGTCAAATATAAATAAAAAGTGCAAACTAATTTGTTGCGTTTACTTAAAATGTTTAATCATCTGTAAATTGCTATGAACCATCATAAATACCTTTATTATTTTCTTAATCTGTAACGTGTACATTTGTGTTTTGTTCGTGTAGAAGATGAGACAATTTTGCATGTTGATGAACATCACAATTTAATAGCATAATAACAGCTGGAACGTAGACAGTTTTTCTACAAACTAGCTATAATTTTACACAAACCCTTTGATGCTTCATTAAATTGGATTAACCTGACTCCTTCTCCCTACTTTGCCTTCCTCTGCGGAATCCAAAAGACCTAAACTAAATCACGTGTCGCCTCTATCACACAAAATCCATTCTCATAATACATTAATACTGACGTTTTTTATTCTTAACCTATTTTTCTTATTATATTATGCACAATGCTACACATGGGTACAGAGGTTTAAATATAAAATAAACCTCCCCAGGAAGGAGGGAGAGGAAACATGGAGAGACGCTCTGAAACCAGGGAATAAACAAAAAAAAGATATCAAACACCAAAGGCAGGGAAAAAGAAATAACATTTGGAGAGAGACTGAAACTGACCATGGACACTTCAGGAGAGAGACTGGGAATAAGGCACAGAGAGGGAATGAAATTACGAATGAACAGAGATTAATATGTACATCACCTCAGGAAGAAGAGAGTGAATAAAGGATCAGAGACTGGGAATCAGCAAAGATTTAAATCTAAAAATGACTTCTAGGGGAGCACAAGGAAAACACGGAGATCGGGTCTGAAAGTGGGAATACAGATTTAAACAGGAAAATCATGATAGCAGGTGGTGAGGGAAAACATGCAGAAAGGGACAAATACTGGGAATAAACAAGGACTTCAAAATTAAACTCTCCTCAGGGAGCAAATGTGGAATATTAGGGTGCAGGGGACAGCAAGTGGAGATTAAAAGAGAATTATATATAAATATCACCCTGAAAGGGAGAACATAAGAACATAAGAATTTGGGGACATAAAATGAGCAAGGTCCATCCAGTGTGATACAATGCTAATGGAGTTGGTGATTAATCACAGCAATCGATCTCCATCAATGGGAACATTGTGACATATTGTGTTATTGTAAAATGTGTGAGAGTGAATCGACAGTCCCTTTTACATCTTTCCAATCTTCATTTAATTGAATTCAATAGAAATAAAAATGGGGAGAGAGGTAAAACCGGCTGCTTATTCGCTATCACCCGTTTTACACTATCGCACGAAGTCCTAATCTACCCCAATGAGTCTAAATTAACAACAAGAGCCTCAAAGGTAATAATCTCTGGATTACTACCTGAGCCACGGACAATTTGGGACACAGTCAAGAAGATCACAGAATTAAGTGCGTGGCTCAAAGAGTGGTGTGGGAGACAGGGGTTTCGATTCATAGGGCACTGACATCAGTACTGAGAAAAGAGGGAGCTGTTCCGTTGGGACCGGCTCCATTTAAACAGGACTGGGACCAGTGTGCTCGCGAATTGAATAAGCAGGGCGGTAGATAGGGCTTTAAACTAAAAAGAGAGGGGGAAGGTTCGAGTTAGGTTACATTTATAAACCTAAAGGCCAGAGAGCAGTGTAGCGGTTTGGGTAAAGCTAAGCAGAGTGTGTGAGGAAGGGACAGAGAGTGTAACGGGAATTGTACCTCAGTGAATAAGGTCAAATCAGGGGAAAATAGCAAGAAGTTAAAATTAAAGGCTCTTTATCTGAATATATGAAGCATTCGGAACAAGATAGACGAATTAATGGCATAAATAGAGATAAATAGGTTTGATCTAGTAACATGGAAACAGAGAAAATAGGAGAAGGAGTAGGCCATTCGGCCCTTCGAGCCTGCTCCGCCATTCAATATGATCACAGCTGATCCTCTATTTCAATACCATATTCCCGCTCTCTCTCCTACTCCATGATATTTTTTGTGTCTGGAAATCTATCCAGCCCCTTCTTAAATATATTCAGTTACTTGGCATTCATAGCCTTCTGTGGTCGAGAGTTCCATTGGTTCACCACCCGCTGAGTGAAGAAATTTCTCCTCATCTCAGTCCAGAATGTCCTTCCCCGTATCCTGAGACTGTGACCCCTCGTTCTGGACTCCCCAGCCAGGGGAAACTTCCTCCCTGCATCCAGTCTATCTAGCCCAGTCAGAATTCCATACCTTTCAATGAGATCCCCTCTCATTCTGCAAAACTCTAGTGAACACAGGCCTTGTCGACCCAATCTCTCCTCATACGATAGTGCTGCCAGCCCCAGGGTTCAGTCGGTTGAACCTTCGCTGCATTCCCTCTAAGGCAAGTATATCCTTTCTTAGGTAAAGAGACCAAAACTGCACGCAATGCTCCAGGTGTGGTCTCACCAAGCCCTGTATAACTGCAGTAAAATATCCTTGCTTCTGTACTCAAATCCTCTTGCAATGAAGGCCAACATACCATTTGCCTTCCTAACTGCTTGCTGCACCTGCATGTTTGCTTTCAGTGACTGGTGTACAAGGACACCCAGGTCCCTTTGTGCAGCAACATTTCCCAATCTATCACCATTTAAATAATACTCTGCCTTTCTGTTTTTCCTTCCGAAGTTAATAATATTATACTGCATCTTCCTTGTATTTGCCCACTCACTCAACTTGACTAAATCGACATGAAGCCTCTTTGCAAACTCCTCACAACTCACGATCCCACCTAGTTTTGTGTCATCAGCAACTTGGAAATATTACATTTGGTTCCATCATCCAATCATTAATACATGTTGTGAATAGCTGGACCGCAAGCACTGACCCCTGCGGTAACACTCGAGTCACTGCCTGCCACCCCGAAAATGACCCATTTATTCCTACTCTCTGTTTACTGTTTGTTAACCAATTTTCAATACATGCTAGTATATTACCGCCAATCCCATGTGCTTTAATTTTGCACAGTAACCTCTTATGTGGGACTTCATCAAAGGTTTTCTGGAAATCCAAATAAACCACATCCACTGTTTCTCCCTTATCTATTCAACCAAAAATCCTCAAAAATCTCCAGTGGATTTGTCAAACATGATTTCCCTTTCATAAATCCATGTTGACATTGTCTAATCCCCTTGATATTTTCTAAATGTCCTGTTATGACATTCTTTATAATCGACTCCAACATTTTCTCTACCACTGATGTTCGGCAAACCGGTCAATAGTGCCTCCCCCAGAGTGGACCGACCGAGGCCTCCTCCAGAAGGGACCAGTCGAGGACTCCTCCAGGTGGGACCGAGCGACGCCTCCTCCACAGGTTGCACCCAAACAGGGCCCACGTGAGTTCAGTCTGTTTATTGCCCTGGGGTTTAATTTCCTCTCTGGGTCCTGGTTTTGGGGCCTTGGTTCAAAATGTTCCTGTTCGATTGTGACCGTTGTGATTTAACCAGGTTAAATCCTGGGGTTAAAGTAGCCCGGCATGCAATGTTATACAAACACGTTAACCCAGTGTGAGACAAACAGTGGCCGAGGGGATTAAAGTCGGAAACGTGAACCCTTGTACGGGATTCGAGGGTTTGTTATAATTTCAAAACGATGCTTGTGTTTCGGAGAGATGTGACAACTTTAAGGGAACAGAGCGGCTATTTGAGGTGTTTTGATGGAGTAAATAAGGAGAAACTGTTTCCAGTGGCAGGGGGTCGGTAACCAGAGGACACAGATTCAAAATAATTGTCATAAGAGCCAGAGGTGACATGAGGAAGGATTATTTCTTTATGCAGCGAGTCGTAATGATCTGCAATTCACTGCCTGAAAGGGAGATGGAAGCAGATTCAATAGTAAGTTTCAAAAGGGAATTCGATAATTACGAGCAAAGGAAAAATGTGTTGGCCATGGGGAGAGATCAGGGTAATGGGACTGTCTGGTTAGCTTTTTAAAAGAGCCGACACCGGCAAGATGTGCCGAATGGCTTCCTTTTGTGATGTATCATTCTGTGATTTTGCGGCAGGTTCACGTCGGCCAGGTGCAGGTACATGGCGGCCATTTTGCGTTGCATGTCGGGAGGAGATTTTATGGGTTCCCAGCTGAGCTTTTTTGCTCACAGTCCGTCTCACCATTTTGTGTAAACTGCATATCCACACGCACACCCATGCACAAAGACACACACACAGTTCACTAAACCAAACAATCATGTCTGTGATGCCCCTTGGAGGAGGTGGGATGCAATTTCCAGAATCCTTTACTAAATATTTTAAAACACTAACATAATTGAAAAATAATAACGAGAACAGGCCTGAGCTGAAGTAAGCGGTGGAGTTTTATTAACACAGCACACAGACAACAACATACATTTATATTTCGCAGTAAAACGTCACAGGGCGCTTCACATGAGCGATTGATGTGACACCGAGCCTCACAAGGAGGTATTAGGACAAGTGACCAAAAGCTTGGTTGAAGAGGTCAGTGTTAAGGAGCGTCTAAAAGGAGAAGAGAGAGGCGGAGAGGTTTTTGGAGGGAATTCCAGAGCTTAGGGCCGAGACAGCAAAAGGCACGGCCGCCAATGGTGCAGCAATGGCAGTGGGGGATGTGCAAGAGGCCAGAATTGTTGGACAGCAGAGATTTTGGAGGGATGTCGGGTCACTTGTTGCAGAGTCCGACTCCTCAGTGGAAGAGACACACTCTGTACATGGAGATACTTGTTACCCTGGACTCTTCCTGTCTGTACATTGACCCAGTGCCTCACGACAGCCCAGACTGTGCTCCACTCTGTGCTCGCCGTGTCTGCACATTGTTCCATTGTCCCACTACAGCCCAGACTGATCCCCACCCTGGGCCCACTCTGTCTATGCATTCAACCAGTGTCCCACTGCAGCTTAGACTGAGCACCACCCTGGGCCCGTCCTGTCTGCACATTGACCAGTGTCCCACTGCAGCTCAGGCTGAGCACCACCCTGGGCCTTTCCTGTCTGTACATTGACCCACTGTCCCACTGCAGCCCAGACTGTGCCCACCCTGTGCCCTTCCTGTCTGTACTTTGAGCCAATGCCCCACTGCAGCCCAGACTGAGCCCCACCCAGGGACCTTCCTGTCTGTACATTGACCCAGTGTCCCACTGCAGCCCAGACTGAGCCCCACCCTGTGCCCTTCCTGTCTGTACATTGACCCAGTGCCCCATTGGGGACCATCCAGCCCCGGATATCCTGCAGAATCAGCGCTGGGGGACCGGGTGACTGAGTCTCGTGACCCTGTCGCTGGGCCTCTGACGTCACAATGGGAGACGACGCTCGCTCAGCTCGAGCTGGAAACCTGGAGCGCGGCCGGTTAAAGGGGAGGGACAGAGAATCGGCCAAAAATGTTCATATCATGAGACCAGCAATGGTTATGAATTGAAATGTTCACACTCTCACACTCAGTCCGGGTCTGGATTCCCTGCAGTGACTCCAGGTGTCTCTTTCCGTTTTGACTGAACCGATTCCCCCACAGCCTGAAACAGATTGAAGATTAAACATGAAATAAACAGATTGAACAACAGTGTAAATAACAGGGAGACTGGGGTTAATATTTCAATAATAATTACAGACAAATATTACCAATAAAAGGGACTGAATCCCATTGATATTTTATTTATTACATTAAACATTAACACAAACACTCACCAGATCCGCTCCAGACTCCTGCGGATCAGTGTGAGGGAGCAGAGAGCGGGGACAGATCGGTCTGTGAAGGAGTTTGATCCCAGGATCAGATCCGTCAGCGACCAGATTATACTGAGAGCGGAGACAAGATCCTCGATACAAGAATCTGTGAGACCGACACCATCCAGACTGTGGATCAGAGAGAGAGAAATATTAGGAATCAGGGTAAACTTCCAGTGTTTATTAATAACACTATTACTGACACCAATAATAATGCACATTGTTTATCAATAAAACTGTTTACGCATACCAATAAAAAAGATCCCTGGGTGCAGTCTGGGATCAGTCTGGGTTGACTGCGTGCACTGTCGAATTCCTGGGTGCAGTCTGGGATCAGTCTGGCGAGACTGGGTGCGCTCTGGGATCCCTGGGTGCAGTCTGGGATCAGTCTGAGTTGACTGCGTGCAGTGCAGGATCCCTGGGTGCAGTCTGGGGTCAGTCTGGGGTTGCTGCGTGCATTGCAGGTTTCCTGGGTGCAGTCTGGGATCAGTGTGGGGTGATTGCGTGCACTTTCGGGTTCCTGGGTGCCGTCTGGGATCAGTCTTTGGTGACTGCGTGCACTGTAGGATCCATCGGTGCAGTCTGGGATTAGTCTGGGGTTATTGCCTGCACTGTAGGATTCCTGGGTGTTGTCTAGGATCAGTCTGGGGTGACTGGGTGCACTGTAGGATCCGTGGCTGCAGTCTGGGATCAGTCTGGGATGACTGCGTGCACTGTAGGATCCCTGGGTGCAGTCTGGGATCAGTCTGGGGTGACTGCGTGCAAATTAGGATTCCTGGGAGCAGTCTGGGATCAGTCTGGGGTGACTGCGTGCACTGTAGGATCCCTGGGTGCAGTCTGGGATCAGTCTGGGATGACTGCATGCACTGTAGGATCCCTGGGTGCAGTCTGGGATCAGTCTGGGGAGACTGCGTGGACTGTGCGATCCCTGGGTGCAGTCTGGGATCAGTCTGGGGTGACTGCGTGCACTGTAGAATTCCTGGGTGCAGTCTGGGATAAGTCTGGCGAGACTGGGTGCACTCTGGTATCCCTGGGTGCAGTCTGGGATCAGTCTGGGGTGACTGCGTGCACTCCAGGATCCCTGGGTGCAGTCTGGGATCAGTCTGCGGTGACTGCGTGCACTGTCCGATCCATGGGTGCAGTCTGGGATCAGTCTGGGGTGACTGCGTGCACTTTAGATTTCCTGGCTGCAGTTTGGAATCAGTCTGGGATGACTTGGTGCAATCTGGAATCCCTGGGTTCAGTCTGGGATCAGTCTGGGTGACTGCGTGCAATCTGGGATCCCCGGGTGCAGTCTGGGATCAGTCTGGGGTGACTGCGTGCACTCTGGGATCCCTGGGTTCAGTCTGTGATCAGTCTGGGGTGACTGCTTGCACAGTAGGATCACTGGGTGCAGTCTGGGATCAGTCTGGGGTGACTGCCTGCAAGGTAGGATTCATGGGTGCAGTCTGGGATCAATCTGGGGTTATTGAGTGCAATGTGGGATCCCTGGGTGCAGTCTGGGATGAGTCTGGGTAGACTGCGTGCACTGTACGATCCCTGGGTGCAGACTGGGATCAGTCTGGGGAGACTGCGTGGACTGTGCGATCCCTGGGTGCAGTCTGGGATCAGTCTGGGGTGACTGCGTGCACTGTAGGATTCATGGGTGAAGTCTGGGGATAGACTGGGGTTACTGCGTGCACTGTAGGATCCCTGGGTGCAGTCTGGGAGCAGTCTGGTGTGACTGCGTGCAGTGTAGGATCCCTGGGTGCAGTCTGGGATCAGTCTGGGGTGACTGCGTGCACTTACGTTCCCTGGGTGCAGTCTGGGATCAGTCTGGGGTGACTGCGTGCATTGCAGGATTCCTGGGTGCAGTCTGGGGTGACTGCGTGCACTGTAGGATCACTGGGTGCAGTCTGGGATAAGTCTGGGGTGACTGCGTGCACTGTAGGCTCCCTGGGTGCAGTCTGGGATCAGTCTGGGGTGACTGCGTGCACTGCAGGATTCCTGGATGCAGTCTGGGATCAGTCTGGGGTGACTTGGTGCACTGTAGGATCCGTAGCTGCAGTCTGGGATCATTCTGGGGTGACTCCGTGCTCTGTATGATCCCTGGGTGCAGTCTGGGATCAGTCTGGGTAGACTGCGTGCAATCTGGGATCCCTGGGTGCAGTCTGGGATCAGTCTGGGGTGACTGCGTGCACTGTAGTATCACTGGGTGCAGTCTGGGATCACAATGTGGTGACGAGGTGCATTCTGGAATACCTGGGTGCAGTCTGGGATCAGTCTGGGGTGACTGCGTGCACTGTAGATTTCCTGGCTGCAGTTTGGGTTCAGTCTGGGATGACTTGGGGCAATCTGGAATCCCTGGGTTCAGTCTGGGATCAGTCTGGGGTGACTGCGTGCACTCTGGGATCCCTGGGTTCAGTCTGTGATCAGTCTGGGGTGACTACCTGCAATGTAGGATTCATGGGTGCAGTCTGGGATCAGTCTGGGGTTTCTGAGTGCACTGTCGGTTCCCTGGATGCAGTCTGGGATCAGTCTGGGGAGACTGCGTGCACTGTACGATCCCTGGGTGCAGACTGGGATCAGTCTGGGGATACTGCGTGGACTGTGCGATCCCTGGGTGCAGTCTGGGATCAGTCTGGGGTGACTGCGTGCACTGTAGAATTCCTGGGTTCAGTCTGGGATCAGTCTGGCGAGACTGGGTGCACTCTGGTATCCCTGGGTGCAGTCTGGGATCAGTCTGGGGTGACTGCGTGCAGTGCAGGATCCCTGGGTGCAGTCTGGGATCAGTCTGGGGTGACTGCGTGCACTGCAGGTTTCCTGGGCGTAGTCTGGGATCTGTGTGGGTTGATTGCGTGCACTGTCGGGTTCCTGGGTGCCGTCTGGGATCAGTCTGGCATGACTGGGTGCATGTAGGATTACTGGGTGCAGTCTGGGGTGACTGTGTGCACTGTCGGATCCATGGGTGCAGTCTGGTATTAGTCTGGGATTATTGCCTGCACTGTAGGATTCCTGGGTGTTGTCTGGGATCAGTCTGGGGTGACTGGCTGCACTGTAGGATCCGTCGCTGCATTCTGGGATCAGTCTGGGATGACTGCGTGCACTGCAGGATCCCTGGGTGCAGTCTGGGATCAGTCTGGGGTGACTGCGTGCACTGCAGGTTTCCTGGGCGCAGTCTGGGATCTGTGTGGGTTGATTGCGTGCACTGTCGGGTTCCTGGGTGCAGTCTGGGATCAGTCTGGGGAGACTGCGTTCACTGTACGATCCCTGGGTGCAGACTGGGATCAGTCTGGGGAGACTGCGTGGACTGTGCGATCCCTGGGTGCAGTCTGGGATCAGTCTGGGGTGACTGCGTGCACTGTAGGATTCATGGGTGCAGTCTGGGGATAGATTGGGGTTACTGCGTGCACTGTAGGATCCCTGGGTGCAGTCTGGGAGCAGTCTGGTGTGACTGCGTGCAGTGTAGGATCCCTGGGTGCAGTCTGGGATCAGTCTGGGGTGACTGCTTGCAATTACGTTCCCTGGGTGCAGTCTTGGATCAGTCTGGGGTGACTGCGTGCATTGCAGGATTCCTGGGTGCAGTCTGGGGTGACTGCGTGCACTGTAGGATCACTGGGTGCAGTCTGGGATCAGTCTGGGGTGACTGCGTGCACTGTAGGCTCCCTCAGTGCAGTCTGGGATCAGTCTGGGGTGACTGCGTGCAATGTAGGATTGCTGGGTACAGTCTGGGATCAGTCTGGGTTGACTGCGTGCACTGTAGGATCCATGGGTGCAGTCTGGGATCAGTCTGGGGTGACTGCGTGCATTGTAGGATCCCTGTGTGCAGTCTGGGATCAGTCTGGGATGACTGCGTGCACTCTAGGATCCCTGGGTGCAGTCTGGGATCAGTCTGGGGTGACTGCGTGCACTGCAGGATTCCTGGGTGCAGTCTGGGATCAGTCTGTGGTGACTGCGTGCAGTGTAGGATCCCTGGGTGCAGTCTGGGATCAGTCTGGGGTGACTGCCTGCAATGTAGGATTCATGGGTGCAGTCTGGGATCAGTCTGGGGTTACTGAGTGCACTGTCGGTTCCCTGGATGCAGTCTGGGATCAGTCTGGGGAGACTGCGTGCACTGTACGATCCCTGGGTGCAGACTGGGATCAGTCTGGGGAGACTGCGTGCACTGTAGGATCCATGAGTGCAGTCTGGGATCAGTCTGGGGTGACTGCGTGCACTGTAGAATTCCTGGGTGCAGTCTGGGATCAGTCTGGCGAGACTGGGTGCACTCTGGGATCCCTGGGTGCAGTCTTGGATCAGTCTGGGGTGACTGCGTGCAGTGCAGGATCCCTGGGTGCAGTCTGGGATCAGTCTGGGGTGACTGCGTGCACTGCAGGTTTCCTGGGCGCAGTCTGGGATCTGTGTGGGTTGATTGCGTGCACTGTCGGGTTCCAGGGTGCCGTCTGGGATCAGTCTGGGATGACTGGGTGCATGTAGGATTACTGGGTGCAGTCTGGGGTGACTGCGTGCACTGTAGGATCCATGGGTGCAGTCTGGTATTAGTCTGGGATTATTGCCTGCACTGTAGGATTCCTGGGTGTTGTCTGGGATCAGTCTGGGGTGACTGGCTGCACTGTAGGATCCGTGGCTGCATTCTGGGATCAGTCTGGGATGACTGCGTGCACTGCAGGATCCCTGGTTGCAGTCTTGGATCAGTCTGGGGTGACTGCGTGCACTGCAGGATCCCTGGGTGCAGTCTGGGATCAGTCTGTGGTGACTGCGTGCAAAGTAGGATTCCTGGGAGCAGTCTGGGATCAGTCTGGGGTGACTGCGTGCACAGTAGGATCCCAGGGTGCAGTCTGGGATCAGTCTGGCGAGACTGGGTGCACTCTGGGATCCCTGGGTGCAGTCTCGATCAGTCTGAGTTGACTGCGTGCAGTGCAGGATCCCTGGGTGCAGTCTGGGGTCAGTCTGGGGTTGCTGCGTGCATTGCAGGTTTCCTGGGTGCAGTCTGGGATCAGTGTGGGGTGATTGCGTGCACTTTCGGGTTCCTGGGTGCCGTCTGGGATCAGTCTTTGGTGACTGCGTGCACTGTAGGATCCATGGGTGCAGTCTGGGATCAGTCTGGGGAGACTGCGTGCACTGTCGAATTCCTTGGTGCAGTCTGGGATCAGTCTGGCGAGACTGGGTGCACTCTGGGATCCCTGGGTGCAGTCTGGGATCAGTCTGAGTTGACTGCGTGCAGTGCAGGATCCCTGGGTGCAGTCTGGGGTCAGTCTGGGGTTACTGCGTGCATTGCAGGTTTCCTGGGTGCAGTCTGGGATCAGTGTGGGGAGATTGCGTGCACTTTAGGGTTCTTGGGTTCCGTCTGGGATCAGTCTTTGGTGACTGCGTGCACTGTAGGATCCATCGGTGCAGTCTGGGATTAGTCTGGGGTTATTGCCTGCACTGTAGGATTCCTGGGTGTTGTCTAGGATCAGTCTGGGGTGACTGGGTGCACTGTAGGATCCGTGGCTGCAGTCTGGGATCAGTCTGGGATGACTGCGTGCACTGTAGGATCCGTGGCTGCAGTCTGGGATCAGTCTGGGATGACTGCGTGCACTGTAGGATCCCTGGGTGCAGTCTGGGATCAGTCTGGGGTGACTGCGTGCAAAGTAGGATTCCTGGGAGCAGTCTGGGATCAGTCTGGGGTGACTGCGTGCACTGTAGGATCCCTGGGTGCAGTCTGGGATCAGTCTGGGATGACTGCATGCACTGTAGGATCCCTGGGTGCAGTCTGGAATCAGTCTGGGGTGACTGCGTGCACTGCAGGATTCCTGGGTGCCGTCTGGGATCAGTCTGGGGTGACTGCGTGCACTGTAGGATCACTGGGTGCAGTCTGGGATCAGTCTGGGGTGACTGCGTGCACTGTAGCATCCATGGATGCAGTCTGGGGAAAGACTGGGGTTACTGCGTGCACTGTAGGATCCCTGGGTGCAGTCTGGGAGCAGTCTGGTGTGACTGCGTGCAGTGTAGCATCCCTGGGTGCAGTCTGGGTTCAGTCTGGGGTGACTGCGTGCAGTTACGTTCCCTGGGTGCAGTCTGGGATCAGTCTGGGGTGACTGCGTGCATTGCAAGATTCCTGGGTGCAGTCTGGGGGGACTGCGTGCACTGTAGGATCACTGGGTGCAGTCTGGGATCAGTCTGGGGTGACTGCGTGCACTGCAGGCTCCCTGAGTGCAGTCTGGGATCAGTCTCGGGTTACTGCGTGCACTGTAGGCTTCATGGTTGCAGTCTGCGATCAGTCTGGGTGACTTGGTGCAGTCTGGGATCCCTGGGTGCAGTCTGGGATCAGTCTGGGGTGACTGGGTGCACTGTTGGATCCGTGGCTGCAGTCTGCGATCAGTCTGGTGTGACTGCGTGCACTGTCCGATCCCTGGGTGCAGTCTGGGATCAGTCTGTGGTGACTGCGTGCACTCCAGGATCCCTGGGTGCTGTCTGAGATCAGTCTGGGGTGACTGCGTGCACTGTCCGATCCCTGGGTGCAGACTGGGATCAGTCTGGGGAGACTGCGTGCACTGTAGAATTCCTGGGCGCAGTCTGGGATCAGTCTGGCGAAACTGGGTGCAATCTGGTATCCCTGGGTGCAGTCTGGGATAAGTCTGGGGTTACTGAGTGCACTGCAGGATCCCTGGGTGCAGTCTGGGATCAGTCTGGGGAGACTGCGTGCACTGTAGGATCCCTGGTTGCAGTCTGGGATCAGTCTGGGGTGACTGTGTGCAAAGTAGGATTCCTGGGAGCAGTCTGGGATCAGTCTTGGGTGACTGCGTGCACTGTAGGATCCCTGGGTGCAGTCTGGGATCAGTCTGGGATGACTGCGTGCACTGTAGGATCCCTGGGTGCAGTCTGGGATCAGTCTGGGGTGACTGCGTGCACTGCAGGATTCCTGGGTGCAGTCTGTGATCAGTCTGTGGTGACTGCGTGCATTGTAGGATCCCTGGGTGCAGTCTGGGATCAGTCTGGGATGACTGCGTGCACTGTAGGATCCCTGGGTGCAGTCTGGGATCAGTCTGGGGTGACTGCGTGCACTGCAGGATTCCTGGGTGCAATCTGGGATCAGTCTGTGGTGACTGCGTGCAGTGTAGGATCCCTGGGTGCAGTCTGGGATCAGTCTGGGGTGACTGCGTGCATTACGTTCCCTGGGTGCAGTCTGGGATCAGTCTGGGGTGAATGCGTGCATTGCAGGATTCCTGGGTGCAGTCTGGGGTGACTACGTGCAGTGTAGGATGCCTGGGTGCAGTCTGGGATCAGTCTGGGGTGACTGCATGCACTTACGTTCCCTGGGTGCAGTCTGGGATCAGTCTGGGGTGACTGCGTGCATTGCAGGATTCCTGGGTGCAGTCTGTGGTGACTGCATGCACTGTAGGATCAATTGGTGCAGTCTGGGATCAGTCTGGGGTGACTGCGTGCACTGTAGGCTCCCTGAGTGCAGTCTGGGATCAGTCTGGGGTTACTGCGTGCACTGCAGGATTCATGGTTGCAGTCTGCGATCAGTCTGGGTGACTTGGTGCCGTCTGGGATCCCTGGGTGCAGTCTGGGATCAGTCTGGGGTGACTGGGTGCACTGTAGGATCCGTGGCTGCAGTCTGGGATCATTCAGGGGTGACTCCGTGCTCTGTATGATCCCTGGGTGCAGTCTGGGATCAGTCTGGGTAGACTGCGTGCAATCTGGGATCCCTGGGTGCAGTCTGGGATCAGTCTGGGGTGACTGCGTGCACTGTAGAATTCCTGGGTGCAGTCTGGGATCAGTCTGGCGAGACTGGGTGCACTCTGGTATCCCTGGGTGCAGTCTGGGATCAGTCTGGCGTGGCTGCGTGCACTCCAGGATCCCTGGGTGCAGTCTGTGATCAGTCTGCGGTGACTGCGTGCACTGTCCGATCCCAGGGTGCAGTCTGGGATCAGTCTGGGGATACTGCGTGCAGCGTAGATTTCCTGGCTGCAGTTTGGGATCAGTCTGGGATGACTTGGTGCACTCTGGAATCCTTGGGTTCAGTCTGGGATCAGTCTGGGTGACTGCGTGCAATCTGGGATCCCCGGGTGCAGTCTGGGATCAGTCTGGGGTGACTGCGTGCACTCTGGGGTCCCTGGGTTCAGTCTGTGATCAGTCTGGGGTGACTGCGTGCACAGTAGGATCCCTGGGTGCAGTCTGGGATCAGTCTGGGGTGACTGCCTGCAATGTAGGATTCATGGGTGCAGTCTGGGATCAGTCTGGGGTTACTGAGTGCACTGTCGGTTCCCTGGATGCAGTCTGGGATCAGTCTGGGGAGACTGCGTGCACTGTACGATCCCTGGGTGCAGACTGGGATCAGTCTGGGGAGACTGCGTGCACTGTAGGATCCATGGGTGCAGTCTGGGATCAGTCTGGGGTGACTGCGTGCACTGTAGAATTCCTGGGTGCAGTCTGGGATCAGTCTGGCGAGACTGGGTGCACTCTGGGATCCCTGGGTGCAGTCTTGGATCAGTCTGGGGTGACTGCGTGCAGTGCAGGATCCCTGGGTGCAGTCTGGGATCAGTCTGGGGTGACTGCGTGCACTGCAGGTTTCCTGGGCGCAGTCTGGGATCTGTGTGGGTTGATTGCTTGCACTGTCGGGTTCCTGGGTGCCGTCTGGGATCAGTCTGGGATGACTGGGTGCATGTAGGATTACTGGGTGCAGTCTGGGGTGACTGCGTGCACTGTAGGATCCATGGGTGCAGTCTGGTATTAGTCTGGGATTATTGCCTGCACTGTAGGATTCCTGGGTGTTGTCTGGGTTCAGTCTGGGGTGACTGGCTGCACTGTAGGATCCGTGGCTGCATTCTGGGATCAGTCTGGGATGACTGCGTGCACTGCAGGATCCCTGGGTGCAGTCTGGGATCAGTCTGGGGTGACTGCGTGCACTGTAGGATCCCTGGGTGCAGTCTGGGATCAGTCTGTGGTGACTGCGTGCAAAGTAGGATTCCTGGGAGCAGTCTGGGATCAGTCTGGGGTTACTGAGTGCACTGTAGGATCCCTGGGTGCAGTCTGGGATCAGTCTGGGGAGACTGCGTGGACTGTGCGATCCCTGGGTGCAGTCTGGGATCAGTCTGGGGTGACTGCGTGCACTGTCGAATTCCTGGGTGCAGTCTGGGATCAGTCTGGCGAGACTGGGTGCACTCTGGGATCCCTGGGTGCAGGCTGGGATCAGTCTGTGTTGACTGCGTGCAGTGCAGGATCCCTGGGTGCAGTCTGGGGTCAGTCTGGGGTTACTGCGTGCATTGCAGGTTTCCTGGGTGCAGTCTGGGATCAGTGTGGGGTGATTGCGTGCACTTTCGGGTTCCTGGGTGCCGTCTGGGATCAGTCTTTGGTGACTGCGTGCACTGTAGGATCCATCGGTGCAGTCTGGGATTAGTCTGGGGTTATTGCCTGCACTGTAGGATTCCTGGGTGTTGTCTAGGATCAGTCTGGGGTGACTGGGTGCACTGTAGGATCCGTTGCTGCAGTCTGGGATCAGTCTGGGATGACTGCGTGCACTGTAGGATCCCTGGGTGCAGTCTGGGATCAGTCTGGGGTGACTGCGTGCAAAGTAGGATTCCTGGGAGCAGTCTGGGATCAGTCTGGGGTGACTGCGTGCACTGTAGGATCCCTGGGTGCAGTCTGGGTTCAGTCTGGGATGACTGCATGCACTGTAGGATCCCTGGGTGCAGTCTGGGATCAGTCTGGGGTGACTGCGTGCACTGCAGGAATCCTGGGTGCCGTCTGGGATCAGTCTGGGGTGACTGCGTGCACTGTAGGATCACTGGGTGCAGTCTGGGATCAGTCTGGGGTGACTGCGTGCACTGTAGGATCCCTGGGTGCAGTCTGGGATCAGTCTGGGGTGACTGCGTGCACTGCAGGATTCCTGGGTGCCGTCTGGGATCAGTCTGGGGTGACTGCGTGCACTGTAGGATCACTGGGTGCAGTCTGGGATCAGTCTGGGGTGACTGCGTGCACTGTAGGATCCCTGGGTGCAGTCTGGGTTCAGTCTGGGGTGACTGCGTGCACTTACGTTCCCTGGGTGCAGTCTGGGATCAGTCTGGGGTGACTGCGTGCATTGCAAGATTCCTGGGTGCAGTCTGGGGGGACTGCGTGCACTGTAGGATCACTGGGTGCAGTCTGGGATCAGTCTGGGGTGACTGCGTGCACTGCGGGCTCCCTGAGTGCAGTCTGGGATCAGTCTCGGGTTACTGCGTGCACTGTAGGCTTCATGGTTGCAGTCTGCGATCAGTCTGGGTGACTTGGTGCAGTCTGGGATCCATGGGTGCAGTCTGGGATCAGTCTGGGATGACTGCGTGCACTGTAGGATCCCTGGGTGCAGTCTGGGATCAGTCTGGGGTGACTGCGTGCAAAGTAGGATTCCTGGGAGCAGTCTGGGATCAGTCTGGGGTGACTGCGTGCACTGTAGGATCCCTGGGTGCAGTCTGGGATCAGTCTGGGATGACTGCATGCACTGTAGGATCCCTGGGTGCAGTCTGGGATCAGTCTGGGGTGACTGCGTGCACTGCAGGAATCCTGGGTGCCGTCTGGGATCAGTCTGGGGTGACTGCGTGCACTGTAGGATCACTGGGTGCAGTCTGGGATCAGTCTGGGGTGACTGCGTGCACTGTAGGATCCCTGGGTGCAGTCTGGGATCAGTCTGGGGTGACTGCGTGCACTGCAGGATTCCTGGGTGCCGTCTGGGATCAGTCTGGGGTGACTGCGTGCACTGTAGGATCACTGGGTGCAGTCTGGGATCAGTCTGCGGTGACTGCGTGCACTGTAGGATCCCTGGGTGCAGTCTGGGTTCAGTCTGGGGTGACTGCGTGCACTTACGTTCCCTGGGTGCAGTCTGGGATCAGTCTGGGGTGACTGCGTGCATTGCAAGATTCCTGGGTGCAGTCTGGGGGGACTGCGTGCACTGTAGGATCACTGGGTGCAGTCTGGGATCAGTCTGGGGTGACTGCGTGCACTGCGGGCTCCCTGAGTGCAGTCTGGGATCAGTCTCGGGTTACTGCGTGCACTGTAGGCTTCATGGTTGCAGTCTGCGATCAGTCTGGGTGACTTGGTGCAGTCTGGGATCCATGGGTGCAGTCTGGGATCAGTCTGGGGTGACTGGGTGCACTGTTGGATCCGTGGCTGCAGTCTGCGATCAGTCTGGGGTGACTGCGTGCACTGTCCGATCCCTGGGTGCAGTCTGGGATCAGTCTGTGGTGACTGCGTGCACTCCAGGATCCCTGGGTGCAGTCTGAGATCAGTCTGGGGTGACTGCGTGCACTGTCCGATCCCTGGGTGCAGACTGGGATCAGTCTGGGGAGACTGCGTGCACTGTAGAATTCCTGGGCGCAGTCTGGGATCAGTCTGGCGAAACTGGGTGCAATCTGGTATCCCTGGGTGCAGTCTGGGATAAGTCTGGGGTTACTGAGTGCACTGTAGGATCCCTGGGTGCAGTCTGGGATCAGTCTGGGGAGACTGCGTGCACTGTAGGATCCCTGGTTGCAGTCTGGGATCAGTCTGGGGTGACTGTGTGCAAAGTAGGATTCCTGGGAGCAGTCTGGGATCAGTCTTGGGTGACTGCGTGCACTGTAGGATCCCTGGGTGCAGTCTGTGATCAGTCTGTGGTGACTGCGTGCACTGTAGGATCACTGGGTGCAGTCTGGGATCCGTCTGGGGTGACTGCGTGCACTGTAGCATCCATGGGTGCAGTCTGGGGAAAGACTGGCTTTACTGCGTGCACTGTAGGATCCTTGGGTGCAGTCTGGGTGCAGTATGGTGTGACTGCTTGCAGTGTCGGATCCCTGGGTGCAGTCTGGGATCAGTCTGGGGTGACTGCGTGCACTTACGTTCCCTGGGTGCAGTCTGGGATCAGTCTGGGGTGACTGCGTGCATTGCAGGATTCCTGGGTGCAGTCTGGGTTGACTGCGTGCACTGTAGTATCACTGGGTGCAGTCTGGGATCCTTCCAGGTGGACTGCGTGCACACTGGGAACCCTGGGTGCAGTCTGGGGTCAGTCTGGGTTGACTGCGTGCAGTACAGTATCTCTGGGTGCAGTCTTGGATCAGTCTGGGGTGACTGCGTGCTCTGTAGGATTCCTGGGTGCAGTCTGGGATCAGTCTGGGGTGACTGCGTGCACTGCCGGTTTCCTCGGTGCAGTCTGGGATCAGCCTGGGGTTACTGAGTGCACTGTAGGATCCCTGGGTGCAGTCTGGGATCAGTCTTCGGAGACTGCGTGCACTGTACGATCCCTGGGTGCAGTCTGGGATCAGTCTGGGGTTACTGCCTGCAATGTAGGATTCATGGGTGCAGTCTGGGATCAGTCTGGGGTCACTGAGTGCACTGACGGATCCCTGGGTGCAGTCTGGGATCAGTCTGGGGAGACTGCATGCAGTGCAGTATCTCTGGGTGCAGTCTTGGATCAGTCTGGGGAGACTGCATGCACTGTTCGATCCCTGGGTGCAGTCTGGGTTCAGTCAGGAGTGACTGCGTGAACTGTAGAATTCCAGGATGCAGTCTGGGATCAGTCTGGCGTGACTGGGTGCACTCTGGGATCCCTGGGTGCAGTCTTAGATCAGTCTGGGTTGACTGGGTGCATTTTAGGATCCCTGGGTGCAGTCTGGGATCAGTCCAGATGGACTGCGTGCACACTGGGAACCCTGGGTGCAGTCTGGGGTCAGTCTGGGTTGACTGCGTGCAGTGCAGTATCTCTGGGTGCAGTCTTGGATCAGTCTGGGGTGACTGCGTGCTCTGTAGGATTCCTGGGTGCAGTCTGGGATCAGCCTGGGGAGACTGCATGCACTGTTCGATCCCTGGGTGCAGTCTGGGTTCAGTCAGGAGTGACTGCGTGAACTGTAGAATTCCAGGGTGCAGTCTGGGATCAGTCTGGCGTGACTGGGTGCACTCTGGGATCCCTGGGTGCAGTCTTAGATCAGTCTGGGTTGACTGGGTGCATTTTAGGATCCCTGGGTGCAGTCTGGGATCAGTCCAGATGGACTGCGTGCACACTGGGAACCCTGGGTGAAGTCTGGGATCAGTCTGGGTTGACTGCGTGCAGTGCAGTATCCCTGGTTGCAGTCTTGGATCAGTCTGGGGTGACTGCGTGCTCTGTAGGATTCCTGGGTGCAGTCTGGGATCAGTCTGGGGTGACTGCGTGCACTGCCGGTTTCCTGGGTGCAGTCTGGGATCAGTCTGGGGTTACTGAGTGCACTGTAGGATACCCGGGTGCAGTTTGGGATCAGTCTGGGGAGACTGCGTGCACTGTACGATCCCTGGGTGCAGACTGGGATCAGTCTGGGGAGACTGTGTGCACTGTGCGATCCCTGGGTGCAGTCTGGGATCAGTCTGGGGTTACTGCCTGCACTGTAGGATTCATGGGTGCAGTCTGGGATCAGTCTGGGGTTACTGAGTGCACTGTCGGATCCCTGGGTGCAGTCTGGGATCAGTCTGGGGAGACTGCATGCACTGTTCGATCCCTGGGTGCAGTCTGGGTTCAGTCAGGAGTGACTGCGTGAACTGTAGAATTCCAGGGTGCAGTCTGGGATCAGTCTGGCGTGACTGGGTGCACTGCAGGAATCCTGGGTGCAGTCTGGGATCATTCTGGGGTGACTGCGTGCTCTGTCGGATCCCTGGGTGCAGTCTGGGATCATTCTGGGGTGACTGCGTGCTCTGTCGGATCCCTGGGTGCAGTCTGGGATCATTCTGGGGTGACTGCGTGCTCTGTATGATCCCTGGGTGCAGTCTGGGATCAGTCTGGGTAGACTGCGTGCACTCTGGGATCCCTGGGTGCAGTCTGGGATCAGTCTGGGGTGACTGCGTGCACTGTTGAATTCCTATGTGAAGTCTGGGATCAGTCTGGCGAGACTGGGTGCACTCTGGGAACCCTGGGTGCAGTCTGGGATCAGTCTGGGGTGACTGCGTGCACTCCAGGATCCCTGGGTGCAGTCTGTGATCAGTCTGCGGTGACTGCGTGCACTGTCCGATCCCAGGGTGCAGTCTGGGATCAGTCTGGGGTGACTGCGTGCACTGTAGATTTCCTGGCTGCAGTCTGGGATCAGTCTGGGGTGACTGCGTGCACTTACGTTCCCTGGGTGCAGTCTGGGATCAGTCTGGGGTGACTGCGTGCATTGCAGGATTCCTGGGTGCAGTCTGGGTTGACTGCGTGCACTGTAGTATCACTGGGTGCAATCTGGGATCCTTCCAGGTGGACTGCGTGCACACTGGGAACCCTGGGTGCAGTCTGGGGTCAGTCTGGGTTGACTGCGTGCAGTACAGTATCTCTGGGTGCAGTCTTGGATCAGTCTGGGGTGACTGCGTGCTCTGTAGGATTCCTGGGTGCAGTCTGGGATCAGTCTGGGATGACTGCGTGCACTGCCGGTTTCCTCGGTGCAGTCTGGGATCAGCCTGGGGTTACTGAGTGCACTGTAGGATCCCTGGGTGCAGTCTGGGATCAGTCTTCGGAGACTGCGTGCACTGTACGATCCCTGGGTGCAGTCTGGGATCAGTCTGGGGTTACTGCCTGCAATGTAGGATTCATGGGTGCAGTCTGGGATCAGTCTGGGGTCACTGAGTGCACTGACGGATCCCTGGGTGCAGTCTGGGATCAGTCTGGGGAGACTGCATGCAGTGCAGTATCTCTGGGTGCAGTCTTGGATCAGTCTGGGGAGACTGCATGCACTGTTCGATCCCTGGGTGCAGTCTGGGTTCAGTCAGGAGTGACTGCGTGAACTGTAGAATTCCAGGATGCAGTCTGGGATCAGTCTGGCGTGACTGGGTGCACTCTGGGATCCCTGGGTGCAGTCTTAGATCAGTCTGGGTTGACTGGGTGCATTTTAGGATCCCTGGGTGCAGTCTGGGATCAGTCCAGATGGACTGCGTGCACACTGGGAACCCTGGGTGCAGTCTGGGGTCAGTCTGGGTTGACTGCGTGCAGTGCAGTATCTCTGGGTGCAGTCTTGGATCAGTCTGGGGTGACTGCGTGCTCTGTAGGATTCCTGGGTGCAGTCTGGGATCAGCCTGGGGAGACTGCATGCACTGTTCGATCCCTGGGTGCAGTCTGGGTTCAGTCAGGAGTGACTGCGTGAACTGTAGAATTCCAGGGTGCAGTCTGGGATCAGTCTGGCGTGACTGGGTGCACTCTGGGATCCCTGGGTGCAGTCTTAGATCAGTCTGGGTTGACTGGGTGCATTTTAGGATCCCTGGGTGCAGTCTGGGATCAGTCCAGATGGACTGCGTGCACACTGGGAACCCTGGGTGAAGTCTGGGATCAGTCTGGGTTGACTGCGTGCAGTGCAGTATCCCTGGTTGCAGTCTTGGATCAGTCTGGGGTGACTGCGTGCTCTGTAGGATTCCTGGGTGCAGTCTGGGATCAGTCTGGGGTGACTGCGTGCACTGCCGGTTTCCTGGGTGCAGTCTGGGATCAGTCTGGGGTTACTGAGTGCACTGTAGGATACCCGGGTGCAGTTTGGGATCAGTCTGGGGAGACTGCGTGCACTGTACGATCCCTGGGTGCAGACTGGGATCAGTCTGGGGAGACTGTGTGCACTGTGCGATCCCTGGGTGCAGTCTGGGATCAGTCTGGGGTTACTGCCTGCACTGTAGGATTCATGGGTGCAGTCTGGGATCAGTCTGGGGTTACTGAGTGCACTGTCGGATCCCTGGGTGCAGTCTGGGATCAGTCTGGGGAGACTGCATGCACTGTTCGATCCCTGGGTGCAGTCTGGGTTCAGTCAGGAGTGACTGCGTGAACTGTAGAATTCCAGGGTGCAGTCTGGGATCAGTCTGGCGTGACTGGGTGCACTGCAGGAATCCTGGGTGCAGTCTGGGATCATTCTGGGGTGACTGCGTGCTCTGTCGGATCCCTGGGTGCAGTCTGGGATCATTCTGGGGTGACTGCGTGCTCTGTCGGATCCCTGGGTGCAGTCTGGGATCATTCTGGGGTGACTGCGTGCTCTGTATGATCCCTGGGTGCAGTCTGGGATCAGTCTGGGGTGACTGCGTGCACTGTTGAATTCCTATGTGAAGTCTGGGATCAGTCTGGCGAGACTGGGTGCACTCTGGGAACCCTGGGTGCAGTCTGGGATCAGTCTGGGGTGACTGCGTGCACTCCAGGATCCCTGGGTGCAGTCTGTGATCAGTCTGCGGTGACTGCGTGCACTGTCCGATCCCAGGGTGCAGTCTGGGATCAGTCTGGGGTGACTGCGTGCACTGTAGATTTCCTGGCTGCAGTCTGGGATCAGTCTGGGGTGACTGCGTGCACTTACGTTCCCTGGGTGCAGTCTGGGATCAGTCTGGGGTGACTGCGTGCATTGCAGGATTCCTGGGTGCAGTCTGGGGTGACTGCGTGCACTGTAGGATCACTGGGTGCAGTCTGGGATCCGTCCAGGTGGACTGCGTGCACACTGGAAACCCTGGGTGCAGTCTGGGGTCAGTCTGGGTTGACTGCGTGCGGTGCAGTATCCCTGGGTGCAGTCTGGGATCAGTCTGGGGTTACTGCCTGCAATGTAGGATTCATGGGTGCAGTCTGGGATCAGTCTGGGGTCACTGAGTGCACTGACGGATCCCTGGGTGCAGTCTGGGATCAGTCTGGGGAGACTGCATGCAGTGCAGTATCTCTGGGTGCAGTCTTGGATCAGTCTGGGGAGACTGCATGCACTGTTCGATCCCTGGGTGCAGTCTGGGTTCAGTCAGGAGTGACTGCGTGAACTGTAGAATTCCAGGATGCAGTCTGGGATCAGTCTGGCGTGACTGGGTGCACTCTGGGATCCCTGGGTGCAGTCTTAGATCAGTCTGGGTTGACTGGGTGCATTTTAGGATCCCTGGGTGCAGTCTGGGATCAGTCCAGATGGACTGCGTGCACACTGGGAACCCTGGGTGCAGTCTGGGGTCAGTCTGGGTTGACTGCGTGCAGTGCAGTATCTCTGGGTGCAGTCTTGGATCAGTCTGGGGTGACTGCGTGCTCTGTAGGATTCCTGGGTGCAGTCTGGGATCAGCCTGGGGAGACTGCATGCACTGTTCGATCCCTGGGTGCAGTCTGGGTTCAGTCAGGAGTGACTGCGTGAACTGTAGAATTCCAGGGTGCAGTCTGGGATCAGTCTGGCGTGACTGGGTGCACTCTGGGATCCCTGGGTGCAGTCTTAGATCAGTCTGGGTTGACTGGGTGCATTTTAGGATCCCTGGGTGCAGTCTGGGATCAGTCCAGATGGACTGCGTGCACACTGGGAACCCTGGGTGAAGTCTGGGATCAGTCTGGGTTGACTGCGTGCAGTGCAGTATCCCTGGTTGCAGTCTTGGATCAGTCTGGGGTGACTGCGTGCTCTGTAGGATTCCTGGGTGCAGTCTGGGATCAGTCTGGGGTGACTGCGTGCACTGCCGGTTTCCTGGGTGCAGTCTGGGATCAGTCTGGGGTTACTGAGTGCACTGTAGGATACCCGGGTGCAGTTTGGGATCAGTCTGGGGAGACTGCGTGCACTGTACGATCCCTGGGTGCAGACTGGGATCAGTCTGGGGAGACTGTGTGCACTGTGCGATCCCTGGGTGCAGTCTGGGATCAGTCTGGGGTTACTGCCTGCACTGTATTATTCATGGGTGCAGTCTGGGATCAGTCTGGGGTTACTGAGTGCACTGTCGGATCCCTGGGTGCAGTCTGGGATCAGTCTGGGGAGACTGCATGCACTGTTCGATCCCTGGGTGCAGTCTGGGTTCAGTCAGGAGTGACTGCGTGAACTGTAGAATTCCAGGGTGCAGTCTGGGATCAGTCTGGCGTGACTGGGTGCACTGCAGGAATCCTGGGTGCAGTCTGGGATCATTCTGGGGTGACTGCGTGCTCTGTCGGATCCCTGGGTGCAGTCTGGGATCATTCTGGGGTGACTGCGTGCTCTGTCGGATCCCTGGGTGCAGTCTGGGATCATTCTGGGGTGACTGCGTGCTCTGTATGATCCCTGGGTGCAGTCTGGGATCAGTCTGGGTAGACTGCGTGCACTCTGGGATCCCTGGGTGCAGTCTGGGATCAGTCTGGGGTGACTGCGTGCACTGTTGAATTCCTATGTGAAGTCTGGGATCAGTCTGGCGAGACTGGGTGCACTCTGGGAACCCTGGGTGCAGTCTGGGATCAGTCTGGGGTGACTGCGTGCACTCCAGGATCCCTGGGTGCAGTCTGTGATCAGTCTGCGGTGATTGCGTGCACTGTCCGATCCCAGGGTGCAGTCTGGGATCAGTCTGGGGTGACTGCGTGCACTGTAGATTTCCTGGCTGCAGTCTGGGATCAGTCTGGGGTGACTGCGTGCACTTACGTTCCCTGGGTGCAGTCTGGGATCAGTCTGGGGTGACTGCGTGCATTGCAGGATTCCTGGGTGCAGTCTGGGGTGACTGCGTGCACTGTAGGATCACTGGGTGCAGTCTGGGATCCGTCCAGGTGGACTGCGTGCACACTGGAAACCCTGGGTGCAGTCTGGGGTCAGTCTGGGTTGACTGCGTGCGGTGCAGTATCCCTGGGTGCAGTCTTGGATCAGTCTGGGGTGACTGCATGCTCTGTAGGATTCCTGGGTGCAGTCTGGGATCAGTCTGGGGTGACTGCGTGCACTGCCGGTTTCCTGGGTGCAGTCTGGGATCAGTCTGGGGTTACTGAGTGCACTGTAGGATCCCTGGGTGCAGTCTGGGATCAGTCTTGGGAGACTGCGTGCACTGTACGATCCCTGGGTGCAGACGGGGATCAGTCTGGGGAGACTGTGTGCACTGTGCGATCCCTGGGTGCAGTCTGGGATCAGTCTGGGGTTACTGCCTGCACTGTAGGATTCATGGGTGGAGTCTGGGATCAGTCTGGGGTCACTGAGTGCACTGTCGGATCCCTGGGTGCAGTCTGGGATCAGTCTGGGGAGACTGCATGCACTGTTCGATCCCTGGGTGCAGTCTGGGATCAGTCAGGAGTGACTGCGTGAACTGTAGAATTCCAGGGTGCAGTCTGGGATCAGTCTGGCGTGACTGGGTGCACTGCAGGAATCCTGGGTGCAGTCTGGGATCATTCTGGGGTGACTGCGTGCTCTGTCGGATCCCTGGGTGCAGTCTGGGATCATTCTGGGGTGACTGCGTGCTCTGTATGATCCCTGGGTGCAGTCTGGGATCAGTCTGGGTAGACTGCGTGCACTCTGGGATCCCTGGGTGCAGTCTGGGATCAGTCTGGGGTGACTGCGTGCACTGTTGAATTCCTATGTGAAGTCTGGGATCAGTCTGGCGAGACTGGGTGCACTCTTTGAACCCTGGGTGCAGTCTGGGATCAGTCTGGGGTGACTGCGTGCACTCCAGGATCCCTGGGTGCAGTCTGTGATCAGTCTGCGGTGACTGCGTGCACTGTCCGATCCCAGGGTGCAGTCTGGGATCAGTCTGGGGTGACTGCGTGCACTGTAGATTTCCTGGCTGCAGTCTGGGATCAGTCTGGGGTGACTGCGTGCACTTACGTTCCCTGGGTGCAGTCTGGGATCAGTCTGGGGTGACTGCGTGCATTGCAGGATTCCTGGGTGCAGTCTGGGGTGACTGCGTGCACTGTAGGATCACTGGGTGCAGTCTGGGATCCGTCCAGGTGGACTGCGTGCACACTGGAAACCCTGGGTGCAGTCTGGGGTCAGTCTGGGTTGACTGCGTGCGGTGCAGTATCCCTGGGTGCAGTCTTGGATCAGTCTGGGGTGACTGCATGCTCTGTAGGATTCCTGGGTGCAGTCTGGGATCAGTCTGGGGTGACTGCGTGCACTGCCGGTTTCCTGGGTGCAGTCTGGGATCAGTCTGGGGTTACTGAGTGCACTGTAGGATCCCTGGGTGCAGTCTGGGATCAGTCTTGGGAGACTGCGTGCACTGTACGATCCCTGGGTGCAGACGGGGATCAGTCTGGGGAGACTGTGTGCACTGTGCGATCCCTGGGTGCAGTCTGGGATCAGTCTGGGGTTACTGCCTGCACTGTAGGATTCATGGGTGGAGTCTGGGATCAGTCTGGGGTCACTGAGTGCACTGTCGGATCCCTGGGTGCAGTCTGGGATCAGTCTGGGGAGACTGCATGCACTGTTCGATCCCTGGGTGCAGTCTGGGATCAGTCTGGGGTGACTGCGTGCACTGCAGGATTCCTGGGTGCCGTCTGGGATCAGTCTGGGGTGACTGCGTGCACTGTAGGATCACTGGGTGCAGTCTGGGATCAGTCTGGGATGACTGCGTGCACTGTAGGATCCCTGGGTGCAGTCTGGGATCAGTCTGGGGTGACTGCGTGCACTGCAGGATTCCTGGGTGCCGTCTGGGATCAGTCTGGGGTGACTGCGTGCACTGTAGCATCACTGGGTGCAGTCTGGGATCAGTCTGGGGTGACTGCGTGCACTGTAGGATCCCTGGGTGCAGTCTGGGTTCAGTCTGGGGTGACTGCGTGCACTTACGTTCCGTGGGTGCAGTCTGGGATCAGTCTGGGGTGACTGCGTGCATTGCAAGATTCCTGGGTGCAGTCTGGGGGGACTGCGTGCACTGTAGGATCACTGGGTGCAGTCTGGGATCAGTCTGGGGTGACTGCGTGCACTGCAGGCTCCCTGAGTGCAGTCTGGGATCAGTCTCGGGTTACTGCGTGCACTGTAGGCTTCATGGTTGCAGTCTGCGATCAGTCTGGGTGACTTGGTGCAGTCTGGGATCCATGGGTGCAGTCTGGGATCAGTCTGGGGTGACTGGGTGCACTGTTGGATCCGTGGCTGCAGTCTGCGATCAGTCTGGGGTGACTGCGTGCACTGTCCGATCCCTGGGTGCAGTCTGGGATCAGTCTGTGGTGACTGCGTGCACTCCAGGATCCCTGGGTGCAGTCTGAGATCAGTCTGGGGTGACTGCGTGCACTGTCCGATCCCTGGGTGCAGACTGGGATCAGTCTGGGGAGACTGCGTGCACTGTAGAATTCCTGGGCGCAGTCTGGGATCAGTCTGGCGAAACTGGGTGCAATCTGGTATCCCTGGGTGCAGTCTGGGATAAGTCTGGGGTTACTGAGTGCACTGTAGGATCCCTGGGTGCAGTCTGGGATCAGTCTGGGGAGACTGCGTGCACTGTAGGATCCCTGGTTGCAGTCTGGGATCAGTCTGGGGTGACTGTGTGCAAAGTAGGATTCCTGGGAGCAGTCTGGGATCAGTCTTGGGTGACTGCGTGCACTGTAGGATTCCTGGGTGCAGTCTGGGATCAGTCTGGGGAGACTGCATGCACTGTTCGATCCCTGGGTGCAGTCTGGGTTCAGTCAGGAGTGACTGCGTGAACTGTAGAATTCCAGGGTGCAGTCTGGGATCAGTCTGGCGTGACTGGGTGCACTCTGGGATCCCTGGGTGCAGTCTTAGATCAGTCTGGGTTGACTGGGTGCATTTTAGGATCCCTGGGTGCAGTCTGGGATCAGTCCAGATGGACTGCGTGCACACTGGGAACCCTGGGTGAAGTCTGGGATCAGTCTGGGGTGACTGTGTGCACTGCCGGTTTCCTGGGTGCAGTCTGGGATCAGTCTGGGGTTACTGAGTGCACTGTAGGATACCCGGGTGCAGTTTGGGATCAGTCTGGGGAGACTGCGTGCACTGTACGATCCCTGGGTGCAGACTGGGATCAGTCTGGGGAGACTGTGTGCACTGTGCGATCCCTGGGTGCAGTCTGGGATCAGTCTGGGGTTACTGCCTGCACTGTAGGATCACTGGGTGCAGTCTGGGATCCGTCTGGGGTGACTGCGTGCACTGTAGCATCCATGGGTGCAGTCTGGGGAAAGACTGGCTTTACTGCGTGCACTGTAGGATCCTTGGGTGCAGTCTGGGTGCAGTCTGGTGTGACTGCTTGCAGTGTCGGATCCCTGGGTGCAGTCTGGGATCAGTCTGGGGTGACTGCGTGCACTTACGTTCCCTGGGTGCAGTCTGGGATCAGTCTGGGGTGACTGCGTGCATTGCAGGATTCCTGGGTGCAGTCTGGGTTGACTGCGTGCACTGTAGTATCACTGGGTGCAGTCTGGGATCCGTCCAGGTGGACTGCGTGCACACTGGGAACCCTGGGTGCAGTCTGGGGTCAGTCTGGGTTGACTGCGTGCAGTGCAGTATCTCTGGGTGCAGTCTTGGATCAGTCTGGGGTGACTGCGTGCTCTGTAGGATTCCTGGGTGCAGTCTGGGATCAGTCTGGGGTGACTGCGTGCACTGCCGGTTTCCTCGGTGCAGTCTGGGATCAGTCTGGGGTTACTGAGTGCACTGTAGGATCCCTGGGTGCAGTCTGGGATCAGTCTTCGGAGACTGCGTGCACTGTACGATCCCTGGGTGCAGTCTGGGATCAGTCTGGGGTTACTGCCTGCAATGTAGGATTCATGGGTGCAGTCTGGGATCAGTCTGGGGTCACTGAGTGCTCTGACGGATCCCTGGGTGCAGTCTGGGATCAGTCTGGGGAGACTGCATGCAGTGCAGTATCTCTGGGTGCAGTCTTGGATCAGTCTGGGGAGACTGCATGCACTGTTCGATCCCTGGGTGCAGTCTGGGTTCAGTCAGGAGTGACTGCGTGAACTGTAGAATTCCAGGGTGCAGTCTGGGATCAGTCTGGCGTGACTGGGTGCACTCTGGGATCCCTGGGTGCAGTCTTAGATCAGTCTGGGTTGACTGGGTGCATTTTAGGATCCCTGGGTGCAGTCTGGGATCAGTCCAGATGGACTGCGTGCACACTGGGAACCCTGGGTGAAGTCTGGGATCAGTCTGGGCTGACTGCGTGCAGTGCAGTATCCCTGGTTGCAGTCTTGGATCAGTCTGGGGTGACTGCGTGCTCTGTAGGATTCCTGGGTGCAGTCTGGGATCAGTCTGGGGTGACTGCGTGCACTGCCGGTTTCCTGGGTGCAGTCTGGGATCAGTCTGGGGTTACTGAGTGCACTGTAGGATACCCGGGTGCAGTCTGGGATCAGTCTGGGGAGACTGCGTGCACTGTACGATCCCTGGGTGCAGACTGGGATCAGTCTGGGGAGACTGTGTGCACTGTGCGATCCCTGGGTGCAGTCTGGGATCAGTCTGGGTTTACTGCCTGCACTGTAGGATTCATGGGTGCAGTCTGGGATCAGTCTGGGGTTACTGAGTGCACTGTCGGATCCCTGGGTGCAGTCTGGGATCAGTCTGGGGAGACTGCATGCACTGTTCGATCCCTGGGTGCAGTCTGGGTTCAGTCAGGAGTGACTGCGTGAACTGTAGAATTCCAGGGTGCAGTCTGGGATCAGTCTGGCGTGACTGGGTGCACTGCAGGAATCCTGGGTGCAGTCTGGGATCATTCTGGGGTGACTGCGTGCTCTGTCGGATCCCTGGGTGCAGTCTGGGATCATTCTGGGGTGACTGCGTGCTCTGTCGGATCCCTGGGTGCAGTCTGGGATCATTCTGGGGTGACTGCGTGCTCTGTATGATCCCTGGGTGCAGTCTGGAATCAGTCTGGGTAGACTGCGTGCACTCTGGGATCCCTGGGTGCAGTCTGGGATCAGTCTGGGGTGACTGCGTGCACTGTTGAATTCCTATGTGCAGTCTGGGATCAGTCTGGCGAGACTGGGTGCACTCTGGGAACCCTGGGTGCAGTCTGGGATCAGTCTGGGGTGACTGCGTGCACTCCAGGATTCCTGGGTGCAGTCTGTGATCAGTCTGCGGTGACTGCGTGCACTGTCCGATCCCAGGGTGCAGTCTGGGATCAGTCTGGGGTGACTGCGTGCACTGTAGATTTCCTGGCTGCAGTCTGGGATCAGTCTGGGGTGACTGCGTGCACTTACGTTCCCTGGGTGCAGTCTGGGATCAGTCTGGGGTGACTGCGTGCATTGCAGGATTCCTGGGTGCAGTCTGGGGTGACTGCGTGCACTGTAGGATCACTGGGTGCAGTCTGGGATCCGTCCAGGTGGACTGCGTGCACACTGGAAACCCTGGGTACAGTCTGGGGTCAGTCTGGGTTGACTGCGTGCAGTGCAGTATCCCTGGGTGCAGTCTTGGATCAGTCCGGGGTGACTGCGTGCTCTGTGGGATTCCTGGGTGCAGTCTGGGATCAGTCTGGGGTGACTGCGTGCACTGCCGGTTTCCTGGGTGCTGTCTGGGATCAGTCTGGGGTTACTGAGTGCACTGTAGGATCCCTGGGTGCAGTCTGGGATCAGTCTGGGGAGACTGCGTGCACTGTACGATCCCTGGGTGCAGACTGGGATCAGTCTGGGGAGACTGTGTGCACTGTGCGATCCCTGGGTGCAGTCTTGGATCAGTCTGGGGTTACTGCCTGCACTGTAGGATTCATGGGTGCAGTCTGGGATCAGTCTGGGGTCACTGAGTGCACTGTCGGATCCCTGGGTGCAGTCTGGGATCAGTCTGGGGAGACTGCATGCACTGTTCGATCCCTGGGTGCAGTCTGGGTTCAGTCAGGAGTGACTGCGTGAACTGTAGAATTCCAGGATGCAGTCTGGGATCAGTCTGGCGTGACTGGGTGCACTCTGGGATCCCTGGGTGCAGTCTTAGATCAGTCTGGGTTGACTGGGTGCATTTTAGGATCCCTGGGTGCAGTCTGGGATCAGTCCAGATGGACTGCGTGCACACTGGGAACCCTGGGTGCAGTCTGGGATCAGTCTGGGTTGACTGCGTGCAGTGCAGTATCCCTGGTTGCAGTCTTGGATCAGTCTGGGGTGACTGCGTGCTCTGTAGGATTCCTGGGTGCAGTCTGGGATCAGTCTGGGGTGACTGCGTGCACTGCTGGTTTCCTGGGTGCAGTCTGGGATCAGTCTGGGGTTACTGAGTGCACTGTAGGATACCCGGGTGCAGACTGGGATCAGTCTGGGGAGACTGTGTGCACTGTGCGATCCCTGGGTGCAGTCTGGGATCAGTCTGGGGTTACTGCCTGCACTGTAGGATTCATGGGTGCAGTCTGGGATCAGTCTGGGTTTACTGAGTGCACCGTCGGATCCCTGGGTGCAGTCTGGGATCAGTCTGGGGAGACTGCGTGCACTGTACGATCCCTGGGTGCAGACTGGGATCAGTATGGGGTGACTGCGTGCACTGTAGAATTCCTGGGTGCAGTCTGGGATCAGTCTGGCGAGACTAGGTGCAATCTGGGATCCCTGGGTGGAGTATGGGATCAGTCTGGGGTGACTGCGTGCAGTGCAGGATCCCTGGGTGCAGTCTGGGATCAGTCTGGGGTGACTGCGTGCTCTGTAGGAATCCTGGGTTCAGTCTGGGATCAGTCTGGGGTGACTGCGTGCACTGCAAGTTTCCTGTGTGCAGTCTGGGATCAGTGTGGGGTGATTGCGTGCACTGTCGGGTTCATGGGTGCCGTCTGGGATCAGTCTGGGGTGACTGCGTGCACTGTAGGATCCATGGGTGCAGTCTGGGATTAGTCTGGGATTATTGCCTGCACTGTAGGATTCCTGGGTGTTGTCTGGTATCAGTCTGGGGTGACTGGGTGCACTGTAGGATCCGTGGCTGCTGTCTGGGATCAGTCTGGGATGACTGCGTGCAATGTAGGGGCCATGGGTGCAGTCTGGGATCAGTCTGGGTTGACTGCGTGCACTGTAGGATCCCTGGGTGCAGTCTGGGATCAGTCTGGGGTGGCTGCGTGCACTGTCGGATCCCTGGTTGCAGTCTGGGATCAGTCTGGGGTGACTTTGTGCAACGTAGGATCCCTGGGTGCAGTCTGGGATCAGTCTGGGGTGGCTGCGTGCAATGTAGGATCCCTGGTTGCAGTCTGGGATCAGTCTGGGGTGACTTTGTGCAACGTAGGATCCCTGGGTGCAGTCAGGGATCAGTCTGGGGTGACTGCGTGCACTGCAGGATTCCTGGGTGCTGTCTGCGATCAGTCTGTGGTGACTGCGTGCACTGTAGGATCACTGGGTGCAGTCTGGGATCAGTCTGGGGTGACTGCGTGCACTGTAGCATCCATGGGTGCAGTTTGGGCGAAGACTGGGGTTACTGCGTGCACTGTAGGATCCCTGGGTGCAGTCTGAGTGCAGTCTGGTGTGACTGCTTGCAGTGTAGGATCCCTGGGTGCAGTCTGGGATCAGTCTGGGGTGACTGCGTGCACTTACGTTCCCTGGGTGCATTCTGGGATCAGTCTGGGGTGACTGCGTGCACTGTAGATTTCCTGGCTGCAGTTTGGAATCAGTCTGGGATGACTTGGTGCACTCTGGAAACCCTGGGTTCAGTCTGGGATCAGTCTGGGTGACTGCGTGCAATCTGGGATCCATGGGTGCAGTCTGGGATCAGTCTGGGGTGACTGCGTGCACTCTGGGATCCCTGGGTTCAGTCTGTGATCAGTCTGGGGTGACTGCGTGCAACGTAGGATTCATGGGTGCAGTCTGGGATCAGTCTGGGGAGACTGCGTGCATTGTACGATCCCTGGGTGCAGACTGGGATCAGTTTGGGGAGACTGCGTGGACTGTGCGATCCCTGGGTGCAGTCTGGGATCAGTCTGGCGAGACTGGGTGCACTCTGGGATCCCTGGGTGCAGTCTGGGATCAGTCCGGGGTGACTGCGTGCAGTGCAGGATCCCTGGGTGCAGTCTGGGATCAGTCTGGGGTGACTGCGTGCTCTGAAGTATTCCTGGGTGCAGTCTGGGATCAGTCTGGGGTGACTGCGTGCACTGCAGGTTTCCTGGGTGCAGTCTGGGATCAGTTTGGGTGATTGCCTGCACTTTCGGGTTCCTGGGTGCCGTCTGGGATAAGTCTGGGGTGACTGGGTGCATGTCGGTTTACTGGGTGCAGTCTGGGATCAGTCTGGGATGACTGCGTGCACTGGAGAATCCGTGGCTGCATTCTGGGATCAGTCTGGGATGACTGCTTGCACTGCAGGATCCCTGGGTGCAGTCTGGGATCAGTCTGGGTTGACTGCGTGCACTGTAGGATCCCTGGGTGCAGTCTGGGATCAGTCTGGGGTGACTGCGTGCACTGTAGGATCCCTGGGTGCAGTCTGGGATCAGTCTGGGGTGACTGCGGGCAAAGTAGGATTCCTGGGAGCAGTCTGGGATCAGTCTGGGGTGACTGCGTGCAGAGTAGGATCCCTGGGTGCAGTCTGGGATCAGTCTTGGGTGACTGCCTGCAATGTAGGATTCATGGGTGCAGTCTGGGATCAGTCTGGGGTTACTGAGTGCACTGTTGGATCCCTGGGTGCAGTCTGGGATCAGTCTGGGGAGACTGCGTGCACTGTACGATCCCTGGGTGCAGACTGGGATCAGTCTGGGGTGACTGCGTGCACTGTAGAATTCCTGGGTGCAGTCTGGGTTCAGTCTGGCGAGACTGGGTGCAATCTGGGATCCCTGGGTGGAGTATGGGATCAGTCTGGGGTGACTGCGTGCAGTGCAGGATCCCTGGGTGCAGTCTTGGATCAGTCTGGGGTGACTGCGTGCTCTGTAGGAATCCTGGGTTCAGTCTGGGATCAGTCTGGGGTGACTGCGTGCACTGCAAGTTTCCTGTGTGCAGTCTGGGATCAGTGTGTGGTGATTGCGTGCACTGTCGGGTTCCTGGGTGCCGTCTGGGATCAGTCTGGGGTGACTGCGTGCACTGTAGGATCCATGGGTGCAGTCTGGGATTAGTCTGGCATTATTGCCTGCACTGTAGGATTCCTGGGTGTTGTCTGGGATCAGTCTGGGGTGACTGATTGCACTGTAAGATCCGTGGCTGCTGTCTGGGATCAGTCTGGGATGACTGCGTGCACTGTAGGGTCCATGGGTGCAGTCTGGGATCAGTCTGGGTTGACTGCGTGCACTGTAGGATCCCTGGGTGCAGTCTGGGATCAGTCTGGGGTGGCTGCGTGCACTGTAGGATCCCTGGCTGCAGTCTGGGATCAGTCTCGGGTGACTGTGTGCAACGTAGGATTCCTGGGACCAGTCGGGGATCAGTCTGGGGTGACTGCTTGCACTGTCGGATCCCTGGGTGCAGTCAGGGATCAGTCTGGGGTGACTGCGTGCACTGCAGGATTCCTGGGTGCAGTCTGCGATCAGTCTGTGGTGACTGCATGCACTGTAGGATCACTGGGTGCAGTCTGGGATCAGTCTGGGGTGACTGCGTGCACAGTAGCATCCATGGGTGCAGTCTGGGCGAAGACTGGGGTTACTGCGTGCACTGTAGGATCCCTGGGTGCAGTCTGGGTGCAGTCTGGTGTGACTGCTTGCAGTGTAGGATCCCTGGGTGCAGTCTGGGATCAGTCTGGGGTGACTGCGTGCACTTACGTTCCCTGGGTGCAGTCTGGGATCAGTCTGGGGTGACTGCGTGCATTGCAGGATTTCTGGGTGCAGTCTGGGGTGACTGCGTGCAATGTAGGATCCCTGGGTGCAGTCTGGGATCAGTTTGGGTTGACTGCGTGCACTTTAGGATCCCTGGGTGCAGTCTGGAATCAATCTGGGTTACTGCCTGCACTGTAGATTTCCTGGGTGCAGTCCGGGATCAGTCGGGGTGACTTGGTGCACGCTGGAATCGCTAGGAGCAGTCTGGGACAGGTCTGGGGTGACTGCGTGCACTGTGGGATCCCTGGGTGCAGTCTGGGATCTGTCTGGGGTGACTGGGTGCACTCTAGGATCCCTGGGTGTAGTCTGGGATCTGTCTGGTGTGACTGCGTGCATAGTAGGATCCCTGTGTGCAGTCTGGGATCAGTCTGGTGTGACTGCTTGCAATGTAGGTTTCCTGGGTGCAGTCTGGGATCAGCCTGGGGTGAATGCGTACACAGTCGGATCCCTGGGTGCAGCCTGGGATTAGTCTGGTGTGACTGCGTGCGCTGTAGGTTTCCTGGGTGCAGTCTGGGATCAGTCTGGGGTGACTGCGTGCACTTTCCGATCCCTGGGTGCAGTCTGGGATCAGTCTGGGATGACTGGGTGCACTCTGGGATCACTGGGTGCAGTCTGGGATCAATCTGGGGTGACTGTGTGCACTGCAGGATCCCTGGGTGCAGTCTGGGATCATTCTGGGGTGACTGCGTGCACTTTTGGATCCCTGGGTGCAGTCTGGGATCAGTCTGGGATGACTGCGTGCATTGCAGGATCCCTGGGTGCAGTTTGGGATCTGTCTGGGGTGACTGCGTGCAATGTAGTATTCCTGGGTGCAGTCTGGGATCAGTCTGGGGTTACTGCGTGCACTGTAGGATCCCTGTGTCCAGTCTGTGCTCAGTCTGGGTTGACTGTGTGCACTGTAGAATCCCTGGGTGCAGTCTGGTGTGACTGCGTGCACTGCAGGATCCCTGTGTGCCGTCTGGGGTCAGTCTGGGGAGACTGCGTGCAATGAATGATTCCTGGGAGCAGTGTGGTATCAGTCTGGGGTGACTGTGTGCACTGCAGGATCGCTGGGTGCAGTCTGTAATCAGTCTGGGGTGACTGCGTGCACTGCAGGTTCCATGGGTGCAGTCTGGGATCAGTCTGGGGTGACAGCGTGCACTGTAGGATTGCTGTTGCAGTCTGGGATCAGTCTGGTGTGACTGCGTGCACTGTAGGATCCCTGGGTGCAGTCTGGGATCAGTCTGGGGTGAATATGTACATAGTAGGATCCCTGCGTGCAGCCTGGGATCAGTCTGGTGTGACTGCGTGCACTGTAGGTTTCCTGGGTGCAGTCTGGGATCAGTCTGGGGTGACTGCGTGCACTGTACGATCCCTGGGTGCAGGCAGGGATCAGTCTGGGGTGACTGCGTGCACTGTTGGATCCCTGGGTGCAGTCTGCGATCAGTCTGGCGTGACTGGATGCATTCTGGGATCCCTGCGTGCAGTCTGGGATCATTCGAGAGTGTTTGGGTGCATATAGGATCCCTGGGTGCAGTCTGGGATCAGCCTGGGGTGAATGCATACACAGTCGGATCCCTGGGTGCAGCCTGGGATTAGTCTGGTGTGACTGCGTGCACTGTAGGTTTCCTGGGTGCAGTCTGGGATCAGTCTGGGGTGACTGCGTGCACTGTACGATCCCTGGGTGCAGTCAGGGTTCAGTCTGGGGGGACTGCGTGCACAGTTGGATCCCTGGGTGCAGTCTGCGATCAGTCTCGGGTGACTGGGTGCAGTCTGTGATCCCTGGGTGCTGTCTGGGATCAGTCTGGGGTGACTGGGTGCACTGTAGGATCCGTGGGTGCAGTCTGAGATCAGTCTGGGTTGACTGCGTGCATTGCAGGATCCCCGGGTGCAGTATGGGATCTGTCTGGGTTTACTGCGTGCACTGTTGGATCCCTGTGTGCAGTCAGGGCTCAGTCTGGAGTGACTGTGTGCACTGTAGGATCACTGGGTGCAGTCTGTGATCAGTCTGGGGTGACTGCGTGCAATGTAGGATCCCTGGGTGCAGTCTGGGATCAGTCTGGGGTGACTGCGTGCAATGTTGGATTCCTGGGTGCAGTCTGGGATCAGTCTGGGGTGAATGCGTGCACTGTAGGATCCCTGAGTGCAGTCTGGGATCAGTCTGGGGTGACTGCGTGCACTGTTGGATTGCTGGGTGCAGTCTGGGGTGACTGCGTGCACTGTAGGTTTCCTGGGTGCAGTCTGGGACCAGTCTGGGATGAAAGCGTGCACTGCAGGATTCCTTGGTGCAGTCTGGGATCAGTCTGGGTTGACTGGGTGCATTGTAGGTTTGCTGGGTGCTGTCTGGGAGCATTGTGTGGTGAATGGGTGCACTATAGGTTCCATGTGTGCAGTCTGGGATCAGTCTGGGGTGACTGCGTGCACTGTAGGATTCATTGGTGCAGTCTGGGTTCAGTCTGGGGTGACTGCGTGCACTGTACGATTCCTGGCTGCAGTCTGGGATCAGTCTGGGGTGACTGCATGCACTGCAGGATCCCTGGGTGCAGTCTTGGATCAGTCTGGGGTGACTGCGTGCTCTGTAGTATTGCTGGGTGCAGTCTGGGATCAGTCTGCTGTGACTGCTTGCACTGTAGGATTCCTGGGTGCAGTATGGGATCAGTCTGGGGCGACTGCGTGCACGGTATGATCCCTGGGGTCAGTCTGGGATCAGTCTGGGTTGATTGCGTGCACTGTTGGATCCATGGGTGCAGTCTGTCGTGACTGAGTGCACTTCAGGATCCCTGGGTGCAGTCTGGGATCAGACTGTGATGACTGGGTACACTGTCGTTTTCCTGCGTGCAGTCTGGGATCAGTCTGGGGTGACTGCCTGCTCTGTAGTATCCCTGGGTGCAGTCTGAGATCAGTCTGGCGTGACTGCGTGCAGTTGACGATCCCTGGGTGCAGTCTGGGATCAGTCTGGGGTAACTGCGTGCACTGTTGTATCCCTGGGTGCAGTCTGGGATCAGTCAGGGGTGACTGCGTGCAGTTTACGATCCCTGGGTGCAGTCTGGGATCAGTCTGGCGTAACTGCGTGCACTGTTGTATCCCTGGGTGCAGTCTGGGATCAGTCTGGGGTGACTGCGTGCACTGTAGGATTGCAGGGTGCAGTCTGGGATCAGTTTCGGGTGAATGGGTGCACTGTAGGATCCGTGGGTGCAGTCTGGGATCAGTCTGGGGTGACTGCGTGCATGTTGTTTACCTTGATGCAGTCTGGGACCAGTCTGGGGTGACTGCGTGCACTGTCGGATTCCTGGGTGCAGTCTGGGGTGACTGGGTGCACTGTTGGATCCATGGGTGCAGTCTGAGATTAGTCTGGGGTGACTGCATGCACTGTCGGATTCCGGGTTGCAGTCTGGGACCAGACTGCACCCAGAACCAGACTGCGGTGACTGCATGCACTGTCGGGTCACTGGGTGCAGTCTGGGATCAGTCTGGGGTGACTGCATGCACTTTAGGATTCCTGGGTGCAGTCTGGGATCAGTCTGGCGTGACTGCGTGCAATGTAGGATTCCTGGGTGCAGTCTGGGATCAGTCTGCGGTGAATGGGTGCACTGTAGAATCCCTGGGTGCAGTCTGGGATCAGTCTGGCGTGACTGCGTGCACTGTAGAATCCCTGGGTGCAGTCTGGGATCAGTCTGGGTTGACTGCGTGCACTGTCGGATTCCTGGGATAAGTCTGGGGTGACTGCGTGCACTGCAGGATTCCTGCATGCAGTCTGGGGTGTCTGCGTGCACTGTAGGATCACTGGGTGCAGTCTGGGATCCGTCTGGGGTGACTGCGTGCACTTTAGGATTCCTGGGTGCAGTCTGGGATCAGTCTGGAGTGACTGGGTGCATGTAAGTTTACTGGTTGCAGTCTGGGATCAGTCTGGGGTGACTGAGTGCACTGTAGGATCCATGGGTGCAGTCTGGGATTAGTCTGGGGTGACTGCGTGCACTGCAGGATCCCTGGGTGCAGTCTGGGATCAGTCTGGGGTGACTGCTTGCAGTGTTGGATTCCTGGGTGCAGTCTGGGATCAATCTGTAGAAACTGCGTGCACTGTAGATTTCCTGGTTGCAGTCTGGGATCAGTCGGGGTATCTGGGTGCACTCTGGGATCCCTGGGTGCAGTCTGGGACAGGTCAGGGGTGACTGCGTGCACTGTGGCATCCGTGGCTGCAGTCTGGGATCAGTCTGGAGTGACTGGGTGCAGTGTAGGATCACTGGGTGCAGTCTGGGATCAGTCTGGGGTGACTGCGTGCACTGTAGGATTCCTGGGTGCAGTCTGGGATCAGTCTGGGGTGACTGGGTGCATCCTGGGATCCTTGGGTGCAGTCTGGGATCAATCTGGGGTGACTGGGTGCAGTGTAGGATCCTTGTGTGCAGTGTGCGATCAGTCTGTGGTGACTGTGTGCACTGTCGGATCCATGCTGCAGTCTGGGATCAGTCTGGGGTGAATGCGTGCACTGTAGTATCCCTGGGTGCAGTCTGGGATCAGTCTGGGTGACTGCATGCACTTTACGATCCCTGGGTGCAGTCTGGGATCAGTCTGGGGTGACTGCGTGCACTGCAGGATTCCTGGGTGCAGTCTGGGATCAGTCTGGTGTGACTGCATGCACTGTAGGATTCCTGTGTGCAGTCTGGGATCTGTCTGGGTTGACTGCGTGCGCTGTAGGAACCCTGGGTGCAGTCTGGGATCAGTCTGGTGTGACTGCATGCACTGTAGAATTCCTGGGTCCAGTCTGGGATCAGTCTGGGGTGACTGCATGCACTGTAGAATTCCTGGGTGCAGTCTGGGATCAGTCTGGGGTGACTGCATGCACTGTGGAATTCCTGGGTGCAGTCTCGGTTCAGTCTGGGGTGACTGCATGCAATGTGGGATTACTGGGTGCAGTCTCGGATCAGTCTGGGGTGACTGCGTTCACTGTGGGATTCCTGGGTGCAGTCTTGGAGCAGTCTGGGGTGACTGCGTGCATTGTGGGATTCCTGAGTGCAGTCTGGGATCAGTCTGGGGTGACTGCGTGCACTGTAGGATTCCTGGGTGCAGTCTGGCATCAGTCTGGGGTGACTGCGTGCACTGTGGGATTCCTGGGTGCAGTCTGGCATCAGTCTGGGGTGACTGCGTGCACTGTGTTATTCCTGGGTGCAGTCTGGGATCAGTCTGGGGTGACTTCGTGCACTGTGGGATTCCTGGGTGCAGTCTCGGAGCAGTCTGGGGTGACTGCGTGCACTGTGTGATTCCTGGGTGCAGTCTCGGATCAGTCTGGGGTGACTGCGTGCACTGTAGGATTCATTGGTGCAGTCTGGGTTCAGTCTGGGGTGACTGCGTGCACTGTACGATTCCTGGCTGCAGTCTGGGATCAGTCTGGGGTGACTGCATGCACTGCAGGATCCCTGGGTGCAGTCTTGGATCAGTCTGGGGTGACTGCGTGCTCTGTAGTATTGCTGGGTGCAGTCTGGGATCAGTCTGCTGTGACTGCTTGCACGGTATGATCCCTGGGGTCAGTCTGGGATCAGTCTGGGTTGATTGCGTGCACTGTTGGATCCATGGGTGCAGTCTGTCGTGACTGAGTGCACTTCAGGATCCCTGGGTGCAGTCTGGGATCAGACTGTGATGACTGGGTACACTGTCGTTTTCCTGCGTGCAGTCTGGGATCAGTCTGGGGTGACTGCCTGCTCTGTAGTATCCCTGGGTGCAGTCTGAGATCAGTCTGGCGTGACTGCGTGCAGTTGACGATCCCTGGGTGCAGTCTGGGATCAGTCTGGGGTAACTGCGTGCACTGTTGTATCCCTGGGTGCAGTCTGGGATCAGTCAGGGGTGACTGCGTGCAGTTTACGATCCCTGGGTGCAGTCTGGGATCAGTCTGGCGTAACTGCGTGCACTGTTGTATCCCTGGGTGCAGTCTGGGATCAGTCTGGGGTGACTGCGTGCACTGTAGGATTGCAGGGTGCAGTCTGGGATCAGTTTCGGGTGAATGGGTGCACTGTAGGATCCGTGGGTGCAGTCTGGGATCAGTCTGGGGTGACTGCGTGCATGTTGTTTACCTTGATGCAGTCTGGGACCAGTCTGGGGTGACTGCGTGCACTGTCGGATTCCTGGGTGCAGTCTGGGGTGACTGGGTGCACTGTTGGATCCATGGGTGCAGTCTGAGATTAGTCTGGGGTGACTGCATGCACTGTCGGATTCCGGGTTGCAGTCTGGGACCAGACTGCACCCAGAACCAGACTGCGGTGACTGCATGCACTGTCGGGTCACTGGGTGCAGTCTGGGATCAGTCTGGGGTGACTGCATGCACTTTAGGATTCCTGGGTGCAGTCTGGGATCAGTCTGGCGTGACTGCGTGCAATGTAGGATTCCTGGGTGCAGTCTGGGATCAGTCTGCGGTGAATGGGTGCACTGTAGAATCCCTGGGTGCAGTCTGGGATCAGTCTGGCGTGACTGCGTGCACTGTAGAATCCCTGGGTGCAGTCTGGGATCAGTCTGGGTTGACTGCGTGCACTGTCGGATTCCTGGGATAAGTCTGGGGTGACTGCGTGCACTGCAGGATTCCTGCATGCAGTCTGGGGTGTCTGCGTGCACTGTAGGATCACTGGGTGCAGTCTGGGATCCGTCTGGGGTGACTGCGTGCACTTTAGGATTCCTGGGTGCAGTCTGGGATCAGTCTGGAGTGACTGGGTGCATGTAAGTTTACTGGTTGCAGTCTGGGATCAGTCTGGGGTGACTGAGTGCACTGTAGGATCCATGGGTGCAGTCTGGGATTAGTCTGGGGTGACTGCGTGCACTGCAGGATCCCTGGGTGCAGTCTGGGATCAGTCTGGGGTGACTGCTTGCAGTGTTGGATTCCTGGGTGCAGTCTGGGATCAATCTGTAGAAACTGCGTGCACTGTAGATTTCCTGGTTGCAGTCTGGGATCAGTCGGGGTATCTGGGTGCACTCTGGGATCCCTGGGTGCAGTCTGGGACAGGTCAGGGGTGACTGCGTGCACTGTGGCATCCGTGGCTGCAGTCTGGGATCAGTCTGGAGTGACTGGGTGCAGTGTAGGATCACTGGGTGCAGTCTGGGATCAGTCTGGGGTGACTGCGTGCACTGTAGGATTCCTGGGTGCAGTCTGGGATCAGTCTGGGGTGACTGGGTGCATCCTGGGATCCTTGGGTGCAGTCTGGGATCAATCTGGGGTGACTGGGTGCAGTGTAGGATCCTTGTGTGCAGTGTGCGATCAGTCTGTGGTGACTGTGTGCACTGTCGGATCCATGCTGCAGTCTGGGATCAGTCTGGGGTGAATGCGTGCACTGTAGTATCCCTGGGTGCAGTCTGGGATCAGTCTGGGTGACTGCATGCACTTTACGATCCCTGGGTGCAGTCTGGGATCAGTCTGGGGTGACTGCGTGCACTGCAGGATTCCTGGGTGCAGTCTGGGATCAGTCTGGTGTGACTGCATGCACTGTAGGATTCCTGTGTGCAGTCTGGGATCTGTCTGGGTTGACTGCGTGCGCTGTAGGAACCCTGGGTGCAGTCTGGGATCAGTCTGGTGTGACTGCATGCACTGTAGAATTCCTGGGTCCAGTCTGGGATCAGTCTGGGGTGACTGCATGCACTGTAGAATTCCTGGGTGCAGTCTGGGATCAGTCTGGGGTGACTGCATGCACTGTGGAATTCCTGGGTGCAGTCTCGGTTCAGTCTGGGGTGACTGCATGCAATGTGGGATTACTGGGTGCAGTCTCGGATCAGTCTGGGGTGACTGCGTTCACTGTGGGATTCCTGGGTGCAGTCTTGGAGCAGTCTGGGGTGACTGCGTGCATTGTGGGATTCCTGAGTGCAGTCTGGGATCAGTCTGGGGTGACTGCGTGCACTGTAGGATTCCTGGGTGCAGTCTGGCATCAGTCTGGGGTGACTGCGTGCACTGTGGGATTCCTGGGTGCAGTCTGGGATCAGTCTGGGGTGACTGCATGCACTGTGGGATTCCTGGGTGCAGTCTGGCATCAGTCTGGGGTGACTGCGTGCACTGTGTTATTCCTGGGTGCAGTCTGGGATCAGTCTGGGGTGACTTCGTGCACTGTGGGATTCCTGGGTGCAGTCTCGGAGCAGTCTGGGGTGACTGCGTGCACTGTGTGATTCCTGGGTGCAGTCTCGGATCAGTCTGGGGTGACTGCGTGCACTCTAGGATTCCTGAGTGCAGTCTGGGATCAGTCTGGGGTGACTGCGTGCACTCTAGGATTCCTGGGTGCAGTCTCGGAGCAGTCTGGGGTGACTGCGTGCACTGTGTGATTCCTGGGTGCAGTCTCGGATCAGTCTGGGGTGACTGCGTGCACTCTAGGATTCCTGGGTGCAGTCTCGGAGCAGTCTGGGGTGACTGCATGCACTGTGGGATTCCTGGGTGCAGTCTCGGATCAGTCTGGGGTGACTGCGTGCACTCTAGGATTCCTGGGTGCAGTCTCGGAGCAGTCTGGGGTGACTGCGTGCACTGTGGGATTCCTGGGTGCAGCCTGGGATCAGTCTGGGGTGACTGCGTGCACTGTGGGATCCCTGGGTGCAGTCTCGGAGCAGTCTTGGGTGACTGCGTGCACTGTGGGATCCCTGGGTGCAGTCTCGGAGCAGTCTTGGGTGACTGCGTGCACTGTGGGATCACTGTGGTATCACTGGGGACACTCTGCGCATTTTTTTTGCCATTTTTCCAAGATGGTAGCCGTACTTGCCGCCATTTTGTCCAAGATGGCCGCTGTACTTGCCGCCATTTTGTCCAAGATGCCGATGTGCTGGTCGTGTGTCAATACACACATATCTATATATATATATTCATATTATGAGTACAAGTTGTTGTTGCTATCGTTGTTGTTGTGGTGGTGCCCATTGTCTGCCTGAGAAGGGACCGGCCGCGGCCCCCACTGCAGGGGATGGACCAATGCCTCACCTGGAGGCGACCAATTGAGGCATTCCCCAGAGGGGACCAACCGAGGTCTCCTGCTCAGGCTGCACCCAAACAGGGCCCACGTCAGTTCGGTCTGTTCACTGCCCTGGGGTTTAATTTCTTCTCTGGGCCCTGGTTTTGGGGCCTCGGTTTAACATGTTCCTGTTCGATTGTGACCCATGTCGAGAAGTGAATGATGCCTAATATTGCTCGCTGAACTGTCTTCGATCTCCCAGCTCAGATTGGATGAGTTCACCTCACCGACCATTAATTCGGATCCCCACAAACTGCTGAGTGAATGGATTAACACTTTCTGACCAAATCTTCAAAGAAGGCAGAGGGAAAATCATGCACAACAGCGATTTATTGACTTGGAATTCATAATTATCATTATTTAAACTTTGAGTATACCAATAATAATACATATAAACAGTTGTAGACAGGGCCATCTGAGAATTTAAAAACATAATTAATAGGCAGATACTTAAAACAATGAATAACCGATTGTAAAAGTAGCTGAGAGTATCACCGTAATTCAGCATTAGCTGGATCACTGATTATCACATTATAGTTCAGATCAGTGTCTGACACGACTGCAGATTGGTGAGACTTATTTAGGATTCAGTATTTAGATATCTGACAATTTACCCCACAAGATCGCCAGCCTAAGGAATCGAGGAGAGAAAAAAAATCACCCAGCGCGTGAGAGCAAAACGGGCGATAGTGAATTGGCAGCTCGTTTTCTACTCTGACTGATTTTATTTTCAATTGACTGTTGCTTTTAACGATGAGATGGACCCCTCTGCCCATTTTAGTGGACGGAACAGATCCAGCAACACGAACACAAGAAGACATGGGGAGCCCCTGGTGTTCCGATGAACATTGATCCAACATTGACCGAGTGTCCCACTGCAGCCCAGACTGAGCCCCACCCTGGGCCCTTCCTGTCTGTACATTGACCCAGTGTCCCACTGCAGCCCAGAATGAGCCCCATCCTGGGCCCTTCCTGTCTGTACATTGACCGAGTGTCCCACTGCAGCCCAGACTGAGCCACACCCTGGGCCCTTCCTGTCTGTACATTGACCCAGTGTCCCACTGCAGCCCAGAATGAGTCCCATCCTGGGCCCTTCCTGTCTGTACATTGACCCAGTGTCCCACTGCAGCCCAGACTGAGCCCCACCCTGGGCCCTTCCTGTCTGTACATTGACCCAGTGTCCCACTGCTGCCCAGACTGAGCCCCACCCTGGGCCCTTCCTCTCTGCACATTGAACCAGTGTACCACTGCAGCCCAGACTGAGCCCCACCCTGGGCCCTTCCTGTCTGTACATTGACACAGTGTCCCACTGCAGCCCAGACTGAGCCCCACCCTGGGCCCTTCCTGTCTGTACATTGACCCAGTGCCCCACTCCAGCCCAGACTGAGCCCCACCCTGGACCCTTCCTGTCTGTACATTGACCCAGTGTCCCACTGCAGCCCAGACTTAGCCCCACCCTGGGCCCTTCCTGTCTGTACATTTACCCAGTGTCCCACTGCAGCCCAGACTGAGCCCCACCCTGGGCCCTTCCTGTCTGTACATTGACCCAGTGTCCCACTGCAGCCCAGACTGAGCCCCACCCTGGGCCCTTCCTGTCTGTACATTGACCCAGTGTCCCACTGCAGCCCAGACTGAGCCCCACCCTGGGCCCTTCCTGTCTGTACATTGACCCAGTGTCCCACTGCAGCCCAGACTGAGCCCCACCCTGGACCTTTCCTGTCTGTGCATTGACCCAGTGTCCCACTGCAGCCCAGACTGAGCCCCACCCTGGGCCCTTCCTGTCTGTACATTGACCCAGTGTCCCACTGCAGCCCAGACTGAGCCCCACTCTGGGCCCTTCCTGTCTGTACATTGACCCAGTGTCCCACTGCAGCCCAGACTGAGCCCCACCCTGGGCCCTTCCTGTCTGTACATTGACCCAGTGCCCCACTGCAGCCCAGACTGAGCCCCACCCTGGGCCCTTCCTGTCTGTACATTGACCCAGTGTCCCACTGCAGCCCAGACTGAGCCCCACCCTGGGCCCTTCCTGTCTGTACATTGACCCAGTGTCCCACTGCAGCCCAGACTGAGCCCCACCCTGGGCCCTTCCTGTCTGTGCATTGACCCAGTGTCCCACTGCAGCCCAGACTGAGCCCCACCCTGGGCCCTTCCTGTCTGTACATTGACCCAGTGTCCCACTGCAGCCCAGACTGAGCCCCACCCTGGGCCCTTCCTGTCTGTACATTGACCCAGTGTCCCACTGCAGCCCAGACTGAGTCCCACTCTGGGCCCTTCCTGTCTGTACATTGACCCAGTGTCCCACTGCAGCCCAGACTGAGCCCCACCCTGGACCCTTCCTCTCTGTGCATTGACCCAGTGTCCCACTGCAGCCCAGACTGAGCCCCACCGTGGGCCCTTCCTGTCTGTACATTGATCCAGTGTCCCACTGCAGCCCAGACTGAGCCCCACCCTGGACCCTTCCTGTCTGTGCATTGACCCAGTGTTCCACTGCAGCCCAGACTGAGTCCCACTCTGGGCCCTTCCTGTCTGTACATTGACCCAGTGTCCCACTGCAGCCCAGACTGAGCCCCACCCTGGACCCTTCCTGTCTGTGCATTGACCCAGTGTCCCACTGCAGCCCAGACTGAGCCCCACCCTGGGCCCTTCCTGTCTGTGCATTGACCCAGTGTCCCACTGCAGCCCAGACTGAGCCCCACCCTGGGCCCCTCCTGTATGTACATTGACCCAGTGTCCCACTGCAGCCCAGACTGAGCCCCACCCTGGGCCCTTCCTGTCTGTACATTGACCAGTGTCCCACTGCAGCACAGACTGAGCCCCACCCTGGGCCCTTCCTGTCTGTACATTGACCCAGTGTCCCACTGCAGCCCAGACTGAGCCCCACCCTGGGCCCTTCCTCTCTGTACATTGACCAGTGTCCCACTGCAGCCCAGACTGAGCCCCACCCTGGGCCCTTCCTGTCTGTACATTGACCCAGTGTCTCACTGCAGCCCAGACTGAGCCCCACCCTGGGCCCTTCCTGTCTGTACATTGACCCATTGTCCCACTGCAGCCCAGACTGAGCACCACACTGGGCCCTTCCTGTCTGTACATTGACCCAGTGTCCCACTGCAGCCCAGACTGAGCCCCACCCTGGGCCCTTCCTGTCTGTGCATTGACCCAGTGTCCCACTGCAGCCCAGACTGAGCCCCACCCTGGGCCCTTCCTGTCTGTGCATTGACCCAGTGTCCCACTGCAGCCCAGACTGAGCCCCACCCTGGGCCCTTCCTGTCTGTGCATTGACCCAGTGTCCCACTGCAGCCCAGACTGAGCCCCACTCTGGGCCCTTCCTGTCTGTACATTGACCCAGTGTCCCACTGCAGCCCAGACTGAGCCCCACCCTGGACCCTTCCTGTCTGTGCATTGACCCAGTGTCGCACTGCAGCCCAGACTGAGCCCCACCCTGGGCCCTTCCTGTCTGTGCATTGACCCAGTGTCCCACTGCAGCCCAGACTGAGCCCCACACTGGGCCCTTCCTGTCTGTGCATTGACCCAGTGTCCCACTGCAGCCCCGACTGAGCTCCATCCTGGGCCCTTCCTCTCTGTACATTGACCCAGTGTCCCACTGCAGCCCAGACTGAGCTCCATCCTGGGCCCTTCCTGTCTGTACATTGACCCAGTGTCCCACTGCAGCCCAGACTGAGCCCCACCCTGGCCCCTTCCTGTCTGTACATTGACCCAGTGCCCCATTGGGGACCATCCAGCCCCGGATATCCGGCAGAATCAGCGCTGTGGGACCGGGTGACTGAGTCTCGTGACCCTGTCGCTGGGCCTCTGACGTCACAATGGGAGACGGCGCTCGCTCAGCTCGAGCTGGAAACCGTTAAAGGGGCCGTTCGGATTTGAACCTGGAGCGCGGCCGATTAAAGGGGAGGGTCAGCGAATCGGCCAAAAATATTCATATCATGAGACCGGCAATGGTTATAAATTGAAATGTTCAAATAATTAGACCAGGAATGGTTATAAATTGAAATGTTCATATAATGAGACCAGGAATGGTTATAAATTGAAATGTTCATATAATGAGACCAGGAATGGTTATAAATTGAAATGTTCATATAATGAGACCAGGAATGGTTATAAATTGAAATGTTCTTATAATGAGACCAGGAATGGTTATAAATTGAAATGTTCATATAATGAGACCAGGAATGGTTATAAATTGAAATGTTCAAATCATGAGACCAGGAATGGTTATAAATTGAAATGTTCATATAATGAGACCAGGAATGGTTATAAATTGAAATGTTCATATCATGAGACCAGGAATGGTTATAAATTGAAATGTTCAAATCATGAGACCAGGAATGGTTATCAATTGAAATGTTCATATAATGAGACCAGGAATGGTTATAAATTGAAATGTTCATATAATGAGACCAGGAATGGTTATAAATTGAAATGTTCATATAATGAGACCAGGAATGGTTATAAATTGAAATGTTCAAATCATGAGACCACGAATGGTTATCAATTGAAATGTTCATATAATGAGACCAGGAATGGTTATAAATTGAAATGTTCACACTCCCACTCTCAGTCCGGGTCTGGATTCCCGCAGTGACTCCAGGTGTCTCTTTCCCTGTAATCTGAACTGATTCCCCCACAGCCTGAAACAGATTAAACATGAAACAGGAAATAAACAGATTGAACAACAGTGTAAATAACAGGGAGACTGGGGTTAATATTTCAATCATAATTACAGACAAATATTACCCATAAAAGGGACTGAATCCCATTGATATTTTATTTATTATATTAAACATTATCACAAACACTCACCAGATCCACTTCAGTCTCTTGCAGGTCAGTATGAGGGAGCGGAGAGCGGGGACAGATCGGTCTGTGAAGGAGTTTGATCCCACGTTCAGATCCGTCAGTGACCGGTTTGCACTGAGAGTGGAGGAGAGATCATCGGTCCAAGAATCTGTGAGACCGACATTGTACAGACTGGGGATCAGAAAGAGAGAGAAATAACTGGAATCAGGGTAATTCCCCAGTGTTTATTAATAACACTATTACTGATACTAATAATAATGTACAGTGTTTATTAATAACAATATTACTGATAATGTAGAGCATTTATTAATAACACTATTACTGATGATAACAATGTACAGTATTTTTTAATAACACAATTACTGACACTAATAATAATGTAGTTTGTTAGTAACACTATTACTGATACTAATAATAATGTACAGTGTTTATTAATAACACTTACTGATACTAATAATAATGTACAGTGTTTATTAATAACATTATTGTTGATAATATTAACGTGCAGTGTTTATTCATAACACCATTACTGATAATAATGTACAGCATTTATGAATAACACTATTACTGATAATAATAATGTACAGCATTTATTAATAACTCTATTACTGATCCTAATAATAATGTAGTTTATAAGTAACACTATTACTAATACTAATAATAATGTGCAGTGTTTATTAATAACGCTTACTGATACTAATAATAATGTACAGAATTTATTAATAATACTATTACTGATAACAATAATAATGTACATTGTTTATTAATAACACTGTTACTGATACTAATAATAATGTACAGTGGTTATTAATAACACTATTACTGATAATATTAATGTGCAGTGTTTATTCATAACCTATTACTGATACTAATATTAATGTACACTGTTAGTCATCCAGTTATTATAAACACAATCTCACACAGTCTGGTAGTTATTGCAATTTCTATATTTTTGCAGTCCGGGGTCCGCAAAGCCGCAGACAATAGTTTCACTCCTGTATCTCCCAGTTTATTATTACTCAGATCCAGAAGCGTCAGTGACTGGTTTGTACTGAGTTTGGAGAAGAGATCCTTGGGACACGAATCTGTGAGACGGACATGCCATGTACTGGGGATCAGAGAGATGGAGAAATAACAGGAATCAGGGTAAGTCCCCAATGTTTATTAATAACACTATTACTGATACCATTAATAATGTACACTGTTCATTAATAACACTATTACTGAGACCATGAATAATGTACAGTGTTTATTAATAACACTATTACTGATATCATTAATAATGTCCAGTGTTTGTTATTAACACTATTACTGATACTAATAATAATGTACAGTGTTTATTAATAACACTATTACTGATATCATTAATAATGTACAGTGTTTTTTATTAACACTATTACTGATACTAATAATAATGTGCAGTGTTTATTAATAACACTATTACTGACAATTTTATCGCCATCACCCTGCAAATTAATTCTCTTCAAGTACATGTCCAATCACCTTTTGAATGTTCCTTTCAGCAAGTGCGTTCCAGACTCGAGGGGCCGAAAGGCCTCCTTCTGTTACTATGTAACAGGCTCGAGGGGCTGAATGGCTTCCTCCTGTTCCTAAGTAACAGGCTCTGGAGTCTGAAAGGCCTCCTCCTTTTCACGTGTAACAGGCCGAATGGCCTCCTCCAGTTCATTTGTAAAAGGCTCGAGGGGCTGAATGGCCTCCTCCTGTTCTTGAATTAAAGGCTCAAGGGACTGATTGGTCCCCTGCTGTTACAGCGTAACAGGCTCGACGCACTGAATGGTCTTTTTCTGTTCCTGTGTTACAGGCCTGAGGGTCTTAATGGCCTCCTCCTGTTTCTACGAAACATATTCCAGTCGCGGAATGGCCTCCTCCTCTTCTTGTGTAACAGGCTTGAGGGTCTGAACGGCCTCTTCACCTTCCTGTTTAACCGGATGGAGTGGCTGAACGGCTTTCTCCCGATACTGGGCAACAGGCTCGACAGGCTGATTGCCCTCCTCCAAATCTTGTACAACAGGCTCGAGGGCTGAATGGCCGCCTCCTGTTCCTGAATAACTGGCTCGAGGGGCTGAACGGCCTCGTCCTGCTCCTATGTAACAGGCACGAGGGGCTGAATGGCCTCCTCCTGTTCATGTGTAACAGGCTCGAGCGGCTGAATTGCCTCCTCCTGTTCCTGTGTAACGGACTTGAGGGGCTGAATGGCCTCCTTCTGTTACTGCGCAATAGGACTTGAGGGGCTAAATGGCCTCATCCTGTTCCTCTGTAACAGGGTCGACGGGCTGAATGGACTCCTCCTGTTGCAGTCCAACAGTCTCGACGATCCGAATGGCCTCCACTTGTTCCTGTATAACAGGCTCGAGGAGCTGACTGGCCTCCTCCTGTTACAATGTAAACAACCTCCTTGTTTTTATAATCTATGCCTCTACTTGTGAAGCCCAGAATCCTGTACAATTTTAAAACGGTTTCTAAACCTGTCCTGCAACCTTCATAGATTTGTGTACATACACCCCCAGGTCTCTCTATTCCTGCACCCCATTTAGAATTGCACCATTTAGTTTACATTGCCTCTCCTCATTCTTCCTGCTAAAATGTATCACTTCTCTGCGTTAAATTTCATGTTCCATGTGTCCGTCCATTACATCAGCCTGTCTATGTCCTCTTGAAGTCTATTACTATCCTCCTCACTGTTTATTACACTTGCAAGCTTTGTGTTATCGACAAATTTTGAAATTATTCCCATTATACTTTCTCTCGTCTCAGCCTCTAAGGGACCAACGTTTACCTTCGCTAATCTCTTCCTTTTTACATACTTGTAGAAGCTCTTACAATATGTTTTTATATTTCTTGCTAGTTTACTTGCATATTCAATTTTCTCCCTCTTTATCAATTTCTTGGTCATCCTTTGCTGATTTCTAAAACTTTCCCAATCTTCAGGCTAACTACTCTTTTTGGCAACATTGTATGTCTCTTCTTTAAACTAATACTATCCTGAACTTCTCTAGTTAGCCACGGTTGGATGATTTTTTTCTCATCTCGTTGTTATTCCTCAAGGGAATGTATATTCATTGGGAATTATGAATTATTTCTTGAAATGTTGGGCACTGATTATCTGCTGTCATATCTTTTAATCTAATTTCCCAATCTACCTGAGCCAACTCGCCCCTCGGAACAAAGTAGTTGGCTTTGTTTAAATTTAAGACCCTCGTTTCGGATTTAACTCCATCACTCTCAAACTCAATATGAAATCCTATCATATTATGATCACTGTGTCCCAGAGGATACTTAACTCTAAGATTACTAATTAACACTGACATTACACAATATTAGATCTAAAATAACCTGTTCCCTTGTCGGTTCCTCGACATATTGTTCTAAAGAACTATCTCGAATGCATTCCATGAAATCGTCCTCCAAACTACTTTTGCCAATTTGGTTTGCCCATTCTATATGAAGATTAAAGTCCCCCACGATTACTGCATTGCCTTTGTTACATGCCCCTCTAATTTCCTGATTTATACTCTGTCAAACACTACAAGTACTGATAGGAGCATTATAAACTACTCCCACAGGACGGGTAAAATGCAGTGTAAAGCTCTCTCTGCACTGTCCCATCAAAAAATCCGTGGACATCTACAGTCCTTGTTAGATACAGACTAAAGCTCCCTCTACACTGTCCCATCAAACTCTCCCAGGGCAGATACAGCATTGGTTAGATGCAGAGTAATGCTGCCTCTACACTGTCCCGGCAAACACTCGCAGGGCAGGTACAGCATGGCTTAGATCTAGAGCAAAGCTCCCTCTACACTGTCCTTTCAAACACTCCCAGGGCAGTTACATTACGGGTTAGATACAGAGTAAAGCCCGTTAAAAGAAACACAGAAAGTTAGCATTCAAGTACAGCTAGCAATTAGGAAGGCAAATGCAATGTTGATCTTTATTGCAAGCGGTTTGGAGTACAAGACTAACAAAGTCTTGCTGCAATTGTACAGGGCTTTGGTGAGAACTCACCTGGAGTACTGCGTACAGTTTTGGTCCCCTTATCTAAGGAAGGATGTACTTGCCTTGGAGGCAGTGTAACGAGATTAATTTCTGGGATGAGAGGGTTGTCCATTCAAAACAGAGAGCGATAGATTTCTAGATATTAAAGGCATCAAGGGATATGGGGATAATGCAGTAAAATGGCGTTGAGTAGAAGATCAGTGGAATTCAGTTGAATGATGGAGCAGGCTCGAGGGGCCGGATGGCCTACTCCTGCTCCTATGTCTTATGTTCTTATGTCCTGTGAGGAGAGATTGCGTAGAATGGGCCTATACTCTCTGGAGTTTGGAAGAATGAGAGGTGATCTCATTGAATCATAAGTTTCTGAGGGGGCTTGACAGGGTAGATGCTGAGAGGCTATTTCCCCTGGCTGGAGAGTCTAGATCTAGGGGGCATAGTCTCAGGATAAGGGGTGGGCCATTTAGGACTGAGATGAGGAGGAACTTCTTCACTCAGAGGGTCGTGAATATTTGGAATTCTCTACCCCATAGGGCTGTGGATGCTGAGTTATTCAAGGCTGAAATCGGTAGATTGCTGGACTCTTGGAGAATCAAGGAATATGGGGCTTGGGCGGGAAAGTGGAGTTGAGATTGAAGATCAGCCATGATCACAATGGCGGAGCAGGCTCGAGGGCCGTATGACCTACTCCTGTTGCGATTTCTTACATACTTATGAGCAGAAGCAGGCCATTCATCGCTTTGAGCCTTTGACATAGGAACAGGAGGATGCCATTCATCCCCTCGAGCTTGTTGTACAGGAACAGGAGGAGGCCATTCATCCCCTCGAGCTTGTTGTACAAGAACAGGAGGAGGCCATTCATCCCCTCGAGCTTGTTGTACAGGAACAGGAGGAGGCCATTCACCCCTTAGAGCCTATTACACAGAGACAGGAGGAGGCCATTCACCCCTGAGAGCCTATTACACAGGAACAGGAACAGGCCAATCAGTCCATCAACCCTGTTAGATAGGAACAGGCGGAGACCATTCCGCCACTCGAACCTATTACATTGCAAAAGCATGAGGCCATTCAGCCTCTCGAGCCTGTTAAGTAGGATCAGGAGGGGGCCATTCAGCCCCTCAAGTCTGTTACACGGGAACAGGACAAGGCCATTCAGCACCTCGTGGCTGTTACACACGAACAGGAGGAGGCCATTTATCCCCTCGAGCCTGTCACATAGCAACAGGAAGAGTCCATTCAGCCCTTAGGGCTTGTTAAACAGGAGCAGGATGAGGCCAATCAGCCCATCAACTCTGTTAGGTAGGTACAGGAGGATGCCATTCAGCCCCTCGAACCTGTTTGCAGGAACTGAAGATCATTCAGCCCCTCGAGCCAATTAAACTGGAAAAGGCCAGGGCCATTCAGCCACTCGAGCCTGTTGTGTAGGATCAGGAGGAGGCCATTCAGCCCCTCAAGTCTGTTATGCAGGAACCGGAGGAGCCCATTCAGCCCCTCAAGGCTGTTACACAGGAACAGGAGGCCATTCAGCCCATCAAGCCTGTTACATAGGAACATGTGGAGGCCATTCAGCCCTTAAGGCTGTTACACAGAATCAGGAAGAGGCCATTCAGCCCCTCGAGCCTGTCACACTGGAAGAGGAGGCCACCATTCAGCCCCTAGGGACTGTTACAAGATGAAGCCAATCAGCCCCTCAAGCCTGTTAGATGCGAACAGGAGGAGGCCTTTCAGCCCATCGAGCCTGTTAGATAGGAACTGAAGGCCATTCAGCCCCTCGAGCCTATTACACTGGAAAAGGACGAGACCATTCAGCCCCTCGAGCCGGTTAAGTAGGAACAGGATGAGGCCATTCAGCCCCTCAAAGCTGTTACACAGGAACAGGAGGCCAATCAGCCCCTCAAGACTGTTATATTAGAACAGGGGGAGGCCTTTTAGCCCCCTTCAGACTGTTACATAGGAACAGAAGGAGGCCACGGTGACTCAGAGATCCCAGTGTCCAAGTGATCCCTCAATGTCCTACAGAGATCACCCAATGTCCCAGTGATCCCACAGTTTCCCAGTGATCCCACAGTACCCCACTGTATCACAGTGATCCCACAGTGTCCGAGTGATTCCACAGTTTCCCACATTGATCCAGTGATCCCACTGTGCCCCAGTCATCCCACAGTGTGTCAGTGACCCCACAGAGTCTCAAAGTGATTCGACAATGACACGGTGATCCCACAGTGACCCAGTGATTCCGCTATGAACCCACAGTGATCCCAGTGATCCCACAGTGTCCCACAGTTATCACACGATGACCAAGTAACACTACAGTGGCCCAGTGATCCCACAGTAACTCAGACACAACTCACGTGAGCCCCATTGGGTGCAGCCTGTGGTGAAGGCCTCGGTCAGTCCCCTGTGGAAAGAAAGCTTCTTCTCCAAGGATTCCTCTTCCTCCCAAAATTTCTCTTTCCACATTTTCGTGTTACGGCATTTCCACAAAAATAATCCACTGGAGAGAGAGAAATAAGGAATTGATTAAAATCAAAACAAGAGATTAAAATGTCACAGCGAGAGCACAGAGCTCCCTCACACTCACACTTACTCACACTCATTCCGTTCCACATGCAATCTCTCAGCAAACACCATTGAAAAAATCCCCAGTTACAAAGCAGAGAATCTAAAGAGAAGAGAGGAAAGTTGCGAGAGAGAGGGAGAGAGACACTCGGGACAGACTGAAGAGCGCATGTTGTTTCACTCTTTCTCCAATACAAGTTTGCAGGGTTTTCTCTACTGCTTTGTCACTCACTCATTCCCCCTAAAAGGTGCCGGTGTGACTGTCTGTCCTGGTCAATATTTGCTGCAGGGTCCAAACTGCCCTGAGTTCGTTTTCTCTTCTGTTCCTGGAACAGGGGACAAAAAGGTGAACGAACTTTACCTTCGCTCTTTAATCTGAAACAATAATAGTATTTGTAACAGTAACAGAGCAGGAGAGTGCTGCAGGATCCTGTCCAGTTTAGTAACACAGCAGAAGGGTTAAGAGTACACTGTGATTTATTGCAGAATCCAGCAGCTCACTGGGAAAGTTACACATGGTCCAGATGGAGGAGCAAAAAGGTGCAAAGTGATTTTACATTTTAATTTGGGGCAATGACTTTTTATCTCCATGAGGTTTAATTTTACATTTAACTTGATGAGTTCTTTTTCCTAAAGAAACTTCAGGCACAAACCATGGCGTTATAAAGAAAACAATCATTTATTATTATTAATACACTGGAAACATTGATATTACAATTTAAACAACACCTTGGGTTTATGCCCGATTTAGAATTGTTTTAACCACAATAAAACAACACATGCTGAATTCCATAAAATGCGTAACCGTTTGGAAATCAAATGTCGATCTTAGACTAAGCCCATCACGAAAGTTTTATACTGATGGTTGGCTCAAGCTTGCCCGGAAGATCCCGGGTATTTTGATGGCTACCGTTGTAGTGCAGCGTCGCTTTCTCTTGTATCCAGGTCATCGGCTTCACAGGCAATCTGTAAACCTGCATCGTGGCATCAAGCTGTGAGGTAGCGAGCAGTCAGGAAGATTCCAGGTGAGGTGGTGCTGACAGGAAGCGAAAGGGGAGGTTGGAGCAGTTCTGGTGGATCAGTGTCTCTCTCCAATCAAAGACCGTTTCTACACAGAACAACACCTCTGGGACGGTGGCTCATCAACAATAGGTTCCTACAAATACAACCCACGATTGATTGACACTTCACTTGTATTCCCTCAGTGTCCACAACGTAACCAATTTAAGTCGGCAGGCGTTCAAACGACGTCTCGCCCTCCTGGAATCGTTCTTGTTGCTATGGTGATCAATCCACTGCTGTGTGATCTTTTACAATGTGTCATTAACAATCATTTTAAGAGTCCATTTCCTTCAGACATGCTGAAGCGGATTTAGTCTCAGGCTTTCGTTTATCAGATGAATATTTACTACACAGAGCAGCTGGGAAACTCCTGCAGTAAGTAATGGTCAGGGTCAGGTACACAAGACTGAGTGACTTTATTGTGCAGCCTCCAGGCATCACCCTTAGAAATGTCAAAATTAAATCCACAAGAGTGATACCCCAGAACAAACATGAAATGTCTGGCCTGCTTCATCTGCTGCTGTTCTGCTGGTCAGCACTCTCACACACTCCAGGCTGATTGCACAGTTTTTTTGGATATTTAATGCTTCCTGTGTTCTATTTTCACTCCTGTCACTACACTCCTGTCACTGTATATGTTTGTCCTTCTTTCATTGTGTCTGTTCTCTGTTTATGTCGTTTGTCTCTATTTATTTTCTGCCTGTTTTTCTAATTTGTTATTTCCACTTCTGCTTCCATCACTTTGTACTTCTTTGTCATTCTCTCTCTCTCTCGTTCCATCAATGTCTGCTTGATCTCTCTCATTATACATATATATATATATATATATATATATATATATATAGATGCTTTCTTTCACTCCTTCTTTCTCTCTTTATTTTTATCTCCTGTCTTACAAACTCTCTTTATTTATCTCCCACTCTGTGTACACTCTGTCTCTACCCCTCTTTGTTTCTATCTCTCTCACACACACACACACATCCTCTCCCTTTTATGTAATTTTTTTTAAATTTTCTGCACTATTAAATCATTATATTTATATTGTTCCTGTGTTCTCTCTCTGTCCCCTCCTCTTCCCGTCTCTCTCCCTCTGTCTCTCTCTGTATCTATCTGTCTCTCTGTCCCGCTCTCTGTCTTTCTCTCTTTTTCTGTCTCTGTCCCACGATATTCCTCTCTTTCTCTCTTTTTCTCTCTCACTTTGTCACTGTGCCGCTCTCTGCCTCTCTCTCTGCTTCGAGCTCTCACTCCCTGTCTCTCTCTCGCTCTCCAAATCACTATCCCTCTCTCTCAATCTTTTCCGCTGTGTTTCTCTATGTCTCTCTGTCACTATCTCTCCCCCTTTCTCTCCCTCTCCGTATCTCCCCCTGTCTCAGTCTCCCTCCTTCTCCCTCTGTCTCCATCTCTCTGTCTTTTCTCTCTCTCGCTCCCTCATTCCCTCCCACTCTCTATCCCTCTCTCTCTCTCTCCCCATACATTTATGTGGAGTGCACTCATTCTGATCATGCCCACAGCAGCTACTTTGATTCCCAGCGTTGCAAATTTTGCTGGACGGCCATTTAGTTGAAGTCCAGCTGAGCTCTTTAGTGCCGTCATTTCGAGCAAAAATGCATGTTCAGTCTGCAAAATAAATCCTGCCTCAATTGGTCAGATTATCAATAAAATTGAATCTCAGAATCAGACTAAAGATCATTTAATGGCTCTGTATTGCTAATATAAAATGTACTTTCCATCCCCGGGAAGTGTAGGGGATGGAGTATGAAATGGGATTTAGTTCTAGTGCTTGAAACCCTTCAGCTCTTTCTAGGATTTCACTAATTTAACAATTAGATTGAGTGGGTATTTCACCGCGTTCTTCAGCTCCTCTCTGAATTTAGTCTGGGTCAGTACATAAATACACGTGTTTGTGCAGGAACTGAGAAGCTGCAGCATCTTTGCTGTGTGATCTGTGATATAAAAAGGATCAGTGGCGGAGTAATGAGGCCGAATATCTGCAATTCGCAGATAAATGAAAAATACAACATGTGTCAGCCACAACAGTATAAAACTGCTCGATACACTGAAGAGTAAAATGATGGATTTCTTTCTGTTCTCCATCTCTGGATCACTCTGATTCTCTCCATTGCTGCGGCCCCGGAGTCCCCTGCGGACTCGACTGGACATAAAAATACGCCTGACTGTCAGAACATTGAGCAGAAAAATCAGACAGAACGGGACACAAGGGGTTAAAATGAGGTGACCCATGTCAAATACGATCCATGCGGGGGAAGTATGGAAGCTCGGTTTAATTTCACAAAACCAGGGAACATTATCAATTGTATAGTAAGGATTATATATAAAGTACCAGGGGAGACTCTCCAAACACCCCAGCACACTCACTGTTCCCAGAACCAGAGCCGCTGTTCTCTCGGTGCAATATTTAGTTTTCAGCTTCTCACAACAAATGGCCACAAATCGATCAAAGGTGAAAGCGACTGTGAGCCAGACAGAAACAACCGTGGCTGCAGCATTCAAGGAGGCAATAAAACTACACACGGGAGTAATGTTCAGGAATGAACCTGGGAAATAAATCTTACCAATCCAATTCAGTATCACTCCAACGATAACGACCATGAGATCGGCCACTGCCATTCCCACCATGTAGGCACTGATACATTTGGAGAGACCGCACTTTCCTCGGGAAAGGATCACAATCGCCACCAAGTTAACTGTAAGGGTGAGAAAATGAAGCAGAGTAATTACTGATCAGACCTGAAGACAAAGAAGCAGTTTGAGAGGATCTGGGGTGAAATTTCCAGCTTTGTTGCAGCATCGATGGGTGGAAAGTGATTGATTGACCTGGGCAGCGCTTTCGGGGAATCCAGCGGATTAAAGCCGGATTTGGGCTCCAGACTGACGGGAAAGAGAGGGAAGGATCAGGAAGGTGAGGGGACAAAGAGAGGTACATCTGGATTGTTGCTCTGGTTTAAGAGAGCTGACAGGGGCTGGCACTAAACGGGAAAGGCGGCTGAAGAACGTCCCAGTGAGTGAGATTGGGAGGGAGACAAGGAAAAGGAAATGTAGGAGCTGGAGGGGAGACAGGAGCAGATAATTTGGGAACTGTGATAAACTGAAGGAACGGATGAGCAGACAGAGGATTCGGTGCAATGGGAGGAGAGGCTGGGATTAGCAGGGAGAGACTGCAGCAGAGTGTTAGAGGAAATCTAATCTATAGGTCCCACTAACACAATCCAACTAGCACATTGAACAGTTCATTTCAGTTGTTATTGGTGTCAGGCAACCGTTGTTGGGTATTAATTATATCAAACTTGTTGTTTATTGAATTCAGCCGAGCTTTGAAAACACAGCATCCTCATAATTCATCACGATCAATAAATTACTGATTCTACTCTTGAAGTAAATTTGAATTATATTTCGTGTTAAGTTGGAAGACAAGGAACATTCACAAAAACAGACTGAGGACCTGACAGGGATATAAACATGAGGAGCGAGTCCCACAATAAAAACTCACCCAATCTGACCACATCATAATAACACTTTCAAATCACATTTTCTCTGTTTAATTGTACTGGAAGTTTCAGCAGTTCTTTCGGATGAAAGCCTCTCGCTTTCCCTCTCAGTCACACTCTCTATCACTCACTCTACTCTCTTTCTCAACTCCATTTTCATATCGGATTAAATCCTATCATCCTGTGCCTGCAATCTGTTCACCAGCCACGTGTTCCACCGATTCTATTCTCAGTATTATTTTGTTAAATAGTGAAGCCTCTGTGGAATAGTTTAATATGTCTACAGATCATCCAACTCTCCACCTGTTCACCTACACTGTTCACTTCATCTACAAATCATGGAATAAACAGAATCGAATCCCTCTCCCAGACAGATCTCACAATAATTGAGATTCCTTCTCCTGTAATTATAAAGTAAAGTGATAGATGGCGGGATTGTTCAATTAACAAAACGCCAAAATCACACTTATATTCTACAGATACACAGATGGGCTCCTGATTCCAACAGACACGATGCAAATTGAGATAACATAACAACCAAACTTTTCATTTTACAATGAAATCCAGTGACAGTCAATGAATTCATCCACAGTGAAGCAGAGAAGGAGATGTGAAAGATTCAGCAGCAAACTCAGTTCAGTAACCAGCCATCTGAAGCGGCGTCAGATACACACATAATGAAATAATATTTCATAACAGTGATCACCAATAAATACATTGAAATCTCAGTTAAACTGAAGCATGTTATTGGGAAGGGAGGACGCTACACTGCCTCCTTGTAACACTGAGACCTTGAGCTGTCTCATTATCAATCACTGAAAACACATTGATGAAAACATATTCCAGGACAGGTTAGTTACACAACAAGAAACTGTTATCAGCTCCTGATGGTCTGATACCAATTCTTAGCCCAAACACCTGATTCCAATACATTCAGTACAGAGAATAATCCAGTAACATTGCCAGCTTTGTATATGCAAAGTCATTACAGATATAATGTAATTCCTACAAGATCGAACATTTGGAAGCTAAGGACATACCATTATTCAACACAACATTCAGTACAGAGAATAATCCAGTATCAATGCCAGGGTTGGATAGAAAAGGGTCATTATGGATATAATTCAGCTCTGACAAGAACGAAAGAGCAGAGACTGAACATATTCTATCATTCTACCGATAGAACTGAACAGGTGACTGTGTTAAACGCGGAAGGAGAAAAAATCATATGCCAAGTACAGCAGCAGAGTCAACACTGATTTACGTCATTAAGAGCTGGGATAACGGCTTACCAGGAACTCCAACCGCTGCAAGAACAGGATAATAGATGTCTTCTATCTGATAGATTACTGGATATCCCATTTCTGTGAGAAGCACTGACTTCTGTTGGCCTGGAAACCACAGCTCCGGCAGGCACTCTGAGGTGATCCATTCCAACAAGCCCTGATTTATACAGGGGATAAGTCTCCACTGACACGGTTATACACCTGATCATTGCTATTAATTACAGTCAGTTTAACAAACACATTATATCAGCAGTTTTGACTCCGCTGTAAATAATGTGGTGAATAAAACACAAACAGCACAAAGTCCACGATATTTCTTAATCAGACCTCTCTCAGGAATAAAGTTTAAATCTGTTCTCATACAGGACTGATCCAACAATAATAAACGGCTGCATTTGCAGCTTTTATAGAACTATATTGACCATGTTCACTCCTGGTGTTTCATTTATAATTTAGACCGATGTCTCCGCAGTGTGCACTGAATCCAGGGACACAAGCAGACCCGTTTCACTCTGTTCCTGCAGTTTCCCAGTTAAAATATGAATTGTGAGTCTCTGACACGAGGACAGTTAAAGGGCAGGTTGAGGATTGCAGCCTAGAAATGACTGTGGGTGATGTTCGGGGACGAACACTGAACGTGTCCCATTGACATTCCTCTCTCCGCTATTTTACTGCAGATGTTTACCCGTTTATTCTACATTGGTTCACGGCTCCAGTTAAATTGGTCCCGTTTAACACTGAGCTCAGCTAATGACCCGATTTGAACTCCATCACAACGGCCCCGTGATTCCCTCACCCGCCTCCATTCCTTCCTCAGCCCATTTCCATTGGAACCCTCATCAATGCCTCTGTACCCTCCAGACTCCATTCCTCCAATGCACTCCTGACCGGTCACCCAATCCCCACCTTCTATAAACGTGAGCTCGTCCAAAACTCTTGTCCGTGTCCATCAGCACCAGGCACTGCTCGGACTCACTGACCTTCACTGGCTCCCAGTTCCATATTCATTAAATTTAAAATTCTCATCCTTGGGTTTAAAACCCTCCCCATTTCCATATCTACAGACAACCCACCCGTCACCATCTCATTCATCGGACACTGGCCTCTTTTGCTGGGACGACCCTCACTTGGTTCCACTCACCTATCTGATCAGAGCCAGGAGAAGCTTCTCTTCCCACCCTATCACCGTTATCTCTGATGTTTCTCAAGGTTCAATCCTTGGCTCCCTCCTCTTCCTCATCCACATGCTGCCCTTTGGTGACACAGTCCACAGACATGGACCAGCTTTCAGATGGACGCTGACAAAACCACCGCCTCTCTTGACCCTTCCAATATCTTTGTGTTGTCAGACCCACATTCTGTTTTAGATGAGCCATCAGTTCCTCCAGTTAAAAATTGGGAAGTCATGATCTTTGGCCCCACAATCTCCACATCCTTGCCAGGGATTCCATCCTCACCCCTGTTTTTTTCATTGGTGAGTCACTCACCAATCACTCAAGCCCTTAATGACTTGCTTTGGATTCCAACCTCCTCAGCCTTTAGTTTATTTTTATTCTTTCTCACACTTGAATCCATCAGGGCTGCACCCCTCCCTATCTCTATAAAGTACCAGTTCCAACAGCCCCTCCCAAACATTCTGCTCCTCCACCTCTGGCCGCTTGTGCATCTGCAGTCCATTTGTCCCACTTCTGACAGTCGTGCCTTCAGCCATATCCACGCTCCTGAATGCCCTCCCTGAGCCCCTCCATCTCCATTCCTCCTTTCACGTGTCAGACGTGGCTCAGTGGTAGCAGTCTCACCTGTGAGATAGAAGTCTGTGCATTGAAGTCTAATTCCAGAGACTTGAACATATAATCCCGGCTGACACTGCAGTGCAGTCCTGAGGGAGCACTCGACTATCGGAGGGTCACTACTGAGGGAGCACATTACTCTCGGAGGGTCAGTACTGAGGGAGCACATTACTCTCGGAGGGTCAGTACTGAGGGAGTGCTGTGTTGTCGAATGGTCAATATTGAGGCAGCACAGTACTGTCTGAGGGTCAGCAGTGAGGGAGTGCTGCACTGTCGGAGGGTCGGTACTGAGGGACTGGCGCACTGCTGGATGGTCAGTGCCAAAAGAGTGCAGTACTGTCGGACGGGCAGTACTCTGGGAGCGCTGTACTGTCGAAGGTGCCGACGGTAGGATACTTTAAGCCGAGGATCCATCTGCCCTCTCAGGTAGATGTAAAAGTTCCGACAGCAATATTCGAAAATGAGCAGGGGAGTTCCTTCCAGTGTCCTGGCCAATACTTACCCCTCAACCAATGTTTATAAAACCGACTTTCTGGCCATTTATCTCATTGCAGTGTATGGGAGCTTGATGTGCGCAAATTGGCTGCCACGTTTCCAACATTAACACAGCGACTACTCTTAACAATGTACTTCATTGACTGTTCAGGGACGTCCCGAGGTCAAGAACGGCGCTATATAAAAGCAAGTTCTTTCCTTCTTTCAGACCTTCCAAGAAACCCATCTCTTGCTCCAAGCTTTTGCCATCCTTCCGACTATTTCCTTCCTTGGTCAGGGGTCGTCGAAATTCTACTCTTGAAAACCAATCATATCCCCTCCGATTCTCCATTTACTTCTCCTCCTTTTACATCCTCCATAAACCCACTCTTTGACCAAGGTTTTCGCCAGTCCTCCTGATATCTTCTTATTCCTTTTACTTCTTCGTGAATCCGCTTGGGAATGTTTATTCCATTAAAGGCGGTCTGGGAATGCAAGTTGTTGTTAACTTTCTTTGGAATGGGTTCATTATTTGTCCACTGTATGAGCAAAAGTAGTTTCTGGGATCATATTCTTGTACCAGAAAGAGATTTATATCAGAGACAGACTTGCTCACATAAATAAACATTGGAAACTGCTCGTGGACACAGTTTTGTTCGAACAACATAACTTGGTTTATGTTCAGGCATCGCATTGAAATCGGTTTGTACAACCGTGAGGGATCCTTTAGGGCATCCTTGATCTAATAGGAGACAAGCAACACTGACTAGGATGAAGATTTATTAGTTATTTGTCTTTTTACTCTTTGATTATAACCCGTTTTACTGCTCCCTGGGACTGATGATAATGATGAAGATTTATTCGTTATTCTATTCGGTTAAACCACATAGTTCCAGAGCGGTTTCGGTGTCCCATTATAGAAACAACATTAAAGCCATAGGGAGAGCACAATGTAGATTCATTCGAATGAGGCCAGGGAAGGGAAACTTATTTGGAAAGACTTGAAAAAACAGGATTATTTCCATGGGAATAGAAAAGACGAGACTTAAATCTTAAACAAAAACAGGCCATTCGGCCCAACTGTTCCACTCCGGTGTATATGCTCCACACGAGCCTCCTCCTAACTTCATCGAACTCTTTCAGAATATCCTTCTGTTCCTCTCTCCCTCGTGTACTTATCCAGCTTCCCCTTAAATACATCTCTACTATTCGCCTCAACTACTCCAGGTAGGAGCAAGTTCCAAAATTCCATCCACTCTCATGGTTAAAATGTTTCTCCTGAATTCCTTATTGGGTTTATTAGTGACTATTTTATATTGATGACCCCAAGTTTTGGACGCCCCACAAGTGGAAACATCTTCCCTACCTCTAACATATCAAACCCCTTCCTAATTGTAAATACCTCTATTAGGGCACTCCTCAGCCTTCTCTTCTCTAGAATAAAAATACCCAGCCTGTTCAGTCTTTCCTGATATTTATAACCTCTCAGTTCTGGTATCATTCCAGTGAATCATTTTTTGCACCTTCTCCAGTGACCGTGTATCGTTTTTATAATATGGAGACCAGAACTGTTCACAGACCTGAAATGTTAAGACTGTCTCTCTCTCCACAGAGGCTGCCTGACATGTTGTGTGTGTCCAGCATTATCTGATTTAATTACATTTCACATAGACTGGTCTAACCAAGCTCCTGTACAAGTTCAACATAATATCTCTGCTTTTCAATTCTATTCCTCGAGAAATGTTTGCATTTTTATGGCCTTCGCCCCTCAGTATGATAGCCAGCTTGCCCCATAGTATGATGGCCGCATTGCCCCTCAGTATGATGGCCGCCTTGCCTCTCAGTAAGATGGCCGCATTGCCCCTGAGTATGATGGCCGCCTTGCCCCTCAGTAAGCCTTGCTGGCAGACATTTTGTTTTCGGTTCAGGGTGGGAGTGAATGGTTCCCTGTTACCCAATGTGTGCTGTACATGTCCAGGAGTTGTCACTGTTCCATACATGGGCCGTAAAGTACAGAGAAGGCGAGACACACTGAGAGGGGCATTTTGTTGAAATGTAAAGGCACTGATTTTTTTACAGGTGTATGTCTCAATTTTGTGTTTATTCAGGGCCACCATTTTGTGTCAACACAGCAGTGGGACATTTATTACAGAGTACCACTCCTCACTGGGAAAGAAACAAACTGTACAGAGGACAGGAAATATAAAGTGAAACACAGATACAGGTCTGAATGGAGATCAGAAATTGCACAGATAAAACACAGGTGCAGATCTCGTTGTTATGTTTAATAACTGTTTTTTTATTCGTCCATAGGATGTGGGTGTCGTTGGCAAGGCTAGCATTCATTGCCCATCCCTAATTGCCCTTTAGAAGTTGGTGCTGACCTGGCTTCTTGAACCGCTGCAGTCCGTGTGGTGACGGTTCTCCCACAGTGCTGTTAGGAAGGGAGTTCCAGGATATTGACCCAGCGACGATGAAGTAACGGCGATATATTTCCAAGTCAGGATGGTGTGTGACTTGGAGGGGAACGTGCAGGTGGTGTTGTTCCCAAGTGCCTGCTGTTCTTGTCCTTCTCGGTGGTAGAGGTCGTGGGTTTGGGAGGTGCTGTTGAAGAAGCCTTGGCGAGTTGCTGCAGTGCATCCTGCAGATGGTACACACTGCAGTCACTGTGCGCCGATGGTGAAGGGAGTGAATGTTTCGGGTGGTGGATGGGGTGCCAATGAAGCGGGCTGTTTTGTCATGGATGATGTCGAGCTTCTTGAGATTTATTGCTGCTGTACTCATCCAGGCAAGTGGAGAGTATTCCATCACTCTCCTGACTTGTGCCTTGTAGATGGTGGAAAGGCTTTGGGGAGTCAGGAGGTGAGTCACTCTCCGCAGAATACCCAGCCTCTGACCTGCTCTTGCAGCCACAGTATTTATATGGCTGGTCCAGTTAAGTTTCTGGTCAATGGTGAACCCCACGATGTTGATGGTGGGGGATTCGGCGATTGAATGTCAAGGGGAGGTGGTTAGACTCTCTTGTTGGAGATGGTCATTGCCTGGCACTTGTCTGGTGCAAATGTAACTTGCCGCTTTTCAGCCGAAGTCTGTCGGTTATTCCGGTTTTAGTGCATTCGGGCATGGACTGCTTTTTTTTCTGAGGGGTTGCGAACGGAACTGAACACTGTGCAATCATTAGCGAACATCCCCATTTCTGACCTTATGATGGAGGGCAGGTCATTGATGAAACAGCTGAAGATGGTTGGGCCTGGGACACTGCCCTGAGGAACTCCTGCAGCAATATCCTAGGGCTGAGATGATTGGCCTCCAACAACCACTACCATCTTCCTTTTTGCGAGGTATGACTCCAGCCACTGGAGAGTTTTCCCCTTAATTCACATTGACTTCAATTTTACTCGGGCTCCTTCGTGCCACAGTCGGTCAAATGCTGCCTTGATAGCAAGGGCAGTCACTCTCAACTCACCTCTGGAATTAAGCTCTTTTTTCCATGTTTAGACCGAGGCTGTGATGAGGTCTGGAGCCGAGTGGTCCTGGCGGAACCCAAACTGAGCATCGGTGAGCAGGTTATTGGTGAGTAAGTGCCGCTTGCTAGCACTGTCGATGATACCTTCCGTCACTTTGCTCATGATTGACAGTGGACTGATGGGGCGGTAATTGTCCGGATTGGATTTGACCTCCATTTTGTGGACTGGACATACCGAGGCAATTTTCCACATTGTCGGGTAGATGCCAGTGTTGTTGCTGTCTATGAACAATTTGGCTGGAGGTGCGGCTAGTTCTGGAGCACAAGTCCTCAGCACTGCAGCAGGGATGTTGTCGGGGCCCATAGCCTTTGTTGTATCCAGTGCTCTCCGCCGTTTCTTGATATCATGTGGAATGAATCGAATTGTCTGAAGACTAGCTTCTGTGATGGTGGGGATATCGGGAACACGCCGAGATGGATCATCCACTCGGCAATTCTGGCTGAAGATGGTTGCAAACGCTTCAGCCGTGTATTTTGCGCTTCTATTTTATCTATTGAATAAACGTTTCTCAAAACTAAATCGCAGATCCTCCAATCTGCATGTCAGACCCGACCAATCTTCGGATCTGAGTTTGAACCAGTCGATTTTTCTGTTTCTGAAACGTTACAGAAACAGTGCTGAAAAGGCCCTTATCAAATTCACACATGACATCCTATGTGACTATGACCGTGGTAAACTATCCCTCCTCATCCTTCTCGACCTGTCTGCAGCCTTTTGCACGATAGAACACACCACCCACCTCCAACGCCTCTCGTCCATCGCCCAGCTGGGTGGGAATGCGCTCGCCTGGTTCCATTCTTATCGATCCAGTTATAGGCAGAGAATCGCCGGCAATGACTTCTCTTCGCACACCCGCACCGTTACCTCTGGAGTCCCCCAAGGATCTATCCTTGGCCCCCTCCTAGTTCTCATCTACATGCTGCCCCTCGGAGACATCATCTGAAAACACAACGTCAGATTCCACATGTACAGTGACAACACACAGCTCTTGGAGAAAGATGGGAGGATCCAGTTGTCGTAGTTCACGTAGGAACCAACGACATAGGTAGGTCAACGAATGAGGTTCTGCTGAGGGAGCTTGAGGAGCGAGGGTCCAGATTAATAAGCAAAACCGCAAAGGTAATCAGGTCTGGATTACTACCTGAGCCACAAGCAAATTGGCATCGGGTCAAACAGATCAGGGAGTAAATGTGTGGTGTGGCAGACAGGGGTTTCGATTCATGGCGAAAAGTCAAGGCCATAGAGCAGTGTAGGAATTTGGGTAAAGATAGCTATAGTGTGTCAGGGAGGTACAGAGAGTTTAATTGTAATAGTGCATCAGTGAATAAGGTCAAATCAGTGGAAAAGAGCAAAAAATTAAAACTAAAAGTGGTTCATCTGAATGCATGAAGTATTTGTAACAAGATAGACAAATCAATGGCACAAATAGAGATAAATAGGTTTGATTTAGTTGTCATTACTGAGAAGTGGTTGCAAGGAGACCAGGGGTGGGAACAAAGTATTACAGGGTACATGATTTTTGGAAAAGACAGACAAAATGGAAAAGGAGCGGGCGTAACCCTGTTAATAAAGGACGAGATAAAGACAGTAGTGAGAAAGGATCTTGGCTCGGGAGATAAGGAAGTAGAATCAGTATGGGTGGAAATAAAAAGTAACAAGGGGCAGAAAACACTGTGGGAGTAGTTTATAGGCCCACGAATAGTAGTTATACTGTTGGACAGAGTATTAATGAAGAAATAAGAGGAGCTTGCAACAAAGGTATTGCAATAATCGTGGGGGACTTTAATCTTCATATAGACTGGGCAAATCAAATTGGCAAAAGTAGTTTGGAGGACGAGTTCGTGGAATGCATTCGAGAACGTTTCCTGGAACGATGCTACATGGAACCAACCATGGAACAGGCTATTTAAGATCTTGTCTTGTGTAATGACACAGGATTAATTAATAATCGCACAGTAAGGGATCCTCCAGGGAAGAGTGATCATAATATGATAGAATTTCACATTGAGTCCTAGAGTGACGCATTTGAGTCCAAAACTAGAGTCTTCAACTTCATCAAAGCCAATCACATAGTTATGATGGGCGAGTTGGCTTAGGTTGATTGGGAAACTAGATTAAGAGATGTGATGGTAGATAAGCAATGGCAATCATTCCAAGAAATGTGCAGGAAGGGTGCAGTTGGAGTAAAATGCGGGGAATGTGAGATTATTCGCTTTGGTTGGAAGAATAGAGCAATTGAATATTTTTTAAATGGTGAGAAAAATTAAATGTTGGTGCTCAGAGGGATTTGTGTTTCCTTGTTCAAGAAACATGGCTCTTGCGTTTGGGGGTTGGAACTAATATATTAGCATGGACAGAGGATTGTTTAACGGAAAGAAAACAGAGATTAGGAATGAGCGGGTCATTTTCAGGTTGTTCGGCTGTAACTAGTGGAGTGCTGCAAGGATCAGTGCTTGGGCCTCAGCTTTTTACAATCTATTTTAATGACTTAGATGAAGGGACCGAGTATAATGTATCCAAGTTCGCTGATGGTACAAAGTTAATTGGGAAAGTAAGCTCTGAGGAGGACACAAATTGTCTGCAAAGGGATATCGACAGGTTAGTTGAATGGGCAAGAAGGTGGCAGATGAAAATTAATGTGGGGAAATGTGAAGTTATTCACTATGGTAGGAAGAATAGAAAAACGATTTTTTTTTTAAATGATAAGAAATCACGAAATGTTGTGTTCAGAGAGATCTGGGTGTCTTCATGCAAGAAACACAAGAAGTTATCATGCCGGTGCAGCAAGCATTTAGGAAGGCGAATGGCATTCTACCTTGTATTGCAAGGGGGTTGGAGGACAAGAGTAAGGAAGTCTTACGACAATTGTACAGGGCTTTCATGAGACCTCATCGAGAGTACTGTGTACAGTTTCGGAATCCTCGTATAAGGAAGGATATACTTGCCTGAGAGGCAATGCAACGAAGGTTCATTCGATTGATTCCTGGGATGAACGGATTGTCCTGTGAGGAAAAATTGAGTAGAATGGGTCTATACGATCTGGATTTTAGACGAAAGAGAGGTGATCTCATTGAAACATGTAAGGTTCTGATGGGGCTTGACAGGGTAGATGCTGAGAAGCTGTTTCCCCTGGCTAGAGAGTGTAGATCTTGGCGCCATAAGCTCAGGATAAGGGGCTGGCCATATAATACTGAGATGAGGAGGAAGTTATTCACTCAGAGAGTAGTGAATATTTGGAATTCTCTACCCCATCGGGCTCTGGATGCTGAGCCGTTGCGTACATTCAAGGCTGAGATCGATAGATTTTTGGACTCTAGGGCAATCAAGTGATATGGGGAATGGGCGGGAAAGTGGAGTTGAGGAAGAAGATCAGGCCTCATGTTATTGAATGGCGGAGCAGGATCGAGGAGCGCATCCTAAACATGCTCCTATTTCTTATGTTCTTATGTATCAGTTACCATGTATAATTTAACAATTAACAGCACATTTTTCCACCGTGTATTTGTTATCATGACCATATTAACAAACAATTGTTCATCCATTCCCCAGTGTATAGGTTAGCATGACTATATTAACAAACAATTGTAAATTCATTCCTCAGCGTATTGTTACCATGACTATATTAACAAACAACTGTAAATTCATTCCCCAGCGTATTGTTATCATGACTATATTAACAATCAACTGTAAATTCATTCCTCAGTGTATTGTTGTCATGACTATATCAACAAACAACTGTAAATTCATTAAATAGTGTATGTTATCATGACTATATTAAAAAACAACTTTAAATTCATTGCACAGTGTATTAGATATCATGACTATATTAACAAACTGTGAATTCACTCCCCAGTGTATTAGTTATCATGACTATATTAACAAACAAATGTAAATTGATTCCCCAGTGTATTAGTTACCATCACTATATTGACAAACTGTAAATTCATTCCCGAGTGTATTGTTATCATGACGATATTAACAAACAACTGTAAATTCATTCCCCAGTGTATTATTTAACATGACTATTTTAACAAACAACTGTAAATTGATTCCCCAGTCTATTATTTATCATCACTATATTAACAAACTGTAAATTCATTCCCCAGTGTATTAATCATGACTATATTAAACTAAAAATTCATTCCCCAGTGTATTTGTCATGGCAATATTAACAAGCTGTAAATTCATTCCCCAGTGTATTTATCATGACTGTATTAACAAATTGTAAATTCATTCCCCAGTGTATTAGTTATCATGACTATATTAACAAACAACTGTAAATTGATTCCACAGTATATTAGTTATCATCACTATAATAACAAACTGTAAATTCATTCCCCAGTGTATTGGCTATCATGACGATATTTTAAAAAACCTGTGAATTCATTACTCAGTGTATTGATTATCATTACAACCTGAACAATCAACTGAAAATTCATTGCCCAGTGTATTGAATATCATGACTTGATTAACAACTGTAAATTCATTCCCGAGTGTATTATTTATCATGTCAAATTTAACAATCAACTGCAAATTAATTCCCCCTGTATTAGTTGTCATGACTAATTTAACAAACAACTGTAAATTCATTCACCAGTGTATTAGTCATCATGACTATTTGAACAAACACATTTAAATTCATTCCACAGTTTATTGGTTATCATGACGATATTAACAAACAACTGTAAATGCGTTCCCCAGTGTATTGGTTATCATGACAACATCAACAAACAACTGTAACTTCATTCTCCAATGTATTGGTTGTCATAACTGTATTAACAAGCAACTGTAACTTCATTCTCCAATGTATTGGTTATCATGACTTCATTCACAATCAAATGTAAATGCATTCCCCACTGTATTCGTTATCATGTCCAATTTAACAATCAACTGTACATTGATTCCCCAGCGTATTGTTTATCATGTCCAATTTAACAATCAACTGTAAATTCATACCCCAGTGTATGAGCTATCATGACCATATTAACAACTGTAAATTCAATCCCCAGTGTATTGATTATCATGATTATAGTAAGAAACAACTGTAAATTCATTCCCCAGTGTATTGGTTATCATGTCCAATTTAACAATCAATTGTAAATCCATTCCCCAGTGTGTTGGTTATCATGACAACATCAACAAACAACTGTAACTTCATTATCCAATGTATTGGTTGTCATGACTACATTAACAATCAAATGTAAATGTATTCCCCACTGTATTCGTTATCATGCCCAATTTAACAATGAACTGTAAATTGATTCCCCAGCGTATTGTTTATCATGTCCAATTTAACAATCAACTGTAAATTCATACCGCAGTGTATGAGCTATCATGACGATAGCAACAAACATATGTAAATTCATTCCCCAGTGTATGAGTTATCATGACCATATTAATAACTGTAAATTCATTCCCCAGTGTATTCGTTATCATGTCGAATTTAACAATCAACTGTAAATTCATTCCCCTGTATTAGTTATCATGACTAAATTAACAAACAACTGCAAATTCATTCGCCAGTGTAGTGGTTTTCATGACTACATTAACAATCAACTGTCAATTTATTTCCCAGTGTATTGAACATCATGACTATATGAACAAACAAATGTAAATTCATTCTTCGGTGTATTAGTTATCATGTCCAATTTAACAATCAACTGTAAATTCATTCCCCAATGAATTGTTTATGATGTCTATATTGACAAAATATAGCAATTTAATTCCCCAGTGCATTGGTTACCATGACTACATTAAGAATCAACTGTAAATTCATTACCCTGTGTATTGGTTATGACTATATTAATAACTGTACATTTTTCCCCGGTGTATTGATTTTCATGTCCAATTTAACAATCAACTGTAAATTGATTCCCCAGTGTATTGGCTATGATGTGCAATTTAACAGTCAACTGTAAATTCATTATCCGGTGTATTAGTTATTATGAGTATATCAACAAACAACTGTAAATTAAATCCCTAGTGTATTCATTATCATGACAATATTAACAATCAAATGTAAATTTATACCGCACTGTATTGGTTATCATGTCCATGTTGACAATCGTGTGTTACTTCATTCCTCCAGTGCATTGGCTATCATGACTATATTAACAAACAACTGTAAATTCATTCCCCAATGTATTGGTTATCATGACGATATGAACAAGCTACTGTAAATTCATTACCCAGTGTATTAGTTATCATGTCCAATTTACAATCAACTGTATATTCATTCCATAGTGTACTGGCTATCATGATTATATGAACAAACAACTGTAAATTTATTCCCCGGTGTACTGATTATCATAACTATATCAACAAACAACTGTAAATTAATTACCCAGTGTAATAGTTATCGTGAATATAATAACAATCAACTGTAAATTCATTCCCCAGTATATTGAACATCATGACTATATTAACAAACAACAATACATTTATTCCCCAGTGTATTGAAAATCATGACTATATTAACAAACAACTGTAAATTCATTCCCCAGTGTATTAGTTATCATGTCCAATTTAACAATCAACTGTAAATTCATTCCTCAGTGTATTGGTTATCATGACTACATTAAGAAACTGTAAATTCATTCCCCAGTGCATTGGTTATCATGACTATATCAACAAACACTTATAAATTCATTCCCTAGTTTTTAGTTTTCATGTCCGATTTAACAATCAACTGTAAATTCCTTCGCCAGTGTATTGGCTATCATGAGTATATTAACAAGCAATTGTAATTTTTTCCCTGGTGTATTGATTATTATGACGATATCAGCAAACAACTGTAAATTCTTTCCCCAGTGTATTAGTTATCATGACTACATTAACCAGCAACTGTAAATTCATTCCCCAGGGTATTAGTCATTATGTCCAATTTAACAATCAAAGATAAATTCAATCACCAATGCATTGGGTATCAATTCCAATTAAACAATTAACTGTAAATTCCTTCCCCAGTGTATTAGTTATCATGTCCAATTTAACAATCAATTGTAAATTCATTCCCCAATGAAGAGATTATCGTGACTATGTTAACAAGTGTAAATTCATTCCCCAGTGTATTAGTTATCATGTCCAATTTAGAAATCAACTGTAAATTCATGACACAGTGTTTTGGTTATCATGATTATATTAACAAACAACTGTAAATTAATTCCCCAATGTATGGGTTTTCATGTCCAATTTGACAATTAACTGTAACTTCCATCGCCAGTGTATTGGCTATCATGACTATATGAACAAACAACTGTAAATTATTTCCCTACTGCATTAGTTATCATGACTACATCAACAAGCAACTGTGAATTCATTCCACAGTGTATTAGTTATCATGTCCAATTTAACAATCAACTGTAAATTCATTCCCCAGTGTTTTGATTATCATGACTACATTACCAAACAATTGTAAATTCATTCCCCAGCGTATGAGCTATCATGACGATATCAACAAACAACTGTAAATTCATTGCCCAGTGTATTCGTTATCATGTCCAATTTATCAATCAACTGTAAATTCATTCCCCTGGATTAGTTATCATGACCAAATTAACAAACAACTCTAAATTCGTTCCCCAGTGTATTAGTTATCATGACTATATTAACAAACAACTGTAAATTCATTCGCCAGTGTCTTGGTTGTCATGACTATATTCACAATCAACTGTAAATTCATTCCCCAGTGTTTTGATTATCATGACTATATGAACAAACAGTTGTAAATTTATTCCACACTGTATTGGTTATCATGACAACATTAACAAACAATTGTAAATTCATTCCCCAGTGTACTGGTTATCATGAATATATTAACCAACAAAGGTCAGTTCATTCCCCATTGTATTGGTTATCATGACGACATCAACAAACTACTGTAAATAATTATCCAATGTATTGGTTATTATAAATGTATTAACGAGAAAGTGTAACTTCATTCTCCAAGGTATTGGTTGTCATGACTACATTAACAATCAATTGTAAAGTCATTCCCCACTGTGTTCGTTATCATGTTCAATTTAACAATCAACTGTAAATTCATTCCCCAATGAATTGTTTATGATGTCTATATTGACAAAATATTGCAATTTCACTCCCCAGTGTATTGGTTATCATGACTACATTAAAAATCAACTGTAAATTCATTACCCTATGTAATGGTTATCATGACTATATTAACAACTGTAAATTTATTCCCCGGTTTATTGATTATCATGTGCATTTTAACAATCAACTGTAAATTCATTATCCGGTGCATTAGTTATTATGAGCATATCAACAAACAACTGTGAATTCAATCCCTATTGTATTCGTTATCATGACAATATTAACAATCAACTGCAAATTTATTCCGCACTGTATTGTTTATCATGTCCATGTTGACAATCATGTGTTCCTTCATTCCCCCAGTGCATTGGCTGTCATGACTATATTAACAAACAACTGTAAATTCATTCCCCAATGTATTAGTTATCATGTCCAATTTAACAATCAACTGTAAATTCCTTCGCCAGTGTATTGGCTATCATGACTACATTAACAAACAACTGTAAATTAATTCCCCAATGTATTGGTTATCATGACTGTATTAACAAATGTAAATTCATTCCCCGGTTTATTGATTATCATGTGCATTTTAACAATCAACTGCAAATTCATGACACAGTGTTTTGGTTATCATGATTATATCAACAAACAACAGTAAATTCATTCCCCACTGCATTAGTTATCATGACTACATTAACAATCAACTGTAAATTCATTCCACAGTGTATTAGTTATCATGTCCAATTTAACAATCAACTCCAAATTCATTCCTCAGTGTGTTGGTTATCATGACTACATGAACACACAACTGTAAATTTATTCCCCTCTGTATTAATTATCATGACTATATTAACAATCAACTGTAAATTCATTCCCCAGTGTATTGGTTATCATGACTAGATTAACAAACAACTGTAAATTCATACCTCAGTGCATTTGTTCTCATGTCCAATTTAACAATCAATTGTAAATTCATTCCCCAGTGTAATGGCTATCGTGACGACATTAACGAACAACTGTAAACTCATACCCCACTGTGTTGGTTTTCATGACTATATCAACAAACAACTGTAAATTCATTCCACAGTGTATAAGTTATCATGTCCAATTTAACAATCAACTGTAATTCATTCCACAGTGTACTGGTTATCATGACTGTATTGACAAACAACTGCAAAGTCATTCCCCAGTGTATTAGTTATCATGTCCAATTTAACAATCAACTGTAGATGCATACCCCAGTGTATGAGCTATCATGTCTAAGTTAACAATCAACTGTAAATTCATTGCCCTGTATTACTTAACATGACTACTTTAACAAACAACTGTAAATTCATTCACCAGTGTATTAGCTATCACGACTACTTGAACAAACAACTGTAAATTCATTCCACAGTGTATTGATTATAAGGACTATATTAACACACAACTGTAAATTCTTTCCCCTTGTATTGGTTATTATGACTATATTAACAAACAATTGTAAATTCATTCCCCAGTGTATTGGTTACCATGACAATAAGAACAAACAAAATTAAATTCGTTCCCCACTGTATTTGTTGTCATATCCAATTTAACAATCAAATGTAAATGCATTCCCCACTGTATTCGTTATCATGTCCAATTCAACAATCAACTGTAAATTCATTCCCCAGTGTATGAGCTATCATGACGATATCAACAAACAGCTGTAAATTCATTCCCCAGTGCATGAGTTATCATGACTATATTAACAAACAACTGTAAATTCATTCGCCAGTGTATTGGTTATAATGACTATATTAACAATCAAGTGTAAATTCATTCCCCAATGTATTGATTATCATGACTATATTAACAATCAACTGTAAATTGATTGCCCTGTGTATTAGTTATCATGTCCAATTTAACAAACAACTATAAGTTCATTCCCCAGTGTATTGGTTATCATGACGACATCAACAAACTACTGTAAATAATTCCCCAATGTATTGGTTATCATAACTGTATTAACGAGCAACTGCAACTTCATTCTCCAAGGTATTGGTTGACATGACTACATTCACAATCAACTGTAAAGTCATTCACCACTGTATTCGTTCTCATGTCCAATTTAAAAAGCAACTGTAAATTCATTCCCCAATGAATTGTTTATGATGTCTATATTGACAAACAATTGTAATTTCATTCCCCCGTGTATTCGTTATCATGACTACATTCACAATCAACTGTAAATTCATTACCCTGTATTTTGGTGATCATGACTATTAACAACTGTAAATTTATTCCCCGTTGTATTGATTATCATGTCCAATTTAACAAACAATTGTAAATTCATTCCCCAGTGTATTGGCTATCATGTGCAATTTAACAATCAGCTGTAAATTTATTCCCCGGTGTACTGATTATCATGACTATATCAACAAACAACTGTAAATTAATTACCCTGTGTAATAGTTATCGTGACTATAATAACAATCAACTGTAATTTCATTTCCCAGTATATTGATTATCATGACTATGTTAGCAATTAAATGTAATTCATTCCCCAGTGTATTGAAAATCATGAAAATATCAACAAACAACTGTAAATTCATTCCTCAGTGTATTGGTTATCATGACTATATTAACAAACAATTGTAAATTCATTCCCCAGGTTTAGTTTTCATGTCCAATTTAAAAATCAACTGTAAATTCCTTCGCCAGTGTATTTGCGATCATGACTATATTAACAAGCAATTGTAAATGTTTTCCCTGGTGTATTGATTATCATGACTATATCAAGAAACAACTACTGTAAATTATTTCCCCAGTGTATTAGTTACCATGACTACATTAACAAGCAACTGTAAATTGATTCCCCATGGTATTAGTTATCATGTCCAATATAACAATCAAATGTAAATTCTTTCACCAGTGTATTGGTTATCAATTCCCATTTAACAATTAACTGTAAATTCATTCCACAGTGTATTGGTTACAATGACTATATTCACAATCAACTGTAAATTCATTCCACAGTGTCTCAGTTATAATGGCCACAATAACAAACAACTGTAAATTTATTCACCACTGTTTTGGTTATCATGACTATATTAACAATCAACTGTAAATTCATTCCCCTGTGTATTGGTTATCATGACAATGTTAACAAGCAACTGTAAATTCATGACCCAGTGCATTGGTTATCATGTAAAATTTAACAATCAATTGTAAATTCATTCCCCGGTGTATTGGCTATCGTGACTACATTAACTAACTGATGTAAATTCATACCCCACTGTGTTGGTTATCATGACTATATTAACAATCAACTGTACATTAATTACCCAATGTATTAGTTATCATGTCCAATTTAACAATCAAATGCAAATTCATTCTCCAATGTATTGGTTATCATGACTATATGAACAAACAACTGCAAATTCATTCCACATTGTATTAGTTATCATGGCCAATTTAACAATCAACTGTAAATTAATTCCCCAGTGTCTTGGTTATCATGTCCAATTTAACAAACAACTGTAATTCATTCCCCAGAGTATTTGTTATCCTGACTGTATTAACAAACAACTGTAAATTCATTCACCAGTGTTTTTGTTACAATGTCCAATTGAATAATCAACTGTAAATTCATTCCCCATTGTATTGGCTATCATAACTACATGAACAAACAACTGTAAATGTATTCCCCACGGTATTGGTTATCATGACTATATTAACAATCAACTGTAAATTCATTCCCCAGTGTGTTCGTTATCATGACGATATGAACAAACAGCTGTCGTTTCTTTCCCCTGTGTATTAGTTATCATGACTACATCAACAAACAACCGTAAATTAGTTCCCTGTGTAATCGTTATCAGGTCTAATTTAACAAACAACTGTCTTTCCATTCCCCAGTGTCTTTGTTATCATGTCCAATTCAACAATCCACTGTAAATTGTTTCCCCAGTGTATTGGTTATCATGTCCAATTTAACAAACAACTGTAAATTCATTCCCCAGTATATTAGTTATCATGATAACAGGAACAACTGTAAATTCATTCCCCAGTGAATTGGTTATCATGTCCAAATTAACAATCAACTGTAAGTTAATTCCACAGTTCATTAGTTTTATTGACGAGATGAACAAACAAGTGTAAATTCATTCCCCAGTGTATTAATTATCATGTCAAATTTAACAAACAACTGTAAATTAATTCCCCAGTGTATTGGTTATCGTGACCAATTTAACAATCAACTGCAAATTCATTCCCATTGTATTTGTTTTCATGACTACATTAATAATCAACTGTAATTCATTCCCCATTGTATTACTTATCATGACGATAAGAACAAACAAGTGTAAATTCATTCCTCAATGTATTAGTTATCATGACTAGATTAACAAACAACTGTAAATTCATTCACCAGTGTTTTTGTTACAATGTACAATTTAATAATCAAGTGTAAATCCATCCCCCAGTGTATTCGCTAGCATAACTACGTTAACAAACAAATGTAAATTTTTGCCCCACGGTAATGGTTATCATGACTATATTAATAATCAACTGCAAATTCATTCCAAAGTGTATTGCTTATCATGACTACATTAAGATACAACTGGTAATTTATTCCACAGTGTATTGGTTATCATGACTATATTAACAAACAACTATAAATACATTCCCCAGTGTATTGGTTACCATGGCTATATTAATAATCAACTGTAAATTCATTCACCAGTGCATTATTTATCATGACGATATTAACAAACAACTGTAAATTAATTCAACACTGTATTAGTTATCTTGGTGACATTAACAATCAACTGTAAATTAATTCTCCCCTGTATAAGTTATCATTACTATATTAACAATTAACTGCAAATTCAATCACCAGTGTATTAGTTATCATGACCACATTAACAAACAACTGTAAATTCATTCCCCAGTGTATTGGTTATCAGGGCTAGATTAACATACAACTGGAAATTATTTCCCCAGTGCATTGGTTATGATGTCCAAATTAACAATCAAAAGTAAATTAATTCCCCAGTGTATTAGTTATCATGACTACATTAACAATCAACTGTAAATTAATTCCCCAGTGTATTGGTTATCATGACTACATTAACAATCAAATGTAAATTTTCTCCCCAGTGTATTGGTTATCATGTCCAATTTAACAAACAAGTGTAAATTCATTCCCCATTATTTTGGTTATAATGACTATGTTAACAATCAAATGTAAATTTATTCCCCAGTGTATTTGTTAACATGAATATATTGACAAACAACTGTATTTTTTTTCCTCATTGTGTTGTTTATCATGTCCAATTTAACAATAAACTGTAACTTCATTCCCCCGTTTCTTGGTTATCATGTCCAATTGAACAAACAAGTGTAAATTAATTACCCAGTGTATTAGTTATCATGACTACATTAACAATTAAATGTAAATTCAATCACCAGTGCATTGGTTATCATGACCATACGAACATACAACTGTAAATTCATTCCCCAGTGTAATGGTTATCATGACTACATTAACAATCAACTGTAAATTCATTCCCCACTGCATTGGTTATCATGCCTATATTAACAAACAAATTTAGGTTCATTCCCCTGTGTATTGGCTATCATGACAAAATTAACATACACCTGGAATTTCATTCCCCATTGTATTGGTTATCATGACAATATTAACATACAACTGTAAATTCATTCCCCAGTGTAATGGTTCTCATGACTATATGAACAAACAACTGTAAATTCATTCCCCAGTGTCTTGGTTATCATGTCCAATTGAACAAACAAGTGTAAATTAATTACCCAGTGTATTAGTTATCATGACTACATTAACAATTAAATGTAAATTCAAACAACAATGTGTTAGTTATCATGACAATATTAACAACAACTGTAAATTCATTCCCCCAGTGTATTGGTTGTGATGGCTATATTAACAAACAACTGTTAATTCATTCCTCAGTGTTTTGGGAATCATGACTATGTTAACAAACAAGTGTAAATTCATTCCCCAGTGTATTAGTTATCATGTCCAATTTAACAAACAACTGTAAATTGATTCCCCAGTGTATTGGTTATCATGACTACATTAACAATCAACTGTAAATTCATTCCCCAGTGTATTAGTTTTCAGGACTACCTTAACAAACAACTGTAAATTCATTCCCAAGTCTAACAGTCATCATGGCTATATGAACAAACAACTGGATTCATTCCCCAGTTTATTAGTTATCATGTCCAATTTAACAAACAACTGTAAATTGATTCCCCACGTTAATGGTTAACATGACTTTATTAACAATCAACTGCAGATTGATTCCAAAGTGTATTGCTTATCATGACTATATTTAGATACAACTGGAAATTTATTCCCCACTGTATTGGTTATCATGACTATATTAACATACAACTGTGAATTCATTCCCCAATATATTGGTTTTCATGACTACATTAACAATCAACTGTAAATTCATTCCCCACTGCATTGGTTATCATGACTATATTAACATACAACTGTGAATTCATTCCCCAATATATTGGTTTTCATGACTATATCAACAATCAACTGTAAATTGATTCTCCAGGGTATTTGTTATCATGAATATATTAACAAAGAACTGTAAATTCATTCCCCCAGGGTAATGGTTGTCAAGACTATATTAACAAACAACTGTGATTTTATTCCCCACTGTGTCGGTTATCATGACAATATTAACAATCAACTGTAAATTCATTCCGAACTGTATTAGTTATCATGGCTACATTAACTAACAACTGTAAATTCATTTCCCGGTGTATTGGTTATCATGGCTATATTGACATGCAACGGGAAGTTCATTCCCAACTGTATTAGTTATCATGACTATATTAACAAACTAATATAAATACATTCCCCAGTGTATTGGTTACCATGGTTATATTAATAATCAACTGTAAATTCATTCCCCACTGCATTGGTTATCATGCCTATATTAACAAACAAATTTAGGTTAATTCCCCTGTGTATTGGCTATCATGACAAAATTAACATACACCTGGAATTTCATTCCCCATTATATTGGTTATCATGACAATATTAACATACAACTGTAAATTCATTCCCCAATGTAATGGTTCTCATGACTATATGAACAAACAACTGTAAATTCATTCCCCAGTGTCTTGGTTATCATGTCCAATTGAACAAACAAGTGTAAATTAATTACCCAGTGTATTGGTTATCATGACTACATTAACAATTAAATGTAAATTCAAACAACAATGTGTTAGTTATCATGACAATATTAACAACAACTGTAAATTCATTCCCCCAGTGTATTGGTTGTGATGGCTATGTTAACAAACAACTGTAAATTCATTCCTCAGTGTCTTGGGAATCATGACTATATTCACAAACAAGTGTAAATTCATTCCCCAGTGTATTAGTTATCATGTCCAATTTAACAAACAACTGTAAATTGATTCCCCAGTGTGTTGGTTATCATGACTACATTATCAATCAACTGTAAATTCATTCCCCAGTGTATTAGTTTTCAGGACTACCTTAACAAACAACTGTAAATTCATTCCCAAGTCTAATAGTCATCATGGCTATATTAACAAACAACTGTAATTCATTCCCCAGTTTATTAGTTATCATGTCCAATTTAACAAACAACTGTAAATTGATTCCCCACGTTAATGGTTAACATGACTTTATTAACAATCAACTGCAGATTGATTCCAAAGTGTATTGCTTATCATGACTATATTTAGATACAACTGGAAATTTATTCCCCAGTGTATTAGTTATCATGACTATATTAACATACAACTGTGAATTCATTCCCCAATATATTGGTTTTCATGACTACATTAACAATCAACTGTAAATTCATTCCCCACTGCATTGGTTATCATGACTATATTGACATACAACTGTGAATTCATTCCCCAATATATTGGTTTTCATGACTATATCAACAATCAACTGTAAATTGATTCTCCAGGGTATTTGTTATCATGACTATATTAACAAAAAACTGTGAATTTATTCCCCACTGTATGGGTTATCATGACAATATTAACAATCAACTGTAAATTCATTCCGAACTGTATTAGTTATCATGGCTACATTAACAAACAACTGTAAATTCATTCCCCGGTGTATTGGTTATCATGGCTATATTGATATGCAACGGTAAGTTCAATCCCAACTGTATTAGTTATCATGACTATATTAACAAACTACTATAAATACATTGCCCAGTGTATTGGTTACCATGGCTATATTAATAATCAACTGTAAATTCATTCACCAGTGCATTAGTTATCATGACTATATTAACAAACAACTGTAAATTCATTCAACACTGTATTAGTTATCTTGGTGACATTAACAATCAACTGTAAATTAATTCCCCCCTGTATAAGTTATCATTACTACATTAACAATTAACTGCAAATTCAATCACAAGTGTATTAGTTATCATGACCACATTAAAAAACAACTGTAAATTCATTCCCCAGTGTGTTGGTTATCAGGGCTAGATTAACATACAACTGGAAATTCTTTCCCCAGTGCATTGGTTATGATCTCCAAATTAACAATCAAATGTAAATTAATTCCCCAGTGTATTAGTTATCAAGACTACATTAACAATCAACTGTAAATTCTTTCCCCAGTGTATTGGTTATCATGACTACATTAACAATCAAATGTAAATTCTCTCCCCAGTGTATTGGTTATCATGTCCAATTTAACAAACAAGTGTAAATTCATTCCCCATTATTTTGGTTATAATGACTATGTTAACAATCAAATGTAAATTTATTCCCCAGTGTATTTGTTAACATGAATATATTGACAAACAACTGTATTTTTTTTCCTCATTGTGTTGTTTATCATGTCCAATTTAACAATCAAATGTAAATTCATTCCCCTGTGTCTTGGTTATCATGTCCAATTGAACAAACAAGTGTAAATTAATTACCCAGTGTATTAGATATCATGACTACATTAACAATTAAATGTAAATTCAATCACCAGTGCGTTGGTTATCATGACCATACGAACATACAACTGTAAATTCATTCCCCAGTGTAATGGTTCTCATGACTATATTAAGAAACAATTGTAAATTAATTCCCCAGTACATTAGTTATCAGCCCAATTTTACAAACAACTGTAACTTCATTCCCCAGTGGCTTGGTTATCATGTCCAATTGAACAAACAAGTGTAAATTAATTACCCAGTGTATTAGTTATCATGACCACATTAACAATTAAATGTAACTTCAATCAACAATGTGTTAGTTATCATGACTATATTAACAACAACTGTAAATTCATTCCCCCAGTGTATTGGTTATGATGGCTATATTAACAAAGAACTGTAAATTCATTCCTCAGTGTCTTGGTAATCATGACTATATTAACGAACAAGTGTAAATTCATTCCCCAGTGTATTAGTTATCATGTCCAATTTAACAAACAACTGTAAATTGATTCCCCAGTGTATTGGTTATCATGACTACATTAACAATCAAATGTAAATTAATTACCCAGTGCATTGGTTATCATATCCAATTTAACAAACAACTGTAAATTCATTCCCAAAGTATTGGTTATTTTGACTAAATTAACAAACAACGGTAAATTCATTCCCCAGTGTATTGTTTTCATGACGATATTAAAAAAAAACAACTGTTAACCAATACACTGTGGAATGAATTATCATGACTATATACGATCAAAGAACTGTAAATTCATACCCCAGTTCATTGGTTATCATGTCCAATTTAACAAACAAGTGTAAATTCATTCCCCAATGTATTGGTTATCATGGCTATATTAACAAACTGTAATTCATTCCCCAGTGTATTGGTTATCAGTCCAATGAAACAAACAACTGCAAATTCATTACTCACTGTCTTGGTTATCATGACGATATTAACAAACAAGTGAAAATTCATTCACCAGTGTATAAGTTATCATGTCCAATTTAACAATCAACTGTAAATTCACTCACCACTGTTTTCGTTATCATGACTATATGAACAATCAACTGTAAACTCATTCCCCAGTGCATTGGTTATCATGACTATATTAACCAACAGCTGTAAATTCATTCCTCAGTGTACTGGTTATCATGACTACATTAATAATCAACTGTAAATTCATTCCGCAGTGCATTGTTTATCATGACGATTTTCACGATCAACTGTAAATTCTTTCCCCAGTGTATTAGTTATCATTACTATGTTGTCAACTGTAAACTCATTCCACCAGTGTATTGGTGATCATGACTGTTGACAATCAACTGTAAATTCATTCCTAAGTGTATTAGTTATCATAACTACATTAACAAACTGTACATTCATTCCCCAGTGTATTGCTTATCATGACTATATTAGCAATCAACTGTAAATTCATTCCCCAGTGTATTGTTTATCATGACTATATTAGCAATCAACTGTAAATTAATTACCCAGTGTATTAGTTTTCAATAATATATTAACAACCAGCTGTAAATTAATTCCCCAGTGTATTAGTTATCATGTCCAATTTAACAATCATCTGCAAACTCATTCCTCCAATGTATTGGTTATCATTACTATATGAACAACTGTAAACTTATTCCCCACTGTTTTGGTGATCATGACTATATTCACAATCAACTGTAAATTCATTTCACAGTGTATAAGTTATCATGACCACAATAACAAACAACTGTAAATTTATTCACCACTGTTTTGGTTATCATGACTATATTAACAAACAACTGTAAATCCATTCATCAGTGTTTTAGTAAACATGACTACATTAACAATTAACTGTAAATTCATTCTCCAGTGTATTGGTTATCATGACTGTATTAACAAACAACTGTAAATTAATTCCACAGTGTATTGGTTGTCATGACTACAATAACAATGAACTGTAAATTCATTCCCCAGTTTATTAGTTATAATGACTATATTAACAATCAATTGTAAATTCATTCCCCATTGTATTGGTTATCATGTCCAATTTAACAAACAATTGTAAATTAATTCCCTCGTGTATTAGTTATCATGACAAGATTAACAAACAAGTGTAAATTCATTCCCCAGTGTATTGGTTAGCCTGAATGTATTTACAAACAACTGTAAATTTATTCCCCATTGTATTCGTTATCATGACTATATTAACAAACAACTGTAAACTTATTCCCCACTGTTTTGGTGATCATGACTATATTCACAATCAACTGTAAATTCATTCCCCCCAATGTACTGGTTATCATGACTATATTAACAAACAGCTGTAAATTCATTCCCCCAATGTACTGGTTATCATGACGATATTAACAAACAGCTGTAAACTTATTCCCCACTGTTTTCGTAATCATGACTACATTAACAATGAACTGTAAATTCATTCCCCAGTGTATTGGGTATCATGTCCAATTTAACAGACAATTGTAAATTAATTCCCTAGTGTATTAGTTATCATGACTACATTAACAAACAAGTGTAAATTAATTTCCCAGTGTATTGGTTAGCATGCCTATATTTACAAACAACTGTCAATTCATTCCTCAATGTATTGGTTATCATGATTATATTAACATCCAACTGGAAATTTATTCCCCAGTGTATTCGTTATCATGACTATATTAACATCCAACTGGAAATGTATTCCCCACTGTTTTGGTGATCATGACTATATTCACAATCAACTGTAAATTCGCTCCACAGTGTAAAAGTTATCATGACCACAATAACAAACAACTGTAAATTTATTCACCACTGTTTACGTTATCATGACTATATTAACAAACAACTGCAAATTCATTCATCAGTGTTTTAGTAATCATGACTACATTAACAATGAACTGTAAATTCATTCTCCAGTGTATTGGTTATCATGACTATAGTAACAAACAACTGTAAATTCATTCATCAGTGTTTTAGTAATCATGACTACATTAACAATGAACTGTAGATTCATTCTCCAGTGTATTGGTTATGATGACTATATCAACAAACAACTGTAAATTAATTCCGCAGTGTATTGGTTATCATGACTACAATAACAATCAACTGTAAATTAATTCCCCAGTTTATTAGTTATCATGACTATATTAACAGACAACTGTAAATCTATTCCCCAGTTTATTGGTTAACATATCCATTTAACAATCAACTGTAAATTCATTCCACAGTGTATTGGTTATCATGACTACATTAACAAACAACTGGAAATTTATTCACCACTGTTTTGGTTATCATGAATATATTAACAATCAACTGTAAATTCGTTCCCCGGTGTATTGGTTATCATGACAATATTAACAGGCAACTGCAAATTCATTCCACAGTGCATTGGGTAAAATGACTATATTCACAATCAACTAAAAATTCATTCCCCAGTATATTCGTTATCATGACTATATTAACATCCAACTGGAAATTTATTCCCCAGTGTATTCGTTATCATCACTATATTAACATCCAAACGTAAAATCTTTCACCAATGTATTGCTTATCATGACTATATTAACAAACAATTGTAAGCTTATTCCTCACGGTTTTGGAGATGATGACTATATTAGCATTCAACTGTAAATTCAATCCCCAGTGTATTGGTTATCATGACTATATTAACAACCAGCTGTAAATTCATTCACCAGTGTATTGGTTGTCATGACTATATTAACAAACAACTGTAAACTTATTCTCCACTGTTTTGGTGATCATGACTATATTATCAATCAACTGTAAATTATTTCACCAGTGTATTGGTTATCAGGTCAGTATTCACAATCAACTGTAAATTCATTCCACAGTGTATAAGTTATAATGACCACAATAACAAACAACTGTAAATTTATTCACCACTGTTTTGGTTATCATGACTATATTAACAATCAACTGTAAATTCATTCCCCTGTGTATTGGTTATCATTATCAATGTTAACAAGCAACTGTAAATTCATTCTCTTCTGTATTGGTTATCATGACGACATTAACAAGCAACTGTAAATTTATTCCCCAGTGTATTAGTTAACTTGAATATAATAACAAGCAATTGTAAATTCATTCCCCAATGTACTGGTTGTCATGACAATCGTATCAATCAACTGTAAATTCATTCATCAGTATTTTAGTTATTATGACTACATGAACAAACAAGTGTAAATTCATTCACCAGTGCATTGGTCATCATGACTCTATTAACAAACAATTGTAAATTCATTCCCCCGTGTATTCATTATCATGACTATATCAACAAAAAACTGTAAATTCATTCCCCAGTGTATTAGTTATCATGACTACATTAGTTATCATGACTACAAGAGCTTTTTCCCTTCGTTGAGGGTTCTATAACAAGGGGACATAGATTCAAGGTAAAAGGCGGGAGGTTCAGAGGGGATTTGAGAAAGAACTTTTTCACCCAGCGGGTGGTTGGAGTCTGGAACTCACTGCCTGAAAGGGTTGTGGAGGCAGAAACCCTCACAACATTCAAGAAGCATTTGGATGAGCACTTGAAATGCCATAGCATGCAAGGCTACGGAGCAAATGCTGGAATATGGGATTAGAGTAGACAGGGCTTGATGGCCGGCGCGGACACGATGGGCCGAAGGGCCTCTATACGTGCTGCATAACTCGATGACTCTATGACTCTATTAACGAGCAAGTGTAAATTCATTCCCCAGTGTATTGGTTGGCATGCTATATTTACAAACTATTGTAAATTGATTCCTCAGTGTATTGGTTATCATGACTACATTAACAATCAACTGTAAATTCATTCACCAGTGCTTTAGTTATCATGTCCAATTTAACAAACAACTGTAAATTCATTCCCCAGTTCATTGGTTATCATGTCCAATTTAACAAACAACTGTAAATTAAATTCATTCCCCATTATATTGGTTATCATGACTATATTAACAAACAACTGTAAATTCATTCCCCAGTGTATTAGTTATTATGTCCAATCTAACTACTATCTATAACTTCATTCCACTCTATCAGTTATCATTTTCATTGTAACAATCAACTGTAATGTTATTACTTCTATGATTCTACGGAGATCAGAGAAAGAAAAATAACAAATAAAAACAGAGAATTTGGGGAGAAACAGAAAGAGGGAGACGGGAGAGAGGGAAACCGATGGAGGGAACGATAAAAAGACAGCTTTCCCCTCTCCCTCCGCATGGCTTTCCAGAAAGTGTAGACTGTTTCTATCGAGGGATGACTGCGGCTTAAAGTGCTCGGTTAGATCCGGCAGAGACTGTTTCTATAATGGGGGGAGGGCACACACTATTTGATGACCAGGTATGACATTTGGTCTCCGTTTTTAGCAGGCAACCAACAAGGAAACATTTTTTGAATTTGATCTAGAAATATTGAGGTTAATTAACTGATGCCAACGGAAGATTCAATAACTCGAGATGTGGAGCTGTGTCCTCTCCTCACTGGGCAGACTGATCCTGGGTTTGTACCTCTGCAGATTCGACTTTTCCGATCCTGTCCCTTGCTGTCACGATGCACTGGTTTAGTTCTCAGTCCTGAAACTGGGGTCTTCCCCGAGACCAGATGCAGTCACTCTGAGATCTTCATGTACATTGTACCTTCAATCCTATTCATATCTTGAGATCTGGAGCGTGGCTCATTCATACAGGTGGATTTAGATTTCATTCCATATTAGTGTTAGCTGTGGTTCAGTGGGAGCACAATCGCTTCTGATCCAGAGGGTTGTGTGTCATAAGCCCGTTTGAACGCTGGTATTCAGTGTCTCAACAAACACATGGCAAGGGACCAGATGAACCTTTGACCCCTTCACCTCATCTCCTCACGAAGGAACCGTCTGGGTTTAACCTCCCAGCCTCTGTCGAGAAGTGAATGATGCCGAATATTGCTCGCTGAACAGTCTTACATCACCCAGTTCAGATTGAATGAGTTCACCTCACCGACCATTGATTAGAATCCCCACAAGCTGCTGAGTGATTGGGTTAACACTTTCCAACCAAATCTTCAAAGAAGTCAGACAGCAAGTCATGCACAATAATGTTTTATTGACTTGGAAATCATAACTACCGTTGTTGAAACATTGAGTACACAAATAAAAATTAAATATAAACAGTTGTATACAGGGTCATGTAGAAATTTTAATGACAGATAATTAACACAACGAATAACCGATTATAAAAGCAGCTGAGAGTATCACCGTAATTCAGCATTAGCTGGATCACTGATTATCACATTATAGTTTAGATCAGTGTCTGACACGACTGCAGATTGGTGAGATTAATTTAGGATTCACCATTTAGATATCTGATAATTTAACATCATTAGATCGCCAGCCCAGGGAACAGATTAGAGAATAAATTCATCTCGGATGTTCGAGCAAAACAGGCGAGAGCGAATTTGCAGCTAGTTTTCCACTCTGTCTGATTTTATTTACCATTGAATGCTGCTTGCCCCGATGCGATGTGAAACCAGGGCCCCTTTTGTTTCAGTGGATGTAAAACTGCAGCCCCACCCTTGGCCCTTCTTGTTTGTACGTTGAACCATTGTCCCACTGCAGCCCAGACTGAGCCCCATCCTAGGCCCTTCCTGTCTGTACATTGACCCAGTCTCCCACTGCAGCTCACACTGAGCCCCACCGTAGTCCTTCCTGTCTGTACATTGACCCAGTGTCCCACTGCAGCCCAGACTGAGCCCCACCCTGGATCCTTCCTGTCTGTACATTGACCAGTGTCCCACTGCAGCCCAGACTGAGCCCCACCCTGGGACTTCCTGTCTGTACATTGACCCAGTCTCCCACTGCAGCCCAGACTGAGCCCCACCCTGGGTCATTCCTGTCTGTGCATTGACCCAGTGTCCCACTGCAGCCCAGACTGAGCCCCACCCTGGATCTTTCCTGTCTGTATATTGACCCAGTGTCCCACTGCAGCCCAGACTGAGTCCCACCCTGGGCCCTTCCTGTCTGTACATTGACCCAGTGTCCCACTGCAGCCTAGACTGAGCCCCACCCGGGGTCCTTCCTGTCTGTACATTGACCCAGTGTCCCATTGCAGCCGAGACTGAGCCCCACCATGGGCCCTTCCTGTCTCCACATTGACACGGTGTCCGACTACAGCCCAGACTGAGCCCCACCCTGTGACCTTCCTATCTCTACATTGACTCAGTGTCCCACTGCAGCCCAGACTGAGCCCCACCCTGGGCCCTTCCTGTCTGTACATTGATCCAGTGTCCTACTGCAGCCCAGACTGAGTCCCACCCTGGGCCCTTTCTGTCTGTTCATTGACCCAGTGTCCCACTGCAGCCTAGACTGAGCCCCACCCTGGGTCCTTCCTGTCTGGACATTGACCCAGTGTCCCACTGCAGCCCAGACTGAGCCCCACCCTGTGTCCTTCCTGTCTGTACATTGACCCAGTGTCCCATTGCAGCCGTGACTATGCCCCACCATGGGCCCTTCCTGTCTGCACATTGACACGGTGTCCCACTGCAGCCCAGACTGAGCCCCACCCTGTGACCTTCCTATCTCGACATTGACCCAGTGTCCCACTGCAGCCCAGACTGAGTCCCAACCTTGGCCCTTCCTGTCTGTACATTGACCCAGTGTCCCACTTCAGCCGAGACTGAGCCCCACCCTGGGTCCTTCCTGTCTGTACATTGACCCAGTGTCCCATTGCAGCCGAGACTGAGCCCCACCCTGGGCCCTTCCTGTCTGTACATTGACCCAGTCTCCCACTGCAGCCCAGACTGAGCCCCACCCTGGGTCATTCCTGTCTGTGCATTGACCCAGTGTCCCACTGCTGCCCAGACTGAGCCCCACCCTGGGTCATTCCTGTCTGTGCATTGAACCAGTGTCCCACTGCAGCCTAGACTGAGCCCCACCCGGGGTCCTTCCTGTCTGTACATTGACCCAGTGTCCCATTGCAGCCGAGACTGAGCCCCACCCTGGGCCCTTCCTGTCTGTACATTGACCCAGTCTCCCACTGCAGCCCAGACTGAGCCCCACCCTGGGCCCTTCCTGTCTGTACATTGACCCAGTGTCCCACTGCAGCCCAGAGTGAGCCCCACCCTGGGCCATTCCTGTCCGTACGTTGACCCCGTGTCTCACTTCAGCCCAGACTGAGCCCCACTGTGGCCCCTTCCTGTCTGTAAAATGACCCAGTTTCTCACTGCAGCCCAGACTGAACCCCACGCTGAGCCCTTCCTGTCTGTACATTGACCCAGTGTCCCACTGCAGCCCAGACTGAGCCCCACCCTGGGCCCTTCCTGTCTGTACATTGACCCAGTGTCCCACTGCAGCCCAGACTGAGCCCCACCCTGGGCCCTTCCTGTCTGTACATTGACCCAGTGTCCCACTGCAGCCCAGACTGAGCCCCACCCTGGGCCCTTCCTTTCTGTACATTGACCCAGTGTCCCACTGCAGCCCAGACTGAGCCCCACCCTGGGCCCTTCCTGTCTGTACATTGACCCAGTGTCCCACTGCAGCCCAGACTGAGCCCCACCCTGGGCCCTTCCTGTCTGTACATTGACCCAGTGCCCCATTGGGGACCATCCAGCCCCGGATATCCGGCAGAATCAGCGCTGGGGGACCGGGTGACTGAGTCTCGTGACCCTGTCGCTGGGCCTCTGACGTCACAATGGGAGACGACGCTCGCTCAGCTCGAGCTGGAAACCGTCAAAGGGCCGTTAGGATTTGAACCTGGAGCGCGGCCGGTTAAAGGGGAGGGACAGAGAATCGGCCAAAAATATTTATATAATGAGATCAAGAATGGTTATAAATTGAAATCTTCGTATAATGAGACCAGGAATGGTTATAAATTGAAATGTTCATATAATGAGACCAGGAATGGTTATGAATTGAAATGTTCATATAATGAGACCAGGAATGGTTATAAATTGAAATGTTCATATAATGAGACCAGGAATGGTTATGAATTGAAATGTTCATATAATGAGACCAGGAATGGTTATAAATTGAAATGTTCATATAATGAGACCAGGAATGGTTATAAATTGAAATGTTCATATAATGAGACCAGGAATGGTTATAAATTGAAATGTTCATATAATGAGACCAGGAATGGTTATAAATTGAAATGTTCATATAATGAGACCAGGAATGGTTATAAATTGAAATGTTCACACTCCCACACTCAGTCCGGGTCTGGATTCCTGCAGTGACTCCAGGTGTCTCTTTCCGTTTGGACTGAACTGATTCTCCCACAGCCTGTAACAGATTAAAGATTAAACAGGAAATAAACAGATTGAACAACAGTGTAAATAACAGGGAGACTGAGGTTAATATTTCAATAATAATTACAGACCAAAAAGGGACTGAATCCCATTGATATTTCACTTATTACATTAAACATTAATTCAAACACTCACCCGATCCGCTCCAGACTCCTGCAGGTCAGTATGAGGGAGCGGAGAGCGGGGACAGATCGGTCTGTGAAGGAGTTTGATCCCAGGTTCAGACCCGTCAATGACCGGTTTGTACTCAGAGCGGAGACGAGATCCTCGGTACAAGAATCTGTGAGACCGACACGACCCAGACTGGGGATCAGAGAGAGAGAAAGAACAGGAATCAGGGTAAATCCCCAGTGTTGATTAATAAGACTATTACTGATACTAATAATAATGTACAGTATTTATTAATAGCAATATTACTGATACTAATAATACTGTACAGTGTTTATTCATAACACTATTACCTAACTAATATGCAGTGTTTATTAATAACATTATTACTGATACTATTAATATACAGTGTTTAATAACGTAGTATTGATTCATAAAATTATAGCTGTTACTAATAATAAGGTGGAGTGTTTATTAATATCACTATTACTGATACTAATAATAATGTGTTTATTAATAACAGTTGTGGATACTAATAATGTACACTGTTGATTAATAAAATTATAGCTGTTACTAATAATAATGTGCAGTGTTTGTTAATAACACTATTACTGATACTAATAATAATGTACAGTGTTTAATAATATCACTATTATTGATACTAATAATAATGGACAGTGTCAGACATCCAGTTATCAAAACACAATCTCACACAGTCTGATACTTACTGCAGTTTCTGTATTTTACAGTCCGGGTTCCTCAGAGCCTCAGACAGTAGTTTCACTCCTGAATCTCCAAGTTTGTTATTACCGAGGTTCAGAACCGTCAGTGACCGGTTTGTACTGAGAGCGGAGGAGAGATCCACGCTACAGGAATCTGTGAGATCGTTATCACGTAACCTGGAGATCAGAGAGAGAGAGAGAGACGAGCAGACATAACAGGAATCAGAGTAAGTTCCCAGTATTTATTGGTATTATTATTACTTATACTGACATTAAGGTACCGTGTTCCGCATCCAGTTATTATAAATACAATCTCACACAATCTGATACTTACTGCAGTTCCTGTATTTTACAGTCCGGGCTCCTCAGAGCCGCAGACAATAGTTTCACTCCTGAATCTACCAGTTTATTATTACTCAAGTCCAGAAATGAAAGTGACCGGTTTGTACTGAGAGCGGAGGAGAGATCCTTGGTACATGAATCTGTGAGATCGTTACCCCATAACATGGAGATCAGAGAAAGAGAGCGAGAGAGACAGAGACGAGCAGGGTTAGCAGGAATCAGAGGAAATTCCAAGTATTTATTTGTATTATTATTTAAACTGACATTAATACACCGTGTTCCGCATCCAGTTATGATAAACACAATCTCACACAGTCTGATACTAACCACAGTTTCTGTATTTTACAGACCGGGTTCCTCAGAGCCGCAGACAGTAGTTTCACTCCTGAATCTCCCAGTTTATTGCCCCCCAGTCCAAACACAAACAGACAGAGAGTGAGAAACAAACTGAATCCAATCCCCGATCAGACACAATTTCTCTCTGATATTACAGGAAACACTGAAAAATCTTCAGGAAACTAATAACCAGATTTCCCTGTCACTGACAATGAATCTCACTCTGCCCAACGCCCCATAGATTCAGGGACTGTCTGTAAATGTATTTCTTAAATAAAGTGCTGTCTGTGTGAAGTATTTAAATGTCACTCAGTCCGGTCTCATTCCTTGATGATCAGAATTACCCTCCTGGAGGTCAGTGACCTGTCCGTCATGTTTGGGTAAACTTGTATCATTTCTGCTGCTTCTCAAATCACGGATTTGATGGGAAAGGGACGCTTTCCCCTGAATTAAATGAAAAAGCGGTGATTACCTGAACTTTATGCAGTATTATATAATCTGTATAATATCTGGGTGTGAGTTATATTGTGAAACGGCGGGAACCATTGCTGTAAAATTCGTCCCAAAGGATTTTTTGTGACAAGGAGAGTTTATTCTTTCTTGTTACAAGTTTTAAATGCCCCTTTATTCCGAGTTTACAGGGGAGGGGAGTTTCTCTCTTTATATTAAACTGCCTTTACATTTATTTCAGGTGTAACGTGCCCGACAGTTTTATGGGGAATTTTCTGATGTTCTGTCCCCGAGCGGGGCCTTGCACAGGGGGCAGATACTGGGAAATTCCTGGGTTCACTGCCCTTGGTTAACCCAGGAGCCTCCCGCAGTGGGTGAGGCCCCACCGCTGACCGGTGTGTGTCTGTACTCCTGGGCTAATACCCGACCACCCGTTAGATTTGAACCTTTCCAGCGGCGGATTTTAGTTCCCAAATCGCACTGAAGTGTCGGCCTGGATTAATGAGCGAGGGGCCTGAATCCACGACCTTCTGACTAAGAGGCACGAGTGCTGCCAGCTGGATGAAGAGATGGTGGATGTATTGGAGAGTGTGAAGGGCTGTGTCATTGATAAGTTAAGATAACGGACCGACGTCCTGAGGGGAAAGCTCAGCTCGCACACTGGCGGTTGACTGCCCGAAAGCTGTGTTTTGCTCTTTGTTAATGAATGTTTGGTGTTTCTGCTTCCCTCTTCGGCACACGTTGACAGTCCGGTGACTGTCACTTGCCCCAACACCTCGGTAAGAGGGAGGGATGCTCCGACACACTGACTGCTGCAGTTAGTGTCGGTCTACGTGTCAGTAACAGTGAGAAGGAACCTCTTCAATGGGCGTATCTCAGGCAGTGAGAAAAACAGCAATAAATATCATTTATTGCAATGAAATTATCAGACTCTTTCAGTGACCTGTATTTACTGATCCGATAAAGACTGTAAAATCCTGACTTGTTCACAAGGATCCATTTTAGATCCTCCAGTCCTGAAGAATTACTAACCGATCCTCTTATCATTTGTCATATTTGTGTCGAATCTGTTTCTCTCTGATTTAACTGAACTGTTTGTTTCCCTTCATTACAGAGCAACAACACAATCCGTGACTTTTCGACAATTGGCCTAAGAGTTGGAGACAAATAAACAGTTACCTCAACACCTGGAATTTGTGCACTACGGGTCGCAGCCGCTGGAGTCCTTCACACTGAATGGAGCCATGCTGCAGATCGAGGTGTTTTATTGTATCAGAGTCCAATGACATGGGACAGAACCGCACAGTCAATCGGAGTCAGTCGCAATCCACTAAATGTAAGTGTTTCCACAGATCCCACTGTGACACGGGCCAGTGTTTTATTCTGAGACTCAAATAGGTAGTGGAATGTGTTCAGGAGGTCCCTTTTACCAGTTTCACTCTCTGACTTTCCAATCTCTCCTTCAACCTTCTCCTTCACCCAATCAATCACTCCGCAGATTGTTTGATGAAGAAATGGACCCAGAAACTCCTCCAGGGGCCGAGCTGACTGTGAGGAGGAGAGACCAACAACAAAACGGAGAAATATCTCAAATCGCCCATCTTCCTTGCTGTGGGCTTCACTGAGGAGTTTCCGGATGTCCCCTCGATCTGGAGTCAGGAATTGTGCGAGTGCGGCTACAAACTCTTGGATGGTGAGGTGCGGGAATGTGTAAACCACATTCTGGGCAGAATCATCTCTCTCCAAAAGTTCCATCATGAATCCAGACAGGAACTGGGAAGGTTGCAGATTGTACTTGATCAAATCTCCATTTCTGAACACAATCTTCTTCTCGGAGACTCCAGTGAAGGCCATCTCACCGATCTTCAGTAACACATCACGGGGGGATTCAATCTCTCGGCCATGGTTTTTCAGAATGTTGTAAATATAGTAGGAATATAGTTGGGTGATGGTCCTGGGAACTCGCTGCTGTTTCCTGTCTCTTTGTGTGAAGAAGGGACCCAGTGATAGACCGAGGATCCAGCAGTGGGAAGGGTTGTAACACATGGTGTACAGGAGCTCGTTCTCCTCCACATGTTTGAAAACAGCTGCTGCCACCGCCTGATCTTCAAAATACTTGTTGAAATATTCCTTCCGTTCCTCACCAACAAATCCCAGGATTTCAGCCCAGACACTGATCTCAGCCTTATCCAATAAATGTAATGCAGTGGGGCGGCTGGTCACTCGCACTGAGCATCCTGGGAGCAGCTTGTGCTGTATTAAACTGGACACAATGTCAGACACTTTGCACTCGTCTTCAGGATCTGTGCACATGTACTGAGGTTCTGTATTTTTCCGATTGTCAGCAAAATCGATACTGTCCTTGAATTCATCTAAACCATCGAATATAAACAGTAATCCCTCTGGGTTCTTCCAGAGCTCTCCCAGAATATTCCCAAAGTAAGAATACAGATCCATTATCAGATTCCTCAGGTTTATTCTACAGTTAATAGCGTTCAAATCCCGGAATTTAAAACTGAAAACAAATTGAAAGTGTGGGTATATTTTCCCAGTGGCCCAGTCATAAATAATCTTTTGTACCATTGTTGTTTTTCCAATCCCCGCGACTCCGCTCACTGCTGCTGAACTCCCAGATTTGGATTTTCTCTAGTAAAAACTGCTCTGGAACAATTGATCAGTTCGGATTTTTTCCAGTTCTCTCCGGAGATGTTTCTCTCTCCACTCTTCATGGTCTCGGCCTCTTGCCAGCAGTTCATGTTCTACAAGTGTCCGATCTCGAACAGTAGAAATGACCGTTAGCTCAGTGTATAGAGTGACCAGCTGGAAAATCTTAACCTTCTCCTTTATTAGGATCGTGTTCACTCTCAGTGTTTCAGTTTGGACCCGGAGTGTTTCCTTGTGTTTCTGTTGAACATCTTGAATTAGAACAGACAGAAAATGGTTCTCAATGTTAGTTGTATTGAAATAAAAATAACTTCTCAATATCACTTTCCTGTTCAGAAAAATGTTCTGAGATTAAATTCACAGCTTCAATAGAGGTGCGAGCAGGAAATTAAACTCCGTCACTGAAAATCTCACTCCAATGCAATGAGAGCGGGGGAAGAGTCAGTTGGGGAGAATATTGAAGGGGCAGTGTGTCAGGGTCTGGAGACAATTCGATGTTTTTCTGTAGATAAACTGAGAGGAAGGGTAGCCGGGGACATCACTTTAGCAGGGACGGCCTTTCCTGTTGCTATCCATCCCCCGTTTGTGTTGTGCTACAGCAAATGGTAACAAATTATTTCCGCTGGTTTTACACAGAGTAAATGATTGTGTTTTTCATAACAGACCAGTTATATCAGCGATCAGAATCAGGGATAGAACTACCGCACGCTTCACTCAGTCTAAAGTTAGAGCAGAAAACATTCCGACTTCATTTCAACTGCTCTATAAATAATTTGCTCTGTTGTTGCTTCTTACCGCAACTTTTCTAAAATGTAATTTTGAAAATTACAAATATGCTTCCATTTGCCAGTAAACTGGTAATTAAAAGGTTGCTAAATTAAAGGACTGTTGTTTGAGCAGAACAGAGTTCTCTCTTCCACTGCCAGTGGGAAATGTCCCAATAACTTCCTCGTCATCCACAACAGATGAATGTTATATTGTGTGGACATCTGGACAACTTCTCAAATCGCATCGATCACTTTCTGGCGGCTCATCATGTGTTGTACAATGATAATACTTCACTGTTTCCCATTTCTCCACCTCTTCTCCTACAATTTCTGCTCGGATATAATTCCAGGGACAGAGATAAACCTCGACTTCGGGCTCAAGGTTCCTTATCTGTGAGCCCAAATTCACTGCCGTTACATCACATGTCTATATGGGGCTTCCCGGTTATCGTGACCCTGCCGGGTGTGTATGGCGATTCACAGTGTATCAGGATCCTGCCAGGTGTGTATGGGGATTCACAGTGTATCAGGATCCTGTCAGGTGTGCATGGGGATCTACAGTGTATCAGGATCCTGCCAGGTGTGTATGGGGATTCACAGTGTATCAGGATCCTGCCAGGTGTGTATGGGGATTCACAGTGTATCAAGATCCTGTCAGGTGTGCATGGGGATCTACAGTGTATCAGGATCCTGCCAGGCGTGCATGGGGATTCACAGTGTACCAGGATCCTGCCAGGTGTGCATGGGGATTCACAGTGTATCAGGATCCTGCCAGGTGTGCATGGGGATTCACAATGTACCAGGATCCTGCCAGGTGTGTTTGGGGATTCACAGTGTACCAGGATCCTGCCAGGTGTGCATGGGGATTCACAGTGTATCAGGATCCTGCCAGGTGTGCATGCGGATTCACAGTGTATCAGGATCCTGCCAGGTGTGCATGGGGATTTACAGTGTATCAGGATCCTACCAGGTGTGCATGGGGATTCACAGAGTATCAGGATCCTCCCAGGTGTGTATGGGGATTCACAGTTTATCAGGATCCTGCCAGGTGTGCATGGGGATTCACAGTGTATCAGGATCCTGCCAGGTGTGTATGGGGATTCACAATGTACCTGGATCCTGCCAGGTGTGTATGGGGATTCACAGTGTATCAGGATTCTGCCAGGTGTGCATGGGGATTCACAGTGTATCAGGATCCTGCCAGGTGTGTATGGGGATTCACAATATATCATGGCCCTGTCAGGTGTGTATGGGGATTCACAGTGTATCAGGATTCTGACAGTTGTGCATGGGGATTCACAGTGTATCAGGATCCTGCCAGGTGTGTATGGGGATTCACAATGTACCAGGATCCTGCCAGGTGTGTATGGGGATTCAGTGTACCAGGATCCTGCCAGGTGTGCATGGGGATTCACAGTGCACCAGGATCCTGCCAGGTGTGTATGGGGATTTCACAAGTGACAACGATCAGCAGCTGGATTAGGTGAAATAATGCAACCTCCACATATTTATGGATAATTCAGAAATCTTATGATCTGTAATTTGAATCTACGCAGAATAGTTGAGTATTGATGACAAATCTAAACGATTGTAAACAATTTTACAACACCAAGTTATAGTCCAACAAATATATTTTGAATTCCACAAGCTTTCCGAGGCTTCCTCCTTCCTCAGGTGGATGGTGTGGAAATGACATTTTCGAATCCTTCGCATTTGAAAATCACAGAACAATGCCTGGTGATTACTGCCCGTTGCCAAGGCAATCACAGTGAGCAGACAGAAAGGTGTCACCTAAAAGGCCACCGGATATACAACCCCCCCAACAAAAGAGAGAGAGAGAGAGAAGGAAGACAGTCAATGACCCGTTATATTAAAAACAGATAACATTTGTTCGCTGGTGGGGTAACGTGTAGCGTGACATGAACCCAAGATCCCGGTTGAGGCCGTCCTCATGGGTGCGGAACTTGGCTATCAATTTCTGCTCGACGATTTTGCGTTGTCGTGTGTCTCGAAGGCCGCCTTGGAGTACGCTTACCCGAAGGTCGGTGGATGAATGTCCATGACTGCTGAAGTGTTCCCCGACTGGGAGGGAACCCTCCTGTTTGGCGATTGTTGCGCGGTGTCCGTTCATCCGTTGTCGCAGTCGGCACTACCAAGTAAGACAGTTTGCAAGCTATCTAAAGTCAAAAATAATGGGCAGTTTTCAAAAGCCATCCAGGCAGGTAGGTGTTGATCTTACAATCTTCTGATTTGTAGTCAGACACATTATCCATTGCTCCAGTGTGCGCAGGGTCAGTTGCATCTCACACTCTCACAGCGCTGTGATATGAGCCAATACCGAGTCAGTCTCGGTCATGCCCACGCGACTCCACGAGTCCGGGAGTGTCAAAAGGTGCACGGTGAACAATCACCAAAGAGAGGGAGTTTCGCTGCTTCCCTTTCTTAGCTCAACTGGTGGATTGGAGGATAATTAATTAACATCAAAGCAAAACCATCTTTAAATCACTGTTTCAATTCCAGTTTGAAGGAGCGAGTGCACTTTTGGAGGAAGCAGCAATTAGCTCAAGGCCGCTCTTTTAACTTTCCAGGCAGCCAACAGCTCAACATGTTGACACCTCTTTTCCTTTCTCAAACCTGAAAGCTTTCTGTGTCTGCCCGAAGACGGCTGTTTCACTCGAGTATTTTTATCTGCTCACCAGCAGGGAGCGTCTTTGAGCTGCAACTTATTAAAAATTTCAAAATATACTTTATTTCAAAAAATTTAAGGATACACACAGTTCAGTGTAAAAGTCGCAATTACAGTTCAAAACAATACAAAATAGTTCACACACACTATGATCCTATTAATTCAATGCAAAACACAGTTCATATCTTATATTACATTCTGTACAATACAAGGTGGTGTGGACTCAGTACATATTCTATATTACATTCCATACAATACAAGGTGGGGTGGACTCAGTATATATCTTATATTACATTCTGTACAATATAATGTGGGGTGGACTCAGTACATATCTTATATAACATTCGATACAATACAAGGTGGGGTGGACTCAGTACATATCTTATATTACATTCTGTACAATACAAGGTGGGGTGGACTCAGTACATATCTTATATTACATTCTGTACAATACAAGGTGGGGTGGACTCAGTCCATATCTTACATTACATTCTGTACAATACAAGGTGGGGTGGACTCAGTACATATATTTTATTACATTCGATACAATACAAGGTGGGGTGGACTCAGTACATATCTTATATTACATTCTGTACAATACAAGCTGGGGTGGACTCAGTACATATCTTATATTATATTCTGTACAATACAAGGTGGTGTGGACTCAGTACATATCTTATATTACATTCTGTACAATACACAGTGGGTTGGCCTTGAAGTTCAGCAAGTCCGGCTTAAAAGGATTTGCTGATCCTCAGTATTTTGGTCTGTGAAGACGTCACCGAGCCGTCTTCCTCCTTCAGGCTACTGATCACCAGCGGTCTCTCTGTGCAATTTCTGGAAGAAGAAGCGCGAGAAATTCTCGTCCTGCTCCATGGAGCGGACTCTGGACCGGAAGATGATGCTTGAAGCTTCTTTAACTGGACGGGTCACCTCACACCCCTCCCGCCCCCCGCCATGAGATCACAGGGTGAGGCCCCTTTTACTGGATCGGTCACACCGTGAGATCACAGTTCATAGAGTGTATTAGGGACTGATTCTTAGATCAATACGTCGGGAACCAACAAGGGAACAGGCCATTTCGGATCTTGTAATGGGTAAAGAAACAGGTTTAATTAATGATCTCAAAGTAAAGGATCCCTTGGGAAGCAGTGATCATAACATGATAGAATTTCACATCCAGTTTGAGAGCGGGGATTTTGGGTCTGAAACTACTATATTAAACTTAAATATTGGCAATTATAAAGGAATGAGGGTGGAATGGGCTAAAGTGGACTGGCTAAACAGATTAGATGGTATGATGGTGGATAAGCAGTGGCAAACATTTAAAAAGATATTTTATGACTCGCAACAAAAATATATCCCTGTGAAGAAGAAAGATGCCACATAAAGGATGAACCAACCATGGCTAACCAAGGATTGGGGGTAATATTCTGGCATGGGTGGAGGATTGGTTATCAAACAGGAAGCAGAGAGTTGGGATAAATGGTTCATTTTCGGACTGGCAACCAGTAACCAGTGGTGTTCCACAGGGGTCGGTGCTGGGTCCCCAACTCTTTACAATCTATATTAACGATTTGGAGGAGGGGACCGAGTGCAACATATCAAAATTTGCAGATGATACAAAGATGGGAGGGAAAGTAGAGAGTGAGGAGGACATAAAAAACCTGCAAGGGGATATAGACAGGCTGGGTGAGTGGGCGGAGATTTGGCAGATGCAATATAATATTGGAAAATGTGAGGTTATGCACTTTGGCAGGAAAAATCAGAGAGCAAGTTATTTTCTTAATGGCGAGAGACTGGAAAGTAGTGCAGTACAAAGGGATCTGGGGGTCCTAGTGCAAGAAAATCAAAAAGTTGGTATGCAGGTGCAGCAGGTGATCAAGAAAGCCAACGGAATGTTGGCTTTTATTGCTAGGGGGATAGAATATAAAAACAAGGAGGTATTGCTGCAGTTATATAAGGTATTGGTGAGACCGCACCTGGAATACTGCATTCAGTTTTGGTCTCCATACTTAAGAAAAGACATACTTGCTCTCGAGGCAGTACAAAGAAGGTTCACTCGGTTAATCCCGGGGATGAGGGGGCGGACATATGAGGAGAGGTTGAGTAGATTGGGACTCTACTCATTGGAGTTCAGAAGAATGAGAGGCGATCTTATTGAAACATATAAGATTGTGAAGGGTCTTGATCGGGTGGATGCAGTAAGGATGTTCCCAAAGATGGGTGAAACTAGAACTAGGGGGCATAATCTTAGAATAAGGGGCTGCTCTTTCAAAACTGAGATGAGGAGAAACTTCTTCACTCAGAGGGTGGTAGGTCTGTGGAATTTGCTGCCCCAGGAAGCTGTGGAAGCTACATCATTAGATAAATTTAAAACAGAAATAGACAGTTTCCGAGAAGTAAAGGGAATTAGGGGTTATGGGGAGCGGGCAGGAAATTGGACATGAAGCTGAGTTCGGATCGGTCAATGCCCTGTGGGTGGCGGAGAGGGCCCAGGGGCTATGTGGCCGGGTCCTGCTCCGACTTCTTGTGTTCTTTAGATTTGTGGTTGGGATCAGATCAGCCATGATCTTATTGAATGGCGGAGCAGGCTCGAGGGGCCGATTGGCCTACTCCTGCTCCAATTTCTTATGTTCTTATGTTTGAAGTCAAGGATGGTACCAGGTTAAAAGTAAAAGCATACATCATGGCAAAGATTACTGGTAAGCCCGAAGATTGGGAAAACTTTAAAAACCAGCAAAGAATGACTAAAAGAACAATAAAGAGGGAGAAAATAAATCATGTGAGTAAACTAGCAAGAAATATAAAAACTGACAGTAAAAGCTTCTACAAGTATATAAAAAGAAAAAGGGTAGCTGAAGTAAACATTGGTCCCTTGGAGGATGAGACTGGGGAAATAATAATAGAAACAAGGAAATAGCAGAGGAATTGAACAGATATTTTGTATCCGTCTTCACAGTAGAAGACACGAATAATGTACCAATAATAGCAGAAAACCAAGGGACAAAGGGAGGGAGGAACTAAAAACAATCACTATCACTAGAGAAAAAGTACAAGGTGAACTAATGGGTCTAAAGGCTGACAAGTCCGCTGGACCTGATGGCTTGCATCCAAGGGTCTTAAAGGAAGTGACTACAGAGAGAGTGGATGCTTTGGTTGTAATCTTCCAGAATTCACTAGATTCTGGAAAGGTCCCAGCAGATTGGAAAACCGCAAACCTAACACCCCTATTCAAGAAGGGAGTGAGACAGAGAGCAGGTAACTATAGACCAGTTAGCCTAACATCTGTCATTGGAAAAATGGTAGAATCCATTATTAAGGAAGTAGCAGCAGGACATTTGGAGACTCATAATACAATCAAGGAGAGGCAACATTGTTTTATGAAGGGGAAATCGTTTCTGACAAATTTATTAGAGTTCTTTGAGGAAGTAACGGGCAGGGTGGATAAAGGGGAACCAATGGATGCAGTATATTTGGATTTCCAAAAGGTATTCGATAAGGTGCCACATAAAAGATTACTGCGCAAGCTAAGAACTCGTGGTATTGGGGGTAATATACTGGCATGGATAGAGGATTGGATATCTAACAGAAAACAGAGAGTCGGGATAAAAGAGTCATTTTAAAGATGGCAATCTTTAACTAGTGTGGTGCCGCAGGGCTCAGTGCTGGGGCCTCAACTATTTGCAATATATATCAATGACTTGGATGAAGGAACAGAGTACCTTGTGGCCAAATTTGATGATAATACAAAGATGGGTGGAAAAGCAAGTTGCGATGAGGACACAAAGTGTCTGTAAATGGATATTGACAGGTTAAGCGAATGTGCAAAATTTTGGCAGCTGGAATATAATGTGGGAAAATGTGAAGCCATCCGCTTTGGGAGGAAAAATAAAAAAGCAAAATATTATTGGAATGGAGCAATACTACAAAATGCTGCGTCCAGAGGGATCTGGGTGTCCTCACAAATGAAACACAGAAAGTCAACATCCAGATGCAGCAGGTAATCCGGAAGGCAAACGGAATATTGGCCTTTAATTCCAGGGGGTTAGAGTATAAAAACAGGGAAGTCATGCTACAACTGTACAGGGTGCTGGTGTGACAACACCTGGAGTAATGCGTACAGTTCTGGTGCCCTTATTGAAGGAAGGACATACTTGCATTGGAGGCAGTTCAGTGAAGGTTTCTCTTATGAGGAAAGATTGAACAATTTGAGTCGTTACTCATTGGAGTTTAGAAGAATGAGAGGAGATCTTTTGAAACATACAAGATTCTGAGGGTACTCGATGGGGTAGATGCTGTGAGGATGTTACCCCTCATGGGGGAATCTAAAACCAGGGGCTACAGTCTCAGAATAAGGGGTCGCCTATTTAAGACGGAAATGAGGAGGAATTTCTTCTCCCAGAGGGTCGTGAATCTTTGGAATTCTTTACCCCAAAAAGTTGTGGAGGCTGAGCCATTGAATTCATTCAAGGCTGAGTTAGAAAAACTTTTGATCAGCAAGGGCGTCAAAGGATATGGGGAAACGGCGGGAAAGTGGAGTTCAGGTAAAAATCAGATCAGCCATGATCTCATAAAATGGCGGAGCAGGCTCGAGGTCCCATGGCCTGCTCCTGCTCCTATCTCTTATGGTCTTAAGGTCTTATGATGAGGTAAAGTTGGTTTTTCCCTCGTATTGGTTCACTCACCACCTGTCGGAGGCCCAGTCTGGCAGTTGTTTTCTTCAGGTCTCGGCCAGCTCCATCAGTTGTCGTGCTACTGAGCCACTCTTGGTGATGGACGTTGAAGTCCCCCACCAATAATACATTCCATGCCCTTACTACCCTCTGTCCTTCCTCCAATTGGTGATCAACATTGAGGAGGACTGATTCATCAGCTGAGGGAGGAGGGTAGTTGGTAATCACAGGAGGTTGCCTTGCCCATGTTTGCCCTGATGACATGAGACTTCTTGAGGTCCCGAGTCAATGTTAACTACTTCAAGGGCCATTCTCCCCTGACTGTACACAGCTGTACTGCCAGCCCTGGTGAGTCTGACCTGCCGGTGCGACAGTACATAACTGTGAATCAATGATTACAGTTTCAGTGTCAAGCACTCACTATCTGAATCAATGATCACAGTGCTGGGTCACCCACCCACCGTGTGAATCAATGATCACAGTGCTGGGTCACACACCCACTGTGTGAATCAGTGATCACAGCGCTGGGTCACCCACTCACTGTGTGAATCAGTGATCACAGTGCTGGGTCACCCACACACTGTGTGAATCAATGATCACAGTGCCTGGGTTACCCACACACTGTGTGAATCAGTGATCACAGTGCTGGGTCACCCAACCACTGTATGAATCAATTATCACAGTGCTGTGTCACCCAACCACTGTGTGAATCAAAGATCACAGTGCTGGGACACCCACCCACTGTGTGAATAAATTATCACAGTGCTGGGTCACCCACCCACTGTGTGAATCAATGATCACAGTGCTGGGTCACCCACCCACTGTGTGAATCAATGATCACAGTGCTGAGATACTCACTCACTGTGTGAATCAATGATCACAGTGCTGTGTCATCCAACCACTGTGTGAATCAAAGATCACAGTGCTGGGACACCCACCCACTGTGTGAATCAATTATCATTGTGCTGGGTCACTCACCCACTGTGTGAATCAATGATCACAGTGTTGGGACACCCACCCACTGTGTGAATCAATGATCACAGTACTGGGTCAGCCACTCACTGTGTGAATCAGTGATAAGAGTGCTGGGTCACCCACTCACTGTGTGAATCAGTGATCACAGTGCTGGGTCACCCACACACTGTGTGAATCAATGATCACAGTGCCTGGGTCACCCACACACTGTGTGAATCAATGATCAGAGTGCTGGGTCACCCACGCACTATGTGAATCAATGATCACAGTATTGGGTCACTACCCACTGTGTGAATCAGTGATCACAGTGCTGGGTCACCCACCAACTGTGTGAATCAATGATCACAGTGCTGGGTCACCCACCCACTGTTTGAATCAATGATCACAGTGCTGTGTCACCCAACCACTGTATGAATCAATTATCACAGTGCTGTGTCACCCAACCACTGTGTGAATCAAAGATCACAGTGCTGGGACACCCACCCACTGTGTGAATAAATTATCACAGTGCTGGTTCACGCACCCACTGTGTGAAACAATGATCACAGTGCCGGGTCACCCACCCACTGTGTGAATCAATGATCACAGTGCTGGGTCACCCACCCACTGTGTGAATCAATGATCACAGTGCTGGGTCACCCACCCACTGTGTCAATCAATGATCACAGTGCTGAGATACTCACTCACTGTGTGAATCAATGATCACAGTGCTGTGTCACCCACCCACTGTGTGAATCAATGATCACAGTGCTGAGATACTCACTCACTGTGTGAATCAATGATCACAGTGCTGTGTCATCCAACCACTGTGTGAATCAAAGATCACAGTGCTGGGACACCCACCCACTGTGTGAATAAATTATCACAGTGCTGGTTCACCCACCCACTGTGTGAAACAATGATCACAGTGCCGGGTCACCCACCCACTGTGTGAATCAATGATCACAGTGCTGGGTCACCCACCCACTGTGTGAATCAATGATCACAGTGCTGGGTCACCCACCCACTGTGTCAATCAATGATCACAGTGCTGAGATACTCACTCACTGTGTGAATCAATGATCACAGTGCTGTGTCACCCAACCACTGTGTGAATCAAAGATCACAGTGCTGGGACACCCACCCACTGTGTGAATCAATTATCATTGTGCTGGGTCACTCACCCACTGTGTGAGTCAATGATCACAGTGTTGGGACACCCACCCACTGTGTGAATCAATGATCACAGTACTGGGTCAGCCACCCACTGTGTGAATCAGTGATAACGGTGCTGGGTCACCCACCCACTGTGTGAATCAATGATCACAGTGCTGGGACAACCACCCACTGTTTGAATCAATTATCACAGTGCCGGGTCACCCACTCACTGTGTGAATCAATGATCACAGTGCTGGGTCACCCATCCACTGTGTGAATCACTGATCACAGTGCTGGGTCACTCACCCACTGTGTGAATCAATGATCACAGTGCTGGGTCACCCACCCACCGTATGAATCAATGATCACAGTGCTGGGCCACCCACCCACCGTTTGAATCAATGATCACAGTGCTGGGACACCCACCCACCGTGTGAATCAATGATCACAGTGCTGGGACACCAACCCACTGTATGAATCAATTATCACAGTTCTGGTTCACCCAACCAATGTGTGAAGCAATGATCACAGTGCTGGGACACCCACCCACTGTGTGAATAACTGATCACAGTGATGGGTCACCCACTCACTGTGTGCATCAATGATCACAGTGCTGGGTCACCCACCCACTGTGTGAATAACTGATCACAGTGCTGGGTCACCCACTCACTGTGTGCATCAATGATCACAGTGTTGGGTCACCCACCCACTGTGTGAATCAATGATCACAGTGCTGGGCCACTCATCCACCGTATGAATCAATGATCACAGTGCTGGGACACCCACCCACCGTGTGAATCAATGATCACTGTTCTGGGAGACCCACCCACTGTTTGAATCAATGATTACAGTGCTGGGTCACTCACCCACTGTGTGAATAAATGTTCAAAGTGTTGGGTCAACCACATACTGTGTGAATCAATGGTCACAGTGCTGTGACACACATTCACTGTGTGTATCAATGATCACAGTGTTGGGACACCCACCCACTGTGTGAATCACCGATCACAGTGCTCGGTCACACACACACACAGTGTGAATCAATTATCACAGTGCTGGTTTACTCACCAACTTTGTGAAACAAAGATCACAGTCCTGGGTCACCCACGCACTGTGTGAATCAATTATCACAGTGCTGGGTCACCCACTCACTGTGTGAATCAATGATCACAGTGCTGGGTCACCCACTCACTGTGTGAATCAATGATCACAGTCCTCGGACACCCACCCACTTTTTGAATCAATGTTCACAGTGCTCGGACACCCACTCACTGTGTGAATCAATTATTACCGTGCTGGGTCACCCACTCACTGTGTGAATCAATGATTACAGTGCCGGGTCACCCACCCACTGTGTGAATCAATGATCACAGTGCTGGGACACCCACCCACTGTGTGAATCAATGATCACAGTGCTCGGACACCCACCCACTCTATGAATCAATGATTACCGTGCTGGGACAACCACCCACTGTGTGAATCAATGATTACAGTGCTGGGACACCCACCCACTATATGAATCAATGATCACAGTGTTGGGTCACCCACCCACTGTGTGAATCAATGATCACAGTGCTGGGTCACCCACCCACTGTGTGCATCATCGGGACTTGATAGGGTAAATGCTGAGTGATATTTTCCCCCTTGCTAAAGAGTTCAGAACTATGGGGCATCGTTTCAGGATAATGGGTCGGCAATTTAAGACTGAGATTTGAAAGAATTTCTTCACTCAGAGGCTGGTGAATCTTTGGAATTCTCTACCCCAGAGGGCTGTGGATCCTCAGTCGTTGTATGTGTTCAAGGCTAAGGTGGATCGACTTTTGGATACTCGGGGAATCAAGGGATATGGGGATCGGGCGGGAAAGTGGTGTTGAGGTTGAAGATCAGCCATGATCTGATTGAAGGGTGGAGCGGGCTCAAGGGGCTCTATAGCCTACTCCTGCTCCTATTTCATATATTCTTGTGTTCTTATGATCAGGACAGTTGCTGGAGACTGGTATCTACATGATGCAAATTAGTGCCTACTGGGTAATGGCTGTACGGTATTTCTTTTTCACACAATCACAAGTTTACAAAGGGTGTAGCGGAGATTAATTGCGTTTTTATTTGATTCCTCACAAATGAATAGCACAATGAATGGTCGAGGAATTGGTCCGCGCTCATCTTATGTTAAAGGGGGCTCGCTGACGTTGGAGAGCGGTGTTGCCGCATCTGTTTAGTAAGACTATACTTTTGGAGATCATTTCTATAGTTTTTCAACTTGAGAAATGTGTTCTGAAGCGTTTGGTTTCATCAACCATGAGGAGGAGATGGAATTTTTCCTTCTGAGCGTGAAGCGGGTTGGAAGTGTTGCTTGAGACCAGCGCTTGTGGCCATTGATGACCGTTCCCTTCTCTCAGTGTGCGAGAAGTGGAAGAAGGAAATGCATTCTGAGTGGTTCGTGTTTCTACAGCTCAAAAGTAGCAATATTTATCCGGTAATTATCTTATATTTAAAGGTGCTTCCCTCCAGTGAGAGTGCAAGTCTCGACCATCTCAGCCGAACTCGTGCTGCTATCTGTTGCTCTCCCCTACTTTTGTCGGTTTTTAAATGATCAGTCAGAATGTGCACTGAATTGATTTGGTACAGTCGATGTAGTTAATGGGGCACAAAATCTTGACTTGCATTACTGATTAAAATGATGCCCCGCCTGCCATCTCAGGTGGATGTAGAAGATCGCATGAAACTATTTTGAAGATCTTGAGGGGAGTTCTCCCAGGTGTCCTGGTCAATATTTACCCCTCAACCAAAATCACTAATACAGATTATCTGCCCAATACACCATTGCTGTCAAGGGTCAAGAGGGGCCTGCTGTTCCTGCAGGAGTGCGGGATACTGAACCTCAGCAACTATCGGCAGTGGTCACGCATATGGACCCAATAGCAATTGAACTGGTCGGGAATCAACGATAGTCATTCCTCAGGCCTGCGGATTCTGTTGTGAGGAGAACAATTCACCATCCCCGAGGTCAGAGAGGTGTTGGGTGGCCGCCTGCTCGCAGCAGGCGTTCTGTACAATAACGCCCCGCTCCGACTGCGGCCAACATAAAAGGGGATCCAAACATCTTCTACAAGCATGTAAAAAGTAAACGGATCGTAAGTGGAGGGGTGGGCCGATTAGAGACCATACAAGAGATCTACTAATGGAGGCAGAGGGGATGGCCGAGGTACTAAATGAAAACTTTACATCTGACTTTACCAAGGAAGAAGTTACTGCCAGAGTCTCAGTAAAGGGATATACAGTTGAGATACTGGATGGGCTGAACATTGATAAAGAAGAGATACTAGAAAGGCTAGCTGTATTTAAAGTAGATAAGTCACTCGGTCCGGATGTGATGCGTCCTAGTTTGCTGAGGGAAGTAAGGGTGGAAATTGTGGAGGTACTGGCCATAATCTTCCAAACATCCGTAGAAATGGAGCCAGAGGACTGGAGAATTGGACATATTACACCCTTGTTCAAAAGAGGGTGTGAGGATAAACCCAGCAACTATAGTCCAGTCAGTTTAACCTCGGTGGTGGGGAAACTTTTAGAAATGATAATCCGGGACAGAATTAACATTCACTTGAACGAGTGTGGGTTGATTGGGGAAAGCCAGCACGGATTTGTTGAAGGCAAATCGTGTTTAACTAATCTGACGGAGTTTTTTGATAAGGTAACAGAGAGTGTCGATGAGGGCAATGTATTTGAGGTCGTGTATATGGCCTTTCAAAAGGCGTTTGATAATGTATCTCATGGTCGGCTTGTCATCAAGATTGCGGCCCATGGAATAAAGGCGGCAGTAGCAAGATGAATACAGAATTGTGTCAGTGACAGGAGACAGAGAGTAGTGGTGAACGGTTGGTTTTCGGACTGAAGGGAAGTGTGCAGTGGTGTTCTCCAGGGGTCGGTGCTGGTACCGCTGCTTTTCTTGATATTTAATAATGAATTGGGCTTGGGTGCACAGGGCACAATCTCAAAACTTGCAGATGACACGTAACTTGGTGAACAGTGAGGAGGATAGTGGTAGACTTTAAGAGGATATAGACAAGCTGGTGGCTTGGGAGGAGAAGTGGCAGATGAAATCGAACACCGAAAGATGCGAAGTTATACATTTCGGTCAGAAGAACGCGGAGAGGCAATCTAAACTAGAGGACACGATTCTAAAAGGGGCACAGGAATAGAGAGATCTGGGGGTATATGTGCACAAATCGTTGAAGGTGGCAGGGCAAGTTGAGAAAGCGGTTAAAAAACATACGAGATCATGTGTTTTATAAATAGGGGCATAGAGTATACAAGTAAGGAAGTCATGATGAACCTTTATAAAACATTGGTTCAGGCACAACTGGAGTATTGTGTCCAGTTCTGGGCACCGCACTTCAGGAAAGATGTGACGGCCTTAGAGAGGGTGTAGAAGAGATTTATTAGAATGATTCCAGGGCTGAGGGATTTTAGTTGCGTGGATAGACTGGAGAAGCTGAGTTTGTTCTCCTTGGAACAGAGAAGGTTGCGAGGAGATTTGATAGAGGTATTCAAAATCATGAAGGGTCCAGACAAAGTGGATATAGACAAACTGTTCCCATTGGCGGAACTGTCAAGGACCAGAAGGCATAGATTTAAGGTGATTGGCAAAAGAGCCAAAGGTGACATGAAGAAAAACTTTTTTACACCGCGAGTGGTTAGGTTCTGCAATGCACTGCCCAAGGGGATGGTGGAGGCAGATTAAATCATGGGCCTTCAAAAGGGAACTGGATAAGTACTTGAAAGGAAAAATGTGCAGGTCTACGGGGATAGGGCGGGGGAGTGGGACGAGTTGGATTGTTCTTGCATAGCGCGGGCGTGGACTCGACGGGCCGAATAGCCTCCTTCCATGCTGTTACTTTCCTATGATTCTATGATTCTATGATTCTAATGTGTACGCCCCGAACCTCAGGGGCGAGCGGCTGGAGGTCTTCCAGCATCTCCCGATGCCGCTGGCGACCTCCTGTCATGTCGTTCTCGCAGGAGCCTTCAACTGCATCATCGGTGCGGCTGGACGCTCCAGCAGGGCCAGGGGAATACTGGACACCATGTCCAAACTCCTGATGAAAGCGGTAAAAGATGCTAAGCTTTGTGACATCCTCAGCAACCCTGTAGATGGAGCTGCACAAGAAAAACCTGGTCCAGGCTGGGCGGGTCCATCCGTTCCAGGATAGACTTCCTGTTTGTGTCCCCAACGCTCAAGGTCAGATCCACCGACGTCCAGCCGGTGTTCCTTTCTGACCACTGCCTCCTACTGGCTGACTGCCAATCGCAGGCGGACCAGAGGATGGGCAGGGGGATATTGAAGATGAACGTGATACTGTTGACCCCGGAGAACATCGAGGAACTAACGAGGGATTACACAGGGTGGAGGACCGTGAAACCCCTCTTCGACACCACGGTGCACTGGTAGGAAGCGATCAAGGCCCATATCAGGAAGTTCTTCATCCTCAACGGTGTTCAGGATTCGAGAGAGTGACAGAGGAAAGTATCACAACTCCAGAAAAGCATGCAGGATCTGGTCCAGCTGCAGTTAATGCGGGTCGATGTCGGGGAAGATCTCTGAGAGGTGAAGGACCAGCAAGTCTCGCTTTTCACCTCCGAGGCCTCAAAGATCATCTTCCGGTCCAGGTTCCACTCCGTGGAGCAGGGCGAGAAGTGCTCGCGTTTCTTCTTCCAAAAACTGCACAGAGAGACCTCTGAAATCAGCAGCCTGAAGGAGGAAGACGGGTCAGTGACGTCTTCACAGAACGACATACTGAGGATCAGCAAATCCTTTTATGCCGGGCTGTCCGACTCAAGGCCCACAGACAGCACGGCCTCCCAATCCTTCCTGTCCTCTATCACGGAGGATTTAGAGGGCAGCGAGCAGCAGGGAATGGATCAGCCACTGACATTAGACGAGCTGACAAAGGCCCTCTGTTCCTTTGAGAAGAGTAGAAGTCCCGGGAGCGATGTCTTACTGGTTGAGTTGCACTCGGCTCTGAAGGACTGGATAGGCCCAGACCTGCTGGAAGTATACGGGAGTTTGCTTCTGGCAGGCAGCATGTCAGAGTCCATGAGGAAAGGCATCATCACGGTTATCTACAAGGGGAAGGGGGAGAGGGAAGAAATCAGAAATTGGCAATCCATTTCCTTGCTAAATGTCGACTACAAGATTCTGTCTAAGGTCATCGCCAATAGGCTCAAGTCTGCTCTGGAGCGAGTGATCCACCAGGATCAGACCTGTACTGTACCCGGCAGGAAGATCTCTGGTAGCCTTGTACTGCTCAGGGTTCAGCCTGGACCAGGAACAGGCCTTTGACAGAGAATCCCACACGTACATGATGGACATGCTCTCCAAAATGTGTTTTGTGGATGGAATCTGCGATTGGATCTGGCTGCACTACGCAGACATCCGTAGCACAGTCCTAACCAACGCATAGGTGTCGGAGAGCCCTCCAATCAGATCTGGAGTCAGGCAGGTCTGTCCTCTCTCCGCAGCCTTGATCGTATGTTGAATCAAGAAGTTTGCTGCGTTGATCAGGTAGGATGCAGATATCAGTGGGTGACTATCCTAGGCAGCGGATGCTCTCAGGTTAAGTCCTCCCAACACATGGACGACGTCACCGACGTTTGCTCCGATCAGCAGTAGGTTCACAGTCCTCAGCCCTACCGTGAGCTTCCCTCGAGGCAGCGGCGGGGAGGAGACCATCGACCATCTCCTGGTGGGCTGCTCTTTGGTGCAGAAGGTTTGGAGACAGATGCGTTTATATCTGTCCCGGTTCATCCCCAACACCTCAGTAACACAAGATGCTGTGCTCTACGGACAGTTCCCCGGGACGCACATCAAGACAGATATGAACTGCTGCTGGAAGGCCATCAACTCGGTGAAGGAGGCCCCTTGGTCCGCCTGAAACCTGCTGGTCTTCCAGCTGATGGAGCTGTCCATGACCGAATGTTGCCAACTGACATACTCCAAGGTCCAGGAGTACGTGCTGCGGGATATAACGAAGCGAGGTGCAGCCTATGCAAAAGGTTTACGGGGAAAGGCCACCGTGCAAGGCCATTTCGCCATGTATTGTAAAGAAAGTACTAGAAGAATAAAATTTTGGGGCACAGATACACAAATCACTAAAAGTAGCGACACAAGTTATAAAAGGCAAATCAAGCATTGGAGTTCAAATCTGGAGGCGTAGAATTGATACGCAAAGCAGTTATGTTAAACTTGTGTGGAGCCTGGGTTAGGCCACACTTGTAGCATTGCGGACAGTTCTGGTCTCCATATTAGAGGAAGATATAAAAGCTTTGGAGAGAGGGCAAAAAAGATTCACAAGGATGATACCAGAAGTTAGAAGATATACTTATCAGGAAAGGCTGAACAGGCTGGATCTCTTCTCTGAAGAAAGGAGAAAGCTGAGGGGTGACCTGATAGAGGCCTTTAAGACAATGATGGGGTTTGATAGGGTAGACGTAGAGAAAATGTTTCCACTTGTGAGGGAGTCCAAAATTAGAGGTCATAAATATAAGATAGTCACTTATAAATCCAATAGGGAATTCAGGAGAAACTTCATTACCAAAGAGTGGTAAGAATGTGGAACTCACCACCACAAGCAGTAGTTGTGGCAAATAACGTAGATGCATTTAAGGGGAAGCTAGATAAGCACAAGATGGAGAAAGGAATAGGGTATCCTGATAGGGTTAGATGAAGTGGGGAGGGAGGGGGCTCGTGTGCAGCAAAAAAGCTGGCATAAACCAGTTGGGCCGAATTGCCTGTTTCTGTGCTGGAGTATCGATGTAAGTCAATGTACTATTTTGAGGGTGGTGGAAGAGCAGAGGGACCTGGGGGCGCATATTCACAAAACTTTGAAGGTGGCAGGGCAAGTTGATAAGGCGGTTAAGCAAGTGTAAGGGATACATGGGTTTGTAAATAGGGGCATTGAATACACAAATAGGGAAGTGATGTTAAACCTTTACAAAAGACTAGTTAGGCCTCAGCCGGACTATTGTGTACAACACTGGACAACACACTTTAAGAAGGAAGACAAGGCCTTGGAGAGGGTTGAGTGGAGACTTACCAGGGTGAGACCAGGGATGAGTGACTACATTTTTGAGGAGGGATTGGAGAAGGTGGGATTGTTCGCCTTAGATCAGAGAAGGTTCAGGTTAAGGTTAACCTAATAGTGACGGGTTTTTATCGAGCAAACAGGGGAAACTGTTTACTCTGGCAAGTGGATTGATAACCAGAGGTCATAGGTTTAAAATAATTGGCAAAACAACTAGAGGGGATGTGAGGAGAATAGTTTTCACACACAGAGAGTTGTTGAGCATTTCCTGAAAGGATGGGTCCCTTTTCGAGGCTGCGTTCGTGTCAGAGGCTCCAAATTCATATCTTAACTGGGAAACTGCAGGAATAAGGTGAAACGGGTCTGCTTGTGTCCCTGGATTCAATGTGTAATATGGAGAAATCTGTAAAATGTATAAATGAATCTCCAGGAGTGAACATGGTCAATACAATTATATGAAAACTGTAAATGAAGCCGCTCATTGTTGGACCAGTCCTTTCTGAGCACAGCTTTTCACTTTATTCCTGAGAGAGGTCTCATTAAGACAAGGTTCTGAACTTTGAGAAGTTTGTGATATATCCACGTCATCATTTACATCGGAGTCAAAGCTGCTGAAGAAATGTGTTTGTTCAGATGACTGTAACTAATAGCAATGATCAGGGGTATAACCGTGTCAGTGGAGATTTACCCTCTGTATAAATCAGGGATCGCTGTAATGAATCCACACAGACTGCCTGCCGGAGCTGCGGTTTCCAGGCCAACAGAAGACATTGCTTCTCACAGAAATGGGATATTTAGTAATGTATCAGATAGAATGTATTTATTATCCAGTTCTTGCAGCCGTTGGAGTTCCAGGTCAGCCATTATCCCAGCTGTTCATGGTGTAAATCGATATTAACTCCGCTGCTGTGCTTGGCACTATTTTTCTCCCGTCGTGTATTACGCCGTGGACTGTTCTGTTCTATCAGTTGATCGACTGTCCTCAGTCTCTTGTCTTTTTGTCTTGCAGCAGTTGCATTGTATGCGTTATGATCTTCTATATCTAACCTTGTCATTGTTACTGAAATATTCTCTGTACTGAATGTTTTAGAATCAGGTGTCTGGGCTAATAGCTGGTATCAGACCACCAGGAGCTGTTAACAGTTTCATGTTGTGGAACTAACCTCTCCTGGAATATTTTTTCATAAATGTGTTTTCAGTGATTGGTCATGAGACAGCTCAGGGTCTCGGTGTTACAAGGAGGCAGTGCAGTGTCCTCTCTCCCAGATAACATGGTTCAGTTTAACAGGGATTTCAATGCATTTATTGGTTATCACTGTTATGAAAGATTATTTCATTGTGTGTGTATCTGACGCCGCTTCAGATGTCTGATTACTGAACTGAGTTTGATGCTGATTCTTTCACATCTCATTCTCTGATTAACTGTGGATGAATTCACTGTAAAATGCAATATTTCGAGGTTACGTTGTATCAGTTTGCACTTTATCTGTTGTAATCACGAGCCCTTCTATTTATCTGTCGATTATAAGTAGCAGCGGTGATGTTGGTGTTTTGTTAATTGAACAATGCCGCCATCTAACGCTGTACTTTTTAATTACAGGAGAAGGAATTTCAATTATTGTGAGGTGTGTCTGGAAGAGGGATTCAATTCTGTTTATTCCATGCATTATTGATGAAGTGAACAGTGTAGGTGAACAGGTGGAGACTTGGATGATCTGTGGACATATTAAACTGTTCACAGATGCTTCACCATTTAACAAACTGACATTAAGAATAGTATCATTGGAACATGGGGCTGGTGAAGAGAAAGCAGGCGCAGGATGTTAGGATTCACTCGGATGTGAAAAGGGGCATTGAGAAAGAGAGTGGAGACAGAGCGGAGACATAGAGAGGAGCGACAGAGAAAGTTACTGAGAAGGAAAACGAGAGGTAGGGAGAGAAGAAAGGAGAGAAATAGAGAGACAGAGAGAAAGATACACGTACAGAGACCGAGAGAGGGGGAGAGAGAGAGCAGCAGCGGTGTGAATAATTCATCGGAATGAACTGCTGAAACTTCCAGTACAATTATGAAGAGGAAATGTGATTTGAAGATGTTATTAGGACGTTGTCAGATTGTGAGAGTTTTATTGTACTCTCGCCGGGTGTGTTTATCGATATCAGGTCCTCAGTCTGTTCATTCAAATGTTCCATTTACTTGTTTACTGATTGAATACATAAACATAATTGAAATGTAATTAAAGAACAAAATCAGTGATTTCTTTATCACAATGAATTATTGGGATATTGTATTCTAGAAGCTGTGTGTCAGCTTCATTGAATAAAGGACGAGGCTAATTCAATTATTGTATTTTAATGTAATTTTATTTGATTATGCAAATTAAATTTATTGAACACATTATGTAACCAACGAGCAGTTCATTGACACTAATAACTAAAGAAATTAAAGGTTGAATTTATTGAATGGATTATGTTACTGGGACCTACAGATTAGATTTCCTCCAACACTCTGCTGCAGCCTCTCCCTGTGAATCCCAACCTCTCCTCCCACTTTATTGAATCCTCTGTCTCCTCATCCGTTGCCTCTGTTTATTCGTTTTCCCAAACCATCAGCTCCAGACTCCACTCCAGCTCCTACATGTCCTTCTCCGTGTCTTCCTCCCAATCTCACTCTCTCGATCGGCCTGCAGCTGTCTCTTCAATCCAATCCGAAGCTCAAACTCACCGCCACGGATCTTGGTCTTTCCCGTTTTGTGCCGGTCCGTGTCGGCTCTCTTCACCCAGAGCAACAAACCAGCAGCACCTCCCCCTGTCCTCTCAACTTCCCGGCTCTTCGCTCAATTTCTCGCCCATCTGGAGCCCAAATCCGGATTTAACCTGTTGGATTTCCGGTCTTTTAATCCCTTGTCCCTTCGCCACCGGCAGTGTTCCCTCACTCAGCCCTTCCAGTGGATCTGGTGCTCACTTTATTCACTTTCTATATCAATTTCCGAATTCATTAATGATAATTGTGTTTAAAAACATTTATCTGCCCGAACGCGCTGCCCAGGTCAGTGAATCAGATTCCACCGTTTGATGCAGCAACAAATCTGGAAATTTCACCTCAGTTCCTCTCAAACTGTTCCTTTATCGCCAGGTCTGATCAGTAATTTCTCTGCTTCATTTTCTCTCTCTCACAGTTAACTTGGTGGCGATTGTGATCCTGTCCCGAGGAAAGTGCGGACTCTCCAAATGTATCAGTGTCTACCTGGTGGGAATGGCAGTGGCCGATCTCCTGGTCGTTATCACTGCTGTCATACTGACCCGCATTTTTAATATTTATCTCCCAGTTTCATTCTTGACCATTACCCCCGTGTGCCGTCTCCTTCTCACCCTCAGTTTCGCAGCCACAGCGGCCTCTGTCTGGTTCACAGTGGTTTTCACCTTTGATCGATTTGTCGCCATTTGTTGTCAGAAGCTGAAAACAAAATATTGCACCGAGAAAACGGCGGCTGCTGTTATCGGGGTGGTGAGTGCTCTGAGCTGTTTACTAAACATTCCCGGGTACTTTGTATTTGACCCGGAATATATAATAGACAATGTACCCCGGGGTTGTGATTTGAAACTGACCTTTTTCACTTCACCCGCATGGGCAGCATTTGACTTATTTAGTCTTGTGTTAACTTCTTGTCTCCCATTCATTCTGATTTTACTGTTCAATGTTCTCACCGCCAGGCACATTTTAGCGGCCAGTAGAGTCCGACGGGGACTCCGGGGCCGCAGCATTGGAGAGAATCACAAGGATCCAGAGATGGAGAACCGAAGGAAATCCATCATTTTACTCATCAGTATATCAGGCAGTTTTATATTGTTATGGAGCACTGGAGTTTTTTATGTTATCTCTGTGCGTATAACAAACACCCAGTACGATATGGTTGGTGACATTGAGTCAGCCGGATTCATGCTTCAACTTCTCAGTTCCTGCACCAACACGTGTATTTATGCTGTGACCCAAACTAAATTCAGAGAGGAGCTGAAGAACGGGGTGAAATACCCAGTGAAACTAATTGTTACATTAGTTAAATCATAGAAACATCTGAAGTCTTTGCATCCGAAATTAAATAAAAGGTAAATTAGAGTAGTTTTTCACGTTTGGCGGTGCGTAAGACGGGCGGTAGGGGATAGGGCGCCCGTTATTCACCGAACCTGATTTTACTATCCATTGACATCAATGAGTTCACTAAACTAATTGATATCAATCCAATAATTCAGTAAATTTAGTAATTCCAGACTGGAATTATATTTTACCCGATAAATGCGGTGTTGTGAAATGATACACGATGTTATTCTAACATGAAATGATTTGCTGTTATTAGTTTAGATATAATATGATTTCAATATTAAATATTTGATCCTGAAATGTGTAAAATTAAATCCTCCTTTTCGGTTGATGATTATTTCCCATCACACACTCTGCCCGGTGGGATGGACTGAGGGTGAGCTGTCAGGGTGAGTCAGTGTCCTGTTCATTGGGACATTTGTTTTGACCAGAACAGAATAATAATGGACCAACACCCGGACCGTTACTAACTGGTAAAATATTAATGTAATTTTAAACTCCAGTGGGGAGTTCTGGAGATTGTTTCGTCTCTGAGCTGTTGTACAGCAATCTTTACTCACCGAAGCGAGATTAATGGGACATGAGGCTGGACCTGGTTACACAGGTCGATAAGAAAACCTCCTGATGCATTTCTGATACGATCAGGAGCCGGGAGATTACGCATGGCCGCAGCAGGCCAAGGGAAAGCTCTCCTGCTTCTCCTTGCTCAACAAATTATAAGTTAAAAAGAAACTTCTCCGTGTTCTGGACGCTCAATGCCCATCGAAAGGGCGGCTCCTTCACCCATTTGTGCCCAACATTAAATGGTGTTCCACGTACGTCATAATACTCTGATTTACATATTACACGTGGCCTGACCAGGATATTTCCCTCCACATGTTTTGAACCGATGCAGTTTGAATCAATGGACCATCTTGTTGGCTTCGAAGATTGATACTAGGGCGGAGGTCCGGCCGCTCCTCTCAGGACCCTACCCGCGATGGTGGAGGCAGGAACGTCACCAATAAAGGGACTGTTAGTGAACTGACACCATTTACTAGCCTCTACCACCCCATTTCCGCCAGGCGGGGATACTTAAAATCGGCCACACCTTTCCTGACCTATGCTCTAGTATCAATCTTCGAAGCCCACAAGCTGGTCCATTGTCTCAAACGCCACCGGTTCACAACAAGTGGAGGGAAATTTTCACCATTGCTTGGGGCTGATCTGGGAGAGCGCATCACCCGACTCTCATAGAACCGGCCCGATTTTAATTTCTGCTCCGTCCAAGCAGTGAAGGTGAAATTACCCCCACGTCTCTGACCCCAAGGTTAGACAGGTGTGTGAAAGCCATTCAGACAGTGTTTGCCAAACACTGACATGAATGTGGGAGATTGGATCCTTGTATTCATGTAAAAGGTGATAATCCCTCTCCACGGAGACTCATCCCCTATACCATAGAGTCGAAGAGGGGTTCATCCCCAACAGCTCGGTAATACAGGACGCTGTGGTGTATGGGCAGTTGTCCAAGATGCACACCGAGACAGATATTAACTGCTGCTGGAAGACCATCAACTCGGTCAAGGAGGCCGTTTGTTCCCCCAAAACCTGCTGGTCTTCCAGCCGAGGGAACGGTCCGTGGCTAAGTGTTGGCCACTGGCACATTCCAAGGTCCAGTATTACATGCTGAGGTGCATACTGAAGAGAGGTGCGGCTTACACAAAGGCTTTATGGGGAAAGGCAACCGTTTAAGGCTATCCCACCTTGTATTGTACAGCATGTATTACAAGATATGTACTGTGTTTTGAATTGTAATAATGGAAACGTATGATGTGTAATGTATTTGTTTTGAATCGTAATGTTTACATTGAACTGTGTGTATCCATGAATCTTACGAAATAAAGTATATTTTGAAATATTTTTTAAAAGTTCCAGTCTCACTTTGTCTGTTCTTATTGGACACCAAAGAGTGGAAACAGAGCCGGATCGTAAAGATGTGGGATGTTATACCAATAGCATCTATTGCAGGCATCAGTTGAGAAATAGGGAGTATTTTCTAAATGGTGAGAAATTAGGGACTGTCGTGGAGCAAAGGGGTTTGGGTGTCCAGGTACAGCAATCAATAAAACTAAATGCACAAGTATAAAGAATGAATGAAAGATCCCAATTTCGAGGCTGTCATATCCCAAGGTACCACTATCAGGTGCTTAGCCAACTCTCTAGAATTTGCTGATACAATCAGTCCACACTGCCTCCCTCGCTGGTCCATTCCATACAGCCAGCAGCACCCTCTGCATTAAGAAAGTTGCATTCAAGCATTCTGCTCATCCTATGCCCCAGGTAGAGAAGACTAATAGTGGCGGGAGGACCCAGACCATCAGCCTCATGTGAGTTTGGACATTTCTGTTTTTAATTCAGATTGTTGCATTTGCAATTTTTTCATTTTTTTGTACATTTCTATTTTTATATTTTGAACAAATTCTCCAAACCCTGTGCGCAGTGAGTGCTGACTCCGGGACCTTTGATTGACAGCTCTCACCTCCGCTCGCCTTCGTCCTGGGCTGACTCCTCCCATCACGTGACACGCGGCACCATCTCTCACATTTGCGCGCTGACATCGCGACGCGGACGTGCATCTCCGGCCCGAGGGACTCCGCGCATGCGCCTCGTGGTCCCTGTGCCACATTCCCTTCGCAACAGGCGGGCGCCGGGAGGATGATGATGGTGGGCTCGGGTTGGCAGGTGGGCGGCCGCTGCTGTGGGCGGGGGCGAGGCCGACACAGGGAGGGCCCGCACCAGGGAGCGGCCTGGACCCCGGGCCTGGGAATGGCGCAGTGAGGGCGGCCCGAGCTACAGCTCCTCTGACTCCAGGCTGAGCGGCGTTCATGGGGCTGCGACCCCCGGGATGGAGGGACCGAGACACGGGATGGAGGGACTGTGATCCCCGGGACAGAGGGACCGAGAACCCGGGATGGAGGGATTGAGATCCCGGGATGGTGAGACCACGACCCTGGGATGGAGGGACTGTGATCCCCGGGACAGAGGGACCGAGACCCCGGGATGGAGGGATTGAAACCCCGGGATGGTGAGACCACGACCCTGGGATGGAGGGACTGTGATCCCCGGGACAGAGGGACCGAGACCCCGGGATGGAGGGATTGAGACCCCGGGATGGTGAGACCACGACCCTGGGATGGAGGGACTGTGATCCCCGGGACAGAGGGACCGATAACCCGGGATGGAGGGATTGAGACCCCGGGATGGTGAGACCACGACCCTGGGATGGAGGGACTGTGATCCCCGGGACAGAGGGACCGAGACCCCGGGATGGAGGGATTGAAACCCCGGGATGGTGAGACCACGACCCTGGGATGGAGGGACTGTGATCCCCGGGACAGAGGGACCGAGACCCCGGGATGGAGGGATTGAGACCCCGGGATGGTGAGACCACGACCCTGGGATGGAGGGACTGTGATCCCCGGGACAGAGGGACCGAGACCCCGGGATGGAGGGATTGAGACCCCGGGATGGAGGGACGGTGAACCCAGGGATGCAGGGACCGAGACCCCGGGATGGAGGGATTGAGACCCCGGGATGGAGGGACGGTGAACCCAGGGATGGAGGGATTGAGACCCCGGGATGGAGGGACGGTGACCCCAGGGATGGAGGGACTGTGATCCCCGGGACAGAGGGACCGAGACCCCGGGATGGAGGGATTGAGACCCCGGGATGGAGGGACGGTGACCCCAGGGATGCAGGGATTGAGACCCCGGGATGGAGGGATTGAGACCCCGGGATGGAGGGATTGAGACCCCGGGATGGAGGGACGGTGAACCCAGGGATGGAGGGATTGAGACCCCGGGATGGAGGGACGGTGACCCCAGGGATGCAGGGATTGAGACCCCGGGATGGATTGATTGAGACCCCGGGATGGAGGGATTGAGACCCCGGGATGGAGGGACGGTGAACCCAGGGATGGAGGGATTGAGACCCCGGGATGGAGGGACGGTGACCCCAGGGATGGAGGGACTGTGATCCCCGGGACAGAGGGACCGAGACCCCGGGATGGAGGGACGGTGACCCCAGGGATGCAGGGATTGAGACCCCGGGATGGAGGGATTGAGACCCCGGGATGGAGGGACGGTGAACCCAGGGATGGAGGGATTGAGACCCCGGGATGGAGGGACGGTGACCCCAGGGATGGAGGGACTGTGATCCCCGGGACAGAGGGACCGAGACCCCGGGATGGAGGGATTGAGACCCCGGGATGGAGGGACGGTGACCCCAGGGATGCAGGGATTGAGACCCCGGGATGGAGGGATTGAGACCCCGGGATGGAGGGACGGTGACCCCCGGGATGGAGGGACCGCGACCCCGGGATGGAGGGATTGAGACCCCGGGACGGAGGGACCGAGACCCCGGAAAGGAGGGATTGAGACCCCGGGACGGAGGGGCCGAGACCCCGGGATGGAGGGACGGTGACCCCCGGGACGGAGGGACCGCGATCCCGGGATGGAGGGATTGAGACCACAGGACGGAGGGACCGTGACCCCCGGGATGGAGGGAACATGACCCCCGATACGGTGGGACCGCGACCACGGGATGGAGGGACTGAGTCCCCCGGGACGGAGGGACTGGGACCCCGGGACGTTGGGACCGTGACCGCGGGACGTTGGGACCGTGACTCCCGGGATGGAGGGACCGTGACTCCCGGGATGGAGGGACCGTGACACTGGGATGGAGGGACCGCGACCCCGGGATGGAGGGACCGTGAGCCCCGGGTCGGTGGGACTGAGACCCCGCGATGGAGGGACCATGACCCCCGGGATGGAGGGACCGCGACCCCGGGATGGAGGGATTGAGACCCCGGGACGGAGGGATTGAGACCCCGGGACGGAGGGACCGAGACCCCGGGATGGAGGGTTTATGACCATGGGATGGAGGGACCGCGACCCCGGGATGGAGGCACTGAGACCCCGCGATGGTGGGACCTCGACCCCGGGATGGAGGGACCGTCACCCCCGGGACAGAGGGACCGTGACCCCCGGGACGGAGGGATGGAGACCCCAGGATGGAGGGACCGTGGCCCCCGGGATGGAGGGACCGAGACCCCCAGGACAGAGGGACTGAGACCTCCACAGGACAGAGGGACCGAGACACCGGGATGGAGGGACCGCGAACCCAGAATGGAGTGACCGTGACCCCGAGGATGGAGGGACCAAGACCTCGGGATGGAGGGAAGGAAACCCCGGGATGGAGGGACCGTGACCCCCAGGATGGAGGGGCCGTGACCCCGAGAGGGAGGGGCCGCGACCCCGGAACGGAGGACCGCGCCCGCGGGAGGGAGATGGTCGATGAGACCGTCCATGCTCTGTTGTGAGATCTCTGAATGTGTCTTGTTCTGTTCGTGTGTTACTACATTGGCTCCCGGTACGGCAATGCCTCGATTTTAAAATTCTCATCCTCGTGTTCAAATCCCTCCATGGCCCTCAACCCTTTCCTCTCTCTGTAACATCCTCCAGGCCTGCAATCCTCATGTTCAAATCCCTCTATGACCGTCGCTCTCTCCCGATCTCTCTACCCTCCTCCAACCGATTTAATCTCCACCGATAATCTCATGTCACTCCACCCAATCATGGATTCTACCCCACCCATATATTTCCTCCTGCAGCCAATGTACACTCTACGCTCAGTGCTCGGACACTCAGTCCTGTAAAACACACAGTCAGTGCTGGCACACTCAGTCCTGTTATAGACACAGTCAGTGCTGGGACACTCAGTCCTGTTATACACAATCAGTCCTGGGACACTCAGTCCTGTTATACACAGTCAGTCCTGGGACACTCAGTCCTGTTATACACACAGTCAGTCCTGGGACACTCAGTCCTGTTATACGCAGAGTCAGTGTTGGGACACTCAGTCCTGTTGTACACTGAGTCAGTGTTGGGACACTCAGTCCTGTTATACACACAGTCAGTGCTGGGACACTCAGTCCTGTTATACACATAGTCAATACTGGGACATTCAGTCCTATTATACACACAGTCAGTACTGGGACACTCAGTCCTGTAATAGACACAGTCAGTGCTGGGACACTCAGTCCTATTATACACACAGTCAGTGCTGGGACACTCAGTCCTGTTATACACACAGTCAGTGCTGGGACACTCAGTCCTGTTATACACACAGTCAGTGCTGGGACACTCAGTCCTGTTATACACACAGTCAGTGCTGGGACACTCAGTCCTGTTATACACACAGCCAGTGCTGGGACATTTAGTCCTGTTGGACACATAGTGCTGTAATACTCAGTTCAGTTATAGACACAGTCAATGCTGGGACACTCAGTCCTGTTATATACAGGGTCAGTGCTGGGACACTCATTCCTGTTATACACACAGTCGGTACTGGGAAACTCAGTCCTGTTATGTACACACTCAGTGCTCGGACACTCAGCCTTGTTATACACAGTCAGATAAATAAATAACTGCAAACAAAGAATGAAATCTCCAGGACCTGATGGTTTCCACCCCAGAGTATTAAAGGAAACAGCTCGGGAAATTGCAGATGCATTAGTCATAATTTCCCAAAGCTCTCTCGACTCAGGAATTGTGCCTTTGGATATGAATGTTGAAAATGCCACTCCGTTATTTAAGAAAGGAAGGAGGGAGAAACCAGGAAAATACAGACCTCTCATTTTAACGTCTATTGTGGGGAACTTACTGAAATCTATCATGAGAGACAAAATTTGTTGGTCAAAGAGAGTCAACTTGGATTTGAGAAGGGCAGGTCATGTCTGACTAATCTAGTTGAATTTTACGAGGTCACTAACAAGGTGGACAGGGGAGTGTCTATGGATGTTGTCTATATGGACTTACAGAAGGCATTTGATAAGTTTCAGCACAAGGGATTAATAGAATAATTAAAAAGAAAGGGACCTTGTGACTTGGGTTAGAAATGGTTGGGAGGCCGGGGAAAAGAGTAGGGATAAAGGGAATGTTCTTTGATTGGCGGGATATGACCAGTGGTGTCCCCAGGGATCTGTACTGGGTCCTCAGCTTTTCGCCATATTTATCAATAACTTGGATGAAGGAGTAGAGAGTTATCGGTCCAAGATGACACGAAGTTATGAGGCACAGTCAGTGGTGTAGATTGGAGCAGGAAGTTACAAATGGACAGTTTAAGTGAATGGGCAAACTATGAAAAATGGAGTTCAATGTGGGGAAGTGTGAGATCATTCAATTTAGAAATAAAAAGGAAACATTGGAGTATTTTCTTAAAGTGAGGTACTGGGAATGGTGGAGGAGCAAAGGGATTTGGGTGTCCATGTACACAAATCACTAAAGGCTAGTGCACAGATACAAAAAGCAATCACAGACGAATGGCCTTTATCTCAAGGGCTGGAATACAAAGGGGAGGAAGTGATGCTTCAGTTCTACAGAGCCTTGGTTAGAGCCCATCTGGAGTACTGATCCTCACCAAGGATATATTGGCCTTGGAGGGGGGACAGTGCAGATTCACCAGAATGATACTGGGGCTTGAATTGTTAAATTATGAGGACCGGTTGCATAAAGTTGGTTTGCATTCCCTTGAGATTAGAATTTGAGGGGTGATTTGATCCAGATATTTAAAATGATAAAGGGATTCGATAGGGTAGAAATAGAAACTATTTTCTCTGATGGGGGAACCCAGAACAAGAGGACGTAACCTTAAATTTACAGCTAGAGTGTCTAGGAGTGAAATCAGGAAGCTCTTTTTCACACAAGGGTAGTGGGAATCTGCTCAGGCTGATTGAAGTGGACCCTGTGATATAATAGAATTTTCTGTCCTGTCAGACTTGCTCATCTTGTAGATCCATCTTTTAAAAAGGTGGAGGAACTCAGTTCAAAGATGGATTCCATTCACTTCATTATAATTCCTCAAACTGCTTTTCTTATCATCGAGATCTCAAGGACTAGAAACACTGTGTTTAAAAGAAAGCTGATTCAATTGACACTTGGACAGAATACGAAACTCCAGCCCAGTTCAAGGGTGTCATTAACACCAGAAACAAACCCCCAACTGTCAGAATGAACATGGTTCAGTCCTGGATGCAGCAATAACAGCAGCAATAACAGCAGAATCCAACCCCTGCAGTCACATGTGAACTCGCTGGTGACTCAGCAGGTGGGATGACTAAGGGAATCCAATCCCACACACGTCGTAGGTGATCGGCCTCTTCCCAGTGTGAGTATGTTCATGTCTCAGCAGGTCCCATGTTCTTTTAAAGCTCTTCTCAGAGTTAGAACATTTCAGGGGTCTCTTATCAGTGTGAACAAGTTGATGTTCAATGAGGTGCGATGACTGAGTGAACCCGCTCCCACACTTAGAGAAGGTGAACGACCTCTCCCCAGTGTGAATTCGCTGGTGTGTCAGCAGGTTGGATGACCGAGTGAATCCCTTCCCACACACGGAACAGTTGAACGGCCTCTCCCCAGTGTGAGTACGTTGGTGTGTCAGCAGGTCACTTTTTCTTTTAAAGCTCTTCTCAAAGACAGAATATTTAAAAAGTTTCTTATCAATGTGAACAAGTTGATTTTCAATGAGGTGAGATGACTGAGTGAATCCCTTCCCACACACGGAGCAGGTGAACGGCCTCATCCCGGTGTGAATACGTTGGTGTGACAGCAGGTGGGATGACTGAGTGAATCCCTTCCCACACTCAGTGCAGGTGAACTCTCCAGTGTGAACTCGCTGGTGTCTCAGCAGGTGGGATGACTGAGTGAATCCCGTCCCACACACGGAGCAGGTGAACGGCCTCTCCCCAGTGTGAACTCGCTGGTGACTCAGCAGGTGGGATGACTGAGTGAATCCCTTCCCACACACGGAGCAGGTGAACGGCCTCTCCCCAGTGTGACTGCGTCGAGTTTCCAGCTGGGATGGGTAACTGAATCCCTTCCCACAGTCCCTACATTTCCACGGTTTCTCCATGGTGCGGGTGTCCTTGTGTCTCTCCAGGTTGGACGATCAGTTGAAGCCTCGTCCACACAGAGAACACGTGTCTGGTTTCTCCCCGCTGTGAATGGTGTGATGTGTTTTCATACTGTGTAACTGGTTAAAGCTCTTTCCACAGTCAGCGCACTGGAACACTCTCACTCGGGTTTGTGTCTCGGTGCTTTTCCAGTTACACTGATGTTTGAAATCTTTTCCCACGGACAGAACCGATGAACATTTCTCCTTCTATGTTCAAAGGCCGATGATCTTCAGGTGCTGGTGAATTGAGTGACTGTCAGATCTTGATGTCATGTTTGGTTTGAGTTTCCTGTCTGCAAATCCTCCCCTTGTAATACCCTGTAAAAGTAGACAACAAAAGTCCTCATTGTGGATACAGGATAGAAATTCAGAACAGGCAAATCTAATTTCGATGGAACATTCTTCCTGCTGATTCTCTCAGACTGTAAATCCCCGTCCCACACACTCACCCTTCTCCCTCTGCTGAAATCCAAACCCATCACACCATCTCCAACATTTGGGTTGGTTTGGAGGCCTTGAACCTGAGTTGGGAAATACAATTGGAGAAACATGATACAATTTCGAAACAAAAGTAATTAAAATCAAATAATCAGAAACGGTTCTGTGGGCGACGCGCGCAACAGAACACTGACCCACAACCTACAACTAATGGCAGCCGGAGGGCCCACAATCCCCCGCGCCCCAGAAACCCCTCTATCTCTCCGAGGCGCTGATTTCTCCGGCCAGCGGCTTCTGTTTTGCGCCAAGTGGGAAACAAATTTTGTTTGGGCTGTGGGTGAGTGTTTGCGCCCGGTTACACAGCGTGTCCCTCTCTCTCTCCGCTTCAAGTGCACTTCTTTCGGCTCACAGTCTCTTTTACACATCTAACTGACTGGAACCATTTATAGCTCCTCTCGACCCATCTTTTGTTTCTTTACTTGACCCATTACCACCCTCCTTCCCCTGCACCATCAGCCCTATTGTCGCTTTATCACTCCTGCCCTCCACTCGATCACAGACCTTCCCTTTTGTTCTTTCCCTCCCACTCCCTTTCCCTGGCTCTCCACTTGCTGAAAAACTGTTAAAACTTTAACTTCTTCCAGTTCTGACGAAATCTTAACTCTAACCTGAAGCGTTAACTCTGTTTCTTTCTCCACAGACGCTGTCTCACTTGCTTTGCAGCATTTTCTCTTTATATTTCACATTTCCAGCATCCGCATTATTTTGTTTTTGATTGGATAAACCTCGCCCTTCTAAACCCCATCAGAGAATTATCAGCAAGAGGGGATTACAATGGGGGATGAGATTACCCCGAATGCCGCGCAGGGTAGAATACGGTCTATCTCCATTCGAAGGGGCGCAATGCGCAGGCGCGGCAAGGGCCACTGGCCGGAGAAATCAGCGCCTCGGAGAGATAGAGGGGTTTCTGGGGCGCGGGGGATTGTGGGCCCTCCGGCTGCCATTAGTCGTAGGTTGTGGGTCAGTGTTCTGTTGCGCGCGTCGCCCACAGAACCGTTTCTGGAAATACAGACTGAGGAATTCAGAGCGGGTTTGATGAACATACACTGACCGTACAATGTAGAACAGAGTTTCTCAAACTATTTTTCTCGTGACACAGTGGAAGAAAAACACTTCCCTCAGGCTGGAGTTTCACCAAATCCCAATAAAGGTCAGTCCATGCTCGCTCTTCACTTCACTTCAAGTAATAACTAAAATAAGACATCGACGTTGCTTGAAAAACATTTTCAATACAGTATAAATACAGTAAAAGAAGATCAGGTTGAGTTTCACTTCCTTAATGTGAGGGGTGGGTCTGTCAGTTGGTCATGATCTCGTTCCAATCTGGATCACAGGATGAAAGTGCTTCACGCATATCAGGTGCGCTGTTGAGTTTCTTTCTCTTGTTTTTAACCTTGTCAACGTCGAACATCCCAGTTCGCACAGGTAGGTTGTTGTGAACGGCAGCAACAATAGAACAGTAATCATAACAGAGGATATTCTTTGAAAGTACTGATCCAAAAAGATGACAATCTGAATGACTTGTGGCGTGTTTTCAGTGTGCCATCACTGGTGAGTTGCACAGGCTCGTGTTCTTGCTCAAGCATTAAGTTTAGCTTCAATATTGATTCAGGATTTTCGAAAACAAAATGATCTTCCAACCAAAACTTTTCCTTCAAATTTACAAATCCCTCTTCAGGGAAGTAGCGACGAAAATGGTCAGACAGAGCAGCGAGATGTAACTGTGTGACACATTTCATTTCATTCCCTTTTTCTTCATTGATGCTGTTCTCCTCAATGTGTTGGAACAGTGTGAAGCAGTTTTTTGAGCTCCGCTCCCATTTCTGAGCGTAACTCTTCAAAAACCCTGCAGTTCAGTGAGCTTCCTTTAAGGAAAAACCCATTCTCATTCCAAGCCATTATGGAGAGTGCAGTGCCCAGAACTGAGCACTGAACTCTAAATGATGCCTAACCAGAGCTCTGTATAACGGTGACATAACTTCCACTGCTTTTTATTCTAATTCCCTTGAGATAAAGATCAAAGTTTAATCTCCATTTTAATTTTTTTTTGTGATTTAATAATCACTTGTAGTGATTTCTGTACTTGGATCCCGAAATTTCTCTCCTCCCCCACAGTTCCTAGCTTCTTGCCATTTAGAAAATACACTGATCTATCGTTTTATGGTCCAAAGGGATGACCTCGCACTTCCCCACGTTGAACTCCATCTGCCACAATTTCACCCATTCACTTAACCTATCAATGTCCCTTTGCAAATTTCTGCTCCCATCTACAATGTTTACTGTGCTACCTAAATTATTGCCGTCAGCACATTTGGAAATAAAGCTCTTTACATAAGAACATAAGAAATAGCAGCAGAATAGGCCATATGGCCCATCGAGCCTGCTCGGCCATTCAATAAGTTCATGGCTGATGTTCGATCTCAACTCCACTTTCCCGCCCGATCCCCATATCCCTTGATTCCCCTGCAGTCCAAAAATCTATCGATCTCAGCTTTGAATATAACTCAACGACTGAGCATCCACAGCCCTCTGGGTTGTAGAGAATTCCAAAGATTCACAATCCTTTGAGTGAAGAAATGTTTCCTCATGTCGGTCCGAAATGGCCGACCCCTTATCTTGAGACTATGAGCTCAAGTTCTTGAATCTCCAGCCAGGGGAATCAGACTCTCAGCATCGACCCTGTCAAGCCGTCTAAGAATTTTATACATTTCAATGCGATCACCTCTCATTCTTCTAAACTCCACCGAAAATTGGCCAATTTTACACAATATTTCCTCACACTACAATTGCAGCAAGACCTCCTTACTCTTATATTCCAACACCCTTACAATAAAGGCTAACATATCATTTCCCTTCCTCACTCTCATTAGACTCTTGGTAACTCAGTATTTCCAGCATGTTTTTCCTCTTTTCCTTCTTTCGGGAAAAGAAATGAAGGTTGAAAACATTTTACTTTAATTACACCCGATTATGTTTTGGAAACAATATCCAACTGAACTGCATCAAATTCGATTGAAAACTTCAGAGTTCCTGATGGAAATAAACTAATAAAAACACTTAATTGCGATGGCCGGGAATCGAACCCGGGTCAACTGCTTGGAAGGCAGCTATGCTCACCACTATACCACCATCGCTGAAAATAATCGACAATAAAATAGTTCCCAAACATCAGATCCTGAACAGACACTGCAGGCTGTTGGATTTTGTTCTTCATTTTCACTGGTTTCTGACGGATCCTTTCTCGCTCTGTTGCAGTTCCTGTTTCCGCCCAGTAGATGTCGCCAACCCCCAATCAATGGAAATTCCACACCAGCCAGTAATTCTTCACCTGATATCGGACTGAAGAGACAGTCGATACCTGCAATACTTGACCAGCTGGAAATACATTTTACCACAGCTCACATCAGACATTGAGTAAAGTTAAATAATTACATTAAATCATTACAGAGACCTGACCACCAACTGGGCAGGAATGGCAGCTTAATATTCAAGTCTATAAGATCTTGACAAAGGACAGGGAAATAGGGAAAGGAGGAGCAGCAATATTACTAAAGGACAATATTACAGCAGTTCAAAGATCGAATATCAGTGAGGGTGAGCGGGCAGTGTAAACACTCTGAGAGAGACCCATCACAAGTGCCCCCACTGTAATCCTCCAGAATGTATGAGAAGGGCGAGTGCGGGAGGATTTCTTCATTCTTTGTGAAAGTGTTTGTGAGATTGTGGAAATGTCTGGAAGAGGAAAAACCGGCGGTAAAGCTCGGTCCAAGGCCAAGTCTCGCTCATCCCGGGCCGGACTGCAGTTCCCTGTTGCCCGTGTTCACAGGCTCCTGCGGAAGGGGAACTATGCTGAACGTGTGGGTGCCGGAGCCCCGGTCTATCAGGCTGCTGTGCATCGAGTATCTGACGGCTGAAATCCTCGAACTGCCCGGCAAAGCGGCCCGGGACAAACAAGAAGACGCGTATCATCCCCAGACACCTGCAGCTGGCCATCCGCAACGACGAGGAGCTCAACAAGCTGCTGGGACGGGTGACCATCGCTCAGGGTGTTGTCTGATATCCAGGACGTGCTGCTGCCGAAGGAAACCCGCATTGTAAGCTCCAAGAGCAAGTAAACCGGCCAAGGCTTAATCTGATAACCCAAAGGACAGGACCAACCTGATTGAAATCTTTGAAGAAGGAACAGAAAGTGTCGACAAGTTTAATGCAGTCGATGTGATATATTTGGATTTTCCGAAGGTCTTCTAAAATGTACCACATCATAGACTCATAGCTAACTTCAGAGAACGTGGAGTCAGGGTCAGGTGGCAGAATGGATAGTAAGTTGGCGACAAAACTGAAAGCCAAGAATAGAGGTTAAGCTCGCTACTCAGACTGGGAAAAGGTGGGAAGTGGAGTTCGAGTTGCTGGGACCACTGTTATTCACAATTTACATTAACGATTTGGATTTGGGAATCGGAAGGACAATTCCAAAATTTGTGGACGACACCAAATTGGGGGATTTAGTTAATACAAAAGAAGAATACATCAAAATACACGAGGACATGAATAAACTTGCAGAATGAAGAATCAGGAGGGCACACACTGCTTGGATAATAAGAGTCTAAACGGGATAGAGGAGCAAAGGGATCTAGTGTTACAGATACACAAATTACCAAAAGTAGCGAACCAGGTTAATCAGATCATAAAAAGACAAATCAAACAATAGGATTCATTTCTAGAGGGATAGTGTTGAAAAGCAAAGAGGTTATGTTAAACTTATATTGAACCTTGTTTAGACCAGACTTGGAATACTGCGAACAGGTCTCGTCTCCATATTATAGACATAGGGGCATTGGAGAAGGTGCAAACAAGATTCACAAGGATGATACCAGAAATGGGAGGATATTCTTATCAGGAAAGACTGAACAGAGTGGGTCTCGTTTCAGTAGAAAAGAGAAGGCTGAGGGTTGATCTGATCGAGGTTTTTAAGATAATGATAGGATTTGTTAGGAGAGATGTAGAGAAAATGTTTCAACTTGTGGGGAGTCCAAAATTTCAGGTAATAAATATAAAATAGTCGCTAATAAATCAAACAGGGAATTCAGGAGAAATTGCTTTACCCAGAGAGTGGTTAGAATGTGGAACTTGCAACGCCGAAGAGTAGCTGAGGCAAATAACATAGGGGCATTTAAGGGGAAGATAGATCAGCACATGAGGGAGAAAGGAAGAGAAGGATATGCCGATAGGGTTAGATGAAGTAAGGAAGGAGGAGGCTTATGAGCAGCATAAACGCCGGCAGAGACTAGTTGGGCCGAATGGCCTGTTTCTGTGCTGTACTTTCAATGTAACTCGATGTAAAGGCTCTTTTCAGAGCCACCCTCTGCATCTGTGAAAGGGCTGGTTACTGTCTGAAGGGAGACGCTGATATCATGCTACCAGTGTGGCTTTGAGCTGCTTTTGTCTCATTGTGGACGAGATGAGGAATTAATGGGACTGGAGTCGGGGCAGTGACCACAGTCCGGGACTTTAAACGGTGACTTATAGAACCCAGCCCACACATCACCAAATTTCTTGTATTTATTTAAACTACTTGCCATGCTGGGCTCATAAAGAATCACCAGAACTGCTCGACTAACCTTTCCACATCTGTGGAATTCAGCGCTTCGCTCCGTTTCTGTTCTATTTTGTTGGATTATTTACATAACGCACTGGGGAATCACTGAAATGTAACTCTGTACAGAAACAAATAACAGTGAATTGCCTGGTGTCCAGGAGATCAGGAACATTACTCACCTTTCGTCCTGTTAACGAGTAAACCGTGTTTGGAGTCCACCGACCCGCTTTGGTTCCATATGGGGGATTAAACAGAGAAATCAGGAGGGGAGGAGACAGTCAGAGTGACAGAGCGGAGAGCGGCCTCTGATCTTCCAGCTCCACCTCCAGTTCTCTCCATCCGACAGTTTCAAACCGTTTATCGATAACAGAACCGAACCTCAGCGCTCCGCACAAACCCTGACAGACCCGGGCTTCATATTCAAGGATTCCCAAAACCCGAAGCTTTCAAATAAGCCCCGTTACAATGAGAAATCGTTCATATTCCTGCCTAAATACAGTCCATTCGATAACAAGTCAACTCGGCTCCTCCATTTCAGTCTGTTTCCCTGTTCTATCTCCCCACACATCCCCTCCCAGACGGGTTCAGCGTTTTACAAACACCTTATTCCAGCTTATTTGGAGAATCTCATGTGTTGGGGTTTGAGTTATATCGCGGAGTTACTCCACCAGTGTTCCCGTCTCACAGAGACTCTCGCCCTGAATCTGTGAAAAGATTATGACCATGAACTGGGACTGGAGCCGAACACATCCCCAGTTACAGGGAGGCCCGGCCCGGACATCTCATTCTCTCTATTTTATATCAGACAGTATCCCACTTTCATGTCCAGCAATAGAGAGAGAGAGAGAGAGACAGTATCAGTCTTACACTTCCTATCTGTGTCCAAATCACGCTCAATAGCAGTATCCACCTTCATATAGAGCACCAGAGAGAGAGAGGGAGGCAGACACGGTGAGAGAGACAGAGAGAGCGGTGAGATACAGTGACAGACAGACGTTAACAGTATTAGATCCAGACTGACCGGTAAAGTGAGGTTTTATCCAGAAAGATCGCGTTGGAGAGACAGAAGATGCAATCTCATCTCTCACTGATATTGTACAAGGGTCAGAAACACTATTAATCCCATACTCAGGGACAGTACAGATAGGGACAGAAACAATGGGTCACATTTAACCCTCTAATGCCTGTTGTACTATTTGCAGTTTTACAGCTCAGGGCTGTTCGATATTACTCTCAGTGACCTACAGTTTCACTCCGGTTAAATTAATCTGCGACTGTTGCTGCCTGATATTAACCCTACACGGTCCCAGCAAATACACCGACTCCCACTTTCCTCCCATGTTTCTCCAGGATTGGTTTGAGAAATCCTCTCTCAGTCACACATTATAGGGGCCATTAATGAAGAGAGTCCATTGGCTGATTTCACAGTCGCTCAGTTTATCTCTGAAAGGCTCTTTACCATCAAAAGACCCCGAGAGAAACATCAGGGATGGAAACATCGAGTTTAATAGTTGGAGATTGTAAAGTCAGTCTGGATTCCAGCGTTAGGCACTGGTGGAATCCCATCTGTTTCCCATTCTGGTGCCTGTTCCTGCACTGCCTGTGGACCCCATTCCCTCTGACATTTCCCCCAGCCCCACTTCCTTTGCTCAGACTCGGAAAAATTCCAATTGGGGAAAGTTTCCATCGATTTTTGGATTGGGAATTGTGGGCGCCATTCCCTCAGTGAGCGGAAGAAGATGGTTTAAAACAGCCGGGAATGGAGAGATCACGGCCCCAGGGGGAAGGGAGCAAAGAGCAGCCTCGTTACAGCAGCTCATCGCTTCTGGACCGTGTCCGCAGATGGGCTCAGAGATCGGCATTGAGTCCGGGGGAAGGTCAGGGGGAGTCCGGGGGATGTTTGTAAGAGGCGGAGTGGATCAGGAACTGGTCCCGGAACATGGAGTGAGAGGGGGGAAGTGAGAGGTCATTCTCGGGCTGTGTGTGGACAGGGTGTGTCCAGGGGAAGGGAGAGAGAATGTGAAGAACCTGCTATTAAAATCATTGCTGCTTTCTCTCTCCAAACCAGTAGTGAATGGTCCTGGTTTAGTTCCAGTCTCACCCTGTTTATTGTTATTGGACAGTGAAGAGTGGAAACAGAGCCGGACAGTAAGGATGTGGGGAGTTATACAAAGAGCATCTATTGCAGGCATCAGGTGAGAAGTGTGAAGGACACATTTTAAACAGCGGCTGTTTGGATTCGGTTGAACGGTTAGTCCCATGGGAGAGGGGATTCGAAACCTGACCTGTAAAAAGGTCCCTGCCCCATCGGGTAGTCCCATTCATGGATCAGTGCAGGGGTTGGGCCGTGTCTGGATGTCATTAAAGTGTTGTAAAACAGCCCAAAACACCTGGTATGCAGAAGCTGAGTGCTGCAGTACTGCAGTGGAGTCAGACACTGACACTGTTTGTATCACTGGATTTCATTTGTGGAAATTCAAAATGATCATTAACAGAGATATTTAACTGATCACTTCTGTATTTTCTACCTCACCTGTTCCTGAGTAACAAGAGATAATTTTCTTTCCACAGGCAAACCCTTGAACGATCCAGAATAAATGTGATGCTTCCTCCACCCGAGGCAGCAGGAACAGTACAGCCAGCTCCTTCTCACACACAGTAAGTATATTATCACTCACAGAGCACAGAGACACAGACAGGTCATCAGTTCCACAGTCTCAGACAGCAGAAGTAGTCAGTCCCACACTGATCACAATTTCCAGAGACACATTTTCAATCCTACAGTCAAGCAGAGTAGGTGAGGCAGACACTGTTCCATTTCCCCCTAACTCAGTCCCACTGACAGGTAGATACAAAAATCCCAGTCCAAAATCACACGCTCAGAGTGAAAGGCACTGTGTCAATCTCACTACAGAGCAAAATTAGCTACGAATTAAATCCCAGATGGAAATCACACATGCTACCCGATTCAAAGGTACAGAATGAATCCCAATAATGTACCCCGAGATTCAAATTGAATACTAGCCCAGAACTCTCACACACATGACTTTAATACATGCAATATCCATTCGAAAAGTGTATCATATGATACAAATTGCATACAAGTCCAAAACTCAGGTAGAGTATCAGATTGAGAAATATTGAAAGATAGTAAACCTGAGAAACAAATTAGATACCTGTTCAGAATGCACTCGTAGAATGAGATTTAAAGATAGAGTATCAATTCTAGTAGTGCAGACAGAGATACACATTACATACCAGTCCAAAAATCTGATACAATATTCGACTGAAAGATACGGTATCAATTCCATTTCTACGGACTGATCTACACATTACATACCAATTCTAAAATGTCACCTTACCAGTTTGAAAGATATATTATCATCCACAACAGTACTCACAGAGATACAGATTTAATAGTACTCCCAAAAGCACACAAATAATCTGATTAAAACCTCCAGCATCAAATCCGAAAGTACGTCCATATTTACCAATTAAACAAGGAGTAAAACTATTTAAACATTGAGATATTAAAGCTATAATATTGAACGCTATAATATAATCTGAGAGAATAATTACGTACAGATACAGAATGAATCTGACATTCAGAGACAGTAGCAGAGACACACAGACACAGAATGAATCCAACTCTCACAGATGCAGAAGGAATCCCAAACTCATATACAGTACTAGAGACTGACAGACACAGAGTAAATCCCAAACTCTTATCAAGTACCAGAGACTGACAGGTACAGTATGAATCCCACACTAACATGCAGTATGAGTAACTGCAAATAGGATGAATTCAACTCCCACATACAGTACTGGAGACTGTATATACAGAATGAGTCCCACATTCTCATGGAGTACCAGAGACTGACAGATACCGAAAGAATCCCACACTAACACACAGTATGAGAGAATGAATATAAAGAATGAATCACAAACTCTCACACACACTGCTGACAAGATATAGAATCAATTCCAAACTCACACACAGTATCAGAGAGTGACAGGTACAGAACGAATCTCACAATCACACACAGTACCAGAGATTGACAGATACAGAATGAATCCCACACTCACACACAGTACCAGAGACTGACAGATACAGAATGAATCCCACACTCACACACAGTACCAGAGACTGACAGATACAGAATGAATCCCCCACTCACACACAGCACCAGAGACTGACAGATACAGAATGAATCCCACAATCACACACAGTACCAGAGACTGACAGATACAGAATGAATCCCACACTCACACACAGTACCAGAGACTGACAGACACAGAATGAATCCTACACTCACACACAGCTCCAGAGACTGACAGATACAGAATGAATCCCACACTCACACACAGTACCAGAGGCAGACAGATACAGAATGAATCCCACACTCACACACAGCACCAGACACTAACAGATACACAATGAATCCCACACTCACACACAGTACCAGAGACTGTCGCAGCATGAAATGGTCCTTATGAAAGTCACAATTGATACCCAATGTGACTACCACCATGAAAAACTATCCCTCCTTATCCTTCCCAAATACAATATCTCACCGTGCTGTTATGCTGTTAGTCTAGTTTCCTCTCTCTGCTCTTATTTGGAATGTGTTGTTATTCCATCTGACAACACTTGGTATCATCGTATTATGTTGGTCGACAAGAGGAGATCATTCGGCCCATCGTGCCTGTGCCGGGTCAAACACACGTATTCGTTCAAAATTCGTTCAGAGATAGATTGAGTGCTTTGTTATCAGAAAATTGCCTGAACCCCCACAGTCTACAGCTTTCCACCTCGCTATCAACCACACGGCCTATTTTTGTGTCACCTGCAAATGTCTTTATCATGCCTCCGACGTTTAAGTCCAAATTGTTAATGTATACCACAAAAATCAAAGGACCAAGTACCGAGACCTGCGGCACCTCACTGGAAACAGCCTTCCAGCCGCAAAAAAACCCGTCGACCATTAACTTCCTGCCACTGAGCCAATTTTGGATCCAACAAGCCGCATTCCCTTGTATCCCATGGGCCTTTACTTTTTTGACCAATCTGCCATGTGGGAACTTTTCAAAAGGCTTGCTAAAGTCCACGTAGACTGCATCAATTGCGCTACCCTCATTGATCCTGCTTGTCAACTCCTCGAAAAATTCAATCAGGTTCGTCAGACACGACCTCCCCTTAACAAATCCATGCTGACTGTCCTTGATTCGTCCGTGCCTTTCGAAGGGACAGTTTATCCTGTCCCTCAGAATTGATTGCAATAATTCGAAATGGAGTCTTTCTCCTGCTTGCTGTTATGACAGATCAGGCGGTGAACAATGCTCAGGCCCGGCAAGCTCAGTTGGACAGAGCACGAGGTTCTTCATCGTGGGTTCGAGCCCTTCGTTGGGTGAGTAACATTTTAAACTTTTATGATGCTTTCACTGGCCAACAGTACAGAAATGATGCAGAATGCAACATGAAATCGGTCGTCAGGATGGCCGAGCGGTCTAAGGCGCTGCGTTCAGGTTGCAGTCTCTTCTGGAGGCGTGGGTTCGAGTCCCACTTCTGACATTTGTTATCTTTACCATTGCGTGGAAATATTTTATTTGTGGATTGGGCTGCAGCTGATTTTACTGCCAAGTCGATTTGCTCCTCCCACAAAAGCAACTGGCTTTGTCATGCAAATGTGACTTGAGAAGTTTCCAACGGTGAAATGTTTGACATGTTAATGACCTGGACAAAGAAATAGAACAGCAGTGGGAAACATTTAAAACGGTGATCAATAGAGTCCAGAAGAAATATCTCCCACTGAAAAGCAAGAACAAACAAGCCAGAAATGACACACCAGGGATGAATAAAGAAATCAGGGTAAAATTGAAACGAAAGAAAAAGGCCCACACTGGACAATAAAGGAGATAGGGGAATGTGAAAAGAATGGGAAAGAAGTCGAAAGAACTATGAGAAAGGCAAAAAGGAATATCAAAAAAAGCAAAGTATTCTAGACACATCAACAGCCAAAGAAAGTTTAGGATAGGAATAGGGCCACTAAGGGATACACACGACAAACTCACAGGCAATGACAGCGAAATGGCAGAAATATTAAATAATCACTTTGCTTCAGTATTTACCAGGGAGAGTAATATTGTGGGCATGACAGTAGAAGAAAAGATCAAAAAATATGTAAATACATTTAAGATCGAAAGGGGGGAGATAATTGATAAACTAATCAAACTTAGAGAGGAAATTTCCTGCCAGGAGCCGAACCAGAGTTTCAAACCGCTCAGCCACGCTAATTTCCGTATTACTGTTCAGGAGCTCATTTCACAGGGACACGATTACTGCGCTCCATTTAGGGAGGCTCAGTGAAAGGAGGAAATTGATCTATTAATCGAATCATAGAATAAGACAGCGCCATACGGATGCCATTCGGCCCATCGTGCCTGTGCCAGCTCTCTGAAAGAGCTGTCCAGTTAGTCCCACTCGCCTGCTGTTTCCCCATAGCCCTGCAAAAGTTTCCATTCAAGCGTTTACCCAATTCCCTTTTGAAAACTGTGAGTTAAGAAAAACAATATTGAAAGGGGTGCTGGGGTCTCTGCAGCGTCGATGTAGAGTGTGTGATGATTGAAGTTATCAAGATGGTTGCTTTACACATGGTATGTTGTGCAATCATCCTGAAATACCTTCAATATCCAATACAAATTGAATTGCAAACCTGAAGGACAAACACTGGAAAACAAGCCACGAGTGAACGCAAATCATCTGGGACCCGTTTTCAGCTTCACGGCACTTTAAATAAAGTGAAATAACTTTGCATTGAAAATATTTGGAACTTGCATCTGTGCCTTCACCTGTTCCATTTGTAAAAGTTGCTGGCGTCTGAAGATGTGCACGCCTCTGCTCCCTCCATTGAACAAGAAAAGAGGTGTTTGACGTTGACGGGACCTGTTGCTTATGAGCTCATCCTTCACATTGAGTGGGTTCGCGTTTTTTAAACGGCGTCAGCTTTAGTCCAGCGGTGAACTTCACAACAAACAAGTTCGACACCGTCTCACCGCGGGCACTGACTGACATGTTTATTGTTATTTCTTTCAGACCAAAATGAATAGTGACCGTGATTTTAAATTTGCACGAAGTGATTTTTAGATAGTCGCCTTTAAATGTTTCAAAGGCGACTCTTAATTTATGATCGTCCGGCCATTTCACCAGCCGTGTTGAAAACAAAACATGTCTCTGCTTTTCGCGTCTTTTTTCGAAAGGCAAAAAATATATTTCCCGTGGCCTCTGAAGGATGGACAAGTACATTACAGAAAGCTGAAGCAAGTTCACCGAGCTTAAATCGTCTGACCACGTTAAAGGCAATGTTTTCATATATATATGCAAGTAGTTGCTGTCTGTTTCTGTGGTTCTCTTTCTTCTGTGCGTCCATCTGCAGATCGATTTTGAATCAATACCAGTGTTCGTGTCAGTTTGTTGCATGAAATAAATGACGGTATCAGGCTCTCCCCTCCCTGCCACTGGGTCGGTACTGAGTCAGGTTTTAGGCCAAACACCTGTTTCTTTTCTGTGAAAAAGCAATTAAAACCTTCATTCGGGAATTATCCAGTCTCATGTGAGCAGTGAAAGAAACAGTGACCCCGATGTGATGTGAACACGCAGACTTTTGATCTGGAGTTAAACCTTTGCGCCACGCACTCTGAAGACAGGATCCAGGATGTTATTATATATATGAATGTTTCTCAAACACCGTTTCATTTATCCCACCTTGGTTGAACAGATAGGACTTATCAAATTTCCGCCAGGTCCCACCGGGTGTGGGACAGTATTGGAAGCAGCCTTCACCCCCAATATCACGGGTCTTTCATCGCCTGCTCTCAGCAGGCTGCAAGTTATGGACTTTGTTCACATTTAATCAGCAGTGTGAATCGTTAAATATTTACTCATTTTTAATGGGAACAAGGTTTCCGCTCGATTTCGAACTGGGGACCTTTCGCGTGTTAGGCGAACGTGATAACCACGACACTACGGAAACCTGAAGCTTGCAGTCCCGTGTTTGGGACATAACGCCTCAGCCAAGCTCATTTCACAGGGATACATTTACTGCGCTGTATTTCGGAAGGCTGCAGAGAAGGATCGGTGGCGATGGTCAGGCAGGGAATCCCAGAGCATCGCGCCCACACAAACATTTCACTGTTTTTCATGTGCCTGATATCCGACCGCAGTTTGAACTGTAGCGAATCAGGCATGCTCAGATGACATTGTTCACAGAGTGTTTTCTTGCAGCCAAATCACACATTCGAAAACTTGAAATGAGATTACGAGATCGGAGTCATTCAAAGTGCTCCCAGTTACTGCAGATCAGGAATTAAAACCTGGCACCGGCTTCAGGACTATCAGAATGAGGCAATGAATCCGAAAGTGGGAAGAAAAAGGTGCAATTTTCGTCCATGGGTGGGCTCAAACCACCAAAGCTTTTGGTTAATAACCGAACGCGCTTACCGATTGCGCCACAGAGACCACCCAATGCATGTGTTTGCAAGATGCACTAAAGCAGTGTGTCACCTAGCCAAAGTTACAAGTTGCAGCCACAGAAATGCAATTGTCCACTATCAGTGTTACTTTTCCAGAAACAAAGGATGGGACATTGTTTGTGGAAACATGGGAACAGTCTGGTCTCGCTCACAGCATCGATATCACCGCCAACCAGCTCTCCTGCAACCGGCGCGCCCACCGGTGCTTTGTCTGTCACTCAGCAGCACTGTGGGAGAACCTTCACCACACTGACTGCAGCGGTTCAAGGAGGCGGCTCACCACCACCTTCTCAAGGGCAATCAGGGATGGGCATTAAATGCCGGCCTCGCCAGCGACGCCCACATCCCATGAACAAATAAAGAAAAAGTATTCTGAGCGTCCGGACGCTGATGTCAGGTTTTGATCCCTGATCTGCAGTAACTGGGAGCGCTTTAAATGGCTCTGACCTCTTAATTTCATCCACAACATCAGAGTAACTGTTCCAGGGGGACATGCCGACTCAGCTGCGTCTTGGCCGCCTGTCTGGTCAGTCTTTTATTCGCCTCCAATTCCGTTTCCCAAAGCGTATCTATAGATTCACAAAGCTGTTTGTCATTTCGGTTCCTTTCGATTTGTCCAGCTCCCGACTGGCAATAATTTGCAAACCTGGTTGCAAACCTCCGCCTTGCATCGTGTCCAGTGATGGGTTATGTGGAGAGACTGTAGAAGCTGGGATTGTTCTCCTTCGAGCAAAATAAGGTTAAGGGGAGATTTAATCGAGGTATTCAAAATTATGAGGGGATTTTGATAGAATGGATGGGGAGAAGCTGTTTCCATTGGCAGGAGGGTCGATAACCAGAGGACACAGCCTGCATTTGTCGAGCGCCTTTAACGTAGTAAAACGTCACAAGGTGCTTCACGGGAGCGTTGTTAAACAAAATTTGACACTAAGCCACATGAGGAGATATTGAGACAGGTGACCAAAAGCTTAGTCGAAGAGGTAGGTTTTAAGGTATGTGTTGAAGGAGCGAGAGGCGGAGAGGTTTAAGGAGGCATTTCCAGAGCTTAGGTTGCTGAAGGCACAGCCGCCAATGGTGGAGCGCTTTAAATCGGGGATGCGCAAGAGGCCAGAATTGGAGGAGCACAGAGATTTTTTTTATTCGTTCATGGGATGTGGGTGTCGCTGGCAAGGCCAGAATTTATTGTCCACACGTAATTGCCCTTGAGAAGGTGGTGGTGAGCCGTCTTCTTGAACCGGTGCAGTCAGTGTGGTGAAGGTTCTCCCTCAGTGTTGTTAGGTAGGGAGTTCCAGGATCCAACGGCGATGAAGGAACGGCCGATATATTTCCAAGTCGGGATGGTGTGTGACTTGGAGGGGAACGTGCAGGTGGTGTTATTCCCATGTATTTGCTGCCTTTGTCCTTCTAGGTGGTTGATGTCACGGGTTTGTGAGGTGCTGTGCAAGAAGGCAATCGAGTAACAAGTCGAGCAATGTATTCCGCTCAATCATTGATCATTCCATTCAGATCTTCTGCTTTTCAGCTGCACTTCCCCCCAAACATTGCAAATAATTTTGCTCAGTATTTGTTTCGCTTGTTTAATATTTTGTTCTCCGGCTTAGCTAGATTAATATTTCATTTCAATTATCAATGACAGGGAGCAATGAAAAATGAACTAGTGAGCAAAGTTTCGTTTATTATTAAAAAGCAGTGATTCCGAAATTATCCAGGCTGATATGAATGGTATAAGAAGTAGTGATTTCGACATGATTTAAATACGCAGCCTTCAGAATCCAGAGTCAGACGGGCTACCGTTTCACCACGAGGTCTACTGATGGCATAGATTATATATATATATATATTATATATACTTATTATATACTTAAATATATATGTTTGATGCAGTGTTCCCTTGTGGTTGGGAATAGTTCATTGCACAAAAATAATTCAAGTCTGTGAGACATTTAATGTTTTTTTAATCGCCATTAATACGTTCTGTTGCACACTGAAGGAAATGCTAACTTGTTTGCCAAGTGACAATTAAAACGTCAATAAATCTTTGTGTTTTGTATGTCATGAACTTTTATCCCTTCCCGTTTTACATACTGTATTTTAGGAGTCTGCTTAAAAGTGTTTAGTGCTTATTGTACCAGGAATCTGGTGTAGCCGTTGTTAAATTTAAAAAGGTTTGTCGCCCCTTTCATGCATGAACAAACTCGACCCTGAAGGTTGATGGGGAGCAAGTCCCAACAAAATGCTTCCCTCCGAGGTTAAATCGGGGACTTTCTGCGTGTAACTGGTGAACATGATAACCGCTGCACTATGGAAATGAGAAACTTTTCGTTCTTAGCTCTGAAGGAAGTGTCTCGGGAAAACATGAACTGTTGACTCTCTTTGCACTGACTCTTTTCACGAATATTTCATCGATCGAAACTCTCCAAGTCACAGGGAAAAAATGTCAAAGTCATTAAACTCCCGAATTAGCCCCAAAATCTATCAATCTCAGTTTTGAAATTTTCAATTGACCCCCAGCCTCAACTGCTTTTTGAGGGAGAGTGTTCCAGAATTCCACTCCCCTTTGTGTGAAGAAGTGCTTCCTGACATCAACCCTGAACGGCCCACCTCTAATTTTAAGGTTATGCCCCCTTGTACTGGACTCTCCCCACCAGAGGAAATAGTCTCTATCTGCCCTGTCAAATCCTTTAATAATCCAAACACCTCAATTAGATCACCCCTTAATATTCTGCACTCAAGGGAATGCAAGTCTGGTCTTTGCAACCTGTCCTCATAATTGCTTATCAAGGATAGCCAACAAAAAGGGTTTTACGACGGCTGGCTCTTGAATGCATTGATTTTTTCAACGGGCTCGTTGGTCTAGGGGTATGATTCTCGCTTCGGGGTTGTCTGTCCAAATATGTGAGAGGTCCCGTGTTCAAATCCCGGATGAGCCCTTATTTTACTCTTCAACTTCCAAAGACAGAAAAGTACCCAAATCACCCCACATGAGTGAAACAATTCCAATGTTTCATACTATTACCAAACACAACTGCCCAACGTGGTTCTGATGAAAGGCCATTGACCTGAAACATTAACTCTGTTACTCTCTCCACAGATTCTGCCTGACCTGCTGAGGGTTTCCAGAATTTTCTATGACATCAGAGTATCACTTCCCTCATCACCAAACTACACTCCTCCACTTGATGCAGCCTTGTGGTGCAAACAGGCTCCTTCGGCACAGCCAGGTGTTCTGCTTTAGGCATTAATTATAACTATAACTTTTGAACTTGTTTGTTAAAACATATGGCCTTGCCCATTGACCAGAGAGCAGAATGGTGTTTATCTCTCACCAGTGCAGCCCTTTCCCGCTGAGTCAGCTTGGAATGATACGTAGCAATCATACAGATGTCACACCTCTCCTGCTTTCCTGTGAAGCTGGTAAGACGAATAGTACACAATGCTGTCTGACACACAAACACACCAGCTCTGAATGATTTAAAGGCCTTGTTATGATTGTCAGAGAATTGTTTATATCAAAAGGATAATTAAACTTATGAGTATTATGATATCAGCTCCGATCCAAGAGTTTCTGGACTTCAGAATCTACTCGTCTCCATATTAAACATATGCATGCATATAAAATGAAGCAAATCTGTCTTATGATTGTAGTTTCATTCTCCCAACAGAGATTTATACTTCCTTACTTAAGAGGCAAAAGGTAAAGGTTAATATTAATTCAATATAAAGACTAACTCTTTCCTTACAATACAGATACCCCAAACTAATATAACACCTCAAACTGATAGAGCTTCTCAAATTAAAACAGTACCTCAAACTAATACGGTACCTCAAGCTAATACAATACCTGAAACGGATAGAGAATCTGAAACTAATATAATACCTCAAGCTAATACATCATCTCAAACTAATAAAGTACCTCAAACTAATACAGTACCTCAATCAAATACAACACCTTAAACGAATACAGTACCTCAAACCGATACAGAACCTGAAACATAAATTAATACCTCAAACTCATACAGCATCGCAATCTAATACAGTATCTCAAAGCAATAAAGTACCTCAAACAAATACAACAGCTTAATCCACTACAGCACCTCAAACTGATGCAGAATCTGAAATTAATAATTTTTTTTATTCGTTAATGGGATGTGGGTGTCGCTGGCGAGGCCGGTATTTATTGCCCATCCCTAATTACCCTTGAGAAGGTGGTGGTGAGCCGCCTTGTTGAACCGCTGCAATCCGTGTGACGAAGGCTCTCCCGCAGTGCTAATAAGTAACAGACAAAGCAGCGATTAGCGCGCCGGTTGCAGGAGAGCTGGTTTGCGGTGATATCGATGCTGTGAGCGAGATCAGACCGTTTCCATGTTTCCACAAACAATGTTCCTTCCTTTATTTCTGGAAAAGTAGCACTGATAATGGACAACTACATTTCTGTGGCTGCAACATGAAACTTTGGCCAGGTGACACGCTGCTTTCGTGTATATTGCAAGAAACCGCACCGGTTGGTCTCTGTGGCGCAATTGGTTATCGCGTTCGGCTGTTAACCATAAAGGCTGATGTTTCGAGCAAGAAAACACTCAATGAACAATATCATCTGAGCATGCCATTCGCAATAGTTTAAACTGCGGTCGGATAACAGGTACATGAAAAAAACAGTGAAATGTTTGTGTCGGCGCGATGCTCTGGGATTCCCTGCCTGACCATCGCCACCGATCCTTCTCTGCAGCCTTCCGAAATACAGGGCAGTAAATGTATCCCTGTGAAATGAGCTCCTGGACAGTAATACGGAAATTAGTTTGGCTGAGGGGTTATATCCATATCACAGAGCTTGAAGCATCAGTTTTCCGTAGTATAGTGGTTATCACGTTTGCCGAGCAGGCGAAAGGTCCTCGGAACTGGGCGGGAGCATTTTGTAAACCTTGTCCCCATTAAAAATGATTAAATATTTAACGATTCACATTGCTGAATGATGTGAACAAAGTCCATATCTCCCAGCCCTGTTCATGCAGTCCGCTGGGAGCAGGCGATGAATGCCAGCGTGATATTAGGGGTGAAGGCTGCTTCCAAGACTGTCTCACACCCGGTGGGATCTGGCGGAGATTTGATAAGCCCGATCTATTTAACCAATATATGAAACGGTGTTTGAGAAACATTCAAAAAATATAATAACATCCAGGATCCTGTCTTCAGAGTGCGTCGCGCAAAGGTCTGACTCCAGATCAAAAGGCTGCGTGTTCACATCACATCGGGGTCACTGTTTCTTTCACCGCTCACATGAGACTGGATAATTCCCGAATGAAGGTTTCAATTGCTTTTTCACACAAAACAAAACAGAAGTTTGGTCTAAACCCTGACTCAGTCCCGACCCAGTGGCAGGGAGGGGAGCGCCTGATACCCTCATTTATTTCATGCAACAAACTGACACGAATACTGGTATTGATTCAAAATCGACCTGCAGATGGACACACACAGAAAAAGGACAACCACAGAAACAGACAGCAACGACTTGTACATATATATATATATATCTGTATATATCGCCTTGAACGTGGTCAGACGATTTAAGCTCGGTGAACTTGCTTCTGCTTTCTGAACTGTACTTGTCCATCCTTCAGAGGTCACGGGAAATATATTTTTTGCCTTTCGAAAAAAGACGCGAAAAGCAGAGACATGTTTTGTTTTCAACACGGCTGGTGAAATGGCCGGACTATCATAAATTAGGGGTCGCATTTGAAACACTGAAAGGAGACTACCTAAAAATCACTGAGTGCAAATTTAAAATCACGGTCACTATTTATTTAGGGCTGAAAGAAATAACAATAAACATGGCATGATGTGGAGATGCCGGTGATGGACTGGGGTTGACAATTGTAAACAATTTTACAACACCAAGTTATAGTCCAGCAATTTTATTTTAAATTCACAAGCTTTCGGAGGCTTCCTCCTTCCTCAGGTGAACGTTTGTTGGAAACGTTTGTCATTTCCAACAAACGTTCACCTGAGGAAGGAGGAAGCCTCCGAAAGCTTGTGAATTTAAAATAAATTTGCTGGACTATAACTTGGTGTTGTAAAATTGTTTACAATAAACATGGCAGTCAGCGTCCGCGGTGAGACGGTGTCGAACTTGTTTGCTGCGAAGTTCACCGCTGGGCTAAAGTTGAAGGACGCGAACCCACTCAATGTAAAGAATGAGCTCAGAACCAACAGGTCCCGTCAACGTCAAACACCTCCTTTCTTGTTCAATAGAGTGAGCAGAGGCGTGTACATCATCAGACGCCAGCAACTTTAAGAACTGGAATAGATAAAGGCACAGATGCAAGTTCCAAATCTTTTCAATGCAAAGTTATTTCACTTTATTTAAAGTGCGGTGAGGCTGAAAACGGGTCCCAGATGATTTGCGTTCACTCGTGACTTGTTTTCCAGTGTTTGTCCTTCAGGTTTGCAATTTAATTTGTATTGGATATTGAAGATATTTCAGGATGATTGCACAACATACCATGTATAAAGCAACCATCTTGATAACTTCAATCATCACACACTCTACATCGACGCTGCAGAGACCCCAGCACCCCTTTCAATATTGTTTTTCTTAACTCACAGTTTTCAAAAGGGAATTGGATAAAAGCTTGGATGGAAACTTTTTCTGGTCTATGGGGAAACAGCAGGCGAGTGGGACTAACTGGACAGCACTTTCAGAGAGCTGGTACTGGCACGATGGGCCGAATGGCATCCGAATGGCGCTGCCTTATTCTATGATCCTATTAATAGGTCAATTTCCACCTGTCACTAAGCCTCTCTTAATGGAGCGCAGTAATCGTGTCCCTGTGAACTGAGCTCCTGAACAGTAATACGGAAATTAGCGTGGCTGAGCGGTATGAAACTGTGGTTCGGCTCCTAACAGGAAACTTCCTCTCTAGCTTTGATTAGTTTATCAATTATCTCCCCCCTTTCGATCTTAAATGTCTTTATATTTTTTTGATCTCTTCTTCTCCTGTCATGCCCACAATATTAATCTCCCTGGTAAATAGTGAAGCAAAGTGATTATTTAATATTTCGGCCATTTCGCTGTCATTGCCTGTGAGTTTGTCGTGTGTATCCCTTAGTGGCCCTATTCCAATCCTAAATTTTCTTTGGCTGTTGATGTGTCCAGAATACTTCGCTTTTTTGATATTCCTTTTTGCCTTTCCAATATTTCTTTAGACTTCTTTCCCAGTCTTTTCACATTCCCCTCTCTCCTTTATTGTCTCGTGTGTGCCTTTTTCTTCAGTTTCAATTTTGTCCTTATTTCTTTATTCATCCCTGTTGTATCATTTCTGGCTAGTTTTTTCTTGCTTTGTCGTGGGATATATTTCTCCTGGACTCTATCGATCATCGTTTGAAATGTTTCCCACTGCTGTTCTATTTATTTGTCCCGGTCATTAATATGTCAAACATTTCACCATTCAAAACTTCTCAAGTCACATATGCATGACAAAGCCAGTTGCTTTTGTGGGAGGAGCAAATAAACTTGGCAGAAAAATCAGCTGCAGCCCAATCCACAAATAAAATATTTCCACGTCTTGGTAAAAATCAGCAATGTCAGAATCCAGAAGAGACTGCGACCTGAACGCAGCGCCTTAGACCGCTCGGCCATTCTGACTACCGCTACCGTGTTTTATTCTGCATTATTTCTGCACTGTTGGCCAGTGATAGCAGCATGAAACTTAAAAACAGTCCTCGCCTAATGTGGGGCTCGAACCCACGATCCTGAGATTAATAGTCTCATGTTCTATCAACTGATCTCGCCAGACCTGAGTACCAATAACCGCCTTATCTATTATTGCAGCAAGCAGGAGAAAGACTCCATTTCAAATGAGGAACAGGATCAACTGTCACTTCGAAAGGCAAGGACCAATCAAGGGCAGTCAGCATGGATTTGTTGAGGGGAGGTTGTGTCCAACTAACCTGATTGAATTTTTCGAGGAGATGACAAGGAGGATCGATGAGGGTAGCGCAATTGATGTAGTCGACATGGATTGTAGCAAGGCTTTTGAAAAATTCCCACATGGCAGATTGGTCGAAAAAGTAAAGGCCCACGGGATCCAAGGGAATGTGGCTTATTGGATCCAAAATTAGCTGAGTGGTAGAAAGCAAAGGGTAATGGTCAACGGGTGTTTTTGCGGCTGGAAGGCTGTTTCCAGTGGGGTGTCGCAGGGCTCGGTACTTGGTCCTTTGCTTTTTGTGGTATACATTAACGATTTGGACTTAAGCGTAGGGGGCATGATTGAGAAATTTGCGGTTGACATAAAAGTAGGCCGTGTGGTTGATAGCGAGGAGGAAAGCTGTGGACTGTGGGGGTTCAGGCAATTTTCTGATAAAAAAACCTCTCAATCTGTCTCTGAACTTATTTTGAACGAATACGTGTGTTTGACCCGGCACAGGCACGATGGGCCGAATGATCTCCTCTTGTGGACTAACATGATACTAAGTGTTGTCAGATGGAAAAGCAACACATTCCAAATAAGAGCAGAGAGATGAAAGTAGTCTAACAGCATAACAGCACGGTGAGATATTATATTTGAGAAGGATGAGGAGGGATAGTTTATCATGCTGGTAATCACATAGGGCATCATTTGTGACTTTGATAAGGACCATTTCATGCTGCGACAGGGGCGGAAACCTGATTGGAGAGATTCAGCCCGGGCGTGGCCCCATCGTGTGCGGTGAGACGGAGGGGGGCGGGTGGAAGCAGCATGAAAGTTTAAAACGGTACTCGCCCAACGTGGGGCTCAAACCCACTACCCTGAGAGTTTTTAAAGATAAGGGGGAGCAGCCACTGTCTGTGTCTCCAGCTGCAATGGAAAGAACACATTCCAAGTACGAGCAGAGAGAGCACACCATTCAGCTACCCATTGTGTTACATACCATGCTATCGGTTTCCGTAGTGTAGTGGTTATCACGTTCGCTTTACACGCGAAAGGTCCCCAGTTCGATCCCGGGCGGAAACATTATGTTGGAACTTGGTCTCCACAAACAGACAGATCGATTTTCTTCTCCTGCCAAAAAGGGAGACAGTGGCTGTTGCCGTATTCTTTGTCACCTGCATATTTTACTTCATTGAACAGATAATTTTGAGTGAGAGAAAACTGATCCACAGTGACGCTCTTTTCAAGTTTTATTCCCTTCTCAACTGGAAGGATATATTGGCTTTGGACAGAGTGGCTTTTGAAAGGAGTTAGTCGGGTGGGATGGACAAATCTTTTCCAATGGTGGGGGACAAGGGAATACGAACCAACCATCCACCAAGTTCTCCCGAATTCTCCGGTGCAATGGGAAACCGGCCAACAAAAGCCCTTTCATTGACCGTGGAGGTTCAGACAATTTTCTGATAACAAAGCGCTCAATCTATTTCTCTTGTCTATTTCCCGATGTTTCCGGATACTGTCTGCATCTCTGCCCTGTGTTTATCTCACTATGTGTCCACCTGCAGGGTGGTTTTTGAACGAAGATGTGTGTTTGTCTTCTGTTATTTGCATTAAAGAAATGAGGTCATCAGGTGCTTCCCTCCCGGCCAGAGGCAGACTTTCGAGCAGGGTTCTGTTAATTGTGAAGACGCAAAGAAAACTTGAATTGCAGAATTGTTCAAACCGGCTCTCAGGGAAAAAACTGTGACCCCGACGTGATTTGAACACGCAACCTTCTGATCTGGAGTCAAACACGCTACCGTTGCGCCACGAGGCCTGGATGCTACATTGCGTGTTTGTTTCTATCAATGTTTGTCAAGCACCGCTTTCGAGCTCCGAGATTGGTGGAATGGGTTGGCTTTCAAATCCCCGCCCACTCCCACCGGATGTCAGGCAGCATCAGAAGTCGCCGTCACCTGTCAGCGGCAGCATGGCGCTCGCTTCCATCGCCTGCTGTCAGCGGACTGCAGCAAATCCAATTCCATTCATCCTGCACCCAGAATTATCACATCACAGGAAATGGATGTGGGAAACTGCTCAAGGTACATAACAGGAGGGGATCTTCTGAAAAACATTTAGACTTTCCGTGTTTAGACTTCGATTAGAACTGCAAAAAAGAACGTGTGAAAATATAAACTATGGGTGTGATGTTTATACATGTAGGAAACTGCTCAAAATACATAACAGGATGGGAATCTTCTGAAAAACACGTGGACTTTCGATGTTTGGACTTTGGTGAGAACTGCAAAAATGAACGTGTGAAAATATAAATTATGGGTGTGATGCTTCTATTTAAAGTGAATGTTTGTTTGCGGATTTCTCCCGTTACTGTCGCAACTATGGGTTGTTAATCCATCAACAATAACTTCCGCTTGAAATTAGCCCGAGTGGTTACAAAATAGCAATTTTAATAGACTGATTACAACAGAGTTGCACGACAGGTGTCTTCAACATTACATTCAACAGTATTATTATTATAATACAACTGTCTACAGATTACATTAATGACAAGCAATCAACACAACCTGGACTGTCTGCGAATCCAGGTAGATCAGACCTGACCTTTGCGGACTGCCTGTGGAAATGGACTTCTGACTATCCCCCATTGAGAGCTCTAACATCTGAGAAGGGAGCATGCCCTATCTTTATACGATTCGGCTGCATTGTTCTGTACGTAAGCACCACTGATCTTAACTCATGGTCGTAAACCATCCCACTTTGCTGACTCTCAGAAACCACCAAGGGTTGTTTATTGTCTTAGTTTTTTTTAGACTTTCTCCGTCATCAGGTTTTGGATGATTATACTAGGTTAGCACAACCTGGAGTTCAGGTGTCCAGGCACTCAAGTTTCTCTGGACATCAACATTTCATAGTTTCTCACCATTTCAAAAATATTCAGTTCTCTGTTCTTCCTACCAAAGTGAATAACCTTACATTTCCCCACATTATACTCCATCTGCCACATTCTTGCCCACACGCTTAACCTGTCTGTATCCCTTTGTAGACTCTTTGTGTCCTCTTCACAGCTTACTTTCCCACCTAGATTTGTATCTTCAACAAACCTGGAGACATTACACTCGATCCCTTCATCAAGTCATTACAAGTCGTCTATAGGCATATAAATAGCAAACTGGTAGTGAGAGGAGGGGTAAGAACGATTAGGGACCAAAAAGGAGATCTACACATGAAGGCACAGGGCATGGCTGAGGTTCTAAATGAGTATTTTGCATCTGTCTTTACCGAGGTAGAAAATGCTGCCTAATCACAGTAAATCACATTAAATGGGGAGGTAGTTGAGATACTGGATGGGGTGAAAATTGATAAAGAGGAGATCGTAGAAAGGCTGGCTGTACTTAAAGTAGATACGTCACCTGGTCCGAATGGGATGCATGCTAGGTTGCTGAGGGAAGTAAGGGTGTAAATTGCAGAGGTCCTGGCCATAATCTTTCAATCCTCCTTAGATACAGGGTTTGCTGCCACAGAACTGGATAATTGCAGATGTTACACCCTTGTTCAAAAAAGGGTGTAAGGATAAACCCAACAACGAGAGGCCAGTCAGTTTCACCACGATGGTGGGAAGGTTTTAGAAATGATAATCTGGGACAAAATTAATAGTCATTTGGAAAGGAAAGCCACTTTGGATTTATTAAAGGCAAATCGTGATTGAGTTTCGTGATGAATTGACAGAGAGGGCTGATGAGGGCAATGTGGTTGATGTTGTGTAAATGGCCTTTCAAAAGACGGTTGATAAAGTGCCACAAAATAGACTTGTCAAAATGGGCGATAGTGGATGCTTCCTTATTCTTTAAAAGCGCTTTCTTTTATTTCACTCAACAGATAACTTTGAATGAGCGAACACTGATCCACAGTGAGGCTTATTTCAAGTTTATACCCTTTTAATCTGAAAGGATATATTGGCCTTGGAAGGATGGCAGCAAAAATTCACCAGATTATTACCAGGGTGCAATAAGTTAAATTATGAGAAGATGTTGTATAAATTAGGTTTAAAATCACACAAGTCACACTGCAAAACGTTTTCATTTTTGATACATACATTAATGACCTGGACATGAGTATACAGGGTATAATTTGAAAGATTGCAGATGACACGAATCTCGGGAATGTAGTAAACAATGTGGTGGATCGTATCAGACTTCAGGAGGACATAGAAAGCCTGGTGAAATGGACTTTAATAATAGAGGCATAGAGTACAAAAGCAGCACAGTTATGCTAAACGTTTATAAAACACTGGTTAGACTGCAGCTGGAGCATTGTATTCAATTCTGAGCACCGCACTTTAGGAAAGATGTCAAGGCCTTGTAGATGGTGCAGAGGAGATTTACTGGAATGGTAACAGGGATGAGGCACTTTCGTTATGTGGTGAGACTGTAGAATCTGGGATTATCCCCTGAAAGCGCAGAAGATTAAGGGGAGATTTGAAAGAGTTGTTGAAAATAATGAAAGGTTTTGACAGAGCAAATAAGGAGAAACTGTTTTCAGTTGCAGAAGGGTCGGTAACCAGAGGACACAGATTTAAGGTAATTGGTAAAAGAGCCTGTGGCGACATGAGGGAACATAATTTACACAGCGAGTTGTTATGATCTGGAATGCGCTGCCTGAAAGACAATAGTAATTTTCAAAACGGGATTGGATAAATACTTGAAAAGGAAAACAATTTGCTGGGCTTATGAGGAAAAAGCTTATGGTGGTGAGACATCTTGGATAGCTCTTTCAAAGAACTAGCATAGGCACGATGGGCCGAATGATCTCCTTCTGTGTTGTCACATATTAAGTTTTGCTGGACGGAGAAGCAACGCATTCCAAGTCAGAACAGAGACAGGAGACTAAGTCAGTTCCCCATTGTTTTTAATGAGATAGCAGCGCTTTCCGTAGTGTCGTGGTTATCGCGTTTGCTTCACATGCGAAAAGCTCCCGAGTGTAAACATTGTTTTGAAACTTGCTCTCCATAAACATCCACGGAGGAGATTTTTTCTCGTGCCAAAAAGGGCGACAGTGGCTGCTCCCTTATTCTTGAAAAGCTGCATCTTTTAATTCACGAAACAGATAACTTTGAGTGAGAGAAAACTGATCCTCAGTGACGCTCATTTCAAGTTTGATTCCCTTTTACTCTAAAAGGGTATATTGGCCTTGGAAGGAGCGCAGCTCAGATTCACCAGAATGTTAGCAGGGCTCGAAGGGTTAAATTATGAGGAGCAGTTACATACTTGTATCCCCTGGAATATAGAAGTCTTTTTATGATTTTGAAAGGTAGATAGACAAACCCTTTCCGCTGGTGAGGGAGTCTAAGACAATATCACAATATGACAATAGCTGTTTTACGAGTGAAAACGGCCCTACGCATCACTGTGAGTGTAAGAGACGAGCCTCTTGGTGCTGCGTCCTGTGCAGTGAATGTCAAAATTTTTAAAAGGTGAAGAAAGTGTTTGGGGTTCAGATACACAAATCTCTAATGGGAATGAGATTTTGTCAGAGGTTGCAGCCTTCCCCAGTTTTCTTGCGCTTTGCGAGACACCAGTTCCGGTTTAAATTTACAAACTGGGTGAGTTGGTGATCACGGTCCACCAGACTCAGCGGTCCCGGGTGAGAGAGCGAGAAATCAGCCCGGGCGCGGCCACAATGTGCGCGGTGACACTGCACGGGAGGTCGGGGGGAGTCAGATCTTGGGTTCACCCCTGAAAGCAACATTAAAAGTTTAAAAGCGAATTCGCCCAACGGGGAGCTCGAATCCACGATTCTGAGATTAAGAGTGTTATGTTCCACCGACTGAGCGAGCCGGGCCTGAGAAACCCAACCACTCTTGTCTGTCATTGCAGTAAACTCGCCCCTGGGTGTCCATGTGCATCAATCCCAAAATAACGTCCATTTCATTGGCTGTGTTTATCTATGTGTGTGTGTGTCCACCTGCAGGTTGATTTTGAACGAATACCAGTGTTTGTCTTCTGTTGGTAACATTAAATAAAAGAGCGCATCAGACACTTCCCTCCCCGACACTGGGGAACCAGTGAAAACGCAACTAAAGCATGAATTGCGGAATTATACAGACTCTTATCAGCGCCAAAAGTAGCTTTAGTATATATACACCCCAATAAATAAATAAATAATACAGGTGTATGTAAATACATTTGCAACAAAAAGAGTCACAAAACCAGAAATATTATTTGAACCTAATACAAACACTCCCAGATATATTTCGAAACCTGACATGTGTTTTCTGGTGGTGTCGTGGTTAGGATTCGGCATTCTTGCTGTTATAGCCTTGGTTCGATTCCTGATCAGAGGACTTGCTGTTACACAAAACAAATGCCAATTTTGGAGAATCACAGCAAATGTTCAACACAGAAGGAGGCCATTCGGACTATCATGTCCGCGCCGGCCGAAAATGCGCCACTCAGCCGAATCCTACTTTCCAGCGCTCGGTCCGTAGCCTTTTTGGTTACGCCACTTCAGGTGCATATCCAAGTATTATTTAAATGTAACGAGGGATTCTGCCTCGAACACCCTTTCAGGCAGTCAGTTCCAGACTCCTACCACTCTCTGGGTAAAAATAATTCTCCTCAGCTCCCCTCTAATCCTTCCACCAATCACTTTAAATCTATGCCGCCTGGTTATTGACCTCCCTGCTAAGGTAAATAGGTCCTTCACATCCACTCTATCAAGGCCCTTCATAATTTTGTACACCTCAATTAAATCACACAACACCCTCTGAATACCAACATATATTGGACTCTCACCTTTTAAAAAGTATTCTGCTTTTCTATTATTCCTACCAAAGTGGACAATTTCACATTTTCCCACCTTATACTCCAACTGCCACATTCTTACCCAATCGCTTAACCTGTCCACCTCCCTTTGCGTCCTCCTCACGGCTCACTTTCCCACCGACCTTTGTATCATCAGCAAACTTGGATACATTACACTCGGTCCCCTCATCTCAGTCATTAATATAGAATGTAAACAGCAATTGCAACATAAATTGCAAGGGCCGTTCGCGTGTAAAGCGAACTGGTAACCACGACACCACAAAAAACCGCTGGTGATTTATACTGGACAGAGGGGAACTGACCAGTCACCTCTCTCTGCTCTGATTGGGACAGTTTCACTTCTCTTTAAACAACATCTCTCCTGTCCCACATTAAAATCATGGAATAGAATCATGGACTATTACAGCACAGAAGGAGGCCATTCGGCCGTATTGCCCTGCCTACTCTTTGAAAGAGCTGTCCAATTTGATCCAAAAAACCCTGCCTTTTCCCCGTAACCTTGCAAATCAGTCCTCTTCAAGTGCCTGTCCAACTGCCTTTTGAAAGTTCCTTTGAAAGCTGCTTCCATCACCCTTTCAGGGAGTGGCCACCAGATCGTAACAACCCTCTGTGTGAAAAACAAAATCTTCTCATTTCCACTCTAGTCCTAAAAGCTCACAATCCTTCTCCACGGATGCCTTTTTACAAACATTTCATTCATCAAAACTACACAAGTTACACAGGAAGAAGACTTCATTTTCAATTAATTAACGTTCCGAAGGAGCTCCCTAATCTCCCTCCCCTAACCTTATGAATCAGATCATTCGCTCGGGATCCTTTTCCACATGAAACGGCCACCCCCCACCTCAGGAGTAGCCATTCTGATTCTGTGACTGTGGCCAGCTTTGTTCGGGCAGTTGGTTTGACAGTGACCTCACACCGCACCCGCCTCCCGTGTTTTCTTCCACATCCGCAGATTGGGGACGGGCCGAGACTGATTTATTTTCTCTGTCTCACCCGGGGCCGCTGAGTCTCCGATTCAGATCACAAACCAGCTCTCCCACACCGATCACCAACTCACCCAGTTTGTAAATTGAAACCGGAGCAAGTGCCTCCTCAGAGAGCAAGAGATGTAGGGGAGGAAGCAACCTCTGACAAAATCTCAGGCTCATCAGAGAGGTTTGTGTATCTGAACCCCAAATAACTTTCTGCTCCTATTAAAGTTTTGACCATTGCACACTCCGCGGCACTTACAGACTCGTCTCTGACACTGACAGTCAAGCATGCGGAGGGTTCACTCGCGAAAGCAGCGGAAAAGTTTAAAACACATTTCGCCCAACGTGGGGCTTGAACGCACGATCCTAAAATTTAGAGTCTCATGTTCTACCGATTGAGCTATCCAGGCCGTTACCAAATCCTCAGCCACTCCCACCAGGTGTCAGGCAGCCTCAGAAGCAGCCTTCACCTGTCCGCGGCAGCATGACTGCAGCAAATCCAATTACACACACCCGGCACCCAAATTACCACATCACAGAAAAGGAACTGCTCAAAATGCAGAGAGACCTTAGGGTATACGTACACAAATCTTTGAAAGTGGCAGGACAAGTTGAATAGATTGTAAAAAAAAAGTATTCGGAATCGTTGGTTTTATTAACAGAGGCATAGAGTGCAAAAGCAAGGAACTTATGTTAAACCTTTGTAAATCACTGGTTCGGCCCCAGCTGGCCACCACACAATTCTGCCCACCACACTTTTGGAAGGATGTCTAGGTCTTAGAGAGGGTGCAGAGGTGATTTACTAGAATGGTGCCAGGGATGAGGGACTTCAGTGAGGTGGAGAGACTGGAGAAGCTGGGGTTGTTCTCCTTTGAGCAGAGACGGTTCAGGGGAGATTTAAAAGAGGTGTTCAAAATCATGAACGGTTTTGATAGAATAAATAAGGAGAAACTATTTCCAGTGCCAGAAAGGATGGTAACCAGAGGACACAGATTTAAGGTCATTGGCAACAGAGGTGAGACGGGGAGAATGTTTTTATGGAGCGAGTAAGGGTGGTGGAAACAGATTCAATAATAACATTCAAAGGGGAACTGGATAAATACTTGAAGGGGGAAATTTTGCAGGGCTATGGGGAAAGGGAAAATGAGTGGGTCTAATTGGATAGCTCTTTCAAAGAGTTGGCACAGGCACGATGGGCCGAATGGCCTCCTTCTATGATGTTTCCATGCTGTGATTCTATGTTATGGAGGATTTTCTGAAGCAGTAGATATTCGGGCAGAGGACCAAGTGGGGATTGAGCTCGACGGCAAGTGTATACAGTTCGTTCAAAGGACTGAAGCCGATGGTTTCATTCTTCCCGTCATTTAGCAGCAGGAAATTACTCGGCCATGCAGGCGACATTTTTTGTCTTCATTCATGGGATGTGGGTGTCAATGGCAAGGTCAGCATTTGTTACCCGTCCCTAATTGCTCTTGAGAAGGTGCTGGTGAGTCGCCTTCGTGAACTGCACCTTTCATTGACTGTGTCATTGACATTTTATGGACAGACATAAACTATTTCCGCTGGTTGGAGATTCCAGGACGAGGGGGCACAGTCTAAAAATTAGAGCCAGATCTTTCAGGAGTGAGATTAGAAAACATTTCTACACACAAAGGGTGATAGAAGTTTGAAACTCTCTTCCGCAAATGGCAATTGATGCTAGCTTCATTGCTAAATTTAAATCTGAGATAGATAGCTTTTTGTCAACCGAAGGTATTAAGGGATATGGGCTGAAGGCAAGTATATGGAGTCAGATCACAGATCAGCCATGATCTTATCAAATGGCGGAGCGTGCTCGAGGGGCTGAATGGCATTCTTCTGTTCCTATGGTATATTTCCCCAAGTGTCTGTTCTCTCCATCGTTGTTGAATTATCGCCTTGTTTTTCCAGCATATTTTCGTTTAAAGCTCGGTTTAGGGATGAGCCGGTGGGCGTCAAAACGTGCCGTGGACGGAGACCGGGTTGGTTATTGCGGGAAAAGTAAATCAACTGGGCCGAAAAATCAACTGCAGCTCAAGCAACAAATAAAATAGGAGTCAAAATAACCGATGTCAGAAGTGGGATTTGAGCCCACACCTCCAAAGGAAACTACGACTCGAACGCAGCGCCTTCGTCCGCTCGGCCATCCTGACTGATAAATAACTTTTTCACTGGTCACCCTTTCCACATTGAGACCCCCCTGGAGAAAGTTCCACTCACTCCAGTGCTTGGTAAGATAAATGCTGCTTTTGAGGCTCGGTGAGCGGGATGCCACCTCTTTGGGTTTTCCTGAGCCTATTGTACTTTATTCCTATTTAATCACGGGAATATCCGCAATCAGGAGCTAAAAAAAATTAAAAACTGAATCACAGAGAAAGGGAAATCCATATTACATCTGATAAACTAACCAACAGCGCTCCCTGGTGGTCTAGTGGTTAGGATTCGGCGCTTTCACCGCCGTTGCCCGGGTTCGATTCCCGGTCAGGGAAGCAACTTTTGAACACTTGTTATATTCGTCGCATGAACTGACTCAAAGTCTGTGGGAAGAGAAAAAACAATCATTGTTTTAATCACCATTAATTAACCGATAACGTTATTTTGTGCGATGAACTTTTTATCCCTTCTCATTTTACACACTGTATTTTGAAGGGCTCGGTTTTAAATGTTCAATGCTCGTGAGACCACGAATTTGTGTTAAATTTAACAGACCGGCTATTTCACAGAGAAAAAATAAATTTGCCCCAACACAATGTTTCTGCTCAGGATTGAACCAGGGACTTTCCATGTATAAAGCAAACGTGATAACTGCTACATTGCAGAAACCTCTGTTTGGGTTATCAGCCAGAAGTTCGAATGACTGCATTGATTCTCTTTCATAACGATTCAATTGATCGAAGTTGCACAAGTCACAAAAGAAAAATGTTCATTTCAAAGTTATTAAACTCCCAAATGTGACCTGCCTTGTTTGGACAGGGGTTGACCCTGACGTCACAGCCTCAACAAAACATATTCTCAACATTTACATTGGGAACAGGAGGAGGCCATTCAGCCCCTTGAACCTGTTCCGCCCTTCAATTAGATCAGAGATGATCTGTACCTCAAATCCATTTCCCCACCTTTGCTCCAGATCCCTCGATACCGTTACCCAACAAAAATCTACCGATCTCAGTCTTGAAAGCTTCAATTGACCCCCAGCATCCGCAGTCTTTTGGGGGACAGAGTTCCAGACTTCTACTGCCCTTTGTGTAAAAAAGTGCTTCCTGATTTCGAACCTGAATGGCATGGTTCTAATTTTCAGGCTCTGTCCCCCTCGTTCTTGATTCCCCAGAGGAAATTGATTCGATCTCTGTTTATTCTATCGAATCATTTAAACATGTCAAACACATCGCTCAGGCCGCCCCTCAATCTTCTATACTCGAGGGAATACGAGCCGAGTCTTTGCAGCCTGTCCTCATAATTTAACCTTTTTAGCCCCGGTAACATTCTGGTGAATCTGCTCTGCACCCCCTCCAAGGCCAATCTATCCTTCCTGAGGTGCAGTGTCCAAAACTGAACGCAGTTACTCCAGACTCAGTCGAACCAGAGCTTTATATAACTGGAACATAACTTCCACTTCTTTATATTCCAGCCCCCTGAGATAAAGGCTAACAGTCCGTTAGCCCCTTAAATTATTTTTGGACCCGTCCGTTAGCTTTTACTGATTTATGGAAATGAACCCTTAATTCTCTCTGCTTCTCCACAGTTCCAAGCTTCTTACCATTTGTAAAATACCCTGACCAAAGGTCCAAAGTGGATTACCCCATATTGAACTCCATCTGCCATAGTTTTGCCCACTCACTTAATCGATCAATGTCCCTTTGCAACTTTACACTCGCATCCACACGACATACTGTACCACCTAACTTAGTGTCATCAGCAAACTTGGATCCTCTGTTCCTTCATCTAAGTCATTGATAAATATGGTGGCAAGCTGAGACCCCAGTTACAGATCCCTGGGGGACACCACTATTCACATGCTGCCAATTGGAGTAAGTACCCATTATCCCTACTCTCTGACTCCTATCTCCTAACCAATTCTCTCCCCATGTCAATACATTGCCTCAAGTTCCATGCGCTTTCATTTTTGCCAACAGTCTCTTGTGTGGAACCTTATCAAATGCCTGTCGGAATTCGATATGAATAATATCATAGGGACATCGGAACAGGAGTAGGCCATTCAGCCCCTCGTTCCTGCTCCAACATTTGATAAGATCATGGCTGATCTGTGATCTAACTCCATATACCCGCCTTTGGCCCAAATCCATTAATACCTTTGGTTGCCAAAAAGCTATCTATCTCAGATTTAAATTTAGCAATTGAGCTAGCATCAATTGCCGTTTGCGGAAGAGAGTTCCAAACTTCCACCACCCTTTGTGTGAAGAAATGTTTTCTAATCTCACTCCTGAAAGGTCCGGCTCTAATTTTTAGACAAAATGGCTGTAAGTACGGCGGCCAACTTTGACAAAATGGCGGCAAGTCCTTCACGGATGTTCGACAGGAACAGAAGGAGGCCATTGAGCTCCTCAAGCCTCTTATATGGGAACTGAAGGCCATTCAGCCTCTGAAGGCTGTTACACAGGAAAAGAAGGAGGACATTCAGCCCCAAAAGCCCGTTACATCGTTACTGGAGGCCGATCATCCCCTCAAGCCTGTTACATAGAATCACGAGAGGCCATTCAGCCCTTCGAGCCTGTTATAAAGGAATTTGAGGCCAATCAACCCCTCAAGCCTGTCAAATAGCAACAGGAGGAGGCCATTCAGCCCCTCGAGCTTGTTATCTGGGAACTGAAGACCATTCAGCCCTTCGAGCCTGTTGTACAGGAACAAGACGCCAATCAACCCTTCAAGCCTGTCAGATAGCAACAGGAGGAGGCCATTCAGCCCCTCGAGCCCCTTACACCAGATCTGGTGGCCAATCAGCCCCTCAAGCCTGTTACTTAGAAGCAGGAGGAGGACACTCAGCCCCTCGAGTGTGTTATACGTGAACTGAAGGCCATTCAGCCCCTCGAACCCATTACACCGGAACTGGAGGCCAGACAGACCTTCAAGCCTGTTACAGAGGAATAGGAGGAGGCCATTCAGCCCTTCAAGCCTGTAATACAGGATCTAGACGCCAATCAACCCTTCAAGCCTGTCAGATAGCAACAGGAGGAGGCCATTCAGCCCCCGAGCCCGTTACACCAAACCTGGAGGCCAATCAGCCCCTCAAGCCTGTTACATAGGAACAGGAGTAGGCCATTCAGCCCCTCGAGCGTGTTATACTGGAACTGAAGGCCATTCAGCACCTCGAGCCTATTACACTGGAATAGGACTCGGCCATTAAAACCCTCGAGCTTGTTGCACTGGAACGGAGGAGGCCATTCAGCCCTTCGAGACTGTTAGACAGGATCTGGACGCCAGTCAGCCCCTCGCGCATGTTACATAGGAACATGATGAGTCCATTCAGCCCCTCGAGCATGTTACATAGGAACAAGAGGAGTCCACTCAGCAACACGAGCCTTTTAATTAGGAACAGGAGTGGACAATTCAGCCACTCAACCTGTTCCGCCATTCAATTAGATCATGGCTGATCTGTATCTTAACTCCATCTGCCAGCCTTTGTTCCAGAATCCGTAATACCAAAGCCTAACAAAAGTTTATCAATCTCCGTTTTGAAATTTCGGATAGACCCCCAGCCTCAACAGACTTTTGTGGGAGAGAGTTCCAGATTTCCACTACCCTTTGTGTGAAGAAGTGCTTCCTGACATCACCCCTGAACGGCCGAGCTCTAATTTTAAGGTTATGCCCCCTTGTTCCAGACTCCCCCAACGGAGGAAGTAGTTTCTCTCTATCTACCCTATCAACTCCTTTCATCATCTTAAAAACCTCAATTCAATCACGTCTTAATCTTCTATATTCAGGGGAATACTAGCCTTGTCTGTTCAACCTGTCCTCATAATTTAACCCTTTTAGCCCCGATATCATTCTGGTGAATCTGCGCTGCAGCCCTTCCAAGGGCAATATATCCTTCCTGAGGTGCAGTGCCCAGAACTGAATGCAGTCCTCCAGATGGGCTCTAACCAGAGCTCTGTACAGCTGGAACATAACTTCCACCCCTTGATATTCCAGCCCTCTTGAAATACAGGCCGACATTCCATTAGCCTTTTAAATTATTTTTGTAACTGTCCACCAGCTTTTAATGATTTCTGTACTTGGACCCCTAAATCTCTCTGCTCCTCCACAGTTCTGAGCTCCTCACCATTTAGAAAATTCTCTGATCTATCTTTCTTAGATCCGAAGTGGATGGCCTCACATTTCCCCACATTGAACTCATTTTGCCACAGTTTTACCCACTCACATAATCTCTCAATGTCCTGGGAATGCTTGGTGATTTTGTTTGGTTGGAGAATGCTTTATATCAGATCGTTATCATAAAATGATAACAATTGATTTTTATTTTGTACAGTTTGAACAAGATCATTATTCTCCGATCAGTAAAATGTCTGTGTTTCTCAGATAGTGGCGACAGTTCAGATATCGTTGCCTTTTTGCCGACTTTAATCAAATTTTGCTGATATAAAATCAGCTGTATTTCTAAGCTTGAAAAAGCAGCTCCTCTGTTAGGTGAGGCTTCACTCCCACTGTCTCAGTGTTTCCGCTTGTCCTGATATCAATGTAACATTTGAAGGGCTCCAGGTAATGAACAGTGAAACCCCTTCAGATTATCTCAGCCCACTCGTTCTATCCAGTGCCTAATAGTGCCTGCTCTTCAGAGAGTGACAGAGTCAAACTACACTGGACCTTGTTTTAGACTTTAACTGCCAAACAAATTGATGAAACAGTAAGAGAACAAACAAATAGTAGCAGTAAGACAACAGTTTTACTGTAAAGCTCAACCAGATCCTTATTGGAAAAAAAATTATAAATAATTCACAAATACTATACGAAACTGTGACCGAACTTTCGAACATCCTGGTTCTTTGTTGTCTTTTTCTCACAAACTATGGAAGCTGTCGACTTGATTAACATTCTCAGAGATTCCAAACAGACTCACCAGTTTGAAAAAGGCAGGCTGATAAATGCCTTCAATTCAGTGACTGGGAGCCAGTCATTTTAAGCAATGGTCTGTTTAATTCAAAAGAAACTGCCAATCAAAATTGTACGAGAAGAAATGACCCCGGAGGATTGTATCTGAATCAAATGTTTGACTTTGTGAGGTGCAGGTTGCCTTTCAGAGGTGCTGACCACTCACACAATATCGACCCCCTGCTGGTGAGAAGCCGCTGAACAGCGCAGGCAGGCCTGCCTACTCGCAGGAATCAGGTGAATCACCAGGCAGCACCAATCTCACGGACTGTCTGCATCTCAATGACCGGGTTCAGGTTAATCACGTGGGGGTTAATCGACCCCCGCTCCCGGATTCGGGGGTTATCGAATTTAACCCCGTACATATCTTTACATATATTTTACATAGAACAGCACAGCACAGAAACAGGCCATTCAGCCCATCTGGGTAAAGAAGTTCCCCTGAATTTCTTATTTGACAACAACTTCTGGAGTAGAAAATATAATACAATATATAATCTAATAATATATTTATATATATATATTTAACATCGAATGTACAGTACAGCACAGTACAGTGTCCATTCGGCCCGACTACTATTTCTGTTTTCCAACAGCTACTTCTTTATATAAAATACAATAAAATATATATTATACAAATATTACATAGAATTCAGCACGTCACAGAAACAGGCCATTCGGCCCATTTGGGTAATTAAATATCCCACAGTGTTCCTACAATGACCAAGTGATCCCACAGTGCACTCAGTGAGAGTGCCCCATTGATCCAAAGTGTCCCAGTGATCTAAAGTGCACCCAGTGATCCCACAGTGATTGCAGAGTGACCCATTGATACCACAGTGCATTCGTGATATTGCCTCAGTCATGCACAGTGTCCCAATGATCCACAGTGCACCCAGTGATCCCACAGTGAACGCAACGTGACCCACTGATCCAACAGTGCACGCAGTGATATTGCCGCAGTGATCCAAAGTGTCTCAGTGACCCCAAAGTGCCCCAGTTCTCTCAAAGTGATCCCACTGATCCCACAGTGTCCCAGTGATCCCAAAATACCCCAGTGAACCTGCAGTGTCCCAGTGATCCCACAGCAACCTGTGACCCCACAGTGCTCCCATTGATCCCACAGTGACCCAAACAAATCTCACGTGAGTCTCATTGGGTGCAGCCTGTGTTGAAGGCCTCGGTCAGTGCCCTGTGGAGAGAAAGCCTGTAGTTTGTGGTCAACTTAGAGTTTGTGGCTTTTTCCTATCATCCAAAGAGTTCAAACACATTCATGACATTTAAAAGAGCCAAAGCAAAAAGTTTTTTTAAAAAAACCTAACACACAGCATGATCCCTCAGTCAGTTACAGGGACAATCTCTCAGCAACATTCAATTACACAGAAACAAAGCCCAATTTATAAAGGAGAAGAATCTAAGTAGTAAAAGATTGAGAGACAATCTTTATCGACAACAACTTGTATTTATATCTCACAGCAACTACTACAACATCAATTTGCATTATTACATGTATATGTATTTGCATAATACAATTACTATTACAAAGCCTCCATAAAGGATGTGGGGGAAAAGCAAAGGGGGAAATGGGACGAATTCGACATCCCTTTCAAAGAGCTGGCACAGGCACAGTGGGCCGAAAGGCCTCCTCTTGTGCCGTAGTTACCATGAAACCTTAAATCTATGAACAACAACTTCAATGTCATGAACCTGAAACAAAATGGACACCAGTAAGGCAGTCATCTTACTGAGGGGCAAGCTGGACATCATACTGAGGGGCAAGGCGGCCATTTAACTGAGGGGCAAGGCGGCCATTTAACTGAGGGGCAAGGCGGTCAAATTACTGTGGGACAAGATGGTCATATTGAACAAATTGGCCGCCATGAAGCTTAAACAAAATGGCCGCCTTGATCCTGAAACCGAATGGCCACCAAATTGGCAGCCATCTTACTGAGGGGCAAGATGAAGCTTGTTCTGGTGTGAGATGCGGACAGTGTTCATTTGCTGTTCCTGTTAAATCACTGTTGAACTACAGTTAAAGATACAAACGGAGTGTGACTGGCACCAGCTGGTGTTTAACACAAAGACAGCAGAGCAGTGATGAAATCAAGGACCAAAATGTGAACTTCTGCAAAAAAAATGGATTAACATTTGATTATTTGGACCTAATGCTTATGGAGAAGGAAAGACCAAGCATTCAGAAGAAAGGTCAAATGAGCCATTTTGTGTAGAGTTTTCAATTCTAGCTTCTATTAAATAAATCAGAGTAAAATTGGACTCAATCTGAATGCAGGTCTGATCTAGGATTTGGTTCATTTCTCTATTATTCATATTTTTCTTTAATCTGAAACAATAACAGTATTTGTAACAGTAACAGAACAGGAGAGTGCTGCAGGACCCTGTCCAGTTTAGTAAGATAGCAGAAGGGGTAAGTGTACATTGTGATTTATGACAGAATCCAGCAGCTCACTGGGAAAGTTACACATGGTCCAGATGGAGGAGCAAAAAGGTGCCAAGTGATTTTACACTTTAATTTGGGGCAGTGCCTTTTTATCTCCAAAAGGTTAAAATTTATATTTAAATAATGGGCTCTTTATCCTAAAGAAACTTTAGGCACAAACCATGGCTTTCTGAAGAAAGCAATCATTTATTATTCTTAATACACTAGAAAAATTTACATTCGAATTTAATCAACATCTTGGGATTATACCCGATTTAGAATTGCTTTTACACCAATAAAACAACACATTCTGAATTCCCAAAATGCATAACCGTTTGGAAATCCAATGTCTATCTTCGACGAAGCGGATAACGAAAGTTATATCCTCATGGTTGACTCAAACTTGTCTGGAAGATTCCAGGCGTTTTGATGGATACCGTTGTAGTGTAGCCTGTCTTTCTCTTGTATCCAGGTCATCTGCTTCACAGGCAATCTGTAAACCAGCATCGAGGCATCAAGTTGGGAGGTAGCGAGCAGTCAGGAAGATTCCAGGTGAGGTGGTGCTGCCAGGAAGCGAAAGGTCAGTTTTTAGCAGCAGTGGTGGATCTGCGTCTCTCCCCACTCAACTTCTGCCCAGCTTCTTTGTAACATAGAACCACACCTCTGGGGACAGTACGTTATCAAAAATAGGTTCCTACAAATACAACCCATGATTGATTGACACTTCACTTGTTTTCTCTCAGTGTCCACAACGTAACCAACTCAAGCCGGCAGGAGTTCAAACCATCTCCAGCCCTCTTGGAATCGTTATTATTGCTATGGTGATCTATCCTCTGCTGTGTGGTCTTTCACAACGTGTCATTAACAATCCTTCCAACAGCCCTTCCTCCTTTTAATCGTTCTTTTCCTTCAGACATGCTGAAGCCGATTTAGTCTCAGGCTTTCGTTTATCAGATGAATGTTCACTACACAGAGCAGCTGGGAAACTCCTGCAGTAAGTAATGGTCAGGGTCAGGTACACAAGGCTGAGTGACTTTATTGTGCAGCCTCCCGGCATCACCTCTATCTTTGTTTCTCTCTGTGGATCTACTTTTCCATTTTCCTTCTTTCTATCTGTCTCTCCCTCCTTCCCTTTCCATCTGTCTTAATTTCATTCTCTTTGCTTCTCACTCTCTCGAGTTTTACTTCTGTCTACTTCTTTCTCTCTGTTTCTATTTGACTTCTCGAACTCTTCTTTGCATCTGTTTCTGTATTTCATTCCATCTCTCTCAGTCTCTTTTTTAATATTTGTATTTCTCCTCCTCTCTCCTGTTTTCTATTTTCTCCCAGCTTTCTGTTCCTCTTTTTCTCTTTCTCTTTGTCGTTTTATGTCTGACACCCTCCTGCTCTGACTCTCCCTCAGTCTCTAGTGACTTTGAATTGATTTCTGTCTATTTACCTCTCCTCTCCAATCACTTTGTAATTATTTGGCAGTGTATCTCTCTCTCTCTCATTATATATAAATATATGCTTTCTTTCTCTCTTTATGTTTCTCTCTTGTATTAATAACTTACTCTTTATTTCTCTCCGTCTCTGAGTAACTCTGCCTCCGTCCCTCTTTATTTCTGGTACATAATTTGTACATTTATTTTGTCCTTGTATTCTCTGTCTGTCCCTCTCTCTGTCTCTCGTCTCTCTCCCTCTGCATCTCTATCTATCTCTATATCTCCATCTCTCTGCCCTCTCTGTCTCTCCCTCCCTCTGTGTCTGTCTCTCCCTGCCTCTCTCTTTGTCTTTCTCCTGGTCTCTCTCTCTGTCTCTCTCTCGGCCTCTCTCTGTGCCACTCTCTCTGTCTCTCTCTCTCTCTTTTCCTCGCTTCCCTCTCTCTATATCTCCCTCTCTGTCTCTCCTTCTTTCTCTCCCTCTCTCTCTCCCACTCTCTCTCCCTCTCTCGCCTTTTCCCTCTCTCGTCCCCTTTGTCTCTCTTTCTCTGTCTCTCTCTACCTGTCTCTCTCCAACTCTCTCTTTGTCTCTGCCTCTCCCTCTCTCATTCTCTCTGTCTCCCTCTCTCTGTCTCTGTCTCTCTCTAATTGCTTCGCCCTTTCTCTCCCTCTTTCTCGCTCCCTCACTCCCTCTTTCTCACTCTCTCTCTGTCTCCCGTTCTCCCCCTCCCTCTCTCTCTCTCTGTCCCGCTCTCTCCCTGCCTCTTTCTCTCTCCCTCTCCCCTTTCCTCTCTCACTCTCTCTCAACATTTATGTGAAGTACACACATCCTGATCAGGTCCACAGAAGAGACTTTGATTTCCAGCTTTGCCCATTTTGTCTTGCGGTCAGTTAATTAAAGTCCAGTTAATTAGTGCCCTCACTTTGAACAACAATTCACGTGTTGTCTGCAAAGCAAATCCCGCCTCAATACGTCAGATTATCAATAAAATATAATCTCAGAATCAGATTTAAGATCATTTCAGGACTCCGTGCTGCTAATATAATATGTACTTTCCGTCGCCTGGGAAGTGTAGGGGATGGAGAATGAAATGGGATTTGGTTCTAGTGCTTGAAACCCTTCAGCTCTTTCTATGATTTCAATAATTTAACAATTAGATTGAGTGGGTATTTCACCGCGTTCTTCAGCTCCTCTCTGAATTTAGTCTGGGTCAGGACATAAATACACGTGTTTGTGCAGGAACTGAGAAGCTGCAGCATCTTTGCTGTGTGATCTGTGAGGTAAACAGGGTCAGTGAAGGAGTAATAAGACCGAATGTCTGCAATTCGCACATAAATGTAAAATACAACATATGTCAGCCACAACAGTACAAAACTGCCCGATATACTGAAGAGTAAAATGATGGATTTCTTTCGGTTCTCCATCTCTGGGTCCTTGTGATTCTCTCCATTGCTGCGGCTCCGGAGTCCTCCGCGGACTCGACTGGACACTAAAATACTCCTGACCGTCAGTACATTGAGCAGCAAAATCAGACAGAACGGGACACAAGGGGTTAAAATGAGGTGAAACATGTCAAATGCGGCCCACGCGGGGGAAATACGGAAGCTCGGTTTAGTCTCACAACCCCAGGGAACATTATCAATTATATAGTAAGGTTCAAATGCAAAGTTCCAGGGGACATTCACCAAACAGCCCAGCACACTCACTGTTCCCAGAACCACAGCCGCCGTTCTCTCGGTGCAATATTTAGTTTTCAGCTTCTCACAACAAATGGCCACAAATCGATCAAAGGTGAAAGCGACCGTGAACCAAACAGAAACCACGATGGCTGCATTACTCAAGAAGATAATAGAACTACACACAGGGGTAATGCTCAGGAATGACCATGGGCTATACATCGCATTAATTGCCACTAATATCACACGAATGATAACGACCATCAGATCGGCCACTGCCATTCCCACCAGGTAGACACTGATACATTTGGAGAGACCGCACTTTCCTCGGGACAGGATCACAATCGCCACCAAGTTGACTATATGAGAGAGAAAAAAAGTCAGGGAAATTACTGATCAGACCTGGAGCCAAAGCAGCAGTTTGAGAGGATCTGGGGTGAAATTTCCAGCTTTGTTGCTGCATCGAAGGGTGGAAAGTGATTGATTGACCTGGGCAGCGCTTTCGGGCAGAGAGATGTTTTTAAACACAATGATCAATAATGAATTGGGAGATGGATACAGAAAGTGAATAAAGTGAGCACCGGATCCACTGGAAGGGCTGAGTGAGGGCGCAGTACCGGTGGGGAAGGGAGAAGGGGTTTAACAGACCGGGAATCCAGCGGATTAAAGCCGGATTTGGGCTCCAGACGGACGGGGAAAGAGAGCGTAGGGTCAGGAAGTTGAGGGGACGGGGGAGGTACAGCTGGTTTATTTTGCTGGGTTAAGAGAGCCGACAGTGGCTGGCACGAAACGGGAAAGGCAGCTGGAGACCGAGCGAGTGAGTGAGATTGGGAGGGAGACAAGGAAAAGGACATGTAAGAGCTGGAGGGGAGTCAGGAGCAGATGGTTTGGGAAAGTGGACAAACTGAAGCAAGGGATGAGGAGACAGAGGATTGAATGCAATGGGAGGAGAGGCTGGGATTAGCAGGGAGAGACTGCAGCAGAGTGTGAGAGGAAATCTAATCTATCGGTCCCACTAACACAATCCAACTAATACATTCAACAGTTCATTTCTGTGGTTATTGATATCAGGAAACCAGTGCAGTTATAAAATGTGTACAATAAATTTACTTTGTAATTCACTTGAAATTAAATTTATTGAATTCAGCCTAACTTTAACGTACAGTGTCCGAACAATTCATCACGATCAAGACATTTCTGATTCTATTTTATTCAGCAAATTTGAATTATGTTTAGTGTTAAGTTGGAAAACAAGGAACATTCACAAAAACAGACTGAGGACCTGACAGGGATATAAACATGAGGAGCGAGTCCCCCAATAAAAACTCACCCAATCTGAAAATACCATAATAACACATTCAATTCATTTTTTCTCTGTTTAATTGTACTGGAAGTTTCAGTAGTTCGTTCTGATGAATTATTCACACCACAGCCTCTCGCTTTCCCTCTCAGTCTCCCTCTCTATCACTCACTCTACTCTCTTTCTCAAGTCCATTTTCATATCCGATTAAATCCTATCATCCTGTGCCTGCATTCTGTTCACCAGCCCCGTGTTCCACCGATCCTATTCTCAGTCTCAGTTTGTTAAATAATGAAGCCTCTGTGGAATAGTTTAATATTTCTACAGATCACCCAATTCTCCACCTGTTCAGCTACACTGTTCACTTCATCTGCAAGTCATGGAATAAACAGAATCGAATCCCTCTCCCAGACAGATCTCACAATAATTGAGATTCCTTCTCCAGTAATTATAGGGTATAGGGATAGATGGCGGGATTGTTCAATTTACAAAACGCCAACATCATACTTATAACCTACAGGTACATAGAAGGGCTGCTGATTCCAACAGGGACAGTGCAAGTTGAGACCACAAAACATCAAAACATTTCATTTTACAGTGATGTCCAGTGACAGTCAGTGAATTCATCCACAGTGAAGCAGAGAAGGAGATGTGAAAGAGTCAGCAGAAAACTCAGTTCAATATCCAGACATCTGAAGCGGCGTCAGATACACACATAATGAAATAATATTTCATAACAGTGATCACCAATAAATACATTGAAACCCCAGTTAAACTGAAGCATGTTATTGGGGAGGGAGGACATTCCGCTGCCTCCTTGTAACACTGAGACCGTGAACTGTCTCATTATCAATCACTGAAAACACATTGATGAAAACATATTCCAGGACAGGTTAGTTCCACAACAAGAAACTGTTATCAGCTCCTGATGGTCTGATACCAACTCTTAGCCCAATACATTCAGTACAGAGAATAATGCAGTAACAATGCCAGTGTTGGATAGACAAATTCATGACAGATATAATGCAGCGCCTCAAGACCGAAAGAGCAGAGACTTAACACATTCCATCATTCAACCAATAGAACAGAACAAGTGACTGTGTAAAATATGTAGGGACAAAAAACAATTTGCCAAGTACAGCAGCAGAGTTAACACCGATTTACACCATTAACAGATGAAATAACGGCTTACCTGGAACTCCAATTGCTGCAAGAACTGGATAATAAATTAGCATTATCTGATTGATCACTGGATATTCCATTTCTGTGAGAAGCACTGACTTCTGTTACCCTGGAAACCACAGCTCCAGCAGGCACTCTGAGCTGATCCATTGCAACAAGCCCTGATTTATACAGGGGATAAGTCTCCACTGACACGGTTTTACCCCTGACCATTGCTGTTAGTAACAGTCAGTTTAACAAACACATTATATCAGCAGCTTTGACTCCGCTGTAAATAATGTGGTGAATAAAACACAAACATCTCAAAGTCCACGATATTACTTAATCAGACCTCTCTCAGGAATTAAGTTTAAATCTGTTCTCAAAGAGGACTGATCCAATAATAATGCGCGGGTCCACTTACAGTTTTTTTTACAATTGTATTGACCATGTTCAATCCTGGTAGTTCATTTACAAATGTTACAGGTTCCCTGCAGTGTGGACTGAATCCAGGGACACAAGCAGACCCGTTTCACTCTGTTCCTGCAGTTTCCCAGTTAAAATATGAATTGTGAGTCTCTGACACGAGGACAGTTAAAGGGCAGGTTGAGGATTGCAGCCTAGAAATGACTGTGGGTGATATTAGGGGACGGACACCTTGGACAAAATGGAGCACAGCGCGGCCAACCTTTTGGAAAAAAGGCGTCTGCGCCGCTGCCATCTTGGTCAGATGGCGGTAAGTCGCCAACAGAGTGTCCCCAGTGATCCCGCAGTGAAACCAGAATGATGCCAGGGTGCACCCAGTCATGCCAGAGTGGCGGTCTTTATCATCAGACCACCACCACCAACAACAACGACATGTGTTTAACATATATATATATTACCTGTATATTTATGATGTGTTTATATATTTTGAAGTGTATTTGCACAGGGGCAGCCGGGCCTGGACCGAATGGAGACCAGCGGGGAGTCCGTCCCGGACAAAATGGGGGCGAGCGCGACCACCACTTTGGAAAGAAAGGCCGCTGGCGCGGCTTCCAAGCCAAAATGGAAGTCAGCTTGGCCTCCAACTTGGACCAAATGGAGGACAGTGCGGCCAACCTTTTGGAAAAAAGGCGGCCGCGCCGCCGCCAACTTGGTCAGATGGCGGCAAGTAGCCAACAGATTGTCCCCGGTGATCCCGCAGTCAACTCAGAATGATCCCAACAAGCCCTGATTTATACAGGGGATAAGTCTCCACTGACACGGTTATACTCCTGATCATTGCTGTTAGTTACAGTCAGTTTAACAAACACATTATATCAGCAGCTTTGACTCCGATGTATATAATGTGGTGAATAAACAGATCTCAAAGTCCAGGTTATTATCTTAATCAAACCTCTCTCAGGAAAAAAGTTTAAATCTTTTCTCATACAGGACTGATCCAATAATAATGAGCTGGTCCATTTACAGTTTTTATATAATTTTGTTGACCAAGTTCACTCCTGGTGATTCATTTATAAATGTTACCGATTTCTCCGCAGTGTGCACTGAATCCAGGGACACAGCAGACCCGTTTCACTCTGTTCCTGCAGTTTCCCAGTTAAAATATGAATTGTGAGTCTCTGACACGAGGACAGTTAAAGGGCAGGTTGAGGATTGCAGCCTAGAAATGACTGTGGGTGATATTAGGGGACGGACACTGAACGTGTCCCATTGACATTCCTCTCTCCGCTATTTTACTGCAGAAGTTTATCCGTTTATTCTACATTGGTTAACGGCTCCAGTAAAATTGGTCCCGTGTAACACCGAGCTGAGCTCATGACCTGATTTGACCTACATCGCAAAGGCCCCGTGATTCCCTCACCCGCCTCCATTCCTTCCTCAGCCCATTGCCATTAAAACCCTCATCAAGGCCTCTGTCCCTCCAGACTCCAGTCCTCCAATGCACTCCTGACCGGCCACCCAACCTCCAACTTCCATAAACGAGAGCTCGTCCAAAACTCTGTTGTCCGTGTCCAACCAGCACCAGGTCCTGCTCGGCCTCACTGACCCTCACTGGCTCCCAATTCCATATCCCTTAAATTTGAAATCCTCATCCTTGGATTTGAAACCCTCCATGGACCACCCATCCCCGTCTCCATACCGACAGACAACTCACCCGTCGCCTTTTCATTCATCAGACGCTGGCCTCTTTTGGCGGGACTTCCCTCACTTGGTTCCACTCACCTCTGTCTGTGGAATTTGCTGCCCGAGGAAGATGTGTAAGCTACATCATTAAACAAATTAAAAACAGAAATAGACAGTTTCCTGGAAGTAAAGGGAATTAGGGGTTACGGGGAGTGGGCAGGAAATTGGACATGAATTTAGATTTGAGGTGAGGATCAGATGAGCCATGATCTTATTGAATGGTGGAACAGGCTCGAGGGGCCGATTCGCCTACTCCCGCTCCTATTTCTTATGTTCTGATGTTCTTATTTGATCATAGCCAGGAGAAGCTTCTCTTCCCACCCTATCACCGTTTTCTCTGATGTTTCTAAAGGTATAATCCTTGGCTCCCTCCTCTTCCTCATCTACATTCTGCCCTTTGGTGACACAGTCCACAGACATGGACCAGCTTTCAGATGGACGCTGACAAAACCACCGTTTCTCTTGACCCTTCCAATGTCTTTGTGCTGTCAGGTCCACATTCTGTTTTAAATGAGCCCCCAGTTCCTCCAGTTAAAAATTGGGAAGTCATGATATTTGGCCCCAAAATCTCCACATCCTTGCCAGGGATTTCATCCCCATCCCTGGCTTTTTGTTTGGTGAGTTGCTCACCAACCACCGAAGCCCTTACTGACCTTCTTTTGATTCCAGTCTCCTAAGCCTGTAATTTATTTTTATTCTTTCTTACACTTAATTGAATCAGAGTCTCAACCCTCCCTATCTCTGTAAACTCCCCAGTCCGACAGCCCCTCCCAAACACTCTACTCCTCCACCTCTGGCCACTTGTGCATCCGCAGTCTATTTGTCCTATTTTTGACAGCCGTGCCATCAGCCATGGCCACGCTCCTGAATGCCCTCCAGAAGCCCCTCCATCTCCCTCTCCTCCTTTCAGGTGTCAGACGTGGCTCAGTGTTCGCAGTCTCATCTGTGTGTTAGAAAGCTGTGCATTGAAATCCAATTCCAGAGACTTGAACACATAATCCAGGCTGACACTGCAGTGCAGTACTGAGGGGCCACCAGTACAGGTTAGTAGTGAGGTAGTGGTGCACTGTCGGAAAGTCACGACTGAGGGAGTGTAATACTGTCAGAGGCTCAGTACTGAAGGAGTGCTGCATTGTCGGGCGGTCAGTACCGAGGGAATGTTGCAATTTCGGATGGTCAGGACTGAGGGAGTGCTGCATTGTCAGAGGGTCAGTAATGTGGGAGTTTTGAACTGTGGGGAGAGTCAGTACTGAGGGAGTGTTACACTGTCGGAGGGTTAGTACTGAGTGAGTTCTGCACTGTCGGAGAGTCAGTACGAAGGAAGTACTGCACTGTCGGAGGGTCAGTACTGAGGGAGTGCTGCACTGTCGGATAGTAAGTACTAAGGAAGTGCTGCACTTTCGGAGGGTCAGTACTGAGGGAGTTTTGCACTGACGGATAGTAAGTACTAAGGAAGTGCTGCACTGTCGGAGAGTCAGTACTGAGGGACTGGCACTCTGTTGGATGGTCAGTGCTGCGGGAGCTCAGTACTGTTGAGGATCAGTACTGAGGGAGTGCTACACTGTCGGAGGGTTAGTACTGAGGGAGTGCTGCACTGTCGGAGGGTTAGTACTGAGGGAGTGCTACACTGTCGGAGGGTTAGTACTGAGGGAGTGCTGCACTGTCGGAGGGTCAGTACTGAGGGAGTGCTGCACTGTCGGAGGGTTAGTACTGAGGGAGTGCTGCACTGTCGGAGGGTTAGTACTGAGGGAGTGCTACACTGTCGGAGGGTTAGTACTGAGGGAGTGCTACACTGTCGGAGGGTTAGTACTGAGGGAGTGCTACACTGTCGGAGGGTTAGTACTGAGGGAGTGCTGCACTGTCGGAGGGTTAGTACTGAGGGAGTGCTGCACTGTCGGAGGGTTAGTACTGAGGGAGTGCTGCACTGTCGGAGGGTTAGTACTGAGGGAGTGCTGCACTGTCGGAGGGTTAGTACTGAGGGAGTGCTACACTGTCGGAGGGTTAGTACTGAGGGAGTGCTGCATTATAGAATCATAGAATCATAGAAGTTACAACATGGAAACAGGCCCTTCGGCCCAACATGTCCATGTCGCCCAGTTTATACCACTAAGCTAGTCCCAATTGCCTGCACTTGGCCCATATCCCTCGATACCCATCTTACCCATGTAACTGTCCAAATGCTTTTTAAAAGACAAAATTGTACCCGCCTCTACTACTGCCTCTGGCAGCTCGTTCCAGACACTCACCACCCTTTGAGTGAAAAAATTGCCCCTCTGGACCCTTTTGTATCTCTCCCCTCTCACCTTAAATCTGTGCCCCCTCGTTATAGACTCCCCTACCTTTGGGAAAAGATTTTGACTATCGACCTTATCTATGCCCCTCATTATTTTATAGACTTCTATAAGATCTCCCCTTAACCTCCTACTCTCCAGGGAAAAAAGTCCCAGTCTGTCTAACCTCTCCCTGTAAGTCAAACCATCAAGTCCCGGTAGCATCCTCGTAAATCTTTTCTGCACTCTTTCTAGTTTAATAATATCCTTTCTATAATAGGGTGACCAGAACTGTACACAGTACTCCAAGTGTGGCCTCACCAATGCCCTGTACAACTTCAACAAGACATCCCAACTCCTGCATTCAATGTTCTGACCAATGAAACCAAGCATGCTGAATGCCTTCTTCACCACCCTATCCACCTGTGACTCCACTTTCAAGGAGCTATGAATCTGTACTCCCAGATCTCTTTGTTCTATAACTCTCCCCAACGCCCTACCATTAACGGAGTAGGTCCTGGCCCGATTCGATCTACCAAAATGCAGCACCTCACATTTATCTAAATTAAACTCCATCTGCCATTCATCGGCCCACTGGCCCAATTTATCAAGATCCCGTTGCAATCCTAGATAACCTTCTTCACTGTCCACAATGCCACCAATCTTGGTGTCATCTGCAAACTTACTAACCATGCCTCCTAAATTCTCATCCAAATCATTAATATAAATAACAAATAACAGCGGACCCAGCACCGATCCCTGAGGCACACCGCTGGACACAGGCATCCAGTTTGAAAAACAACCCTCTACAACCACCCTCTGTCTTCTGTCGTCAAGCCAATTTTGTATCCAATTGGCTACCTCACCTTGGATCCCATGAGATTTAACCTTATGTAACAACCTACCTTGCGGTACCTTGTCAAATGCTTTGCTGAAGTCCATGTAGACCACGTCTACTGCACAGCCCTCATCTATCTTCTTGGTTACCCCTTCAAAAAACTCAATCAAATTCGTGAGACATGATTTTCCTCTCACAAAACCATGCTGACTGTTCCTAATTAGTCCCTGCCTCTCCAAATGCCTGTGGATCCTGTCCCTCAGAATACCCTCTAACAACTTACCCACTACAGATGTCAGGCTCACTGGTCTGTGGTTCCCAGGCTTTTCCCTGCCGCCCTTCTTAAACAAAGGCACAACATTTGCTACCCTCCAATCTTCAGGCACCTCACCTGTAGCGGTGGATGATTCAAATATCTCTGCTAGGGGACCCGCAATTTCCTCCCTAACCTCCCATAACGTCCTGGGATACATTTCATCAGGTCCCGGAGATTTATCTACCTTGATGCGCGTTAAGACTTCCAGCACCTCCCTCTCTGTAATATGTACACTCCTCAAGACATCACTATTTATTCCCGAAGTTCCCGAACATCCATGCCTTTCTCAACCGTAAATACCGATGTGAAATATTCATTCAGGATCTCACCCATCTCTTGTGGTTCCGCACATAGATGACCTTGTTGATCCTTAAGAGGCCCTACTCTCTCCCTAGTTACCCTTTTGCCCTTTATGTATTTGTAGAAGCTCTTTGGATTCACCTTTGCCTGATCTGCCAAAGCAATCTCATATCCCCTTTTTGCCCTCCTGATTTCTCTCTTAACTCTACTCCGGCAATCTCTATACTCTTCAAGGGATCCACTTGATCCCAGCTGCCTATGCATGTCATATGCCTCCTTCTTCTTTTTGACTAGTGCCTCAATCTCCCGAGTCATCCAAGGTTCCCTCCTTCTACCAGCCTTGCCCTTCACTTGATAAGGAATGTGCTTACCCTGAACCCTGGTTAACACACTTTTGAAAGCCTCCCACTTACCAGACGTCCCTTTGCCTGCCAACAGACTCTCCCAATCAACTTCTGAAAGTTCCTGTCTAATACCATCAAAATTGGCCTTTCCCCAATTTAGAATTTTAACTTTTGGGCCAGACCTATCCTTCTCCATAGCTATCTTGAAACTAATGGAATTATGATCACTGGTCCCAAAGTGATCCCTCACTAACACTTCTGTCACCTGCCCTTCCTTATTTCCCAAGAGGAGGTCAAGTTTTGCCCCCTCTCTAGTCGGGCCATCCACATACTGAATGAGAAATTCCTCCTGAATACACTCAAGAAATTTCTCTCCAATCAAGCCCCTAATGCTATGGCTGTCCCAGTCAATGTTGGGAAAGTTAAAGTCCCCTACTATTACCACCCTATTTTTCTTGCAGCTGTCTGTAATCTCCTTACATATTTGCTCCTCAATTTCCCGTTGACTATTTGGGGGTCTGTAGTACAATCCGATCAAAGTGATCTCTCCCTTCTTATTTTTCAGTTCTACCCATATAGACTCAGTGGGCGAACCCTCGGATATATCCCCTCTCACTACTGCCGTGATGTTCTCCCTAATCAAGAACGCAACTCCCCCTCCTCTCTTACCTCCTGCTCTATCTTTCCTATAGCATCTGTACCCTGGAACATTGAGCTGCCAGTCCTGCCCCTCCCTTATCCATGTTTCAGTAATAGCTATAACATCCCAGTCCCATGTACCCATCCATGCCCTGAGTTCATCTGCCTTGCCCATCAGACTTCTTGCATTGAAATAAATGCAGTTTAATCTAGACTTCCCTTGGTCTTTGCCCTGCTTTCTCAGACCATCTGTCCGGTCATGTTCTGTGCACTCTCCCTTACTGCCTTTTGTTTCTGTCACCACTTTATTTCCCACTGACTTCCTGCATCGGTTCCCATCCCCCTGCCACATTAGTTTAAACCCTCCCCAACAGCACTGGCAAACACTCCCCCTAGGACATTGTTTCCAGTCCTGCCCAGATGCAGACCGTCCAATTTGTACTGGTCCCACCTCCCCCAGAACCGGTTCCAATGGCCCAGGAATTTGAATCCCTCCCTCTTGCTCCATCTCTCAAGCCACGTATTCATCTTAGCTATCCTGTCATTCCTACTCTGACTAACCCGTGGCACTGGTAGCAATCCTGAGATTACTACCTTTGAGGTCCTACTCTTTAGTTTAACTCCTAACTCCCTAAATTCAGCTTGTAGGACCTCATCCTGTTTTTTACCTATATCATTGGTGCCTATATGCACCACGACAACTGGCTGTTCACCCTCCCCCTCCAGAATGTCCTGCAGCCGCTCCGAGACATCCTTGACCCTTGCACCAGGGAGGCAACATACCATCCTGGAGTCTCGGTTGCGTCCGCAGAAACGCCTGTCTATTCCCCTTACAATCGAGTCCCCTATCACTATAGCTCTGCCACTCTTTTTCCTGCCCTCCTGTGCAGCAGAGCCAGCCACGGTGCCATGAACCTGGCCACTGCCACCTTCCCCTGGTGAGCCATCTCCCCCAACAGTATCCAAAACGGTATACCTGTTTTGGAGGGAGATGACCGCAGGGGACACCTGCACTGCCTTCCTACTCTTCCTCTGTCTGTTGGTCACCCATTCACTATCTCCCTCAGTAATTTTTATCTGCGGTGTGACCAACTCACTGAACGTGCTATCCACGACTTTCTCAGCATCGCGGATGCTCCAAAGTGAGTCCATCCGCAGCTCCAGAGCCGTCAAGCGGTCAAACAATAGCTGCAGCTGGACACACTTCCCGCAGGTGAAGGAATCAGGGATACAGGAAGGAGCCCTGAATTCCCACATCCCACAAGAGGAACATGACACGGCGCTGGGATCTCCTGCCATGACTTAACCCTTAAATTAGCTTAAGAACAACTACAGTGTCAAGAGAAAAAAAAAGGAAAGAAAAACTACTTACCACTCCCTTTAAGGAGTTTACTCCTTTAAATTGTTCTCAATTTAGAGAATGTTAACTACACTAGGGACCTTGATTCACTAAAAAATAAACGCTACTTCCGATAAGACCTGCAGACCTTCCCTTTCCTTTTACTTCAGTTACTGTAGATAAGGAGAAATACTCACCTGAACCTACTCACCAATCAGGTGCCTCCCCTGTGTCGCGTCCCGATCTGATTCCTGACGTCACTTCGAACTCGGTCGCAGCTCCGCTCGGCTCCTCTCAGCGCTCTGAAATACCGCCTTTTATCGGACGCTCCCTCCGCTCGGCTCGGCTCCTCTCAGCTGTTCTCAGCGCTCTGAAATCCCGCCTTTTATCGGACGCTCCCTCCGCTCGGCTCGGCTCCTCTCAGCTGTTCTCAGCGCTCTGAAATCCCGCCTTTTATCGGACGCTCCCTCCGCTCGGCTCGGCTCCTCTCAGCTGTTCTCAGCGCTCTGAAATCCCGCCTTTTATCGGACGCTCCCTCCGCTCGGCTCGGCTCCTCTCAGCTGTTCTCAGCGCTCTGAAATCCCGCCTTTTATCGGACGCTCCCTCCGCTCGGCTCGGCTCCTCTCAGCTGTTCTCAGCGCTCTGAAATCCCGCCTTTTATCGGACGCTCCCTCCGCTCGGCTCGGCTCCTCTCAGCTGTTCTCAGCGCTCTGAAATCCCGCCTTTTATCGGACGCTCCCTCCGCTCGGCTCGGCTCCTCTCAGCTGTTCTCAGCGCTCTGAAATCCCGCCTTTTATCGGACGCTCCCTCCGCTCGGCTCCTCTCAGCTGTTCTCAGCGCTCTGAAATCCCGCCTTTTATCGGACGCTCACTCCGCTCGGCTCGGCTCCTCTCAGCGCTCTGAAATCCCGCCTTCGTTGCAGCAACAAAGCTGGAAATTTCACCCCAGATCCTCTCAAACTGCTGCTTTGGCTCCAAATCTGACCAGTAATTTATCTGCTTCCTTTTCTCTCTCTTACAGTTAACTTGGTGGCGATTGTGATCCTGTCCCGAGGAAAGTGCGGTCTCTCCAGATGTATCAGTCGCTACCTGGTGGGAATGGCAGTGGCCGATCTCCTAGTTGTTATAGCGGATCCAATATTGAGGGCGATTAATGTGATGTATCTCCCAGCGTCATTCCTGGATATTACTCCCGTGTGTAGTTTTATTTACTTCTTGGGTTTTGCAACCACGGTGGTTTCTGTTTGGTTCACGGTCGCTTTCACCTTTGATCGATTTGTGGCCATTTGTTGTGAGAAGCTGAAAACTAAATATTGCACCGAAAGAACGGCGGCTGTGGTTCTGGGAACAGTGAGTGTGCTGGGCTGTTCAGAGAGTGTCCCCACGTACTTTATATATGAACATAGATTTATAATTGATAATGTTCCCTGGTTTTGTGTGGGTAAACCGAGCTTCCGTACTTCCCCCGCATGGGCCGCATTTGACATTTTGCATCTCATTTTAACCTCTTGTGTCCCGTTCTGTCTGATTTTGCTGCTCAATGTTCTGACGGTCAGACATATTTTAGTGTCCAGTCGAGTCCGCAGGGGACTCCGGGGACGCAGCAATGGAGAGAATCAGAGTGATCCAGAGATGGAGAACCGAAAGAAATCCATCATTTTACTCTTCACTATATCGGGCAGTTTTATACTGTTGTGGCTGACACAGGTTGTATGTTACATTTATCTGCGAATTGTCGACTTTAGGCCTTTTTACTCCGCCTCTGACCCTAATTATATCACAAATGATACAGCAAAGATGCTGCAGATCCTCAGTTCCTGCACAAACACGTGTATTTATGTCCTGACCCAGACTAAATTCTTAGAGGAGCAGAAGAACGCGGTGAAATACCCACTCAATCGAATTGTTAAATTAGTGAAATCATAGAAAGAGCTGAAGGGTTTCAAGCACTAGAACTAAATCCCATTTCATACTCCATCCCCGACACTTCCCAGGGGACGGAAAGTACATTTTATGTTAGCAGCACAGAGCCATTAAATGATCTTAAATCTGATTCTGATGTTACATTTTATTGAAAATCTGACCAATTGAGACAGGATTTACTCTGCAGACGACACATGAACTGTTGCTCGAAATGATGGCACGAAACAGCTCAGCTGGACTTAAACCAAATGGCAGCCCCGATAAATGGGCAAAGCTTATATTCCAAGTAGACATTGGTGTTCTGATCAGAGTGGGTACACTCCATATAAATGGAGAGGGAGAAAGGGAGTGAGAGAACAGAGAGGGAGTGACATAGAGAGAGACAGAGAGAAAGACAGTCAAATTGATATCGAGAGGCAGAGACAGAGATAGAGAGAGGCAGACAGAGAGAGAGAGGCAGACAGAGAGAGAGAGGCAGGCAGCGAGAGACCGACAGACCAAGACCGACAGAGAGAGAGAGACAGAGAGAAAGAAATACAGATAGAGAGAGACAGAGAGAGACGGGGGGTGGGGAGAGACAGACGGAAGAGGGAGATAGACACAAGGACAAAAGAAATGTAACGATTTAAAAAGCGCAAAAAATTAAGACCGATTCAGATAAAAGGCAGAGGGTCTGGGTGAGAAAGATAGAAAGACATAGGGGCAGAGACAGAATTATTCAGAGATGCAGAGAAATAAAGAGGGAGTTATTTAGACAGGAGAGAAAAGTAATGAGAGAGATAGGGATACTGATAAAAAAATTACAAAGTGATCGAAGGCAGAGAGAGAAGATAGGCAGCGATGCACAGAATGAGAGAGAGAGAGAGGCGTATAGAATAAAAGCTAAGAGTAACGGATTGAAAAAGACGGAGACATGAACAGCGAAAGAAAGTGAAATTACAATAGAAGTGGAAATAACAAGATAGAAAACGATGGAGACATAAACAGCGAAACAAAGTGAAATTACAATCGAAGTGGAAATAACAAGATAGAAAAAGATGGACAGATAAACAGCGACAGAGACTGAAATTACAGTAGAAGTGGAAATAACAAGATAGGAAAAAGATGGACAGATGAACAGCGACAGAGACTGAAATTACAGTCGGAGTGGAAATAACAAGATAGAAAAAGATGGAGAGATAAACAGCGACAGAGACTGAAATTACAGTAGAAGTGGAAATAACAAGATAGGAAAAAGATGGACAGATGAACAGCGACAGAGACTGAAATTACAGTAGGAGTGGAAATAACAAGATAGAAAAAGATGGAGAGATAAACAGCGACAGAGACTGAGATTACAGTAGGAGTGGAAATAACAATATAGAAAAAGATGGAGAGATAAACAGCGACAGAGACTGAAATTATAGTAGAAGTGGAAATAACAAGATAGAAAAAGATGGAGAGATAAACAGCGACAGAGACTGAAATTAGAGTAGGAGTGGAAATAACAAGATAGAAAAAGATGGAGAGATAAGCAGGGACAGAGACGGAAATTACAGTAGAAGTGGAAATAACAAGATAGAAAAAGATGGAGATATAAACAACGACAGAGACTGAGATACAGTAGGAGTGGAAATAACAAGATAGAAAAAGATGGAGAGATAAACAGCGACAGAGACTGAAATTACAGTAGAAGTGGAAATAACAAGATAGAAAAAGATGGAGAGATAAACAGCGACAGAGACTGAAATTACAGTAGAAGTGGAAATAACAAGATAGAAAAAGATGGAGAGATAAAAAGCGACAGAGACTGAAATTACAGTAGAAGTGGAAATAACAAGATAGAAAACGATGGAGAGATAAACAGCGACAGAGACTGAAATTACAGTAGAAGTGGAAATAACAAGATAGAAAAAGATGGAGATATAAACAACGACAGAGAATGAGATTACAGTAGGAGTGGAAATAACAAGATAGAAAAAGATGGAGAGATAAACAGCGACAGAGACTGAAATTACAGTAGAAGTGGAAATAACAAGATAGAAAAAGATGGAGAGATGAACAGGGACAGAGACTGAAATTACAGTTGAAGTGGAAATAACAAGATAGAAAAAGATGGAGAGATAAAAAGCGACAGAGACTGAAATTACAGTAGAAGTGGAAATAACAAGATAGAAAACGATGGAGAGATAAACAGCGACAGAGACTGAAATTACAGTAGAAGTGGAAATAACAAGATAGAAAAAGATGTAGAGATAAACAGCGACAGAGTCTGAGATTACAGTAGGAGTGGAAATGACAAGATAGAAAAAGATGGAGAGATAAACAGCGATAGAGACTGAAATTACAGTAGAAGTGGAAATAACAAGATAGAAAAAGATGGAGAGATAAACAGCGACAGAGACTGAAATTAGAGTAGGAGTGAAATAACAAGATAGAAAAAGATGGAGAGATAAACAGGGACAGTGACTGAAATTACAGTAGAAGTGGAAATAACAAGATAGAAAAAGATGGAGAGATAAACAGCCACAGAGACTGAAATTACAGTAGAAGTGGAAATAACAAGATAGAAAAAGATGGAGAGATAAACAGCCACAGAGACTGAAATTACAGTAGAAGTGGAAATAACAAGATAGAAAAAGATGGAGAGATAAACAGCCACAGAGACTGAAATTATAGTGGAAGTGGAAATAACAAGGTAGAAAAACAAATAGAAAATAAACAGAGGTAAACTATATGAACAGAGAACAGACACAGTTAAATGAATGGAACGAGAGAGTGAGGCACTGAGAAGGAATTAGAAATTGACAGAAGTATAAGTGGAAATAACAGGATCGAAAAACATGCAGAAAATAATTTTTTTGATTGAATTCCACAATTGTACCTATTTCATTGAGATAAAGTTATTTTCTTCAATGGCTCAACATTTTACCTTCAAATCCAAAAAAAAATTGTGTTTCTTGTTCATTTCTTCTTGTTTTCAATCAATGTACTTATTTCATATCGTCAACTCATTTAAAAAAGTCCCTGGATGTGCAGCTGAAGTGCTGCAAATTACATGGCTACGGACCAATTACTGGGAAGTGGGATTAGGCTGGGTGGATCATTTTCGGCCAGCGCGGACACGATGGGCCATATGGTCTCCTTCTGTGCCGTAAATTTTCTATGATTCTATGATTCTAAGACACGTCACAGGAACATTTTTCAGATCAAATCAGAGGATAGCAGCTTGGTGACTGGTTGGTGAGTGATACATTTTGTTGCTCTCTCAGCTGGGAGAGTGGTTTAAACTAGGGACCTATAACTCGCTAACACTTTATTCAATTATTAATTTAAGCTAGACAAAATAATAAATTTTAAAAATTACCAAAAATAAAACAAGTGAATTAATTAATAAAGACTTTAATGAAGTAAATTAATAATACAAGGTTAGATAGAGATGGCAGGAAAGGTGATGTGCTGTAACTGCAGCATGTGGGAGATTGTGGAGAGCAGCGTGATCCCAGGGATCCACATCTGCAGTAAGTGTCTACAACTGGAGTAATTTAAACTCAGAATTTTTGAGCTGGGGTCCAAGATGCAGACATTGCGATGCCTAGGGGAGGGGGAGAGTTATCTGGACAGTTTAACCCAGGAGGCAGTCACATCCCTGACGTTAGGTTGTGGTTTAAGTTTGTTTAGTGGTCAGGGACAGGAGGATGTGATTGCGAGTCAGGCAGGTAAGGGGAACCCAGATGCAGTTGTGGAGGAGCCTCAGCCTTTGCCCTTGTCAAACGGGTACGAGGTGCTTGTTACCTGTGTGGGTGAGAATAAAGACTGCAGGGAGGAAGGGCAAATTGACCATTGCAGCGTGTTACAAGAGGCCATTCAAGTGGGGGAGGGGAGGGAAAAGGAATATGGTCGTGTTAGGTGATAATATATTCAATGGGATAGATACCAGAAGTCCCTAATGCTGCGTTGCCTTCCTGGTGCCAGGGTTAACGATATCTCCTCACGGCTGGAGAAGAAGTTGGAGCATGGGCGGGGGGGGGGGGGGGGGTCGTGGGCAGCGTGGGGTGGGGGAATCCAGTTGTCATAGTCCACATCGGAACCAATGACATCGCTCGAACTAGGAATGAGGTTCTACTGAGACGGTTTGAGGAGCAAGGGTCTAAATTAATAACAAGAACCTGAAGGGTAATGATCTCTTGATTACTACCTGAGCCATGCACAAATTGGGATAGGGTCAAACAGATCAGAGATTTAAATGCATGGCTCAAAGAGTGGTGTGGGAGACAGGGGTTTCGATTCATGGGGCACTGGCATCAGTACTGAGAAAAGAGGGAGCTGTTCCGTTGGGACGGGCTCCATTTAAACAGGACTGGGACGAGTGTGCTGGCGAATTGAATAACCAAGGCGATGGATAGGGCTTTAAACTAAAAAGAGAGGGGGAGGTTCGAGTCAGGTTACATTTATAAATCTAAAGAGAAGAGTTAAGGCCAGAGAGCAGTGTCGCGATTTGGGTAAAGCTAAGCAGAGTGTGTCAGGAAGGGACAGAGAGTGTAACGGCAAGAGTACCTTAGTGAATAAGGTCAAATCAGGGAAAAATAGTAAAAAGTTAAAATTAAAGGCTCTTTATCTGAATGCATGAAGCATTCGGAAGAAGATAGATGAATTATTGGCACTAATACAGATAAACAAGTTTGATCAGATAACATAGAAACATAGAAAATAGGAGCAGGAGTAGGCCATTCGGCCCATCGAGCCTGGTCCGTCCTTCAATATGATAATGGCTGATCCTCGATCTCAATATCATATTCCTGCTCCCTCCCCATATCCCTTGATACTTTTTTGTCTAGAAATCTATCCATCTCCTTCTTAAATATATTCAGTGACTTGGCCTCCACAACCCTCTGTGGTCGAGAATTCCACAGGTTCACCAGCCTCTGAGTAAAGAAATTTCTCCTCATCTCAGTCCTAAATGTCCTACCACCTATCCTGAGATTGTGACCCCTCGTTCTGGATCCCCCAGCCAGGGGAAACTTCCTCCCTGCATCCAGTCTGTCCAGCCCTGTGAAAATTCCATAGGTTTCAATGAGATCCCCTCTCATTCTTCTAAACTCTAGTGAACACAAGCCTTGTCGACCCAATCTCTCCTCATATGATAGTACTGTCATACCAGGAATCAGTCTGTTGAACCTTCGCTGCACTCCCTCTATGGCAATTATATCCTATCTTAGGTAAGGAAACCAAAACTGCACGCAATGCTCCAGGTGTGGTCTCACCAACGCCCTGTATAACTGCAGTAAGACATCCTTGCTCCTGTACTCAAATCCTCTTGCAATGAAGGCCAACATACCATTTGCCTTCCGAACTGATTGCTGCACCTGCATGTTTGCTTTCAGTGACTGGTGTACAAGGACACCCAGGTCCATTTGTACATCAATACTCCCCAATCTATCACCACTTAAATAATACACTGCCTTTCTGTTTTTCCTTCGGAAGTGGTTAACTTCACATTTATCCATGTTATACTGCATCTTCCATGTATTTGCCCACTCACTCGACTCGTCTAAATCCCTTGAAGCCTCTTTGCATCCTCCTCACAACTCGCGATCCCACCTAGTTTTCTGTCGTCAGCAACTTGGAAATATTACATTTGGTTCCCTCATCCAAATCATTAATATATGTTGTGAATAGCTGGAGCCCAAGCACTGATCCGTGTGTTACACCACTGCCACCCCGAAACGACCCATTTATTCATACTCTCTGTTTCCTGTCTGTTAACCAATTTTCAATCCATGCCAGTGTATTACCCCCAATCCGATGTGCTTTAATTTAGCACACTAACCTCCAGTGTGGGACTTTATCAAAGGCCTTCTGAAAATCCAAATAAACCACATCCACTGCTACTCCATTATCTGTTCTACCAGTTACAGCCTAAAAAAAACCCAGTAGATTTATCAAACATGATTTCACTTTCATGAATCCATGTTGACTTTGTCCAATCCCGTTGATATTTTCGAAGTGTCCTGTTATCACATCCTTTATAATAGGCTCTAGCATTTTCCCTATTACTGATGTTAGGCGAGCCGGTCTGCAGTTCAGGGCTAAAAGCGTTAAATTATGAGGACAGGTTGCATTGACTAGGCTTGTATTCCTCTGAATAGAGAAGATTAAGGGGTGATCAAATGAGGTGTTTAACATGATTAAAGGAGTTGACAGGACAGATAGAGAGAAACTATTTCCTCTGGTGAGGGAGTCCAGATCAAGTGAACATAACCTTTAAATTAGTGCTAGGCCGTTCAGGGGTGATGTCAGGAAGCACTTCTTCACACAAAGGGTAGTGGAAATCTGGAACTCTCTCCCATAAAAGTCTGTTGAGGCGGGGGGTGAATACGAAATTTCAAAACGGAGATTGATAGATTTTTTTAGACAAGGATATTAAGAATTAAGGAACCAAGGCAGGTACATGGAGTTAAGACACGGATCAGTCATGATCCAATTGAATGGTGGAACAGGCTCGAGGAGCTGAATGGTCTCCTCCTGTTCCAATGTAACAGGCACGAGGGGCTAAATGGCGTCCAGCTCCTGTATAACAGGCTCGAAGGGTGAATGGCCTCCTCCTGTACCTATGTAACAGGCTCGAGGAGCTTACTGGCCTCCTCCTGTTCCTGTGTAACAGTCTTGAGGGGCTGAATGGCCTTAAGTTTCCAGAAAACAAGCTCGAGGTGCTGAATGGACTCCTCCTGTTGCTACCTGACAGACTTGAGTGGTTGGTTGGCTCCAGTTCCTGTATTACAGGCTCGAAGGGCTGAATGGCCTCCTCCTGTTCCTATGTGACATGCTTGAGGGGCTGATCGGTCTCCAGGACTGTTGTAACCGGCTCGAGGGCCTGAATGACATCCTCCTTTTCCTGTGCAACAGGCTCGAGTTGATGACTGGCCTCCTTCTGTTCCCGTGTAACAGCCATGAGGGGCTGAATGGCCGCCCGTAACTATATAACAGGCTAGAGGGGCTGAATGGCCCCCTTATGTTCCTGTAGACCAGCCGTGGGGTAGTTGTTGCTATTTCGTCCAAGATGGCTGCCGTAATCATTGCCATTTTGTCCCAGAGGCCGCCACACTTGTGGCCATTTTGTCCAAGATGGCTGCCATACTTGCCCTCATGCTGGCTTTGTGTAAATGCACATATTTATAAATATATATACATATATTAATTCAAGTTTTTTTTGTAGTAGTAGTAGTTGTGGTGGTGGTCTAAATAAAACGATTGCCACTAATCATCACTCTGGGATGTCTGGGCGCTCTCTGTGCTCACTGGGTGTACCCTGGGGTCACACTGGTGTGACTGTGTACAATCTCGTGCCCCTGGGTGCACTCTGAGGTCACTCTGGGGTGACTAGGTGCACTTTGGCTTCACTGCATGCCCTATGGGATACCTGGGTGACTCTGGGTGGACTGGGAGCACTCTGGGAATCCTGGGTGCACTCTGTGATCAATCTGGGGTGACAGCGTGCAATCTGGGATCCCTATTTGTGCTCTGGGGTCACTCCGGAGTGACTGGGTGCAGTCTTGGTTCCCTGGGTGCACTTTGGGCTCCCTCTGGGGTGACTCTGTGCACTCTGGGACCACTGTGCGATCACTGGGGCATTCTGGGGTCACAGTCGGATCCCTGAGGACAATCTGTGCGGTACTTGCCTCCAATTTGTCCAAGATGGCTGCTGTAATACACACACACACACACACATATATATGCATATATATATATGTGTCAAATATATATGAAATATGTTGCTGTTGTTTTAGTAGTTGTTGTGGTGATGGTCTAAATAAAAAAACTGCCACTCCAGGATCACTCTGGGGTGAATGGGTGCAATCTGGGATCATGGGGTGCAATCTGGGATCCCTGGGAGCACTCCGGGATCACTCTGGGTGACTGGGTGCCATTTCAGATCATTCTGGATTGACTGGACTGCTCATTCAGGATTGACTGGGTGCACTCTTGGTTACCTGCTTGCAATCTGGATCACTCTGGCTTGACTGGGTGCACTCTGGGATCCCTGTGTGAACTCAGGGACCACTCTGGGGTGACTGGGTGCATGCAATCTGATGTACTGAGGGGGCACTGGAACATTCTGGGTTCACTTTGGTTTCAATGGGGACACTCTGCACGGTACTTACTGACATTTTGTCCTACATGGCTGCGTATTTGCCGCCATTTTGTCCAAGATGATTTCCATACTTGCTGACCTTTTGTCCAAGATGGCGGCGGTACTAGCAGGCATTTTGTGCAAGATCGCCGCCATACTTAAGGCCATTTTGTCCAGCATTGTCGCCGTACTGGCCGCTATTTTGTGCAAGGTGGCCGCCATACATGCTGCGATTTTGGCCAAGGTGCCACCGGAGTTCCCACCAATTTGGTCAAGATGGCCTCAATATTTGCTGCTATTTTGTGCCAGTTGGCTGCCATTCTTGCCGTCATTTTTTCGAAGATGGCCGCTGTACTTGCGGCCATTTTGGCGAAGGCGCCTGCCGTTTTGCAGCCATTTTGTCCAAGATGGCCGCCGTATATGCCGCCATTTTATCCAAAATTGCCAACGTGCTTGCGGCCATTTTGTCCCAATTTTGTCCAAGGTGGCCGCCGAACTTGCCGTCATTTTGTCCAAGGTGGCCTCCGTATTTTCCGCCATTTTGTCCAAGATGGCGGCGTTACTTGCCGCCATTTTGTCCAAGATGACCTCCGTAATTGCCGCCATTTTGTCGAAAATGGCCGCCGTACTTGCCGCCTTTTTGTCCAGGTTGGCGTCCGTACTTGCGTCGATTTCATTGAAGATGGCTGCCGTAATTGCCGCAATTTTGTCAAAGAAGGCCGCCGTACATGCCGCCATTCTGTCCAAGGTTGCCGACGTACTTGAAATAAATTTATCCAAGATGGTGACTGTTCTTAAATCTATTTTATCCAAGATGGCAGCCTTTCTTGCCGCCATTTTTTCGGCGATGGCCACTGTACTTGCGGCCATTTTGCCCAAGGTGGCTGCCATATATGCCGTAATTTTGTCCAAGATGGGGTACGTAATTGCAGCGATTTTTTCCAATATGGCCACTGTTCTCGCAGCAATTTTGCACAAGATGGGTGCCATAGTTGCCGCCATTTTGTCCAAGATGGCCAACGTACTTGCGGCTTTTTTGTCCAAGATGGCTGGTGTACTCGCCGCTATTTTTTCGAAGATGGCCGCTGCACTTGCGTCCATTTTGTCAAAGGTGGCTGCTGTACATGCCGCCATCTTGCTGCGTTGCCCACATTTTACGTTGAATGTCGGGAAGCTATTTTGTGAAGTTCCAGATGAGCTCTTTTGCTCACAGTCCGTCTCACCATTTTGTGTAAATTGTATATCCAGACCCTCCCACCCGGGGTAAGACCTTCCCAGTTCAATAGACCGATGGTCACATCTATGATGCCAGTTGGACGAGGTGTGATGTAGTTTCCAGGAAAAATTATTCAATATTTGAAAATACGAACACCAGTATTTTTATTTTAAATAATGAGGAGACCAGGCCTGAGCTGAATGAAACGGTGGAGTTTTATTAACACAGCACACGGACAACAACTTACATTTAAATAGCGCCTTTATATTAGCAAAACGTCCAAGGTACTTTACAGGAGCAATCAGACAAAACTTTACACTGAGCCACATAAGGAACTATAAGGGCAGGTGGCCAAAACCTTTGTCCAAGTGGTAGGTTATAAGGAGCATCAAAATGGAGGAGAGAGAGGGAGAGAGGTGGAAAGGTTTAGGGGGTGAATTGTAGAGCCTAGGGCCTTCTGCAGCTGAAGGCACGGTGCACAGGGGCACGTTCCAGATTCTGACTCCTCACTGGGAGAGGCACCCTTTCTTTCCGTAAATTGACCCAGTGTCCCACTAAAGCTCAGGCTGGGCCCCACCCTGGGCCCTTCCTGTCTGTACATTGACCCAGTGTCCCACTGCAGCCCAGACTGAGCTCCACCCTCGGCCCTTCCTGTCTGCACATTGACCCAGTGTCCCACTGCAGCCCAGACTGAGCCCCATCCTGGGCCCTTCCTGTTTGTATATTGACCCAGTGTCCCACTGCAGCCCAGACTGAGCCCAAACCTGGGCCCTTCCTGTCTGTACATTGACCCAGTGTCCCACTGCAGCCCAGACTGAGTCCCACCCTGGTCCCTTCCTGTCTGTACATTGAACCAGTGTCCCACTGCAGCTCAGACTGAGCGCCACCCTGGGCCCTTCCTGTCTGTACATTGACCCAGTGTCCCACTGCAGCCCAGACTGAGCGCCACCCTGGGCCCTTCCTGTCTGTACATTGACCCAGTGCCCCACTGCAGCCCAGACTGAGCCCCACCCTGGGCCCTTCCTGTCTGTACATTGACCCAGTGCCCCACTGCAGCCCAGACTGAGCCCCACCCTGGGCCCTTCCTGTCTGTACATTGACCCAGTGTCCCACTGCAGCCCAGACTGAGCCCCACCCTGGGCCCTTCCTCTCTGTACATTGACCCAGTTTCCCACTGCAGCCCAGACTGAGCCCCACCCTGGGCCCTTCCTGTCTGTACATTGACCCAGTGTCCCATTGGTGACCATCCAGCCCCGGATATCCGGCAGAATCAGCGCTGTGGGACCGGGTGACTGAGTCTCGTGACCCTGTCGCTGGGCCTCTGACGTCACAATGGGAGACGACGCTCGCTCAGCTCGAGCTGGAAACCGTTCAAGGGCCGTTCGGATTTCAACCTGGAGCGCGGCCGGTTAAAGGGGAGGCCACAGAGAATCGGCCAAAAATGTTCATATAATGAGACCAGGAATGGTTATAAATTGAAATGTTCATATAATGAGACCAGGAATGGTTATAAATTGAAATGTTCATATAATGAGACCAGGAATGGTTATAAATTGAAATGTTCATATAATGAGACCAGGAATGGTTATAAATTGAAATGTTCATATAATGAGACCAGGAATGGTCATAAATTGAAATGTTCACACTCCCACACTCAGTCCGGGTCTGGATTCCCGCAGTGACTCCAGGTGTCTCTTTCCATTTGGACTGAACCGATTCCCCCAAAGCCTGAAACAGATTAAAGATTAAACAGGAAATAAACAGATTGAACAACGGTGTAAATAACAGGGAGACTGGGGTTAATATTTCAATCAAAGTTACAGACAAATATTACCCATAGAAGGGACTGAATCCCATTAATATTTTATTTATTACTTTAAACATTAACACAAACACTCACCCGATCCGCTCCAGACTCCTGCGGGTCAGTATGAGGGAGCGGAGAGCGGGGACAGATCGGTCTGTAAAGGAGTTTAATCCCAGGTTCAGACCCGTCAGTGACCGGTTTGTACTGAGAGCGGAGACGAGATCCTTGGTACAAGAATCTGTGAGACCGACATCATCCAGACTGGGGATCAGAGAGAGAGAGAAATAACAGGAATCAGGTTAAATCCCCAGTATTAATTTATTAATAACACTATTACTGATACTAATAATAATGTACAATTTTAGACATCCAGTTATTATAAACACAATCTCACACAGTCTGATACTTACTCCAGTTCCTGTATTTTACAGTCCGGTTTACTCAGAGCCGCAGACAGTAGTTTCACTCCTGAATCTCCCAGTTCATTATAATTCAGGTCCAGACCCGTCAGTGACCGGTTTGTACTGAGAGCGGAGGAGAGATCCTCGGTACAAGAAGCTGTGAGACCGTTAGCGCATAACCTGGAGATCAGACAGAGAGAGGAGGGAGAGAGAGCAGAGCAGAGATAACAGGAATCAGAGCAAATCCCCAGTGTTTAATGTATTATTATTACTCACACTGACATTAATGTACAGTGTTCAGTCATTCAGTTATTATAAACGCAATCTCACACATTCTGATACTTACCGCAGTTCCTGTATTTTACAGTCCGGGTTCCTCAGAGTCACACACAGTAGTTTCACTCCTGAATCTCCCAGTTTATTATAACTCAGGTTCAGTACCATCAGTGACCGGTTTGTACTGAGAGCAGAGACGAGATCTTCAGTACAAGAATCTGTGAGATCGTTATCCCGTAACCTGGAGATCAGAGAGAGAGAGAGAAAGACGAGCAGAGATAACGGGAATCAGAGTAAATTCCCAGTATTTATTTGTATTATTATTACTTATACTGACATTAATGTACAGTGTTAGACATCCAGTTATTACAAACACAATCTCACACAGTCTGATACTTACTGCAGTTCCTGTATTTTACAGTCCGGGTTCCTCAGAGCCGCAGACAGTAGTTTCACTCCTGAATCTCCCAGTTTATTGCTCGCCAGTCTGAACACAAACAAATGTAAGGAATCTTACAACACCAGGTTATAGTCCAACAAATTTATTTTAAAATCACAAGCTTTCGGAGATTATCTCCTTCGTCAGATGATTTGGGAACTAAAATCTGCCGGTAAAAAGGTACAAATCTAACTGGTTGTGGGGTATTAGTCCAGGAGTACAGACACACACCGGCCAGCGGTGGGGCCTCACACACAGCGGGAGCCTCCTGGGTAAACAAGTGAGCAGTCAATCCAGGAATTTCCCATAATCTGCCCCCTGTTTGTGAGGACCCGCTCGGGGAGGGAACTTCAGAAAATTCCCCAAAAACTGTCGGGCTCGTTGCACCTGAAATAAATGTAGAGCCAGCTTAATGGGAATAAAATGAAAGACTCCCCTCCCCTATAAACTAGGAGTACAGGGACATTGAAAAATTGTCACAGGACAGAATAAACTCTCCTTGTTACATAAAATCCTGGGGGACGGATTTTACAGCAGCCGTTTGCGCTGTTTCACAATATAACTCACCCCGAGATGTTAAACAGATCAACATAATGCTGCATAAAATACAGGTAATCATCACTTTATCATTTAATTCGGGGAAAATCACCGCATTCCCATGAAATCTGGGATTTAAGACCAGAAATGAGACAAGTTTCCCCAAACATGACGGGACCGATCACTGACCTCCAGGAGGGTAATTCTGATCATCAGGGAATGAGACCGGACTGAGGGACATTAAAAGGCTTCACACAGACAGCACTTTATTTAATAAATACATTTACTGACAGTCCCTGAATATATGAGGAGTTGGGCAGAGTGAGATTCATTGTCAGTGACAGGGAAATCTGGTTATTAATTTCCTGAAGATTTTTCAGTGTTTCCTGTAATATCAGAGAGAAATTGTGTCATCTGACGAAGGAGATAATCTCCGAAAGCTTGTGATTTTAAAATAAATTTGTTGGACTATAACCTGGTGTTGTAAGATTCCTTACATTTGTCCACCCCAGTCCATCACCGGCATCTCCACATCATGAACACAAACAGGCAGAGAGTGAGAGACAAACTGAATCCATTCCCCGAACTGACACAATTTCTCTCGGCAGATTTTAGTTCCCAAATCCCACTGAAGTGTGGGCCTGGATTAATGAGCGAGGGGCCTGAATCCACGACCTTATGACTCAGAGGCACGAGTGCTGCCAGCTGGGTGAAGAGATGGTGGATGTATTGGAGAGTGTGAAGGGCTGTGTCATTGATGAGTTAAGATAACGGACCGCCGTCCTGCGGGGAAAGCTCAGCTCGCCCACTGGCGGTTGACTGCCCGAATGCTGTGTTTTGCTCTTTGTTACTGAATGTTTGGTATTTCTGCTTCCCTCACAGTGACAGTCTGGTGACCGTCACTTGTCCCCACATCTCGGTAAGAGGGTGGGATGCCCCGACACACTGACTGTTGCAGTTAGTGTCGGACCACGTGTAAGTAACAGTGAGAAGGAGCCTCTTCAATGGACGTATCTCAGGCAGTGAGAAAAACAACAATAAATATCATTCATTGGAATTAAATTATCAGACTCTTTCAGTGACCTGTATTTACTGATCTGAGAAAACTGTACAATCCCGAATTGTTCACAAGGATCCATTTTAGATTCTTCAGTCCTCAGGGAATTACTAACCGATCCTATTATCATTTGTCATATTTGTGTTGAATCTGCATCTCTCTGGCTTAACTGAACTGATGTTTCCCTTAATTACGGAGCAACAATACAATCCGTGATTGTTCTACAATTGGCCTAACAGTTAGAGACAAATAAACAGTTACCTCAACACTTGGCATTTGTGTAGTGCGGGTCCCAGCCGCTGGAGTCCTTCACACCGAATGGAGCAGTGCCACAGATCGAGGTGTTTGATTGTATCACAGAGTCCAATGACATGAGACAGCACTGCACAGTCAATCGGGGTCAGTCTGAATCCACTAAATGTAAGTGTTTCCACAGATCCCACTGTGACCCGAGCCAGTGTTTGATTCTGAGACTCAAACAGGTAGTGGAATGTATTCAGGAGGTCCCTTTTACCAGTTTCACTCTCTGTCTTTCCAATCTCTCCTTCAACCTTCTCCTTCACCCAGTCAATCACTCCGCAGATTGTTTGATGAAGAAATGGGCCCAGAAACTCCACCAGGGGCCGAGATGACTGTGAGGAGGAGAGACCAACAACAAAACGGAGAAATATCTCAAATCTCCCATCTTCCTTGCTGTGGGCTTCACTGAGGAGTTTCCGAATGTCCCCTGGATCTGGAGTCAGGAATTGTGCGAGTGCGGCTACAAACTCTTGGATGGTGAGGTGCGGGAATGTGTAAACCACACTCTGGGCAGAATCATCTCTCTCCAAAAGTTCCATCATGAACCCAGACAGGAACTGGGAAGGTTGCAGATTGGACTTGATCAAATCTCCATTTCTAAACACAATCTTCTTCTCCGAGACTCCTGTGAAGGCCATCTCACCGATCTTCAGTAACACATGACGGGGGGATTCAATCTCTCGGCCATGGTTTTTCAGAATGTTGTAAATACAGTAGGAATATAGTTGGGTGATGGTCTTGGGAACTCGCTGCTGTTTCCTGTCTCTTTGTGTGAAGAAGGGACCCAGTGACAGACCGAGGATCCAGCAGTAGGAAGGGTTGTAACACATCGTGTGCAGGATATCGTTCTCCCCCACGTGTTTGAAAACAGCTGCTGCCACCATCTGATCTTCAAAAAACTTGTTGAAATATTCCTTCCTTTCTTCACCAACAAATCCCAGGATTTCAGCCCAGACACTGATCTCAGCCTTTTCCAATAAATGTAATGCAGTGGGGCGGCTGGTCACGAGCACTGAACATCCTGGGAGCAGCTTGTGCTGTATTAAACTGTACACAATGTCAGACACTTCACACTGGTCTTCAGGATCTGTGCACATGTACTGAGCTTTTGTATTTCTCCGATTATCGGCAAAATCAATACTGTCCTTGAATTCATCTAAACCATCGAATATAAACAGTAATCTCTCTGGGTTCTTCCAGAGCTCTCCCAGAATATTCCCAAAGTAAGGATACAGATCCAGTATCAGATTCCTCAGGTTTATTCTACAGTTAATAGCGTTCAAATCCCGGAATTTAAAACTGAAAACAAATTGAAAGTGTGGGTATATTTTCCCAGTGACCCAGTCATAAACAATCTTTTGTACCATTGTTGTTTTTCCAATCCCCGCGACTCCGCTCACTGCTGCTGAACTCCCAGATTTGGATTTTCTCTGGGAAAAACTGCTCTGGAACAATTGATCAGTTCGGATTTTTTCCAGTTCTCTCCGGAGATGTTTCTCTCTCCACTCTTCATGGTCTCGGCCTCTTGCCAGCAGTTCATGTTCTACAAGTGTCCGATCTCGAACTGTAGAAATGACCGTTAGCTCAGTGTATAGAGTGACCAGCTGGAAAATCTTAACCTTCTCCTTTATTAGGATCGTGTTCACTTTCAATGTTTCAGTTTGGACCCGCAGTGTTTCCTTGTGTTTCTGTTGAACATCTTCAATTAGAACAGACAGAAAGTGGTTCTCAATGTTAGTTGTATTGATATAAAAACAAATTCTCAATATCAGTAAAATGTTCCGAGATTGAGTTCACAGCTTCAATAGAGGTGCGAGCAGGAAATTAAACTCAGTTACTGAAAACCTCGCTTGAAAATTAACAAGGCTGAGAGAAGTTTCAAATCCTCACTTGATTCTAATATTTACTGAACGTGGAGATTTCTATGACGGTGATATTTTCCCCCTGATGGTTAATATTATCAGCCCTGCCCTGTACCATGGACATCTCTTGGCATATCCAGACCTGATTCTAGTTATGTGAAACTCGAGGTTCGTGTCGATTAATCTATGAAACCGTCAATGGTGCTGACCTTCTGCGGAAATGGGAACAAGATTATTGTGTGCATTGGGAGAGGGACAGACTGTGAATGGACAAAAGTCCCACTGTTATTGTATCAGACCTCGGGAAGGTTACCGGGATAATGTGGGCACTGGGAGAGGGACAGACTGTGAATGGACAGAAGTCCCACTGTTATTGTGTTCGACCTCGGGCAGGTTATCTGGGGTACTGTGTGCATTGGGAGAGGGACAGACTGTGAATGGACAGAAGTCCCACTGTTTAACCTCGATATTGGGGAAACTTTTAGAATCGGGACTCGGGTATGCTATCTGGGGTATTACCTGTACATCTATAGTCACCTGATCGCAGGTAAAGCTTGTTGCCATTCTTAAGGTACAGAGGGGAATCAGAGGTGATTTCAGGTATTGGAGTATTGGTCGAGGGAAGGGTGATGGGGCTTGATGTATTTTGTTTGGGCAAGAAACTTCGATATTGAAATGTTTTAATGGAATTCAGAACATTACTGCAGGAAACAGGCTCACAATCATCAAAATAATTAATAACGGAGAAAACTGAAAGTCAGAAATACGAAGGTAAATCAGGATAATTTTCTCACCCAAAGGGTCAGAAAGCGAAGACCAGTTACCAGGGAAGGACACTAAAGGGGCAGAGTAAGTCGGGTGAAGAGATAATTGAACGTGTTTCTGTGGATACACTGCGAGGAGGGGTAGTTGGTGTCATCTCTCTAACAGGGACAGGCTTATTTGGGCCAAATGGCCTTTTCCTGTCTCTAATCATTCTCCTGTTATGTTGTGTTTCAGAAATTGTGAACAATTTTTCATCAGGTTTACACCTACATTGAATGTGTTTTTCGAACAGTCCTGTCATATCACCAATTAGAATTAGAATTAGAACTACTGACCACATCACTCAGTGTAATGTTAAAGCAGTAAACATTCACAGTTCATTTCAACTGTTCTACTAATAATTGTACTCCGTTGTTTCATTTTGGTCTGAATTTCCTTCAATGAAAGTTTGGGAAATTACAAATCTGTTTCCATTAGTCATTACATTAGGAGCAAAAAGACCCCTGAGTTAAAGGACTATTCTTTCAGTAGAATAAGGTTGTCTCTTTCATTGCCATTCGGAAGCCAGCCCATAACTTCCTAATTACCCTGAGCATTGTCTTTCCCTCACATTTCTCCACGGATTAATGATCAATTGAGTGAACATCTGTACATCTTCTCAGATCAGATCGAAACCTTTGGCGTATCGTTCTGTGCTGTGTAATGATAACATTTAAATATTTCGCATTTCTCCACCTCATTCCCTCGAGTTGATGCTGTGTCAGATTTCGAGGGGTGCAAGTAACCCACAGCATCCGTCTCAAGGCACCGCTCTTTACTTTGAGCCCAGAACATCAGGGCGGCACATAGGAAGTGTGCATTCGGACTCACAGGGTGTCGGAACCGAGCAAAGTGTGTATTGGGTTTTAGAGTGCAGCAGGATCCTGCCAGGTGTGTATGGAGTTCAGAGTGTATCAGGATCCTACCAGGTGTGTATGAGGATTCACAGTGTATCAGGCTCCTACCAGGTGTGTATGAGGATTCACAGTGTATCAGGATCCTGCCAGGTGTGTATGGGGATTTCACAGTGTTTCAGTATCCTGCCTGATGTTTATGGGGATTCACAGTGTATCAGGATCCTGCCTGGAATGTCTGGGGATTCACAGTGTATCAGGATCCTGCCAGGTGTGTCGGGGGATTCACACTGTGTCAGGATCCTGCCTGGTATGTATGCAGCTGGATTAATTGGAGCAATGCAAAACTTGCAAATTTATCAATAATTCAAAATCCGTAGTGAATTTTAACTTCAATCTACGCAAAATATTATTTTTCTGCGATGCCAGGGCACCTCACAGATGTGTATGAAGTGCTGCATGAATTCGGATCCTGCCAGATGCTTTTGTGGTTTCACAGGATTAATGAGTAATCAAAATGGACTTTTATTCTGTTTCATCCACCCTTTGAATTTCTGATCCCCCGATTCTGACAGTCTCTAAACAAAAGTCTACAGTCAAACATTCTGATTCTCAGAAGTGAAATGAACAGTTTGAAATCTCCATTTCATCACTTACCTTTCAGGTGACTGGGTATTTCAGATAAACGTCGTCCGATGTTCATATAATCAAATGGATCAGGACCTGTTTAAATCAATGAGCTTTCATGAAATCAGATCTGTGTAATATTATAGTAAATTCTGCAGTGTTTCAATCTGAAATTGAATTCAGTTTGAGATTTTACCGTACCAAGTTCCTGCATCTCTTTCAGTATTTTGTCCAACTTTGGTACCGCATGGTGCATTTTCACAAAGGATTCCCACATCACCCTTCGGGCCCGAGAGCCTTTCTCCATCACCAGATTTAGGAGAAGTTTGGAACTGTCCGTCCTGTTTCCCTTCTCCACGAGATCAACGACTTTCTGTAAAGAATAATAATTAATATATTGGTCTCTCCTTTTCGCAGTCCCAGTTAAACTGTTTCATTTTTGTTTTCAGTTCACACAAGAGTTATACCCGAACCGTTCCCCTGTCCTTTGTACAGACACTGACCGATCCACCGGGTATTTTCACCTCTTCGCATCATTGTTTCAGATTCACTGTATTTTCAGTTTGATCCATTTCTTTCCTATTTTACCTGTTTCTATTCTGTCACATTCTATGATTCTAAGATCTGATATCCTTTTAGTTCTGTGATGTTTAAATAATCCAAACTTGTTCTGTGTCCCTCCCACTTACCCGATGTTCCTGTCCACTGAAATGCCACTCGTATGTTAACAATGAGCTGACTCCGTCCACCACTTCTTCAATCGCCTGTTCTAGTCTGTCCCGGTAGAATTTCGTCAACTGGAACAGCTGGTAATCGTCGCAATTTGTCAGGAACTCAGTGATTGCAGTGTTCCGATCTGTGAACAAAAATGGACAAAACTAAACTCATTATTGTCTTTCCATCCGGGTGGCTACATTTCCTCATATACCAAACGGCTGAAGCCTCCTTGGGAGCCACATTATCAAACACCTTCTGAAAACCCATATGCACCACCTGTGCTGCATCCCATCGATCTATATGGTCACCTCTCAACAAAGCTGTATTAAATTTGTCAAATACGGCTTGTCTGCAGCGAATCAGTTCCTGTCCCCCCCTCCCCCTGATCTTCCCCTGTATCTCTAAATGTTCACTAATTTTACCTGGAATTACAGATTCGAGGAGTTTGCCCACTGCTGACAGAGACTAATTGGTCGTTGACCCTCTCTCCTTATTTTATCAGAGACATTACTTGGGCTCCTTCAGTCCATCTGGATATTTTTGATAACAAAGGAGGATTGGGAAATTGTGATCAGAGTCCCTCCTATCTCCTCTCTGACTTCCTTTAACAGCCTCGGGTGTGTTATCTCTGGGCCCAGTGATTTATCCACCTCGGCGATGTTTCTCAGATCCAAATCCTTCTCTACAGTTACCTCTAACTATGGGCCCACATCCTCCTCCAGTACACCAACATTTTCACTTCCACCATCATTTTTAGAAATTAAAGGAAATATTTTGTATCTCCCCAAACCTTCATCCACAACCAGTTTCCCCCAGTTCCCCTCTATCTCACCTCCACTGATTGCTGGCCTGCAAAACCCACCGAGAATTGTGCTATTTCCCTTCCTATTAGTTAACTGTGTACATATGGATTCTATCTTAACACAGCTCCCTGGAACAGCCTTATGTTCGAAACCTCTCCTTCTCTCTCTCCCTCTGTTTTCCTTTAAGACTCTCCTTAAAACCGACCTCTTTGACCAAGCTTTTGGTCTCCTGTCCTCATATCTCCTTATTTGATTCAGTGACAAATTTTGTTTGATAATCGCTCCTGTCACACACCCTGGGTCCTTTTACTACATTAAATTTGCAACATAAACACAATTTGTTATTGTTCCAGCTCTGTCATAGAACCTTTATTAATACTGGAGAGCAGGGGTATTTTTCTCTCCCCTCAAAATGTTACAACCAGGAGCATTTCGCTCTGAGCCTTGTGTAAACTCAGGCCCTGTCTTACAGATACCAGATCACATCTGTCATGTTTCTGATTTTCCGAATGTGTTTGGAATGATTTGTTTATTCACAGACATAACACACAATCCTAACTCCGATTTTTTGTAATGTTGACCCATTTTCGTTTCTTGTTTTTTTTAATACCAAGTGACTTTCTCTCTCAATATTTCAAAACCACCTTCCTTTTTACCTGCTAATAAATTTTCACTGTTTCATAAATCTTCCTTCCTGCTCCAGGTTTCATTAATTCCACTCTCTAGTCTCAGATCCGGAGTTTCCCCATCCTCCAGTCATATCAGCTGAAACCCTCCCACTGCTCCATTCACCCAGTCTGTAAAACCATTGTTGGTCGGTTCAGACCGTGACCGTCCCTTCCCTTCCCTTCTCGCTGAACTCACGCCAGTCCCCAAGACCGTGAACCCTTCCCTCCTGCTCCATTCACCCAGTCTGTAAAACCATTGTTGGTCGGTTCAGACCGTGACCGTCCCTTCCCTTCTCCCTGAACTCACTCTCGTCGCGAAGACCGTGAACCCTTCCCTCCTGCTCCATTCAACCAGTCTGTAAAACTATTGATGGTCGGTTCAGACCGTGACTGTCCCTTCCCTTCTCCCTGAACTCACTCTTGTCCCGAAGACCGTGTACTCTTCCCTCCTGCTACAGCCCTGCAGCCACACATTTGCCTACCTCCTTAAGCAGCCCAGTGCAAACCAATTCGGAGATCACCAGCGAGAAGCCTTGTTTTTAGTTTAGAACCTGAGCCTTAATATTCCCACCATAAATGTATTTCTCTCCGTGTTATTGATTCCGACCATAACTATTCACTACTCTCGTTTCCATCCCAGAGATGGTCCCACCTGTTCCAGGATGTTCTTCCCTCTGACACCAGGGAGGCAACTTACCATTCGGGACCTGCTCAGGGCTACAGAAGAGTCTGTGTATTCCCTGACTATGGAATATCCCACCACTTTCATTCCACCATTCCTGTGACCCACCTGCCTCTCACCCCCTGCCCCACGCGGGGTGTCCCCCTGCTGCCCGATCTCACACTGTTACTCAGGAAGACCATCCTCTGAGTCACTGTCTCTATCCACCTTACAGTCCCCAACACCAGGTATCTATTGGACAGTTCCAGTACTCAGGAGATCCCTCCACCTGTGACTGCACTGTCCCTCTAGATGGTCACTCACTTCCCTCTACCTTCACAGTATCTGCGCAGTAACCTCTTCCAGTGTGAGCTGCAGGTTCTTGCTCGTGATCTGGACCCTTTGTCAGGACAGAAATTCAATTTTGAAGAATTTTCTGAACCTACCTGTGTCCATTCTCATTCTTGTTGAAGATGTTGGCTTTTCTCCCCTGTTTGAACCTTCAGCCATGGTGGTGACAAATTCCCAGATTCTGATGCTCTGTAATAAATATAATATTAATAGGAGAGTTAGACAGAAATATTAAAATGAGCAGGAGAGCGTTCCCTTGTTAAACATGTTACAAAGCCCCTCTTCCCCCATCAGTGCAACAGCTGTTATCTCTAATATCGAGCATTTCCTGAGTGTTATGATCAACACTCCACATCTGGTGTGACACAGACAGCTGCCCCGTGAAATCAAGTAAGTCCCGCTGATCTCCACAACCCAGTTACTGTCGGCCGAGACTCTGCACTGGGAGGGCCAATTTGTAAGCTTCACTCGCACATTGCAGATCAAAAACAGCTTTATTCCTCAGGTAGTTAATATTCTGGAAGGAAATATGGAGCAGGGTGATCATTGGTGAATTAAATGACCCTTCACTCGGTTTAACACAGTCTGGTGATATTGTATTATTTTATTCACATAAGTGTTTGGTATTTTTGATTTGTTGAGTTTTGATTTTAAATCCTGTTACTTTATGAATATGATATCTATCCACATATACAATATATAGCAGGGTGTGATTCCTCTGGTATGTATGGGCAGTGACAGTGTGCGTGTGTTCATGGAGATGTGTCCTCGTTGGTGCTTCTGTTAGAAAATATTCATCACATTCCTCATGGTGTCAGCAGCTGATTAATGAGCACAGTAGGAGGTGAGAAGATTTACCACTGTTCTAATATTAACACTAGTGAGCACTGTCGGAGGTAAGATTTATCACTGTTCAATTATTAACAGTAATGAGCACTTTAGGAGGTAAGGAGATTTACCACTGTTCTAACATTAACAGTAATGAGCACTTTAGGAGGTGAGGAGATTTACCACTGTTCTAATTTTAACACTAATGAGCACTGTACGAGGTGAGGAGATTTACCACTGTTCTAATATTAACACTAATGAGCACTGTAAGAGGTGAGGAGATTTACCACTGTTCTAATATTAATGTTATGAATTGTGTAACTTTAAACATTTCGGTGATGCACAGTCCTAATTTATGGAATGTCGCCAGGGTTCTTACAATCTCAATGAACACCATAAATAGTCAAGTGGCAGATTGTACTGTTTTTATACAATCACCTGTGTGTGTCTCGCTGTGTGCGTGTATCTCACGGACGTGCCGACCAATCAAACTATCAGTCAATGTCCTTTCCTTTCATCACTGTGGAAATGTAAAAGTGATTATGTCTCGGATCAGTAATTTCTCCAAACTATAGTTGAAGTTATTCACCGGCATTAATTTATAACCAAGTTTGGGATTTTGTAAAATTCAGTTGCTGCTGTTTCACTCACACTGACACTAGTATAAAAGCACACAACAGCAACAACTTGCATTGCCACAGAACCTTTAACCTCGAAAAAACATCCCAAGGTGCATCACAGAAGCGGAATCAGAATGAAAATGGCCATCATTTTGGTCGAAGAAATCGGTTTTAGGATGATCTTTATTCTGACACAAACCACAAAATTATCAAATGGAAGAAATTTTACAAATCTTTATTGAAAATAAAATTTCCCTATCATTTTATCACCAATTTATATTGAAATGATAATCATTTAATTGAACTGCAAACGTGAAATCCAGAAATAGATTTACTGATAGGAAATAACATTGTGTAAAACTTCGCATCCCAGTTCAGAATTGCAAGATGATTTATTTTGATAGCTGGATATGAAATATATTTCAATTCGGTAACGCTGTTTGGTACTACATTGATGTGGAGATGCCGGTGATGGACTGGGGTGTACAAATGTAACGAATCTTACAACACCAGGTTATAGTCCAACAGATTTATTTGAAAATCACAAGCTTTCGGAGGCTTTCTCCTTCGTCAGCTGAGTGTGGGATTCCACGGAAGGTACCGCATTGATAGTCATAGAACAATGCCTGGTGATTACAGATAATCTTTCCAACTCTATATTCAGTAGTCTGTTACCTAATGTTTCACATTCTGAACACTGTTCAATCCCGTTGATTGTCTTGACAACGAGCAGTTGGAAAGATTATCTGTAATCACCCAGGCATTGTTCTGTGACCATAAATGCGGTAATGTTCAAGGATTCCGACACTCACCTGACGAAGGAGAAAGCCTCCGAAAGCTTATGATTTTCAAATAAAACTGTTGGACTATAACCTGGTGTTGTAAGATTCGTTACATTGGTACTACATGAACACAGAGTGTAATATCGATATTATGGGGACCATAAAGACGGGTTCTTTCCGAGTTGGTGCTGGAGGCGGGGAGACACTATATATCTGCTGGGCTGTCCCTCAGACTGGAGTCACCTCTTAGATCAGACCCCTTCACTCCAAAACACACACAAGATTCATTTGTGACTGTGTGTTTTGAGACAGAAACTGATCTCACTTCACATTTCATTGCACGGCCTCATGCTGGATAATTGTACTCGGTTATCAGACTCTCCCAGTCTCATTCTCACCATTTCCCCCCTTACCTTGTAACCTTTCTGGACTGTCGACAGGACCAGTGTTTATCTGAGGAAATGGGACTTTCTCTTACCTTTCTCCCCAGTCGATCTATGGAAGCCTTTGAATCGGAAGGGTTCTCTCTGGTTGCTGCTCTCTCAATCCTGTGCTGATTCACCTGCTGTTGTTCCTCAGTCTACAATCCCTGTTTACTTCCAGCTGTGGACTTTTCGCAATCACTCCGTCATTCACCGGGAGATCTAATGATGGCAGGGCAGAAAATGAGACCAATATTGACGGTGTGAAGTAGAATGTAATGTGCACTTTTCCTCGAATGTTTAATTAAAATAAAAGTAATTGAAACTTAAACAATTGAATAACAAATATTTGATTGAATGAACAAACTGTTTGATGAACTCTGTTCCACATTCCATGTCTCTTTACCACCCCGACCACAATATGTGATTGTTTCATTCTCCAGCCACAGTTAGAGGCAATTCCTTCTCCATGTCCTGCCCCTGTTTTTGGGATCACATTTGCTATTTTTGAATCACTGGCCATTCCTTTATATTTTCTGGCTGAACTCCATCCATGGGCCAGATTCCCAATTTCCAAGTGTATTTTAGTGGCATCATTGACAAACAGGGAAAGTTGATGGGACAATATCTTCAGCGACATGGTTCGACCCACAGAAGGCAGCTGTACTGCCCCAACACCGTGACTGGGAAGTGTGACTATTTTAGTGAGTTCACTTCACTGAATATTTACATAACATAACATGGGACTGATTTATCACAGAAAGAAGAGATTTCACCTGCTTTGAGTGTTACTGTTTATTGTGGACACTCCAATGAGTAAAAGTCCTGTTCACAGCTGTGGACTGGGTTTCTAACCGTCTTGAATTGACAGTTCCTGACTCAGAGGCTGGATGTTTCTCCAGTTAGCTGCAAATTCCAAAGTTATGGCATGTGGGGGTGGGGACGGAACGTTTGTAACGACAAGTGAGAGCTTTTATTTGGAATATTTAACCGTCAAATAATTATTATCTGTAATAACAACACCTCAGTGTGGGAATGTGGAGGGAACGTTGACCATATTTAAGAGAACAAGAGAAAATAGAAGCTCTCAGCAATTAACTAGTTTTTATTTTGCTATAAATGGTCATTGATGTACACAACTGGACGATAGATTACAACTCATTCACATGCCTGTAATAAAATATTTCTGATTAGATAAAATCAGGATCAGTAAGTGAATGATTTGAAGTAGAATGTGTGGACAAATGTGGCCCACTCTTAGTTTTAGGATAAATCAAATCACTATCCCCAAAAATATCAATAGTTGATGGGGAATTGGAGTTGAAAGATTTCTCGGGGCCACTCTCCAAACACAATGGATATGATCGAAGAACTCACACATTAGCGAGGGCACGGTGTCACCCAAGGATGAAATTCTCCCGTGTCTGATACAACGGAGCGGGGAGGGCACTGTGTTACCACAGGATGACAGTTTACACAAGAGGCGGGGCAGGCACTCGAGGGCACCGACCCCAAACGATGGCAGTGCACCATATGAGAGAGAGAGGAGGCGTGTGTACATCAGTCAGTGACTCTGTGTGTGTTTCATAGAGAGAGATAGGGGAAGTGCTTGCGTATCTGTATCAATGAATGAATCTGAATGTGTGTGTGTATATGAGAGAGGGAGCGTGAAACAGATTTTATCAGTGGGCAACTGAGGATTGTATAAATATGAGAGAGAGACAATGGATGCCTCTGTATAACTGTGAGACTCTTAATGTGCGTTTATGTGAGGGAGCCAGATACATAGTGTATCAGTGAACAGCTGAATGAGTGCGTGTCTATGAGAGAGACAGAGCGAGAGAGAGAGGATGCATCTGTATATCTGAGTGACTCTGAGCAGGTGTGTGTATATGTGATGGAGGGAGACACACAGTGTATTAGTGAGGGACTGACTGAGTGTGTGCATATGTGAGAGGGAGAGAGAGGAGAGAGAAAGAGAAAAGAGTGAGTGTGTGTGTGAGAGAGGGAGACAGAGGATGCCTCTGTATATCAATGAGTGACAGAGTATCTGTGTGTATTTTCTGTTGGGGAGAAGCAGCAGGATGATGAAATCTAACCTTTAACCATCAACCACTTCTAAAATCCTACACAGACCGGTATTTAACAAGTTAAATTTCCAGAAGATACTTTTCCATATCAAACGTTGAATCAGACACAGCAAGTGCAGACAACGTGCAAAGTACAAAAACCTCTTTCTCTTATCGATAAAAAGTTGGAGGAAGTGAGTTCCCAAAAACGGAAACCGTTCGCCTCTGTCTCTGCAAGTTTCAGCATGTTGCTTTTACTTTGTGTCACTCAGGGGCAGACATTTTGAAACCCTCTCAGTTCCCCCTTCAATTTGTTTTTTTTACAAGAAGGTTTATTCAATTCCACTGTGTTCTGATTAAAGTAGCTCTGGGTTTCAATTCGACCCGAACATTCACCTGAGAATAATGGGATCAACGGCATTTGGTGTTGATTAATTCTCTGCATAAGGTTTTATCTTTCATTCTGATCACCATCCGGTTCTACCCAGAACCGTGTGTGCGACGAGCTCTGCACTTAATGTAGAAATGTGTTTCCTTCGATATAATCCCCCACTCTGAGACATTCTCAGTCACTCACCCAATTCATCCAATGAAAAGACTGAAGCGACATGAGATCTGGTCCGCACGGCTCCTGTCCCCAGTGAAGACCCTGGTACTCGGGGATTCGGCTGATCTCCCCGCCTTGCTCTTCCTGTCCCCAGTCAGGACTCTGGTAACTCGTGGATTCGGCTGATCTCCCCGCCTTGCTCTCCCTGTACCCAGTGAAGACTCTGGTACTCGGGAATTCGGCTGATCTCTCCGCCTTGCTCTCCCTGTCCCCAGTGAAGATTCTGATATTCGGGGATTCTGCTGATCTCCCCGCCTTGCTCTCCCTGTACCCAGTGAAGACTCTGGTACTGGGGGATTCGGCTGATCTCCCCGCCTTGCTCTCCCTGTCCCCAGTCAGGACTCTGATACTCGGGGATTATGCTGATCTCTCCGCCTTGCTCTCCCTGTCCCCATTGAAGACTCTGGTACTCGGGGATTATGCTGATCTCTCCGCCTTGCTCTCCCTGTCCCCAGTCAGGACTGTGGTACTCGTGGATTCGGTTGATTTCCCCGCCTTCCTCTCCGCTCGACACAATCTGAGTGGAGCCCTCCAGGGCGTGTCAGCGCACATCAACCTCGCTGTCACCTCTTCCGCTGAATGTTACTGACATTTTAAGATCGTGAGGCGCATAACCCGAAACCTCGCGTTGCCTTTACTCTTCCTACCTGATGATTCACGTGGTTTTGATGCGAGTTAAGTTGCGTATTAAGTGCTCAAATGATGTAAATGCTTCGATTTACAATCCCCCCATTGATTTGAAGCAGACAGAACAGAAGGAGACCATTCGGCCCCTGCTGTCTGTGCTGGCTCTTTGAAAGAGCTATCCATTTAATCCCACTCCCCTGCACTTTCCCAATGGTCCTAAACCTTTCTCCTTTACAAGTGTTTATCCAATTCCATTTTGAAAGTTACTAAACAAATTTGTTCACCGCGAGCGACTGGACAGGCAGAGCATCGGTTATAGACAGAGTCATTGGGGTAGATTTTAAACACGAATCTGCTTCCACAGCCCTATCAGGCATTCGGTTCCAGATCAGAACAACTCGCTGCGTAAAGAAAATTCCACTGATCTCCCCCCTGGCTTTATTGCCAATTCTCATCAATCTGCGTCCTCTGGTTAGCGACCCTCCTGCCAGTGGAAACAGTTTCTCCATATCTACCCAATCAAAACTCCACTATGAAATCTCCACTTAACCTGCTCGAAGAAGAACAAACCGAGATTTGAAGTCCCTCGGGCCAGACGCAGAAAATTACAGGATATTCGCTGGAAGTTAATGTTACTGAAGTCAATGGAAATTACTGAGGGAGATAGTGAATGGGTGACCAACAGACAGAGGAAGGGTAGGAAGGCAGTGCAGGGGTCCCCTGCGGTCATCTCCCTCCAAAACAGGTATACCGTTTTGGATACTGTTGTGGGAGATGGCTCACAAGGGGAAGGTGGCAGTGGCCAGGTTCATGGCACCGTGGCTGGCTCTGCTGCACAGGAGGGCAGTAAAAAGAGTGGCAGAGCTCTCGTGATATGGGGACTCGATTGTAAGGGGAATAGACAGGCGTTTCTGCGGACGCAACCAAGACACCAGGATGGTATGTTGCCTCCCTGGTGCAAGGGTCAGGGATGTCTCGGAGCGGCTGCAGGACATTCTGGAGGGGGAGGGTGAACAGCCAGTTGTCGTGGTGCATATCGGCACCAACGATATAGGTAAAAAACAGGATGAGGTCCTACAAGCTGAATTTAGGGAGGTAGGAGTTAAACTAAAGAGTAGGACCACAAAGGTAGTAATCTCAGGATTGCTACCAGTGCCACGGGCTAGTCAGAGTAGGAATGACAGGATAGCTAGGATGAATACGTGGCTTGAGAGATGGTGCAAGAGGGAGGGATTCAAATTCCTGGGCCATTTGAACCGGTTCTGGGGGAGGTGGGACCAGGACAAATTGGACGGTCTGCATCTGGGCAGGACTGGAACCAATGTCCTAGGGGGAGTGTTTGCTAGTGCTGTTGGGGAGGGTTTAAACTAATGTTGCAGGGGGATGGTAACCGATGCAGGAAGTCAGTGGGAAGTAAAGTGGTGACAGAAACAAAAGGCAGTAAGGGAGAGTGTACAGAACATGACCGGACAGATGGTCTGAGAAAGCAGGGCAAAGACCAAGGGAAGTCTAGATTAAACTGCATTTATTTCAATGCAAGAAGTCTGATGGGCAAGGCAGATGAACTCAGGGCATGGATGGGTACATGGGACTGGGATGTTATAGATATTACTGAAACATGGCTAAGGGAGGGGCAGGACTGGCAGCTCAATGTTCCAGGGTACAGATGCTATAGGAAAGATAGAGCAGGAGGTAAGAGAGGAGGGGGGGTTGCGTTCTTGATTAGGGAGAACATCACGGCAGTAGTGAGAGGGGATATATCCGAGGGTTCGCCCACTGAGTCTATATGGGTAGAAATGAAAAATATGAAGGGAAAGATCACTTTGACAGGATTGTACTACAGACACCCAAATAGTCAACGGGAAATTGAGGAGCAAATATGTAAGGAGATTACAGACAGCTGCAAGAAAAATAGGGTGGTAATAGTAGGGGACTTTAACTTTCCCAACATTGACTGGGACAGCCATAGCATGAGGGGCTTGGATGGAGAGAAATTTGTTGAGTGTATTCAGGAGGAATTTCTCATTCAGTATGTGGATGGCCGGCGAGAGAGAGGGCAAAACTTGACCTCCTCTTGGGAAATAAGGAAGGGCAGGTGACAGAAGTGTTAGTGAGGGATCACTTTGGGACCAGTGATCATAATTCCATTAGTTTTAAGATAGCTATGGAGAATGATAGGTCTGGCCCAAAAGTTAAAATTCTAAATTGGGGAAAGGCCAATGTTGATGGTATTGGACAGGAACTTTCAGAAGTTGATTGGGAGAGTCTGTTGGCAGGCAAAGGGACGTCTGGTAAGTGGGAGGCTTTCAAAAGTGTGTTAACCAGGGTTCAGGGTAAGCACATTCCTTATAAAGTGAAGGGCAAGGCTGGTAGAAGTAGGGAACCTTGGATGACTCGGGAGATTGAGGCCCTATTCAAAAAGAAGGAGGCATATGACATGCAGAGGCAGCTGGGATCAAGTGGATCCCTTGAAGAGTATAGAGATTGCCGGAGTAGAGTTAAGAGAGAAATCAGGAGGGCAAAAAGGGGACATGAGATTGCTTTGGCAGATAAGGCAAAGGAGAATCCAAAGAGCTTCTGCAAGTACATAAAGGGCAAAAGAGTAACTGGGGAGAGAGTAGGGCCTCTTAAGGATAAACAAGGTCATCTATGTGCGGAACCACAAGAGATGGGTGAGATCCTGAATGAATATTTCACATCGGTATTTACAGTTGAGAAAGCCATGGATGTGAGGGAACTTGGGGAAATAAATAGTGATGTCTTGAGGAGTGTACATATTACAGAGAGGGAGGTGCTGGAAGTCTTAACGCGCATCAAGGTAGATAAATCTCCGGGACCTGATGAAATGTATCCCAGGACGTTATGGGAGGTTAGGGAGGAAATTGCGGGTCCCCGAGCAGAGATATTTGAATCATCGACAGCTACAGGTGAGGTGCCTAAAGATTGGAGGGTAGCAAATGTTGTGCCTTTGTTTAAGAAGGGCGGCAGGGAAAAGCATGAAACTACCGGATTGTCGTAAAAACCCATCTGGTTCACTAATGTCCTTTAGGGAAGGAAACCTGCCGTCCTTACCCGGTCTGGCCTATATGTGACTCCAGACCCACAGCAATGTGGTTGATTCTTAATTGCCCTCTGAAATGGCCTAGCAAGCCACTCAGTTGTAAAATCTCGCTACGAAAAGTCATAATAAGAATAAAACCGGACGGACCACCCGGCATCGGACCACTAGGCACCGGACACGACAACGGCAAAACACCAAGCCCAGTCGACCCTGCAAGGTCCTCCTTACTAACATCTGGGGACTTGTGCCAAAATTGGGAGAGCTGTCCCACAGACTAGTCAAGCAACAGCCTGACATAGCCATACTCACAGAATCATATCTTTCAGCCAACGTCCCAGACTCTTCCATCACCATCCCTGGGTATGTCCTGTCCCACCGGCAGGACAGACCCACCAGAGGTGGCGGTACAGTGATATACAGTCAGGAGGGAGTGGCCCTGGGAGTCCTCAACATTGACTCTGGACCCCATGAAATCTCATGGCATCAGGTCAAACATGGGCAAGGAAACCTCCTGCTGATTACCACCTACCGTCCTCCCTCAGCTGATGAATCAGTCCTCCTCCATGTTGAACACCACTTGGAGGAAGCACTGAGGGTAGCAAGGGCACAAAATATACTCTGGTTGGGGGACTTCAATGTCCATCACCAAGAGTGGCTCGGTAGCACCACGACTGACCGAGCTGGCCGAGTCCTGAAGGACATAGCTGCTAGACTGGGCCTGCGGCAGGTGGTGAGCGAACCAACACGAGGGAAAAACTTACTTGACCTCGTCCTCACCAATCTACCTGTCGCAAATGCATCTGTCCATGACAGTATTGGTAGGAGTGACCACCGCACAGTCCTCGTGGAGATGAAGTCCCGTCTTCGCACTGAGGACACCATCCAACGTGTTGTGTGGCACTACCACCGTGCTAAATGGGATAGATTCAGAACAGATCTAGCAGCTCAAAACTGGGCATCCATGAGGCGCTGTGGGCCATCAGCAGCAGCAGAATTGTATTCCTGCACAATCTGTAACCTCATGGCCCGGCATATTCCTCACTCTACCATTACCAACAAGCCAGGGGATCAACCCTGGTTCAATGAGGAGTGTAGAAGAGCATGCCAGGAGCAGCACCAGGCGTACCTAAAAATGAGGTGCCAACCTGGTGAAGCTACAACTCAGGACTACATGCATGCTAAACAGCGGAAGCAACATGCTATAGACAGAGCTAAGCGATTCCACAACCAACGGATCAGATCAAAGCTCTGCAGTCCTGCCACATCCAGTTGTGAATGGTGGTGGACAATTAAACAACTAACGGGAGGAGGAGGCTCTGCAAACATCCCCATTCTCAATGATGGCGGAGTCCAGCACGTGAGTGCAAAAGACAAGGCTGAAGCGTTTGCAACCATCTTCAGCCAGAAGTGCCGAGTGGATAATCCATCTCAGCCTCCTCCCGATATCCCCACCATCACGGAAGCCAGTCTTCGGCCAATTCGATTCACCCGACGTGATATCAAGAAACGGCTGAGTGCACTGGATACAGCAAAGGCGATGGGCCCCGACAACATCCCAGCTGTAGTGCTGAAGACTTGTGCTCCAGAACGAGCTGCGCCTCGAGCCAAGCTGTTCCAGTACAGCTGCAACACTGGCATCCACCCGACAATGTGGAAAATTGCCCAGGTATGTCCTGTCCACAAAAAGCAGGACAAATCCAATCTGGCCAATTACCGTCCCATCAGTCTACTCTCAATCATCAGCAAAGTGATGGAAGGTGTCGTCGACAGTGCTATCAAGCGGCACTTACTCACCAATAACCTGCTCACCGATGCTCAGTTTGGGTTCCGCCAGGACCACTCGGCTCCAGATCTCATTACAGCCTTGATCCAAACATGGACAAAAGAGCTGAATTCCAGAGGTGAGGTGAGAGTGACTGCCCTTGACATCAAGGCAGCATTTGACCGAGTGTGGCACCAAGGAGCCCTAGTAAAATTGAAGCACACAGGAAGATGGTAGTGGTTGTTGGAGGCCAATCATCTCAGCCCCAGGACTTTGCTGCAGGAGTTCCTCAGGGCAGTGTCCTAGGCCCAACCATCTTCAGCTGCTTCATCAATGACCTTCCCTCCATCATAAGGTCAGAAATGGGGATGTTCGCTGATGACTGCACAGTGTGCAGTTCCATTCGCAACCCCTCAAATAATGAAGCAGTCCGAGCCTGCATGCAGCAAGACCTGGACAACATCCAGGCTTGGGCTCAGAAGTGGCAAGTAACATTCGCGCCAGATAAGTGCCAGGCAATGACCATCTCCAACAAGAGAGAGTCTAACCATCTCCCCTTGACATTCAACGGCATTACCATCGCCGAATCCCCCACCATCAACATCCTGGGGGTCACCATTGACCAGAAACTTAACTGGACCAGCCATATAAATACTGTGGCTACGAGAGCAGGTCAGAGGCTGGGTATTCTGCGGCGAGTGACTCACCTCCTGACTCCCCAAAGCCTTTCCACCATCTACAAGGCACAAGTCAGGAGTGTGATGGAATACTCTCCACTTGCCTGGATGAGTGCAGCTCCAACAACACTCAAGAAGCTCGACACCATCCAGGACAAAGCAGCCCGCTTGATTGGCACCCCATCCACCACCCGAAACATTCACTCCCTTCACCACCGGCGCACTGTGGCTGCAGTGTGCACCATCCACAGGATGCACTGCAGCAACTCGCCAAGGCTTCTTCGACAGCACCTCCCAAACCCGCGACCTCTACCACCTAGAAGGACAAGGGCAGCAGGCGCATGGGAACAACACCACCTGCACGTTCCCCTCCAAGTCACACACCATCCCGACTTAGAAATATATCGCCGTTCCTTCATTGTCGCTGGGTCAAAATCCTGGAACTCCCTTCCCAACAGCACAGTGGGAGAACCGTCACCACACGGACTGCAGCGGTTCAAGAAGGCGGCTCACCACCACCTTCTCGAGGGCAATTAGGGATGGGCAATAAATGCCGGCCTTGCCAGCGACGCCCACATCCCGTGAACGAATAAAAAAAAAAAAGCCTGGGAACTACAGACCGGTGAGCCTGACATCTGCAGTGGGTAAGTTGTTCGAGGGTATTCTGAGGGACAGGATCTACAGGCATTTGGAGAGACAGGGACTGATGAGGAACAGTCAGCATGGTTTTGTGAGAGGAAAATCATGTCTCACGAATTTGATTGAGTTTTTTGAAGGAGTAACCAAGAAGATAGATGAGGGCTGTGCAGTCGACGTGGTCTACATGGACCTCAGCAAAGCCTTTGACAAGGTACCGCATGGTAGGTTATTACATAAGGTTGAATCTCATGGGATCCAAGGTGAGGTAGCCAATTGGATACAAAATTGGCTTGATGACAGAAGACAAAGGGTGGTTGCAGAGGGTTGTTTTTCAAACTGGAGGCCTGTGTCCAGCGGTGTGCCTCAGGGATCGGTGCTGGTTCCGCTGTTGTTTGTTATTTATATCAATGATTTGGATGAGAATTTAGGAGGCATGGTTAGTAAATTTGCAGATAACACCAAGATTGGTGGCATTGTGGACAGTGAAGAAGGTTATCTGGGATTGCAACGGGACCTTGATGAATTGGGCCAATGGGCCGATGAATGGCAGATGGAGTTTAATTTAGATAAATGTGAGGTGATGCATTTTGGTGGATCGAATTGGGCCAGGACCTACTCCGTTAATGGTAGGGCGTTGGGGAGATTTATAGAACAAAGAGATCTAGGAGTACAGGTTCATAGCTCCTTGAAAGTGGAGTCACAGGTGGATAGGGTGGTGAAGAAGGCATTCGGCATGCTTGGTTTCATTGGTCAGAACATTTAATACAGGAGTTGGGATGTCTTGTTGAAGTTGTACAGGACATGAGTAAGGCCACACTTGGAAAACTGTGTGCAGTTCTGGTCACCCTATTATAGAAAGGATATTATTAAACGAGAAAGAATGCAGAAAAGATTTACTCGGATGCGACCGGGACTTGATGGTTTGACTTATAGGGAGAGGTTAGATAGACTGGGACTTTTTTCCCTGGAGAGTAGGAGGTTTTGGGGTGATCTTATAGAAGTCCATAAAATAATGAGGGGCAGTGATAAGGTCGATGGTCAAAATCTTTTCCCAAAGGTAGGGGAGTCTATAACGAGGGGGCATAGATTTAAGGTGAGAGGGGAGAGATACAAAAGGGTCCAGAGGGGCAATTTTTTCACTCAACGGTTTTTGAGTGTCTGGAACGAGCTGCCAGAGGCAGTAGTAGAGGCGGGTTCAATTTTGTCTTTTAAAAAGCATTTGGACAGTTACATGGGTAAGATGGGTAGAGCGGGGTATGGGCCAAGTGCAGGCAATTGGGACTTGCTAGTGGTACAAACTGGGCGACATGGACATGTTGGGCCGAAGGGCCTGTTTCCATGTTGCAACTTCTATGATTCTATGATTCTATGAAATCAGGAATGTGGGAAATCTGAACAGTCAGTATTTTACAAAAAACTAGGAAACATTTTGGACTGTTTAAATTAAGGGGCAACCTGTCATTCTCCGTCTCTCAGCCTCCCCCCGCCCAGCACTGTTCAAAGTAAGGGGCTCTCTGTCATTCTCCCACTCCCCCCTCCCCCCTCCACCCACCCATCACTGATTAAAGTAAGGGGCTCTCTGTAATTCTCGCTCACCCCCTCCCCGCGCCCATCACTGATAAAAGTAAGGGGATCTCCGTCATTCTATTTCTCCCCCTCCCCCAACCATCACTGATCAAAGTAAGGGTCTCTCTGTCATTCGCGCTCTCCCCTCTCCCCCGCCAATCACTGATTAAAGTCAGGGGCTCTCTCTCATTCTCCCTCACCTCCCTCCCCCAACACATCACTGATGAAAGGAAGGGGCTTTCTGTCATTCTCCTGCTCCCCCACCCATCACTGATTAAAGGAAGGGGCTCTCCCTCATTCTCCCTCTCCCCCTCCCCCCGCCCATCACTGATTAAAGTAAGGGGCTCTCTCTCATTCTCCCTCTCTCCCCTCCCCCCCACCCATCACTGAATAATGTAAGCGGCTCTCTCTCATTCTCCCTCTCCCCTCTCCCCCCGCCCTTCACTGATTAAACTAAGATGCTCTCTCTCATTCTCCCTCTCCCTCTCCCCCTCACCATCACTGAATAAATAAGGGGCTCTATCTCATTCTCCCTCTCCCCCCTCCCCCCGCCCATCACTGATTAAAGTCAGGGGCTCTCACTCATTCTCCCACACCCCCCCTGCGCCAACAATCACTGATGAAAGTCAGGGGCTCTCTCTCATTCTCCCTCTTCCCCCACACATCACTGATAAAAGTAAGAGGCTCTCTCTCATTCTCCCCCTCCCCCTCCCCCACCAATCACTGATGAAAGCAAGGGGCTCCCTCTCATTCTCTCCCTCCCACTCCCCCCACCCATCACTGATGAAAGGAAGGGGCTCTCTCTCATTCTCCCTCTCACTCTCCCCCGCCCATCACTGATTAAAGTAAGGGGCTCTCTCTCATTCTCCCTCTCCCCCTCCCACCACCCATCACTGATTAAAGAAAGGGGCTCTCTCTCATTCTCCCTCTCCCTCTCCCCCGCCCATCACTGATGAAAGCAAGGGGCTCTCTCTCATTCTCATTCTCCCTCTCCCCCCTCCCCCACCCATCACTGATTAAAGTAAGGGGCTCTATCTCCTTCTCCCTCTCCCCCCTCCCATCACTGATAAAAGTAAGGGGCTCTCTCTCATTCTCCCTCTCCCCCTCCCCCCACCCATCACTGATTAAAGTATGGGGCTCTCTCTCATTCACCCTCACCCCCCGCCCATCACTGATCAAAGTAAGGTGATCTCTCTCCTTCTCCCTCTCCCACTCCCCCCACCCATCACTGATTAAAGTAAGGGGCTCTCTCTCATACTCCCTCTCCATCTCCCTCTCCCTCTCACCCCACCCATCACTGATTAAAGTAAGGGGCTCTCTCTCATTCTCCCTCTCCCTCCTCCCCCCACCCAACACTGATTAAAGTAAGGGGCTCTCTGTCATTCTCCCTCTCCCCCCTCCCCCCGCCCATGACTGATTAAAGGAAGGGGCTCTCTCTCATTCTCCCTCTCCCACCTCCGCCCACCCATCACTGATTGAAGTAAGGGGCTCTCTCTCATTCTCCCTCTCCCCCTCCCCCCGCCCATCACTGATGAAAGTGAGGGACTCTCTCTCATTCTCCCTCTCCACCCCGCCCATCAATGATTAAAGAAAGGGGCTCTCTCCCATTCTCCCTCTCCCTCTCCCCCTCCCCCTCCCCCCACCCATCACTGATTAAAGTAAGCTTCTCTCTCTCATTCTCCCTCTCCCCTCTCCCTCCACCCATCACTGATGAAAGGAAGGGGCTCCCTCTCATTCACCCGCTGCCCCCTCCCCCCACCCATCACTGATGAAAGTAAGGTTCTCTCTCTCATTCTCCCTCTCCCCTCTCCCCCCACCCATCACTGATTAAAGTAAGGGCCTCTCTCTCATTCTCGCTCTCCACCCTCCCGCCACCCATCACTGATTAAAGTAAGGGGCTCTCTCTCATTCTCCCTCTCCCCCTCCCCCCACCCATCACTGATTAAAGTAAGGGGCTCTCTCTCATTCTCCCTCTCCCCCTCCCCCCACCCATCACTGATTAAAGTGATGGGCTCTCTCTCATTCTCCCTCTCCCCCTCCCTCCACCCATCACTGATTAAAGTAAGGGGCTCTCTCTCATTCTCCCTCTCCCCCCTCCCCATCACTGAATAAAGTAAGGGGCTCTCTCTCATTCTCCCTCTCCCCCTCCCACTCCCACCGCCCATCACTGATGAAAGTAAGGGGCTCTCTCTCATTCTCCCACTCTCCATCCCCCATCCATCACTGATTAACGTAAGGGACTCCCTCTCATTCTCCCTCAAACCCCCGCCCATCAATGATTAAAGTTTGGGGCTCCCTCTCATTCTCCCTCTCCCTCTCCCCCCACCCATCACTGACGAAAGTCAAGGGCTCTCTCTCATTCTCCCTCTCCCTCTCCCCCCACCCATCAATGACGAAAGTCAGGGGCTCTCTCTCATTCTCCCTCTCCTTCTCCCTCTCCCCCTACCCATCACTGATTAAAGTAAGAGGCTCTCTCTCATTATCCCTCGCACCTCACCCCACCCATCACTGATGAAAGTAAGGGGCTCTCTATCATTCTCCCTCTCCCCTCTCCCCCCGCCCATCACTGATGGAATAAGGGGCTCTCTCTCATTCTCCCTCAACCCCTCCCTCCACCCAACACTGATTAAAGTCAGGGGCTCTCTCTCATTCTCCCTCCACACTCCCTCCACCCATCACTGATTAAAGTAAGGGGCTCTCTCTCATTCTCCCTCTCTCCCCACCCCAGCCATCACTGATCAAAGTCAGGGGGTCTCTGTCGTTCTCCCTCTCCCCCCGCCCATCGCTGATTAAAGTAAGTGGCTCCCTCTCATTCTCCCTCTCCCACTCCCCCTCCCACCGCCCATCACTGATCAAAGTAAGGGGCTCTCTCTCATTCTCCCTTTCCCCCCGCCATTCACTGATTAAAGGAAGAGGCTCTCTCTCATTATCCCTTTCCCCCTCCCCCACCCATCACTGATTAAAGTAAGGGGCTCTCTCTCACTCTCACTCTCCCCCCTCCCCCACCCATCGCTGATTAAAGTAAGGGGCTCTCTCTCATTCTCCCTCTCCCCCTCCCCCACACATCACTGATGAAAGTAAGGGGCTCACTCTCATTATCCCTTTCCCCCTCCCCCCACCCATCAATGATTAAAGGAAGGGGCTCTCTCTCATTCTCACTCTCCCCCTCCCCCCCCCCCCCCCGCCCATCACTGATTAAAGTAAGGGGCTCTCTCTCATTCTCCCTCTCCCTCTCACCCACCCAGCATTGATCAAAGTCAGGGGCACTCTCTCATTCTCCCTCTCCCCCCTCCCCCCCCGTCCATCACTGATTAAAGTAAGGGGCTCTCTCTCATTCTCCCTCTCCCTCTCCCCCAACCCATCACTGATTAAAGTAAGGGGCTCTGTCTTATTCTCCCTCTCCCCCTCCCCCTCCACCCCTACCCATCACTGATTAAAGTCAGGGGCTCTCTCTCATTCTTCCTCTCCCCCCTCCCCCGACCCATCGCTGAATAAAGTAAGGGGCTCTCTCTCATTCTCCCTCTCCCACTCCCCCCACACATCACTCATTAAAGTAAGGGGCTCTCTCTCATTCTCCCTCTCTCCCCACCCCACCCAACACTGATTAAAGTAAGGGGCTCTCTCTCATTCTCCCTCTCCATCACCCCCACCCATCACTGATCAAAGTCAGGGGGTCTCTGTCATTCTCCCTCTCCCCCAGCCCATCGCAGATTAAAGTAAGTGGCTCCCTCTCATTCTCCCTCTCCCACTCCCCCTCCCACCGCCCATCACTGATTAAAGTAAGGGGCTCTCTCTCATTCTCCCTCTCCCCTCTCCCCCACACATCACTGATTAAAGTAAGGGGCTCTCTCTCATTCTCCCTCTGCCCCCTCCCCCACCCATCACTGATTAAAGTCAGGGGCTCTCTCTCATTCTCCCTCTCCCCCTCCCCCCCACGCCCATCACTGATTAAAGTAAGGGGCTCTCTCTCATTCTCCCTCTCCCCCTCACCCACCCAGCACTGATCAAAGTCAGGGGCACTCTCTCATTCTCATTCTCCCTCTCCCCCCTACCCCCCCCCCCCCCCCCGCCCATCACTGATTAAAGTAAGGGGCTCTCTCTCATTCTCCCTCTCCCTCTCCCCCCACCCATCACTGATTAAAGTAAGGGGCTCTGTCTCATTCTCCCCCTCCCCCTCCCCCCTACCCATCACTCATTAAAGGAAGGGGCTCTCTCTCATTCTCCCTCTCTCCCCACCCCACCCAACACTGATTAAAGTAAGGGGCTCTCTCTCATTCTCCCTCTCCCTCACCCCCACCCATCACTGATCAAAGTCAGGGGCTCTCTCTCATTCTCCCTCTCCCCCTCCCCCCCCACCCATCACTGATTAAAGTAAGGGGCTCTCTCTCATTCTCCCTCTCCCCCTCACCCACCCAGCACTGATCAAAGACAGGGGCACTCTCTCATTCTCCCTCTCCCCCCTACCCCCCCCCCCCCGCCCATCACTGATTAGAGTAAGGGGCTCTCCTTCATTCTCCCTCTCCCTCTCCCCCCACCCATCACTGATTAAAGTAAGGGGCTCTGTCTCATTCTCCCCCTCCCTCTCCCCCCCTACCCATCACTCATTAAAGGAAGGGGCTCTCTCTCATTCTCCCTCTCTCCCCACCCCACCCAACACTGATTAAAGTAAGGGGCTCTCTCTCATTCTCCCTCGCCCTCACCCCCACCCATCACTGATCAAAGTCAGGGGGTCTCTGTCATTCTCCCTCTACCCCAGCCCATCGCTGATTAAAGTAAGTGGCTCCCTCTCATTCTCCCTCTCCCACTCCCCCTCCCACCGCCCATCACTGATTAAAGTAAGGGGCTCTCTCTCATTCTCCCACTCCCCCTCCCCCACCCATCACTGATTAAAGTAAGGGGCTCTCTCTCCCTCTCCCTCTCCCCCTCCCCCACCCATCGCTGATTAAAGTAAGGGGCTCTCTCTCATTCTCCCTCTCCCCCTCCCCCCACCCATCACTGATCAAAGTAAGGGGTTCTCTCTCATTCTCATTCTCCCCCTCCCCCTCCCCCTCCCCCTCCCCCTCCCCCGCCATACACGTCACTGATTAAAGTCAGGTGCTCTCTCTCATTCTTCCTCTCCCCCCTCCCCCTACCCATCGCTGAATAAAGTAAGGGGCTCTCTCTCATTCTCCCTCTCCCACTCCCCCACCCATCACTGATCAAAGTCAGGGGGTCTCTGTCATTCTCCCTCTCCCCCCGCCCATCGCTAATGAAAGGAAGTGGCTCCCTCTCATTCTCCCTCTCCCACTCCCCCTCCTACCGCCCATCACTGATTAAAGGAAGGGGCTCTCTCTCATTCTCCCACTCCCCCTCCCCCACCCATCACTGATTAAAGTAAGGGGCTCTCCTTCATTCTCTCACTCACCCTCCCCCCATCCATCACTGATTAAAGTGAGGGGCTCTCTCTCATTCTCCCTCTCCCCTTTCCCCCCCGCCCATCACTGATTAAAGCAAGGGGCTCTCTCTCATTCTCCCTCTCTCCCCTCCCCCCCACCCATCACTGAATAATGTTAGCGGCTCTCTCTCATTCTCCCTCTCCCCTCTCCCCCCGCCCTTCACTGATTAAACTAAGATGCTCTTTCTCATTCTCCCTCTCCCCTCTCCCCCACACATCACTGATTAAAGTAAGGGGCTCTCTCGCATTCTCCCTCTCCCCCCGCCATTCACTGATTTAAGGAAGAGGCTCTCTCTCATTCTCCCTCTCGCTCTCCCCCACCCATCACTGATGAAATTAAGGGGCTCTCTCTCATTCTCCCTCTCCCCCTACCCATCACTGATTGAAGTAATGGACTCTCTCTCATTCTCCCTCTCCCCCTCCCCCCACCCATCACTGATTAAAGTAAGGGGCTCTCTCTCATTCTCCCTCTCCCCCTCCCCCTCCCCCTCCCGACCCATCACTGATTAAAGTCAGGGGGTCTCTCTCAATCTTCCTCTCCCCCCTCCCCCTACCCATCGCTGATTAAAGTAAGGGGCTCTCTCTCATTCTCCCTCTCCCACTCCCCCTCACACCGCCCATCACTGATTAAAGTAAGGGTCTCTCTCTCATTCTCCCTCTCCCCCCGCCATTCACTGATTAAAGGAAGAGGCTCTCTCTCATTCTCGCTCTCTCCCTCCCCTCACTGATGAAAGTCAGGGGCTCTCTCTCATTCTAACTCTCCCCCTGCCCCCACCCATCACTGATTAAAGTATGGGGCTCTCTCTCATTCTCCCTCTCCACACTCCCCCCGCCCATCACTGATTAAAGTAAGGGGCTCTCTCTCATTCTCCCTCTCCCACTCCCATCACTGATTAAAGTCAGGGTCTCTCTCTCATTCTCCCTCTCCCACTCACCCCACACATCACTGATTAATGTAAGGGGCTCTCTCTCATTCTCCCTCTACCCTCTCCCCCCACCCATCACTGATTAAAGTGAGGGGCTCTCTCTCATTCTCCCTCTACCCCCTCAACCCAACCATCACTGATTAAAGTAAGGGGCTCTCACTCATTCTCCCTCTCCCCCTCCCTCCACCCAACACTGATTAAAGTCAGGGGCTCTCTCTCATTCTCCCTCGACACTCCCCCCTCCCATCACTGATTCAAGTCAGGGGCTCTCTCTCATTCTACATCTCCCCTCCCCCCACCCATCACTGATTAAAGTAAGGGGCTCTCTCTCATTCTCCCTCTTCCCCTCCCCCCACCCATCACTGATTAAAGAAAGGGGCTCTCTCTCATTCTCCCTCTCACCCTCACCCACCCAGCACTGATCAAAGTCAGGGGCACTCTCTCATTCTCCCTCTCCCCCCTTCCCCCGCCCCCCGTCCATCACTGATTAAAGTAAGGGGCTCTCTCTCATTCTCCCGCTCCCTCTCCCCTCACCCATCACTGATTAAAGTAAGGGGCTCTGTCTCATTCTCCCTCTCCCCCCTCCCCCCACCCATCACTGATTAATGTGAGGGGCTCTCTCTCATTCTCCCTCTCACCCCTCCCGCCACCCATCACTGATTAATGTGAGGGGCTCTCTCTCATTCTCCCTCTCCCCCCTCCTCCCGCCCATCACTAATTAAAGTAAGGTGCTCCCTCTCATTCACCCTCTCCCACTCCCCCTCCCACCGCCCGTCACTGATTAAATTAAGGGGCTCTCTCTCATTCTCCCTCTCCCCTCTCCCCCAACCATCACTGATTAAAGGAAGGGGCTCTCTCTCATTCTCCCTCTCCCACTCCCCCTCCCACCGCCCATCACTGATTAAAGTAAGGGGCTCTCTCTCATTCTCCCTCTCCCCCTCCCCCACACATCACTGATGAAAGGAAGTGGCTCTCTCTCATTCTCCCTCTCCCCCCACCCATCACTGATTGAAGGAAGGGGCTCTCTCTCATTCTCCCTCTCCCCCTCCCCCCACCCATCACTGATGAAAGTAAGGGGCTCTCTCTCATTCTCCCTCTCCCCCTCCCCCCCTACCCATCACTGATTAAAGTAAGGGGCTCTCTCTCATTCTCCCTCTCCCCCTCCCCCTCCCCCCCTACCCATCACTGATTAAAGTCAGTGGCTCTCTCTCATTCTTCCTCTCCCCCCTCCCCCTACCCATCGCGGAATAAAGTAAGGGGCTCTCTCTCATTCTCCCTCTCCCCCTCCCCCCACACATCACTGATTAAAGTAAGGGGCTCTCTCTCATTCTCCCTCTCCCCTCTCCCCCCACCCATCACTGATTAAAGTGCGGGGCTCTCTCTCATTCTCCCTCTCCCACTCCCCCTCCCACCGCCCATCACTGCTGAAAGTAAGCGGCTCTCTCTCATTCTCCCTCTACCCCCGCCATTCACTGATGAAAGGAAGAGGCTCTCTCTCATTCTCCCTCTCCCCCTCCCCTCACTGATGAAAGTCAGGGGCTCTCTCTCATTCTCCCTCTCCCCCTCCCCCCCACCCATCACTGATTAAAGGATGGGGCTCTCTCTCATTCTCCCTCTCCAACCTCCCCCCGCCCATCACTGATTCAAGTAAGGGGCTCTCTCTCATTCTCCTGCTCCCCCTCCCTCCACCCAACAATGATGAAAGTCAGGGGCTCTCTCTCATTCTACCTCTCCCCTCCCCCCACCCATCACTGATTAAAGTAAGGGGCTCTCTCTCATTCTCCCTCTTCACCTCCCCCCACCCATCACTCATTAAAGTAAGGGGCTCTCTCTCATTCCCCCTCTCCCCCTCACCCACCCAGCACTGATCAAAATCAGCGGCATTCTCTCATTCACCCTCTCCCCCTCCCCCCACCCATCACTGATAAAGGAAGGGGCTCCCTCTCATTCTCCCTCTGAACCACGCCCATCACTGATTAAATTAAGGGGCTCTCTTTCATTCTCCCTCTTCCCCTCCCCCCACCCATCATTGATTAAAGTAAGGGGCTCTCTCTCATTCTCCCTCTCCCTCCACCCATCACTGATTAAAGTATGGGGGTCTCTCTCATTCTTCCTCTCCCCCCTCCCCCACACATCACTGATTAAAGTAAGGGGCTCTCTCTCATTCTCCGTCTCCCCCTCCCCCACCCATCACTGATGAAAGTAATGGACTCTCTGTCATTCTCCCTCTCCCCCTCCCCCCACCCATCGCTGATTAAAGTAAGGGGCTCTCTCTCATTCTCCCTCTCCCCCTCCCCCCCCCACCACTGATTATAGTAAGGGGCTCTCTCTCATTCTCACTCTCCCCCTCACCCACCCATCACTGATGAAAGTAAGTGGCTCTCTCTCATTCTCTCTCTCCCCCTCCCCCCACCCATAACTGATTTTAGTTCGGGGCTCTCACTCATTCTCCCTCTCCCCCTCCCCATCACTGATTAACATAAGGGGCTCTCTCTCATTCTTCCTCTCCCCCCTCCCCCCACACATCACTGATTAAAGTAAGGGGCTCTCTCTCATTCTCCCTCTCCCCCCTCTCCCACCCATCACTGATTAAAGTTTGGGGCTCTCTCTCATTCTCCCTCTCCCCCTCCCCATCACTGATTAAAGTAAGGGGCTCTCTCTCATTCTCCCTCTCCCCCTCCCCCACCCATCACTGATGAAAGTAATGGACTCTCTGTCATTCTCCCTCTCACCCTCCCCCCACCCATCGCTGATTAAAGTAAGGGGCTCTCTCTCATTCTCCCTCTCACCCTCCCACCCCCCCCACTACTGATTAAAGTAAGGGGCTCTCTCTCATTCTCCCTCTCACCCCTGCCCCCACACATCACTGATTAAAGTAAGGGGCTCTCTCTCATTCTCCCTCTCCCCTCTCCCTCCACCCATCACTGATTAAAGTAAGGGGCTCTCTCTCATTCTCCTGCTCCCCCTCCCTCCACCCAACACTGATGAAAGTCAGGGGCTCTCTCTCATTCTACCTCTCCCCTCCCCCCACCCATCACTGATTAAAGTAAGGGGCTCTCTCTCATTCTCCCTCTTCACCTCCCCGCACCCATCACTCATTAAAGTGAGGGGCTCTCTCTCATTCCCCCTCTCCCCCTCACCCACCCAGCACTGATCAAAGTCAGCGGCATTCTCTCATTCTCCCTCTCCCCCTCCCCCCACCCAGCACTGATAAAGGAAGGGGCTCCCTCTCATTCTCCCTCTGAACCACGCCCATCACTGATTAAATTAAGGGGCTCTCTTTCATTCTCCCTCTTCCCCTCCCCCCACCCATCATTGATCAAAGTAAGGGGCTCTCTCTCATTCTCCCTCTCCCTCCACCCATCACTGATTAAAGTAAGGGGCTCTCTCTCATTCTCCCTCTCCCCCTCCCCCACCCATCACTGATGAAAGTAATGGACTCTCTGTCATTCTCCCTCTCCCCCACCCCCCACCCATCGCTGATTAAAGTAAGGGGCTCTCTCTCATTCTCCCTCTCCCCCTCCCCCCCCCACCACTGATTATAGTAAGGGGCTCTCTCTCATTCTCACTCTCCCCCTCACCCACCCATCACTGATGAAAGTAAGTGGCTCTCTCTCATTCTCTCTCTCCCCCTCCCCCCACCCATAACTGATTTTAGTTCGGGGCTTTCACTCATTCTGCCTCTCCCCCTCCCCATCACTGATTAAAGTAAGGGGCTCTCTCTCATTCTTCCTCTCCCCCCTCCCCCCACACATCACTGATTAAAGTAAGGGGCTCTCTCTCATTCTCCCTCTCCCCCCTCTCCCACCCATCACTGATTAAAGTATGGGGATCTCTCTCATTCTCCCTCGCCCCCAACCCCACCCATCACTGATTAAAGTTTGGGGCTCTCTCTCATTCTCCCTCTCCCCCTCCCCATCACTGATTAAAGTAAGGGGCTCTCTCTCATTCTCCCTCTCCCCCTCCCCCACCCATCACTGATGAAAGTAATGGACTCTCTGTCATTCTCCCTCTCACCCTTCCCCCTCCCATCGCTGATTAAAGTAAGGGGCTCTCTCTCATTCTCCCTCTCCCCCTCCCCATCACTGATTAAAGTAAGGGGCTCTCTCTCATTCTCCCTCTCCCCCTCCCCCACCCATCACTGATGAAAGTAATGGACTCTCTGTCATTCTCCCTCTCACCCTTCCCCCTCCCATCGCTCATTAAAGTAAGGGGCTCTCTCTCATTCTCACTCTCCACCTCACCCACCCATCACTGATGAAAGTAAGGGGCTCTCTCTCATTCTCCCTCTCCCCCCTGCACCCACACATCACTGATTAAAGTAAGGGGCTCTCTCTCATTCTCCCTCTCCCCTCTCCCTCCACCCATCACTGATTAAAGTGAGGGTCTCTCTCTCATTCTCCCTCTCCCCTCTCCGTCCACCCATCACTGATGAAAGCAAGGGGCTCTCTCTCATTCTCCCTCTCTCCACACCCCACCCAACACTGATTAAAGTAAGGGGCTCTCTCTCATTCTCCCCCGACCTCACCCCCACCCATCACTGATTAAAGTAAGTGGCTCTCTCTCATTCTCCCTCTCCCCCTCCCCCTACCCATCACTAATTAAAGTCAGGGTCTCTCTCTCATGCTCCCTCTCCCACTCCCCCCACACATCACTGATTAAAGTAAGGGGCTCTCTCTCATTCTCCCTCTCCCCTCTCCCCCCACCCATCACTGATTAAAGTGAGGGGCTCTCTCTCATTCTCCCTCTCCCCTCTCAATCCACCCATCACTGATTGAAGTAAGGGGCTCCCTCTCATTCTCCCTCTCCTCCCTCACTCCACCCATCACTGATTAAAGTAAGGGGCTCTCTCTCATTCTCCCTCTCCCCCCTCCCCCACCCATCACTGATTAAAGTAAGGGGCTCTCTCTCATTCTCCCTCTCCCCCTCCCCCACCCATCGCTGATTAAAGTAAGGGGCTCTCTCTCATTCTCCCTCTCCCCCCGCCATTCACTGATTAAAGGAAGGGGCTCTCTCTCATTCTCCCTCTCCCCCTCCCCCACCCATTAATGATTTAAGTTTGGGGCTCTCTCTCATTCTCCCTCCCCCCCCCCCCCCACGCATCACTGATTAAAGTAAGGGGCTCTCTCTCATTCTTCCTCTCCCCCCTCTCCCTACCCATCACTGATTAAAGTAAGGGGCTCTCTCTCATTCTTCCTCTCCCGCCACCCCCTACCCATCACTGATTAAAGTAAGGGGCTCTCTCTCATTCTCCCTCTCCCCCCACCCATCACTGATTAAAGGAAGGGGCTCTCTCTCATTCACCCTCTCCCCCTCCCCACACCCATCAGTGTTTAAAGTCAGGGGCTCTCTCTCATTCTCCCTCTCCCACGATCCATCACTCATTAAAGTAAGGGGCTCTCTCTCATTCTCCCTCTCCCCCTCCCCGTCCCCCACCCATCACTGATGAAAGTAAGGGGCTCTCTCTCATTCTCCCTCTCGCCCTCCCCACACCCATCACTGACTAAAGTCAGGGGCTCTCTCTCATTCTCCCTCCCCCCCACCCATCACTGATTAAAGTGAGGGGCTCTCTCTCATTCTCCCTCTCCCCCCTCCCCCACCTATTGCTGATTAAAGTAATGGGCTCTCTCTCATTCTCCCTCTGACCCCTCCCTCCACCCATCACTGATGAAAGGAAGGTGCTCTCTCTCATTCTTCCTCTCACCCCTCCCCCGACCCATCACTGATGAAAGTAAGGGGCTCTCTCTCATTCTCCCTCTCACCCTAGCCCCATCCATCACTGATTAAAGTCAGGGGCTCTCTCTCATTCTCCCTCCCCACTCCCCCCACGCATCACTGATTAAAGTAAGGGGCTCTCTCTCATTCTCCCCGTCACCCTCCCCCCACCCATCACTGATTAAAGTAAGGGGCTCTCTCTGTTTCTCCCTCTCCCCCACCCCCCACCCATCACTGATTAAAGCAAGGGGCTCTCTCTCATTCTCCCTCTCCCCCTCGCTCTCTCTGTTTCTCCCTCTCCCCCACCCCCCACCCATCACTGATTAAAGTAAGGGGCTCTCTCTCATTCTCCCTCTCCCCCTCCCCCAACCCATCACTGATTAAAGTAAGGGGCTCTCTCTCATTCTCCCTCTCCCCCTCCCCCATCACTGATTAAAGGAAGGGGCTCTCTCTCATTCTCCCTCTCCCCCTCCCCCACCCATCACTGATGAAAGTAATGGACTCTCTCTCATTCTCCCTCTCCCCCTCCCCCCACCCATCGCTGATTAAAGTAAGGGGCTCTCTCTCATTCTCACTCTCCCCCTCACCCACCCATCAGTGATGAAAGTCAGGGGCTCTCTCTCATTCTCTCTCTCCCCCTCCCCCCACCCACAACTGATTTTAGTTCGGGGCTCTCTCTCATTCTCCCTCTCCCCCACCCCATCACTGATTAATGTAAGGGGCTCTCTCTCATTTACCCCCTCCCCCCTCCCCCCACACCCCACCCCCCACCCATCACTGATTAAAGTCAGGGGCTCTCTCTCATTCTCCCTCTGACCCCTCCCCCCACCCATCAATGATTCAAGGAAGGGGCTCACTCTCATTCTTCCTCTCACCCCTCCCCCGACCCATCACTGATTAAAGTAAGGGGCTCTCTCTCAATCTCTCTCTCCCTCTCCCCCCACCCATTACTGATTTAAGTTCGGGGCTCTCTCTCATTCTCCCTCTCCAACTCCCCCCACGCATCACTGATGAAAGTAAGGGGCTCTCTCTCATTCTTCCTCTCCCCCTGCCCCCGACCCATCACTGATTCAAGTAAGGGGCTCTCTATCATTCTTCCACTCCCCTCTCCCCCGATCCATCACTGATTAAAGTAAGGGGCTCTCTCTCATTCTCCCTCTCCACCCTCCCCCCACCCATCACTGATTAAAGTCAGGGGCTCTCTCTCATTCTCCCTCTCCCACTCCCCCCACACATCACTGATTAAAGTTAGGGGCTCTCTCTCATTCTCTCTCTCCCCCTCCCCCCACCCATGACTGATTCAAGTTCGGGGCTCTCTCTCATTCTCCCTCCCCACTCCCCCCACATATCACTGATTAAAGTAAGGGGCTCTCTCTCATTCTCCCTCTCCACCCTCCCCCCACCCATCACTGATTAAAGTCAGGGGCTCTCTCTCATTCTCCCTCGCCCTTCTCCCTCCACCCATCACTGATTAAAGTAAGGGGCTCCCTCTCATTCTCCCTCTCCCCCCTCCCCCCACCCATCACTGATTAAAGTAAGGGGCTCTCTCTCATTCTTCCTCTCCCCCTGCCCCCGACCCATCACTGATTCAAGTAAGGGGCTCTCTATCATTCTTCCACTCCCCCCTCCCCCGACACATCACTGATTAAAGTAAGGTGCTCTCTCTCATTCTCCCTCTCCCCCCACCCATCACTGATTAAAGTCAGGGGCTTTCTCTCATTCTCCCTCTCCCCCCGCCATTCACTGATGAAAGTGAGGCACTCTCTCTCATTCTCCCTCCCCCCCTCCCCACACCCATCACTGATTAAAGTCAGGGGCTCTCTCTCATTCTCCCTCCCCCCCACCCATCACTGATGAAAGTAAGGGGCTCTCTCTCATTCTCCATCTCCCCCCTCCCCCCACCCATTACTGATTTAAGTGAGGGGCTCTCTCTCATTCTCCCTCTCCCCCGACCCATCATTGATTGAAGGAAGGGGCTCTCTCTCATTCTTCCTCTCACCCCTCCCCCGACCAATCACTGATTAAAGTAAGGGGCTCTCTCTCATTCTTCCTCTCCCCCCTCCCCCTGACTAATCACTGAATAAAGTAAGGGGCTCTCTCTCATCCTCCCTTTCCCACTCCCCCCACACATCACTGATTAAAGTAAGGGGCTCTCTCTCATTCTCCCTCGCCCCTCATCGCCCACCCATCACTGATTAAAGTGAGGGGCTCTCTCTCATTCTCCCTCCACCTCACCTCCACCCATCACTGTTTAAAGTAAGGGGGTCTCTGTCATTCTCCCTCTCCCCCCGCCCATCGCTGATTAAAGTAAGTGGCTCTCCCTCATTCTCCCTCTCCCACTCTACCTCCCACCGCCCATCACTGAATAAAGTAAGGGGCTCTCTCTCATTCTCCCTCTCACCTCTCCACCACACATCACTGATTAAAGTCAGGGGCTCTCTCTCATTCTCCCTCTCCCCCCGCCATTCACTGATGAAAGGAAGGGGCTCTATCTCATTCTCCCTCTCCCCCTCCCCCACCCATCACTGATGAAAGTAAGGGTCTCTCTCTCATTCTCCCTCTCCCCCTCCCCCCCTACCCATCACTGATTAAAGTAAGGGGCTCTCTTTCATTCTTCCTCTCCCCCCGACCCCTCCCCCTCCCCCTACCCATCACTGAATAAAGTAAGGTTCTCTCTCTCATTCTCCCTCTCCCACTCCCCCCACACATCACTGATTAAAGTAAGGGGCTCTCTCTCATTCTCCCTCTCCACCCTCCCCCCGCCCATCACTGATTAAAGTAAGGGGCTCTCTCTCATTCTCCCTCTCCCCCTCCCCCTCCCCCCACCCATCACTAATTAAAGAAAGGGGCACCCTCTCATTCTCCCTCTCCCCTCTCCCCCCACCCATCACTGTTTGAAGTAAGCGGCTCTCTGTCATTCCCGCTCTCCCACCGCCCATCGCTGATGAAAGTAAGAGGCTCTCTCTCATTCTCCCTCTCCCCCCTCCCCCACCCATCGCTGATTAAAGTAAGGGGCTCTCTCTCATTCTCCCTCTCCCCCTCCCCCACCCATTAATGATTTAAGTTTGGGGCTCTCTCTCATTCTCCCTCCCCCCTCCCCCCACGCATCACTGATTAAAGTAAGGGGCTCTCTCTCATTCTTCCTCTCCCCCCTCCCCTTACCCATCACTGATTAAAGTAAGGGGCTCTCTCTCATTCTCTCTCTCCCCCCACCCATCACTGATGAACGTAGGGGGCACTCTTTCATTCTCCCTCTCCCCCTCCCCCACCCATCACTGATTAAAGTAAGGGGCTCTCTCTCATTCTCCCTCCCCCCCACCCATCACTGATTAAAGTAAGGGGCTCTCTCTCATTCTCCCTCTCCCCCGACACATCACTGATTAAAGTAAGGGGCTCTCTCTCATTCTCCCTCTCCCCCTCCCCCACCCATCACTGATTAAAGTAAGGGGCTCCCTCTCATTCTCCCTCTCACCTCGACTCAACCATTCCTGATGAAAGTAAGGGGCAACCTCTCATTCTCCCTCTAACCCCCGTCCATCAATGATTAAATTAAGGGGCTCTCTCTCATTCTACCTCTCCCCCCACCCAACACTGATTAAAGTAGGGGGCACTTTTTCATTCTCCCTCTCCCCCTCCCCCACCCATCACTGATCAAAGTAAGGGGCTCTCTCTCATTCTTCCTCTCCCCCTTCCCCCGACCCATCACTGATTAAAGTAAGGGGCTCTCTCTCATTCTCCCACTCCCCCCACCCATCACTGATTAAAGTAGGGTGCACTCTTTCATTCTCCCTCTCCCCCTCCCCCACCCATCACTGATGAAAGTAAGGGGCTCTCTCTCATTCTCCCTCTCCCCCTCCCCACACCCATCACTGATTAAAGTCAGGGGCTCTCTCTCATTCTCCCTCCCCCCCACCCATCACTGATTAAAGTCAGGGGCTCTCTCTCATTCTCCCTCTCTCCCCTCCCCCACCCATTACTGATTTAAGTAAGGGGCTCTCTCTCATTCTCCCTCTCCCCCGACCCATCACTGATTGAAATAAGGGGTTCTCTCTCATTCTTCCTCTCACCCCGCCCCCGACCCATCACTGATTAAAGTCAGGGGCTCTCTCTCATTCTCCCTCTCCCCCATCCCCTCACACCCCACCCCCCACCCATCACTGATTAAAGTCAGGGGCTCTCTCTCATTCTCCCTCTCCCCCCTCCCCCACCTATCGCTGATTAAAGTAATGGGCTCTCTCTCATTCTTCCTCTGACCCCTCCCTCCACCCATCACTGATGAAAGAAAGGTGCTCTCTCTCATTCTTCCTCTCACCCCTCCCCCGACCCATCACTGATGAAAGTAAGGGGCTCTCTCTCATTCTCCCTCTCCCACTCCCCCCACACATCACTGATTAAAGTAAGGGGCTCTCTCTCATTCTCCCACTCCCCCCACCCATCACTGATTAAAGTAGGGTGCACTCTTTCATTCTCTCTCTCCCCCTCCCCCACCCATCACTGATGAAAGTAAGGGGCTCTCTCTCATTCTCCCTCTCCCCCTCCCCACACCCATCACTGATTAAAGTCAGTGGCTCTCTCTGATTCTCCCTCCCCCCCGCCACCCATCACTGATTAAAGTCAGGGGCTCTCTCTCATTCCCCCTCTCTCCCCTCCCCCACCCATTACTGATTTAAGTAAGGGGCTCTCTCTCATTCTCCCTCTCCCCCGACCCATCACTGATTAAAGTCAGGGGCTCTCTCTCCCCCTCCCCCCACCCATGACTGATTTAAGTTCGGGGCTCTCTCTCATTCTCCCTCCCCACTCCCCCCACGCATCACTGATTAAAGTAAGGGGCTCTTTCTCATTCTCCCTCTCCCCCTCCCCATCACTGATTAAAGTCAGGGGCTCTCTCTCATTCTTCCTCTCCCCCCTCCCCCAACCCATCACTGAATAAAGTAAGGAGCTCTCTGTCATTCTTCCTCTCCCCCCTCCCCCGACCCATCACTGAATAAAGTAAGGGTCTCTCTCTCATTCTCCCTCTCCCACTCCCCCCACACATCACTGATTAAAGTCAGGGGCTCTCTCTCATTCTCCCTCTCCCACTCCACCCACCCATCACTGATTAAAGTAAGGGGCTCTCTCTCATTCTTCCTCTCCCCCCTCCCCCGACCCATCACTGATTAAAGTAAGGTGCTCTCTCTCATTCTCCCTCTCCCACTCCCCCCACACATCACTGATTAAAGTAAGGGGCTCTCTCTCATTCTCCCTCCCCCACTCCACCCACCCATCACTGATTAAAGTAATGATGTGGAGATGCCGGTGATGGACTGGGGTTGACAATTGTAAACAATTTTGCAACACCAAGTTATAGTCCAGCAATTTTATTTTAAAAGTAAGGGGCTCTCTCTCATTCTCCCTCTCCCCCGACCCATCACTGATTAAAGTAAGGGGCTCTCTCTTATTCTCCCTCTAACCCCTCCCCCCACCCATTACTGATTTAAGTGAGGGGCTCTCTCTCATTCTCCCTCTCCCCCGACCCATCACTGATTGAAGTAAGGGGCTCTCTCTCATTCTTCCTCTCACCCCTCCCCCGACCCATCACTGATTAAAGTAAGGTGCTCTCTCTCATTCTCCCTCTCCCACTCCCCCCACACATCACTGATTAAAGAAAGGGGCTCTCTCTCATTCTCCCTCTCCCACTCCACCCACCCATCACTGATTAAAGTAAGGGGCTCTCTCTCATTCTTCCTCTCCCCCCTCCCCCGACCCATCACTGATTAAAGTAAGGTGCTCTCTCTCATTCTCCCTCTCCCACTCCCCCCACACATCACTGATTAAAGTAAGGGGCTCTCTCTCATTCTTCCTCTCCCCCCTCCCCCGACCCATCACTGATTAAAGTAAGGGGCTCTCTCTCATTCTCCCTCTCCCACTCCCCCCACACATCACTGATTAAAGTAAGGGGCTCTCTCTCATTCTCCCTCTCCCACTCCCCCCACCCATGACTGATTCAAGTTCGGGGCTCTCTCTCATTCTCCCTCCCCACTCCCCCCACATATCACTGATTAAAGTAAGGGGCTCTCTCTCATTCTCCCTCTCCACCCTCCCCCCACCCATCACTGATTAAAGTCAGGGGCTCTCTCTCATTCTCCCTCGCCCTTCTCCCTCCACCCATCACTGATTAAAGTAAGGGGCTCCCTCTCATTCTCCCTCTCCCCCCTCCCCCCACCCATCACTGATTAAAGTAAGGGGCTCTCTCTCATTCTCCCTCTCCCACTCCCCCCACACATCACTGATTAAAGTAAGGGGCTCTCTCTCATTCTCCCTCTCCCACTCCCCCCACCCATGACTGATTCAAGTTCGGGGCTCTCTCTCATTCTCCCTCCCCACTCCCCCCACATATCACTGATTAAAGTAAGGGGCTCTCTCTCATTCTCCCTCTCCACCCTCCCCCCACCCATCACTGATTAAAGTCAGGGGCTCTCTCTCATTCTCCCTCGCCCTTCTCCCTCCACCCATCACTGATTAAAGTAAGGGGCTCCCTCTCATTCTCCCTCTCCCCCCTCCCCCCACCCATCACTGATTAAAGTAAGGGGCTCTCTCTCATTCTTCCTCTCCCCCTGCCCCCGACCCATCACTGATTCAAGTAAGGGGCTCTCTATCATTCTTCCACTCCCCCCTCCCCCGACACATCACTGATTAAAGTAAGGTGCTCTCTCTCATTCTCCCTCTCCCCCCACCCATCACTGATTAAAGTCAGGGGCTTTCTCTCATTCTCCCTCTCCCCCCGCCATTCACTGATGAAAGTGAGGCACTCTCTCTCATTCTCCCTCCCCCCCTCCCCACACCCATCACTGATTAAAGTCAGGGGCTCTCTCTCATTCTCCCTCCCCCCCACCCATCACTGATGAAAGTAAGGGGCTCTCTCTCATTCTCCATCTCCCCCCTCCCCCCACCCATTACTGATTTAAGTGAGGGGCTCTCTCTCATTCTCCCTCTCCCCCGACCCATCATTGATTGAAGGAAGGGGCTCTCTCTCATTCTTCCTCTCACCCCTCCCCCGACCAATCACTGATTAAAGTAAGGGGCTCTCTCTCATTCTCCCTCTCACCCTCCCCATCACCGATTTAAGTAAGGGGCTCTCTCTCATTCTTCCTCTCCCCCCTCCCCCTGACTAATCACTGAATAAAGTAAGGGGCTCTCTCTCATCCTCCCTTTCCCACTCCCCCCACACATCACTGATTAAAGTAAGGGGCTCTCTCTCATTCTCCCTCGCCCCTCTCCCTCCACCCATCACTGATTAAAGTAAGGGGCTCTCTCTCATTCTCCCTCGCCCCTCATCGCCCACCCATCACTGATTAAAGTGAGGGGCTCTCTCTCATTCTCCCTCCACCTCACCCCCACCCATCACTGTTTAAAGTAAGGGGGTCTCTGTCATTCTCCCTCTCCCCCCGCCCATCGCTGATTAAAGTAAGTGGCTCTCCCTCATTCTCCCTCTCCCACTCTACCTCCCACCGCCCATCACTGAATAAAGTAAGGGGCTCTCTCTCATTCTCCCTCTCACCTCTCCACCACACATCACTGATTAAAGTCAGGGGCTCTCTCTCATTCTCCCTCTCCCCCCGCCATTCACTGATGAAAGGAAGGGGCTCTCTCTCATTCTCCCTCTCCCCCTCCCCCACCCATCACTGATGAAAGTAAGGGTCTCTCTCTCATTCTCCCTCTCCCCCTCCCCCCCTACCCATCACTGATTAAAGTAAGGGGCTCTCTTTCATTCTTCCTCTCCCCCCGACCCCTCCCCCTCCCCCTACCCATCACTGAATAAAGTAAGGTGCTCTCTCTCATTCTCCCTCTCCCACTCCCCCCACACATCACTGATTAAAGTAAGGGGCTCTCTCTCATTCTCCCTCTCCACCCTCCCCCCGCCCATCACTGATTAAAGTAAGGGGCTCTCTCTCATTCTCCCTCTCCCCCTCCCCCTCCCCCCACCCATCACTAATTAAAGAAAGGGGCACCCTCTCATTCTCCCTCTCCCCTCTCCCCCCACCCATCACTGTTTGAAGTAAGCGGCTCTCTGTCATTCCCGCTCTCCCACCGCCCATCGCTGATGAAAGTAAGAGGCTCTCTCTCATTCTCCCTCTCCCCCCTCCCCCACCCATCGCTGATTAAAGTAAGGGGCTCTCTCTCATTCTCCCTCTCCCCCTCCCCCACCCATTAATGATTTAAGTTTGGGGCTCTCTCTCATTCTCCCTCCCCCCTCCCCCCACGCATCACTGATTAAAGTAAGGGGCTCTCTCTCATTCTTCCTCTCCCCCCTCCCCTTACCCATCACTGATTAAAGTAAGGGGCTCTCTCTCATTCTCTCTCTCCCCCCACCCATCACTGATGAACGTAGGGGGCACTCTTTCATTCTCCCTCTCCCCCTCCCCCACCCATCACTGATTAAAGTCAGGGGCTCTCTCTCATTCTCCCTCCCCCCCACCCATCACTGATTAAAGTAAGGGGCTCTCTCTCATTCTCCCTCTCCCCCGACACATCACTGATTAAAGTAAGGGGCTCTCTCTCATTCTCCCTCTCCCCCTCCCCCACCCATCACTGATTAAAGTAAGGGGCTCCCTCTCATTCTCCCTCTCACCTCGACTCAACCATTCCTGATGAAAGTAAGGGGCAACCTCTCATTCTCCCTCTAACCCCCGTCCATCAATGATTAAATTAAGGGGCTCTCTCTCATTCTACCTCTCCCCCCACCCAACACTGATTAAAGTAGGGGGCACTTTTTCATTCTCCCTCTCCCCCTCCCCCACCCATCACTGATCAAAGTAAGGGGCTCTCTCTCATTCTTCCTCTCCCCCTTCCCCCGACCCATCACTGATTAAAGTAAGGGGCTCTCTCTCATTCTCCCACTCCCCCCACCCATCACTGATTAAAGTAGGGTGCACTCTTTCATTCTCCCTCTCCCCCTCCCCCACCCATCACTGATGAAAGTAAGGGGCTCTCTCTCATTCTCCCTCTCCCCCTCCCCACACCCATCACTGATTAAAGTCAGGGGCTCTCTCTCATTCTCCCTCCCCCCCACCCATCACTGATTAAAGTCAGGGGCTCTCTCTCATTCTCCCTCTCTCCCCTCCCCCACCCATTACTGATTTAAGTAAGGGGCTCTCTCTCATTCTCCCTCTCCCCCGACCCATCACTGATTGAAATAAGGGGTTCTCTCTCATTCTTCCTCTCACCCCGCCCCCGACCCATCACTGATTAAAGTCAGGGGCTCTCTCTCATTCTCCCTCTCCCCCCTCCCCTCACACCCCACCCCCCACCCATCACTGATTAAAGTCAGGGGCTCTCTCTCATTCTCCCTCTCCCCCCTCCCCCACCTATCGCTGATTAAAGTAAGGGGCTCTCTCTCATTCTCCCTCCCCACTCCCCCCACATATCACTGATTAAAGTAAGGGGCTCTCTCTCATTCTCCCTCTCCACCCTCCCCCCACCCATCACTGATTAAAGTCAGGGGCTCTCTCTCATTCTCCCTCGCCCTTCTCCCTCCACCCATCACTGATTAAAGTAAGGGGCTCCCTCTCATTCTCCCTCTCCCCCCTCCCCCCACCCATCACTGATTAAAGTAAGGGGCTCTCTCTCATTCTCCCTCTCCCACTCCCCCCACACATCACTGATTAAAGTAAGGGGCTCTCTCTCATTCTCCCTCTCCCACTCCCCCCACCCATGACTGATTCAAGTTCGGGGCTCTCTCTCATTCTCCCTCCCCACTCCCCCCACATATCACTGATTAAAGTAAGGGGCTCTCTCTCATTCTCCCTCTCCACCCTCCCCCCACCCATCACTGATTAAAGTCAGGGGCTCTCTCTCATTCTCCCTCGCCCTTCTCCCTCCACCCATCACTGATTAAAGTAAGGGGCTCCCTCTCATTCTCCCTCTCCCCCCTCCCCCCACCCATCACTGATTAAAGTAAGGGGCTCTCTCTCATTCTTCCTCTCCCCCTGCCCCCGACCCATCACTGATTCAAGTAAGGGGCTCTCTATCATTCTTCCACTCCCCCCTCCCCCGACACATCACTGATTAAAGTAAGGTGCTCTCTCTCATTCTCCCTCTCCCCCCACCCATCACTGATTAAAGTCAGGGGCTTTCTCTCATTCTCCCTCTCCCCCCGCCATTCACTGATGAAAGTGAGGCACTCTCTCTCATTCTCCCTCCCCCCCTCCCCACACCCATCACTGATTAAAGTCAGGGGCTCTCTCTCATTCTCCCTCCCCCCCACCCATCACTGATGAAAGTAAGGGGCTCTCTCTCATTCTCCATCTCCCCCCTCCCCCCACCCATTACTGATTTAAGTGAGGGGCTCTCTCTCATTCTCCCTCTCCCCCGACCCATCATTGATTGAAGGAAGGGGCTCTCTCTCATTCTTCCTCTCACCCCTCCCCCGACCAATCACTGATTAAAGTAAGGGGCTCTCTCTCATTCTCCCTCTCACCCTCCCCATCACCGATTTAAGTAAGGGGCTCTCTCTCATTCTTCCTCTCCCCCCTCCCCCTGACTAATCACTGAATAAAGTAAGGGGCTCTCTCTCATCCTCCCTTTCCCACTCCCCCCACACATCACTGATTAAAGTAAGGGGCTCTCTCTCATTCTCCCTCGCCCCTCATCGCCCACCCATCACTGATTAAAGTGAGGGGCTCTCTCTCATTCTCCCTCCACCTCACCCCCACCCATCACTGTTTAAAGTAAGGGGGTCTCTGTCATTCTCCCTCTCCCCCCGCCCATCGCTGATTAAAGTAAGTGGCTCTCCCTCATTCTCCCTCTCCCACTCTACCTCCCACCGCCCATCACTGAATAAAGTAAGGGGCTCTCTCTCATTCTCCCTCTCACCTCTCCACCACACATCACTGATTAAAGTCAGGGGCTCTCTCTCATTCTCCCTCTCCCCCCGCCATTCACTGATGAAAGGAAGGGGCTCTCTCTCATTCTCCCTCTCCCCCTCCCCCACCCATCACTGATGAAAGTAAGGGTCTCTCTCTCATTCTCCCTCTCCCCCTCCCCCCCTACCCATCACTGATTAAAGTAAGGGGCTCTCTTTCATTCTTCCTCTCCCCCCGACCCCTCCCCCTCCCCCTACCCATCACTGAATAAAGTAAGGTGCTCTCTCTCATTCTCCCTCTCCCACTCCCCCCACACATCACTGATTAAAGTAAGGGGCTCTCTCTCATTCTCCCTCTCCACCCTCCCCCCGCCCATCACTGATTAAAGTAAGGGGCTCTCTCTCATTCTCCCTCTCCCCCTCCCCCTCCCCCCACCCATCACTAATTAAAGAAAGGGGCACCCTCTCATTCTCCCTCTCCCCTCTCCCCCCACCCATCACTGTTTGAAGTAAGCGGCTCTCTGTCATTCCCGCTCTCCCACCGCCCATCGCTGATGAAAGTAAGAGGCTCTCTCTCATTCTCCCTCTCCCCCCTCCCCCACCCATCGCTGATTAAAGTAAGGGGCTCTCTCTCATTCTCCCTCTCCCCCTCCCCCACCCATTAATGATTTAAGTTTGGGGCTCTCTCTCATTCTCCCTCCCCCCTCCCCCCACGCATCACTGATTAAAGTAAGGGGCTCTCTCTCATTCTTCCTCTCCCCCCTCCCCTTACCCATCACTGATTAAAGTAAGGGGCTCTCTCTCATTCTCTCTCTCCCCCCACCCATCACTGATGAACGTAGGGGGCACTCTTTCATTCTCCCTCTCCCCCTCCCCCACCCATCACTGATTAAAGTCAGGGGCTCTCTCTCATTCTCCCTCCCCCCCACCCATCACTGATTAAAGTAAGGGGCTCTCTCTCATTCTCCCTCTCCCCCGACACATCACTGATTAAAGTAAGGGGCTCTCTCTCATTCTCCCTCTCCCCCTCCCCCACCCATCACTGATTAAAGTAAGGGGCTCCCTCTCATTCTCCCTCTCACCTCGACTCAACCATTCCTGATGAAAGTAAGGGGCAACCTCTCATTCTCCCTCTAACCCCCGTCCATCAATGATTAAATTAAGGGGCTCTCTCTCATTCTACCTCTCCCCCCACCCAACACTGATTAAAGTAGGGGGCACTTTTTCATTCTCCCTCTCCCCCTCCCCCACCCATCACTGATCAAAGTAAGGGGCTCTCTCTCATTCTTCCTCTCCCCCTTCCCCCGACCCATCACTGATTAAAGTAAGGGGCTCTCTCTCATTCTCCCACTCCCCCCACCCATCACTGATTAAAGTAGGGTGCACTCTTTCATTCTCCCTCTCCCCCTCCCCCACCCATCACTGATGAAAGTAAGGGGCTCTCTCTCATTCTCCCTCTCCCCCTCCCCACACCCATCACTGATTAAAGTCAGGGGCTCTCTCTCATTCTCCCTCCCCCCCACCCATCACTGATTAAAGTCAGGGGCTCTCTCTCATTCTCCCTCTCTCCCCTCCCCCACCCATTACTGATTTAAGTAAGGGGCTCTCTCTCATTCTCCCTCTCCCCCGACCCATCACTGATTGAAATAAGGGGTTCTCTCTCATTCTTCCTCTCACCCCGCCCCCGACCCATCACTGATTAAAGTCAGGGGCTCTCTCTCATTCTCCCTCTCCCCCCTCCCCTCACACCCCACCCCCCACCCATCACTGATTAAAGTCAGGGGCTCTCTCTCATTCTCCCTCTCCCCCCTCCCCCACCTATCGCTGATTAAAGTAATGGGCTCTCTCTCATTCTTCCTCTGACCCCTCCCTCCACCCATCACTGATGAAAGAAAGGTGCTCTCTCTCATTCTTCCTCTCACCCCTCCCCCGACCCATCACTGATGAAAGTAAGGGGCTCTCTCTCATTCTCCCTCTCCCACTCCCCCCACACATCACTGATTAAAGTAAGGGGCTCTCTCTCATTCTCCCACTCCCCCCACCCATCACTGATTAAAGTAGGGTGCACTCTTTCATTCTCTCTCTCCCCCTCCCCCACCCATCACTGATGAAAGTAAGGGGCTCTCTCTCATTCTCCCTCTCCCCCTCCCCACACCCATCACTGATTAAAGTCAGTGGCTCTCTCTGATTCTCCCTCCCCCCCGCCACCCATCACTGATTAAAGTCAGGGGCTCTCTCTCATTCCCCCTCTCTCCCCTCCCCCACCCATTACTGATTTAAGTAAGGGGCTCTCTCTCATTCTCCCTCTCCCCCGACCCATCACTGATTAAAGTCAGGGGCTCTCTCTCCCCCTCCCCCCACCCATGACTGATTTAAGTTCGGGGCTCTCTCTCATTCTCCCTCCCCACTCCCCCCACGCATCACTGATTAAAGTAAGGGGCTCTTTCTCATTCTCCCTCTCCCCCTCCCCATCACTGATTAAAGTCAGGGGCTCTCTCTCATTCTTCCTCTCCCCCCTCCCCCAACCCATCACTGAATAAAGTAAGGAGCTCTCTGTCATTCTTCCTCTCCCCCCTCCCCCGACCCATCACTGAATAAAGTAAGGGTCTCTCTCTCATTCTCCCTCTCCCACTCCCCCCACACATCACTGATTAAAGTCAGGGGCTCTCTCTCATTCTCCCTCTCCCACTCCACCCACCCATCACTGATTAAAGTAAGGTGCTCTCTCTCATTCTTCCTCTCCCCCCTCCCCCGACCCATCACTGATTAAAGTAAGGTGCTCTCTCTCATTCTCCCTCTCCCACTCCCCCCACACATCACTGATTAAAGTAAGGGGCTCTCTCTCATTCTCCCTCCCCCACTCCACCCACCCATCACTGATTAAAGTAAGGGGCTCTCTCTTATTCTCCCTCTAACCCCTCCCCCCACCCATTACTGATTTAAGTGAGGGGCTCTCTCTCATTCTCCCTCTCCCCCGACCCATCACTGATTAAAGTAAGGTGCTCTCTCTCATTCTCCCTCTCCCACTCCCCCCACACATCACTGATTAAAGTAAGGGGCTCTCTCTCATTCTCCCTCTCCCACTCCACCCACCCATCACTGATTAAAGTAAGGGGCTCTCTCTCATTCTTCCTCTCCCCCCTCCCCCGACCCATCACTGATTAAAGTAAGGTGCTCTCTCTCATTCTCCCTCTCCCACTCCCCCCACACATCACTGATTAAAGTAAGGGGCTCTCTCTCATTCTCCCTCTCCCACTCCACCCACCCATCACTGATTAAAGTAATGATGTGGAGATGCCGGTGATGGACTGGGGTTGACAATTGTAAACAATTTTACAACACCAAGTTATCGTCCAGCAATTTTATTTTGAAAGTAAGGGGCTCTCTCTCATTCTCCCTCTCCCCCCACCCATTACTGATTTAAGTAAGGGGCTCTCTCTCATTCTCCCTCTCCCCCGACCCATCACTGATTGAAGTAAGGGGCTCTCTCTCATTCTTCCTCTCACCCCTCCCCCGACCCATCACTGATTAAAGTCAGGGGCTCTCTCTCATTCTCCCTCTCGTCCTCCCCATCACCGATTAAAGTGAGGGGCTCTCTCTCATTCTTCCTCTCCCCCCTCCCCCTACCCATCACTGAATAAAGTCAGGGGCTCTCTCTCATTCTCCCTCTCCCACTCCCCCCACACATCACTGATTAAAGTAAGGGGCTCTCTCTCATTCTCCCTCTCCCCTCATCCCCCACCCATCACTGATTAAAGTGAGGGGCTATCTCTCATTCTCCCTCTCCCACTCCCCCTCACACCGCCCATCACTGATTAAAGTAAGGGGCTCTCCCTCATTCTCCCTCGACCTCACCCCCACCCATCACTGATTAAAGTGAGGGGCTCTCTCTCATTCTCCCTCTTCCACTCCCTCTCCCCCCACCCATCACTGATTAAAGTAAGGGGCTCTCTCTCATTCTCCCTCTCCCACTCCCCCTCACACCGCCCATCACTGATTAAAGTAAGGGGCTCTCTCTCATTCTCCCTCTCCCCCCACCCATCACTGATGAAAGTAAGGGGCTCTGTCTCATTCTCCCTCTCCCCCTACCGATCACTGATTAATTTCAGGGGCTCTCTCTCATTCTCCCTCTCCCCCTCCCCCCGCCCATCACTCATTGAAGTAAGGGGCTCCCTCTCCCCTCTCCCCCCGCCCATCACTGATTGAAGTGAGGGGCTCTCTGTCATTCTCCCTCTCCCTCCGCCCATCGCTGATTAAAGGAAGGGGCTCCCTCTCATTCTCCCTCTCCCCCTCCGACCGCCCATCACTGATGAAAGTAGGGGGCACTCTGTCATTCTCCCTCTCTCGCTCCCCCCACCCATCACTGATTAAAGTAAGGGGCTCTCTCTCATTCTCCCTCTCCCCGCTCCACTCACCCATTCCTGATTAAAGTAAGGGGCTCCCTCTCATTCTCCCTCCAACCCCCGTCCATCAATGATTAAATTAAGGGGCACTCTCTCATTCTCCCTCTCCCCCCACCCATCACTGACGAAAGTAAGGGGCTCTCTCTCAATCTCCCTCTCCCTCTACCCCCACCCATCACTGATTAAAGTAAGAGTCTCTCTCTCATTCTCCCTCTCCCCCCTCCCCCCTCCCCCCGCCCATCACTGATTAAAGTAAGGGGCTCTCTCTCATTCTCGCTCTCCCCCTCCCCCCACCCATCAGTGATTAAAGTAAGGGGCTCTCTCTCATTCTCCCTCTCCCCCCTCCCATCATTGATTAAAGTAAGGGGCTCTCTCTCATTCTCCCTCTCCCTCTCCCCCCGCCAATCAATGATTAAAGTGAGGGGCTCTCTCTCATTCTCCCTCTCCCCCTCCCTCCACCCAACACTGATTAAAGTAACGGGCTCTCTCTCATTCTCCCTCATAACTCACCCCACCCATCACTGATTAAAGGAAGGGGCTCTCTCTCATTCAATCTCCCCCCTCCCCCCACCCATCACTGATTAAAGTCAGGGGCTCTCTCTCATTCTCCCCCTCCCCCTCCCCCCACCCATCACTGATTAAAGTAAGGGGCTCTCTCCCATTCTCCCTCTCACCCCTCCGCCATCACTGATTAAAGTTGAGGGCTCTCTCTCATTCTCCCTCTCCCCCCTCCCCCACCCATCACTTATTAAAGTAAGTGGCTCTCTCTCATTCTCCCTCTCACCCCTCCCCCATCACTGATTAAAGTGAGGGGCTCTCTCTCATTCTCCCTCTCCCCCTCCCCCCGCCAATCACTGATGAAAGTTAAGGGCTCGCTCTCATACTCCCTCTGCCCCCTCCCCCACCCATCACTGATGAAAGTAAGGTTCTCTCTCTCATTCTCCATCCACAACTCCCCCCACACATCACTGATTAAAGTAAGGGGCTCTCTCTCATTCTCCCTCTCCACTCTCCCCCAACCCATCACTGATTAAAGTGAGGGGCTCCCTCTCATTCTCCCTCTCACCTCGACTCAACCATTCCTGATGAAAGTAAGGGGCAACCTCTCATTCTCCCTCTAACCCCCGTCCATCAATGATTAAATTAAGGGACACTCTCTCATTCTCCCTCTCCCTCTCCCCCCACCCATCACTGACGAAAGTAAGGGGCTCTCTCTCATTCTCCCTCTCCCTCTCCCCCCACCCATCACTGATGAAAGTAAGGGGCTCTCTCTCATTCTCCCTCTCCCCTCTCCCCCCACCCATCACTGATTAAAGTGAAGGGCTCTCTCTCATTCTCCCTCTCCCCCCTCACCCCACCCATCACTGATTAAAGTAAGGGGCTCTGTCTCATTCTCCCTCTCTCCCCACCCCAGCCAACACTGAAAAAAGTAAGGGGCTCTCTCTCATTCTCCCTCTCCCCCCACCCATCACTGATGAAAGTAAGGGGCTCTGTCTCATTCTCCCTCTCCCCCTACCGATCACTGATTAATTTCAGGGGCTCTCTCTCATTCTCCCTCTCCCCCCTCCCATCATTGATTAAAGGAAGGGGCTCTCTCTCATTCTCCCTCTCCCCCTCCCCCCGCCCATCACTGATTGAAGTAAGGGGCTCCCTCTCCCCTCTCCCCCCGCCCATCACTGATTGAAGTGAGGGGCTCTCTGTCATTCTCCCTCTCCCTCCGCCCATCGCTGATTAAAGTAAGGGGCTCCCTCTCATTCTCCCTCTCCCCCTCCGACCGCCCATCACTGATTAAAGTAGGGGGCACTCTGTCATTCTCCCTCACCCCCTCCCCACACCCATCACTGATTGAAGTCAGGGTCTCTCTCTCATTCTCCCTCTCCCCCTCCCCCCACCCATCACTGATTAAAGTAAGGGGCTCTCTCTCATTCTCCCTCTCCCCCCTCCACTCACCCATTCCTGATTAAAGTAAGGGGCTCCCTCTCATTCTCCCTCCAACCCCCGCCCATCAATGATTAAAGTTAGGGGCTCCCTCTCATTCTCCCTCTAACCCCCGCCCATCACTGATTAAATTAAGGGGCACTCTCTCATTCCCCCTCTCCCTCTCCCCCCACCCATCACTGACGAAAGTAAGGGGCTCTCTCTCAATCTCCCTCTCCCTCTACCCCCACCCATCACTGATTAAAGTAAGGGGCTCTCTCCCTCATTCTCCCTCTACCTCTCCCCCCACCCATCACTGATTAAAGTAAGAGGCTCTCCCTCATTTTCCCTCTCCCCTACCCCCACCCATCACTGATTAAAGTAAGGGGCTCTCTCTCATTCTCCCTCTCCCCCTCCACCCACCCATCACTGATTAAAGTAAGGGTCTCTCTCTCATTCTCCATCCACAACTCCCCCCACACATCACTGATTAAAGTAAGGGGCTCTCTCTCATTCTCCCTCTCCACTCTCCCCCAACCCATCACTGATTAAAGTGAGGGGCTCCCTCTCATTCTCCCTCTCACCCTCCCCCCACCCATCACTGATTAAAGTGAGGGGCTCTCTCTCATTCTCCCTCTCACCCTTCCCCCATCACTGATTAAAGTGAGGGGCTCTCTCTCATTCTCCTTCTCCCTCTCCCCCCACCCATCACTGATTAAATTAAGGGGCTCGCTCTCATTCTCCCTCTCCCCCCACCCATCACTGATTAAAGGAAGGTGCTCTCGCTCATTCTCCCGCTCCCTCTCCCCCCAACCATCACTGATTAAAGTAAGGGGCTCTCTCGCATTCTCCCTCTCCCTCTCCCCCCACCCATCACTGATTAAGGTAAGGGGCTCTCTCATTCTCCCTCTCCCCCTCCCCCCAAACATCACTGATTAAAGTAAGGGGCTCTCTCTCATTCGCCCTTTCCCCCTCACTCCACCGAACACTAATTAAAGTAAGGGGCTCTCACTCATTCTCCCTCTCCCTCTCCCTCCACCCATCACTGATTAAAGTAAGGGGCTCTCACTCATTCTCCCTCTCCCTCTACCCATCACTGATTAAAGTAATGGTGTCTCTCTCATTCTCCCTCTCCCCCTCCCCCCGCCCATCACTGATTCAAGTCAGTGGCTCTCTCTCATTCTCCCGCTCCCCCCTCCATCACTGATTAAAGTAAGGGGCTCTCTCTCATTCTCCCTCTCCCCCTCCCCCCACCCATCACTGATTAAAGTCAGGGGCTCTCTCATTCTCCCTCTAACCCCTCCCCCATTCATCAATGATTGAAGTGATGGGCTCTCTCCCATTCTCCCTCCCCCCTCCCGCCACCCATCACTGATTGAAGTAAGTGGCTCTCTCTCATTCTCCCCCTCCCCCCACCCATCACTGATTAAAGTCAGGGGCTCTCTCTCATTCTCCCTCTCCCCCCTCCTCCCCCTCCTCCATCTCCCCCCTCCTCCCTCTCCACCCTCCCCACCCATCACTGATTAATGTCAGGGGCTCTCTCTCATTCTCCAACTCCCCCCATAGATTTTGTCCCTATTGGATCAAACCCGATTGACAAGTCCGTCCCCCTGTCATCCCCAACTGACTCCTCCCCCGGGGCCCTTCCGGGGCAGGGTCTGCGCACTGCACACTCGGGACAAATGAACGCCTCCCCCACAGGCACCGCCCTCTCTCATTTGATTGACCGACCGCAGAAAGGGTCACGTGTCTCCAGATTTTTAAACCCTTTCGGCCGTTTCACCGACTCAGCGCGGGCCCGCATGCAGCGCGCTTGTGTGATGTCAGCAATCCGGCGGGGTCGCGACCTTACTGATGGAAGAATCCAGGGGACTGGAGACGATCAACTGGTCCCTATCCTCCGCCATCATCTCAATCCACCGCCATCATCTCAATCCACCGCCATCCTACCCCTGGAGAGGATCAACCGGTCCCTATCCACCGCCATCATCTCAATCCACCGCCATCCTCCCCCTGGAGAAGATCAACCGGTCCCCATCCACCGCCATCATCTCAATCCACCGCCATCCTGCCCCTGGAGAAGATCAACCGGTCCCCATTCACCGCCATCATCTCAATCCACCGCCATCCTCCCCCTGGAGACGATCAACCGGTCCCCATCCACCGCCATCATCTCAATCCACCGCCATCCTCCCCCTGGAGAGGATCAACCGGTCCCCATCCACCGCCATCATCTCAATCCACCGCCATCCTCCCCCTGGAGAAGATCAACCGGTCCCCATCCATCTCCATCATCTCAATCCACCGCCATCCTCCCCCTGGAGAAGATCAACCGGTCCCCATCCACCGCTATCATCTCAATCCACCGCCATCATCTCAATCCACCGCCATCCTCCCCCTGGCGGGAGTGTGAATCAGACGGTTAATCAGACTCATCCATCCCTTTCTCACCTCCAGACTCCACTATTCCAATACTCTCCTGCCCGTCCTCCCATCTTCCACCCTCCATAAACATCCTAAACTCTGCTGCCCATGTCAGAACTCGCACAAAGTCCCGTTCACCCATCACCCGCTTTGCTCACTGACCTACATTGGCTCACGGTCTGGGAACGCCTCCATTTTAAAATTTTCATCCTGGTTTTGAAATCCCTGCACGACCCTCCCCCCTCCCCATCTCTGTAACCTCCTCCAGCCCTACAACCCTCCGCGATCTATGCGCTCCTACAAATCTCGCCTCTTGCCGATCCCCCCATTTCCATTGCGTCACCACTGGCGGCCGTGCCTTCAGCTGCCTGGACCCCAAGCTCTGGAATTTCCTCGCTAAACCTCTGCGCCTCTCTCTCCTCCTTCAAGACGCTCCTTAAAATCTACCTCATTGATTGATCGAGCTCTCGACGGGCTCTCACCAGAGCTATGGAAAGATGTAACATAACTTCCTCCACTTCATATTCCAGCCCTTGAGATAAAGGCTAACATTACATTAGTCTTTTTGATCACTTCGTGTACCTGCCCACTGGGTTTTAGAGATTTGTGTACTTGGACCCCTAAATTTCTCTGCTCATCCACAGTTCCCACACTCTTCCCATTCAGAAAATATTCCGATTTGTCTTTTTCTGATCCAAAGTGGATGACCTCACACTTGCCCACATTAAACACCATCTCCCACAGTTTTCCTCACTCACTTAGTCTGTCTGTGTCCCTGGTTTCCAGTTTCCCCAATAGAGTAAGATTCTGTTTTCAGTACAAAGTAACAGGGAATCAAATCTACCCTTTTATTAGGTGTGTTGAGGTGATAGGAAGTTGAAGTACAGATCGGTTACGATTTAATAGAATGGCGGGAAAGGATCGAGGGGATGAATGGCCTCCTCCTTTTCCTGTGTAACAACCTCGAGGAGCTGAACGGACTCCCCCTGTTCCGGTGTAACAGGCTCGAGGGGTTGAACGGCCTCCTCCTGTTCCAGTATAACAGGCTCGAGGGGCTGAATGGCCTCCTCCTGTTCCTGTGTAACAGGCTCGAGGGGCCGGATGGCCTCCTCCTGTTCCTGTGTAACAGGCTCGAGGGGCTGAACGGCCTCCTTCTGTTCCTGTGTAACAGGCTCGAGGGGCTGAACGGCGTCCCCCAATTCCAGTGTAAAAGGCTCGAGTGGCTGAACGGCCTCCTCCTGTTCCTATATAATGTCATTGGGTTTGGAGTGAAACACACGGGTAATGATACAGTATCAAACACTTTGGGGAAGGCACTGGGTCACCACACAATGGCAGGGTACCGTGTGAGAGACACAGTGAGAAAGGATGTGTGCGTATATCAGTGAGTGAGAGTGAGAGAGAGGATGCCTCTGTCTATCAGTGAATGAGTGAGTGTGAGCGAGGGTGCCTCTGTATATCAGTGAATGAGTGAGTGTGTGTGAGAGAGAGGATGCCTCTGTATATCAGTGAGTGACTCGGAGTGAGTGTGTGAGAGAGGATGCCTCTGTATATCAGTGAGTGACTCTGAGTGAACGTGTGTGAGAGAGACGATGCCTCTGTATATCAGTGAGTGACTCTGAGTGAACGTGTGTGAGAGAGAGGATGCCTCTGTATATCAGTGAGTGACTGAGTATCTGTGTGTATTTTGTGTGCAGGGGACAAGCGGCAGGATGATGAAACCCAACCTTGAACCATCAACAACTTCTAAAACCCGACACAGACTGGGACTGAACAAGTTAAATTCCCAGAAGACACGTGTCCATATCACTGGTTGGATCAGACACTGCAAGTGGCGTCTCGGGGCAAAGTATCAGAAACCTCTTCCTCATATCGACTCATTCAGCAGAGGGGGGCGATGCAACAGATCGACTTTAACCCCCAGTCTCCAGGTTACAAACCACAGTCAGCAGAGGGGGGCGATGCAACTGATCTACTTTACCCCCCAGTCTCCAGGTTCAAGCCTCAGTCAGCAGAGGGGGGCGATGCAACAAATCTACTTTAACCCCCAGTCTCCAGGTTACAAACCTCAGTCAGCAGAATGGGGCGATGCAACAGATCTACTTTACCCCCCAGTCTCCAGGTTACAAACCACAGTCAGCAGAATGGGGCGATGCAACAGATCTACTTTACCTCCCAGTCTCCAGGTTACAAACCTCAGTCAGCAGAGGGGGGCGATGCAACAGATCTACTTTACCCCCCAGTCTCCAGGTTACAAACCTCAGTCAGCAGAGGAGGGCGATGCAACAGATCTACTTTACCCCCCAGTCTCCAGGTTACAAACCACAGTCAGCAGAGTGGGGCGATGAAACAGATCTACTTTACCCCCCAGTCACCAGGTTACAAACCTCAGTCAGCAGAGGGGGGAGATGCAACAGATCTACTTTACCCCCCAGTCTCCAGGTTACAAACCTCAGTCAGCAGAGGGGGGTGATGCAACTGATCTACTTAATCTCCCAGTCTCCAGGTTACAAACCGCAGTCAGCAGAGGGGGGAGATGCAACAGATCTACTTTACCCCCCAGTCTCCAGGTTACAAATCGCAGTCAGCAGAGGGGGGCGATGCAACAGATCTACTTTACCCCCCAGTCTCCAGGTTACAAATCGCAGTCAGCAGAGGGGGGCGATGCAACAGATCTACTTTACCCCCCCCCCCATTCTACAGGTTACAAACCTCAGTCAGCAGAGGAGGGCGATGCAACAGATCTACTTTACCCCCCAGTCTCCAGGTTACAAACCGCAGTCAGCAGAGGGGGGCGATGCAACAGATCTACTTTACCCCCCAATCTCCAGGTTACAAGCCTCAGTCAGCAGAGGGGGGCGATGCAACAGAACTACTTTACCCCCCAGTCTCCAGGTTACAAAGCACAGTCAGCAGAGTGGGGCGATGAAACAGATCTACTTTACCCCCCAGTCTCCAAGTTACAAACCTCAGTCAGCAGAGGGGGGAGATGCAACAGATCTACTTTACCCCCCAGTCACCAGGTTACAAACCTCAGTCAGCAGAGATGGGCGATGCAACAGATCTACTTTACCCCCCAGTCTCCAGGATACAAACCGTTGTCAGCAGAGGGGGGCGATGCAACAGATCTACTTTACCCCCCAGTCTCCAGGTTACAAACCTCAGTCAGCAGAGGGGGGCGATGCAGCAGATCTACTTTACCCCCCAATCTCCAGGTTACAAGCCTCAGTCAGCAGAGGGGGGCGATGCAACAGATCTACTTTACCCCCCAGTCTCCAGGTTACAAACCACAGTCAGCAGAGTGGGGCGATGAAACAGATCTACTTTACCCCCCAGTCTCCAAGTTACAAACCTCAGTCAGCAGAGGGGCGAGATGCAACAGATCTACTTTACCCCCCAGTCTCCCGGTTACAAACCTGTCAGCAGAGGGGGGCGATGCAACTGATCTACTTAAACTCCCAGTCTCCAGGTTACAAACCGCAGTCAGCAGAGGGGGGAGATGCAACTGATCTACTTTACCCCCCAGTCTCCAGGTTACAAATCGCAGTCAGCAGAGGGGGGCGATGCAACAGATCTACTTTACCCCCCCCCCATTCTCCAGGTTACAAACCGCTGTCAGCAGAGGAGGGCGATGCAACAGCTCTACTTTACCCCCCAGTCTCCTGGTTCAAGCCTCAGTCAGCAGAGGGGGGCGATGCAACAAATCTACTTTACCCCCCAGTCTCCAGGTTACAAATCGCTGTCAGCAGAGGGGGGCGATGCAACAAATCTACTTTACCCCCCAGTCTCCAGGTTACAAATCGCAGTCAGCAGAGGGGGGCGATGCAACAGATCTACTTTACCCCCCAGTCTCCAGGTTACAAGCCTCAGTCAGCAGAGGGGGGCGATGCAACAAATCTACTTTACCCCCCAGTCTCCAGGTTACAAATCGCAGTCAGCAGAGGGGGGCGATGCAACAGATCTACTTTACCCCCCAGTCTCCAGGTTACAAGCCTCAGTCAGCAGAGGGGGGCGATGCAACAGATCTACTTTACCCCCCAGTCTCCAGGTTACAAACCACAGTCAGCAGAGTGGGGCGATGAAACAGATCTACTTTACCCCCCAGTCACCAGGTTACAAACCACAGTCAGCAGAGTGGGGCGATGAAACAGATCTACTTTACCCCCCATTCTCCAGGTTACAAACCTCAGTCAGCAGAGGGGGGAGATGCAACAGATCTACTTTACCCCCCAGTCTCCAAGTTACAAACCTCAGTCAGCAGAGGGGGGAGATGCAACAGATCTACTTTACCCCCCAGTCACCAGGTTACAAACCTCAGTCAGCAGAGGTGGGCGATGCAACAGATCTACTTTACCCCGAAGTCTCCAGGAAACAAACCTCAGTCAGCAGAGGGGGGCGATGCAGCAGATCTACTTTACCCCCCATTCTCCAGTTTACAAACCTCAGTCAGCAGAGGGGGGCGATGCAGCAGATCTACCTTCCCCCCACTCTCCAGTTTACAAAGCGTTGTCAGCAGAGACGGGCAATGCAACAGATCTCGTTTCCGTTCCTTGAGCTCGCTGGCAACTTACAGCTGCCAAATGTAAAAAAAGTGTTTTGAACTTTGTGTCGCTGCAATTATGCTTGTTTTTCAAAAACATATTATCACCCCGCCATTTCTTAACAACGGTATTATTTATGATCGCTTTGTAATATGAAAGTTACATGACACGCCAGACTTGTACATTAATCTCAAGGGCCTGTCTCTCACTGATATTTTGAAAACACGGTCCTCTATTTATACCTGTTAAGTTAGATTAAACATAATTATAAATCGATAAACGGATGGTTAGAAAAAGGCTTTTAAGATTAATATGTGTCGATAACCAGGGGACACAGATTTAAGATAATTGACAAAAGAAGCAGGCGGGGGGAGATGAAGAGATTTGCATTTTGATGTGGCCAGATATTATGATCTGGACTGGACTACCTGAACGGGTGGTGGAAGCAGATTCAATAGTAACTTGAAAAAGGAATTGGATAGAATAACGGAATGATTACAGCATCGAAGGAGACCATTCAGGCCATCGAGCCTGTGCCGGCTCTTAGTCAGAGCATTACATTTAATCCCATTCCCCCGCTCTTTCCACGTAGACCTGCAAATATTTTCCCTTGCACAATTTATCCAATTCGCTTTTGAATCTGCTTCCACCATCCTGTCAGGCAGTGCATTCCAGACCATTAAACTCACTGCATTTGGTTCTTTCGCCAAGCACCTGAAATGTGTGTCCTCTGGTTCTTGACCCTTCCGCCAATGGGAACAGTTTCTCTTTATTTACTTTATCTAAATCGCCATTATTTTGAACACTTCGATCGAATCAAAGAGCAAGGACATGAATCTGGATTGTATGGGGACAAACATCGCTCTCAGTTTATTAAAAAGAACCCTCGGCAGAGGCTGAATCAGGTGATCACCCAGAACATTATTCTGACAACACACAAAATAATCAATTGGAAGAATTTTTACAATCCATTAAATAAGATTTGCGTATCATTTTATCACCAGTTTATATTTAAATGATAATCATTTAATTCAACTGCAAGTGTGAAATCCAGAAATAGATTTACTGATGGGAAATAATATTAAGTTAAACCCAGTATCCAGTTCAGAATTGTAAGATGGTTGATTTTGATGGATATGAAATATATTTGAATTCAGTAATACTGTCTGGCATTACATTAAAACACAGTATAATATCGATATTATGGAGACAAGAAAGGTGGGTTCTTTCCAAGTTGGTGCTGGGGGCGGGGAGACACTTTAAACCTGATGGGCTCCGCATCAGACTGGAGTCATCTCTTCGATCAAACCCCTTCACTCTAAAACACACACAAGATTCATTTGTGACTGTGTGATTTGAGACAGAAACTGATCTCACTTCACATTTCATTGCACTGCCTCATGCTGGATAATTGTACTCGGTGATTAGACTCTCCCAGTCTCATTCTCACCATTTCCCCCTTTACCTTGTAACCTTTGTGGACTGTCTACAGGACCAGTGTTCATTTGAGGAAAAGACACTTTCTCTTACCTTTCTCCCCAGTCGATCTGCGGAAGCTCTTTGAATCGGAAGGGTTCTCTCTGGTTGCTGCTCTCACAATCCTGTGCTGATTCACCTGCTGTTGTTCCTCAGTCTACAATCCCTGTTTACTTCCAGCTGTGGACTTTTCTCAATCACTTCGTCATTCACCGGGAGATCTAATAATGGCAGGGCAGAAAATGAGACCAATCCTGACGGTGTGAAGGAGAATCTAATCTGCACTTTCCCTCGCTGCAGAAATGAATGCCGCTCATTGAGTCCGCCACTTCCATTGGTTCAAAACAAGTGATTGATAACCCCACCCGCCAATCAGTGCCTGGTCCCACACACAGCCCCACGCCCGCTTGTTATGAACCAATAGAATAGAACCTCCCTTCCGATCAGCACTGTGGGAGAACCTTCACCACACAGACTGCAGCGGTTGAAGAAGGCGGCTCACCACCACCTTCTCAAGGGCAATTAGGGCTGGGCAATAAATGCTGGCCTCGCCAGCGATGCCCACATCCCATGAACGAATAAAAAAATAATAGAACGGGCGGAAGTCACTCGCCTATGCGAATCTCTGTAGGAGTTTTTTGAGGATGTCACGAGCAGGGTAGATAAAGGGGAACTAGCGGATGTTGCTTATTTCGATTTTCAAAAGGCAGTCAATAAATTGCCACACAATAGTTTGTTACACAAGAGAAGGGCTCATTGGGTTGGGCTAATATTGAGGATTGAGAATTGGTTCACGAACAGAAAACAGAGAGTCGGGATATACGAGTCATTTTCAGGTTGGCAGGCTGTAACCAGTGGAGTGCCACAATGATCAGTGCTGGGGCCTCAGCTATTTACAATCTATATTAATGACTTAGATGAAGGCACCGAGTGCTGTGTATCCAAGTTTGCTGACGATACAAAGCTAGGTGGGAAAGTAAGCAATGAGGATGACACAAAGAGTCTGCAAAGGGATATAGACAGCTTCAGTGAGTGGGCAAAAATATGGCAGATAGAGTATAATGTGGGGAAATGTGAGGTTATTCACTTTTGTCCGAAGCAAAGAAAAACAGAATATTTTTTAAATGGTGATAAACTGTTACATTTTATCGTTCAGAGGTGTCCTCGTACAAGAAACAAAGAAAGTTAACATGCAGGTACAGCAAACAATCATGAAGGCAAATAGCATTTTGGCCTTTATTGCAAGGGGGTTGGAGTTCAAGAGTAAGGAATTCTTCCGAGAATTGTATAGGGCTTTGATGAGACCTCACCTGGAGTACTGTGTACACTTTTGGTCTCTTTATCTATGGAAGGATATACTTGTCTTACAGGCAGTGCAAGATGGGTTCACTGGATTGATTCCTGGGATGAGAGGGTTGTCCTATGAGGAGAGATTGAGTAGAATGGGCCGATACTCTCTGGAGTTTAGAAGAATGAGAGGTGATATTATTGAATCATATAAGATTCTGAGGGGTTTTGACAGGGTCGATGCTGAGAGGTTGTTTCCCCTAGCTGGATAGTCTAGAACAAGGGGGCATAGTCTCAGGATACGGGGTCAGACTTTTAGGAATAAGATGAGGAGAAATTTCTTCATTCAGAGGGTTGTGAACCTTTGGATTTCTTTTTCCCCGGGGGGCTGTGGATGGTCAATCGTTGAGTATATTCAAGGCTGAGATTGAGAGATTTTTGGACTGTAATTGACTCAAGGGATATGGGGATCAGACGGGAAACTGGAGTTGAGGTTGAAGATCAGCCATGATCTTATTGAATGGCGGAGCAGGATCGAGGGGCCGGATGGCCCAGCCCTGCTCCTATTTTGTATGTTCTTATGAGGTGACCCAGGGGATGGACCAGGCGGTGATACCAGGCAGTGAGACCGGGCGGAGAGTGCGGGAGTGCAGCTCCTCACTGACTGAAGCCCGGGGTTCAGGGAGGGGGAGATTTATCTGAGCCACAAGCACACTCCCTGGAGCTGCCACACGTTCCCGGGCCCAGAGAGAGGGACAACACAGTCACTCACATGACCCTCCGTGCACCCTCATTCACGTGCCTCTCCCTCCACAGTCACCCACATCCCTATCCCTCCACCGTCTCTCACATCCTCCACCCTCCACCCTCACACACATCCCCCTCCCTCCACACTCACACACACCACCTCCCTCCACCCTCACACACATCCCCTCCCTCCACCCTCGCACACATCCCCCTCCCTGCACCCTCACCCTGAACCACATCCCCATCCCTCCACCCTGTTTCACATCTCCTCCCTCCACTCTCACTCACCTCACCCTCCCACAACACTCATTCACATCCCACTCCTTCCACACTCACTCACATCCACTTCCATCCACCCTCACACACATCCCCCTCACTCCACCCTCAAGCACATGCCCCTCTCTCCACTCTTACTCAGATCACCCTCCCTCAACACGCATTCATATCCCTATCCCTCCATCCTCTTTCACATCCCCCTCACCCCACTCTCACTCACATCCACTTCCGTCCAGCCTCACTCACATACGACTCCCTCCACCCTCACACACATCCTGCTCCCTCCACCCTGACTCATAACACCCTCCCTCCACTCTCACTCACACATCCCCCTCCCTCCACCATAACACACAATCCCCTCCCTCCACTCACACTCACACATCCACTTCCTTCCAGCCTCATTCACATTGGTCCCATCAACCTTACTCACAATCCCCTCCCTCCACTCTCACTCACACTTCCGCCTCCCTCCAGCCTCACTCACAACCCCGTGCTACCACCATCACATACAAACTCCTCCATCTACACTCACTCACATCGTTCCTATCAACCTCATTCACATCCGCCTCCTTCCCTTCTCACTCAAATTCACCTCCCTCTACCCTCACTCATATTCCCCTCCCTCCACGCTCAATCATACATCCTCCTGTCTCCACCCTCACTCACATTCCCTTCCCTCCCTTCTCACTCACATCACCGTTACTGCACCCTCATGAACATCCCCCTCCCTCCACCCTGACTCACATTTCCCCCTCACTTAACAGGCACTCACACATTTCCCTCCCTACGCCACCCCCCACACACAACCCCCTTCCACAACACTCACTCACATATCCACCTCCCTCCACCCTCATTCACATCTCCATGCCTCCATCCTAACTCATATAACCACTCCCACTACCCTCACTCACACATCCCCCTCCCTCCACACTCACTCAGACATCACCGTCACTCCACGCTCACTCACACATTCCCCTCCCTTCACTGTAACTCACACATCCCACTCTGTCCACCCTTATTCACATACTCCTCCCTCCACCCTGACTCATACATCACACTCTGTCCACTCTTATTCACATACTCCTCCCTCCACCCTAACTCACACATCACACTCTGTCCACTCTTATTCACATACTCCTCCCTCCACCCTAACTCACACATCACACTCTGTCCACTCTTATTCACATACTCCTCCCTCCACCCTAACTCACACATCACACTCTGTCCACTCTTATTCACATACTCCTCCCTCCACCCTGACTCATACATCCCACTCTGTCCACTCTTATTCACATACTCCTCCCTCCACCCTAACTCACACATCACACTCTGTCCACTCTTATTCACATACTCCTCCCTCCACCCTGACTCACACATCACACTCTGTCCACTCTTATTCACATACTCCTCCCTCCACCCTGACTCACACATCACACTTTGTCCACTCTTATTCACATACTCCTCCCTCCACCCTGACTCACACATCACACTCTGTCCACTCTTATTCACATACTCCTCCCTCCACCCTGACTCATACATCACACTTTGTCCACTCTTATTCACATACTCCTCCCTCCACCCTAACTCACACATCACACTCTGTCCACTCTTATTCACATACTCCTCCCTCCACCCTAACTCACACATCACACTCTGTCCACTCTTATTCACATACTCCTCCCTCCACCCTAACTCACACATCACACTCTGTCCACTCTTATTCACATACTCCTCCCTCCACCCTGACTCACACATCACACTTTGTCCACTCTTATTCACATACTCCTCCCTCCACCCTAATTCACACATCACACTCTGTCCACTCTTATTCATACTCCTCCCTCCACCCTAATTCACACATCCCACTCTGTCCACTCTTATTCACATACTCATCCCTCCACCCTGACTCACACATCACACTCTGTCCACTCTTATTCACATACTCCTCCCTCCACCCTAATTCACACATCCCACTCCGTCCACCCTTATTCACATACTCCTCCCTCCACCCTAACTCACACATCCCACTCCCTCCACCCTTATTCATACTCCTCCCTCCACCCTAACTCACATATCCCACTCTGTCCACTCTTATTCACATACTCCTCCCTCCACCCTAATTCACATATCCGACTCCGTCCACCCTTATTCACATACTCCTCCCTCCACTCTAACTCACACCGCCCACCCTCACCCACATCCACCTCCCTCTACCCTCACATATACTTCCCCGTCCCTCCTCCATCAATCACATATTCACCTCGCTCCACCCTCACTCACGTCATCCTCTCTCCAACCTCACTCACACATCCCCTCCCTCCACACTCACTCATATCCCCTCACAGTCATTCACATTCCACTCCCTCCACCCTAACTCACACATCCCTCTCCTTCCACCCTCACTCACACATCCCCCTCACTCCACGCTCACTCACACATCAAACTCCCTCCACCCTAATTCACACACCCCACACCCTCCATCCTCATTCACATTCTCTGCCCTCCTCCCTAACTGAAACATCCCACCCTCAGTCAGACCCCACCATCCACCCTCACTCACATCGCCGCCCTCCAACCTCACTCCCGTTGACCTACCACCAACCTCGCTCACATCGCCCTCCATCCACCCTCACTGACACATCCCCATCCACCCTCACTCATAAATCCCATCCCTCCACCCTTATACAATCATCCCACTAACTGCACACTCAAACACACACCATTCCTCCAACCTTATTCACTCATTCCCCGCCCTCCACCCTCACTCACACATCCTCCTTTCTCTACCATCATTCACTCCTAACCCTCCCTCCATCCTCACTCACAAATCCTCCTCCCACCACTCATCCATCCTGAGTCAATCACACATCCACCTCCCTCCAAACTCACTCACACATCCTCTGCCTCCGCCCGCAATCGCATCCCGTCACCTCACCCTCACTCATACACGGCCCACCCTCCACCATCACTCACACATCCATCTCCTTCCACTGTCACTCACACATCCCCCTCCCACCATCCTCAATCACACATCCCACTCCCTCCCCCTCACGCACAACCCCTTCCCTCCATACTCACTCACATCCCCTCCCTCCACCCTCATTCACATCCCTCTATATCCATGTTCACTCACTCATCATCCCTCTAACCTCAATCACACATCCCACGTCGTCGACCCTCACTCACATCCCCCTTCCTCCACTCTCACTCATACATCCACATCACTCCACCCTCACTCAGACAGCCCCCTCTCTCCACTATCATTCACACATCACAATTCCTCTACCCTAATTCACATCCTCTTCCCTCCACCCACAATAACGCATCCACCACCCTGCACCCTCACTCACACGTCCCTTCCTCCACCCTCACTCACATGGCCCTCCCTCCACTCTCATTCACATCCCTCTACCTCCACCGTCACTCACACACCCCACTCCGTCCACCCTCATTCACATTCCTCTCCATTCACCCTCATTCAAACATCCTCCTCCCTCCACCCTCACTCAAAACCCACACCCCCAACCTCACTTACATCGCCCTACCTCTATCCTCACTCACATCACCATCCCTCCACCTTCACTCACACATCACCCTCACTCCACATTCACTCAAACATACCCCTCACACCACCCCCACTCACACTTTCATCTCGCTCCACCGTCACTCACACATCACCCTGCCTCCACTGTCACTCACATCCCCCTCCCTTCACCCTCGAACACTCATACCCCACACTCCACCCTCACTTACACATCCCCCACACTCCACCATCAGTCATACATCCTCTTCGCAATACACTCACTCACATCCCCTCCCTCCAAACTCACTCACAACCCCTTCCATCCAGCCTCACACACATCCACCCTTCTACCCTCACTCATACCCTCTCCCACCACCCTCACTCAAACATCCTCTCACTCCACCCTCACTCCCATCGCCATACCTCCACCCTCATTCACATCCCCCAACCCCCACCCTCAATCACGCATCCACCTCCCTTCATCCTCATTCACACATTTCCCTGCCTCCACCCTCTCTCATAAATCCCCCTCCTTCCACCGTCACTCACACATCCCACTCCCTCTACCCTCTCTCACATATCCCACTCCCTCCATCATCATTCACATCGTCCTCCCACCACAGTCACTTACACCCCCCTCCCTTCACCATCGCTCACATCCTCCACCCTCCACTCTCACTCATACTTCTCTCTCTGGGCCCGCCCCGGTTCAATCATGGCCTTTAAAAGGGAATTGGATAAATACTTGAAGGGAACAAAAATTGCAGGGCTACGGGGATAGGGCAGGGGAGTGGGACTAGCTGGATTGCTCTTGCATAGATTCGGCGCATGGTCGACGGGTCGAATGGCCTCCCTCTGTGTTGCAACGATTCTATGACTTAGATGAAGGGGCCGAGTGTAATGTCTCCAAGTTTGCTGACGATAGAAAGGTAGGTGGGAAAGTAAGCTGTGAGGAGGACACAAAGAGTCTGCAAAGAGATATAGACAGGTTGAGTGAGTGGGCAAGAAGGTGGCAGATGGAGAAATGTGAGGTTATTCACTTTGGTCGGATGAATAGAAAAACAGGATATTTTTTAAATCGTAAGAAACTATTGAACGTTGGTGTTCAGAGAAATTTGGGTGTCCCGTTTCATGGTCTGAATATATAGAGAAGAGTTTACACTGAATGTTTCATGGTCTTTCGGACATAAATTGGAACCAACACCTCTTGTACTGAGATCTGACAGATTGTTACCATGGCAGTAGAGGAAATCACTCATGGAAAATAACTGAAACGGAAATGACAAAAACCACCATCGTGTTTAGAGTTTAGTTAAGATGAAGATTAACCCTAAACATTCAGACACTTTTTCTAACCACGAAGCTGCCATTCCAATAAAGATTTTTTTACACCACGAGACCTGATACTGGGAATTTACTGAATGTACCGTCAGTTCGAGCTCGACAGAACATTAAGCAGCACCGCATCTACAGAAGGATATGGATCAAACAGTCACATTATTAAAAACAGACCCCATCTGCTCTGAAAATCAGATTGTCATAAACCATCTAAACATGTAACCGTTAGCAGTGGCCATTTAAATTACTGCCACAATACTGAATTCGATGGCAAAACATCTGATCGTCACATTCTTTATACATCTGGAATGTTACAAAGTTTGGATAAACAACATTTCTGGAAACTCCAGTTCGTGTTTAAAAGGGCTGAAAGACAGTGATTATATTTTCTGCTTAAATCATTATTAGAATACGATTTACGTATCATTTTATCACCAGTTTATATTTAAATTATCATTTAATTCAACTGCAATTCTAAAATCCAGAAATAGATTTACTGATGGGAAATAACATTAAGTTAAATCCAGTATCCAGTTCAGAATTGTAAGATGATTGATTTTGATAGTTGGATATGAAATATATTTGAATTCGGTAACACTGACAGGTACTACATTAATACAGTGTAATATTGATATTATGGGGACCATAAAGGTGGGTTCATTCACAGTTGGTGCTGGGGGCGGGGAGACATTGTATATCTGCTCGGCACTGCCTCAGACTGGAGTCACCTCTTAGATCAAACCCCTTCACTCTAAAACACACACAAGATTCATTTGTGACTGTGTGCTTTGAGACAGAAACTGATCTCACTTCACGTTTCATTGCACGGCCTCATGCTGGATAATTGTACTCTGTGATCAGGCTCTCCCAGTCTCATTCTCACCATTTCCCCATTAGCTTGTAACCTTTGTGGACTGTCCACAGGACCAGTGTTTATCTGAGTAAATGGGACTTTCTCTTACCTTTCTCCCCAGTCGATCGATGGAAGCTCTTTGAATCGGAAGGATTCTCTCTGGTTGCTGATCTCACAATCCTGTGCTGATTCCCCTGCTGTTGTTCCTCAGTCTACAATCCCTGTTTAATTCCAGCTGTGGGCTTTTCCCAATTACTCCGTCATTCACCGGGAGATCGAATTATGGCAGGGCAGAAAATGAGACCAATATTGACGGTGTGAAGGAGAATCGAATCGACACTTTCACTCGCTGCAGAAATGATTGCCGCTCATTGAGTCCGCCCCTTCCATTGGTTCAAAACAAGTGATTGATAGCCCACCCGCCAATCAGGGCCTGGTCCCACACACAGCCCCACGCCCGCTTGTTATGAACCAATAGAATAGAACCTCCCTTCCTCACAGCACTGTGGGAGAACCTTCACCACACTGACTGCAGCGGTTGAAGAAGGCGGCTCACCACCACCTTCTCAAGGGCAATTAGGGCTGGGCAATAAATGCCGGCCTCGCCAGCGATGACGGCATCCCATGAACGAATAAAAAATAATAGAAAGGGCGGAATCACTCGCCTCGGTGAATTTCTATTGGAGTTTTTTGAGGATGTCACGAGCAGGGTCGATAAAGGGGAACCAGTGGATATTGTATTTTTAAATTTTCAAACGGCATTCAATAAGTTGCCACACAAAAGTGTGTTATGCAAGGTAAGGGCTCATTGGGTTGGGGGTAATATTGAGGATGGAGCATTGGTAAACGGACAGAAACGGAGAGTCGGGATAAACGGGTCTTTTTCAGGTTGGCAGGCTGTACCTCGTGGAGTGCCACATGGATCAGTGCTGGGGCCTCAGCTATTTACACTATATGTTAATGACTTAAATGAAAGCACTGAGTGTTAGGTATCCAAGTTTGCTGACGATACAAAGCTAGGTGGGAAAGTAGGCTGTGAGGAGGACATAAAGAGTCTGAAAAGGGATATCGACAGGTTCAGTGAGTGGGCAAGAATATGGCAGATGGAGTATAATGTGGGGAAATGTGAGGTTATTCACTTTTGTGGGAAGAATAGAAAAACAGAATATATTTTAAATGGTGAGAAACAATAAAATTTTGGTGTTCAGAGATTTCTGGGTGTCCTCGTACAAGAAGCACAGAAAGTTAACATGCAGGTGCAGCAAACAATTATGAAGGCAAATAGCATGATGGCCTTTATTGCATGGGGGTTGGAGTATAAGATTAAATAAGTTTTCCGACAATTGTACTGGACTTTGGTGTGACCTCACCTGGAGTAATGTGTACAATTTTGGTCTCCTTATCTAAGAAAGGGTGGACTTGCCCTACAGGCGGTGCAACAAAGGTTCACTAGATTGATTCCTGAGATGAAGGCGTTGTCCTATGAGGAGAGATTAAGTAGAATGGGCCTTTTTGCTCTGGAGTTGAGAAGAATGAGAGTTTAGAAGATTGAGAGCAATACGATTCTGAGGGACTTGACAGGGTAGATGCTGAGAGGTTGTTTCCCCTGGCTGGATTGCCTCGAGCAAGGAGGCATCGTCTCAGGATATGGCGTCGGACATTTTAGTTTCGGACTGAGATGAGGAGAAATTTCCTCACTCAGAGTATTGTGAATCTGTGTAATTCTCTCCCCCAGAGGGCTGTGGGTGTTGAACCGTTGAAAATATTCATGGCTGAGATCGATAGAGTTTTGGACTCTTAGGGAATATAGGGAAATGGAGATCGGGCAGGAAAGTTGATTTGAAGTCGAAAATCAGCCATGGTCTTATTGAATTTGGGAGCTCACTGAAGAGGCCATATGGCCTACTCCCGCACCAATTCTTATGTTCTTGTCCTGCATCCATGGGAATGGAGCAGGCAGTGAGAACGGGCGGGGAGAGCGGGAGTGCATCTCTTCACTGACTGAGGCCCGGGGTTCAGGGAGGACGAGATTTCTCTGAGCTGTTCCCTCAATACCGAGAGCCGCCAACACGTTCCCGGGCCCAGAGAGAGGGAGAAGGCGATCGATCACACACCCCTCACTCCACCCTAACTTCCAGCTCACTCCCTCCACACTCACTCATATTCGACTCCTTCCATCCTCACTCACATCCCCTCCCTCCACCCTCAATCACATCCGACTCTCTCCATCCTAACTCACATCCCGCTCTGCACGCTCACTCACATCCCCTCCCTTCACCCTCACTCAAATCCCCTGCCGTCCACCCCCATTCACACATCCCCCTCCCTCCACAGTCACTCACACATCCCCATTCGTCCAACCTCGGTCACATCCCACTCCATTCAATTTCACTCAAATCCCCCTCCCTTCACCCACACTCACATCCCCAACCCTCCACCCTCACTCACACCCCCTCCCTCCACCCACACTCACATCCCCTCCCTCCAAGTTTGCTCTCATTCCCCTCCCTCCACACTCACTCACATCCCCCAACATCCACACATACTCACACCCCCTCCCTCCACCCACAATCACATCCCCCTCCCTCCACCCACAATCACATCCACCTCCTTCCACGTCCACCCACAACACCCTCCCTCCACACTCACTCCCATCCCAAACCCTCTAATTTCACCCAAATACCCCTCCCTCCACACTCACTCACATCCTGCTCCCTCTTCCCTCATTCACACATCACCACGCATCCCCATCCCTCCATCATCACTCACAATCCCCTCCCTCAACACTCATTCACATCCCATTACCTCGACTCTCACTCACATACCCCTCCCTCCAACCACACTCATATCTCGCCCTCCACCCTCACTCACATCCCACTCCCTGCACCCTCATTCATACATCACGCTTCCTCCGCAATCACTCACATATCCCAAACTCTCCACCATCATTCACAACTCTCTCCCTCCACCCACACTCATTTCCCCCTCTCTCCACGCTCAGTCACACCCGCATCCCTTCACACACACTCACATCCCCTTCCCTTCACACTAACTCACACGTCCGCCCCTCTCACTCGCAGCCCCTCTCTTCACCCTCATCACATCACCGTCACTCCACACTCACAACTCCCTCACTCGCATACACCTTCCTCCCCCTCAATAACACATCCCCCTCCCTCCACCGTCACACACATCCCATTCGCTTCACCGTCTCTCACACATCCCACTTCCTTCACACTCAATCACGTACCACTCCTTCCACCCTCAATCACATGTCCACCTCCCTCCACCCTCACTCGCACATCCCACACCCTTCATCCTCATTCACATCCCCCACCCTCCACCATCACTCACATTCCTCTCCCTCCACACTCACTCACACAGTCCCCTCCCTACGACCTCACTCACATATCCACCTCCCTCCACCCTCACTCACACATCCCAATATCTTCACCCTCATTCACATCCACCACACTCCACCCTCACTCGTATGCCACACCCAACACACTCAATCACATCCCCCTCCTAACAGCATCAATCCCATTACCCTACAACTACCCTCATTCACACAACTACCTCCCTACACCTCACTCACGCATCCCCCTCCCTCCAACCTCACTCACACATACCCCGCATTCCAACTCGATCACATATCCACCTCCCTCCACCGTCACTCACATTTCCCACTCCCACTGGCCTCACTGAAATCGCCCTCCCTCCAATCCGCAATCACATCTCCCTCCTTCCATCCTCACTCGCACATCCCCCTCACTCCCACGTCACTCACAAATCCCCCTCCCTCCACCTTCACCCATATCCCTCTCACTCCACCTTCACTCACACATCTCCCTTCCTCCACCCTCACTCACGCATCACCGTCCTTCCGCCCTCAATCACATCCCCCTTCCTCCACACTCACTCACACATCCAACTCCCTCCACCATCACTCAAACAGCCCACTCCCACCACCCTCACTCATACTTCACCTCCCCCCTCCATCACAGAAACATCCCATTCCCTCCACCTTCACTCATACATCACCCTCCTTCCACCAGCACTCAGTTACATCCTACTCCCATCATCCTCACTCACATCCCGCCCTCCATGCTCAATCACATCCCCTTCCTCCACCCTCACTCAAATCCCCGGCCCTCCATCCTCACTCAAATCCCCGGCCCTCCATCCTCAGTCACACATAACCCTCCCTCCACACTCACTCACACATCCACATCCGTCCAACCTCATTCACATCCCACTCCCACCAATTTTACTCAAATCCCCCTCCCTCCACCCACACTCACATCCCTTACCTCCACATGCACGCACATCCCCGTCCCCCCACGCACAATCACATTACCCTCCTTCCACACTCAATCACATGTGTCACACTCCACCGTTACTCACACATCCCACTCCCTCCACCATCATTCACATATCCCTCTCCCTCCTCTGTCACTCAAACATCCTGCTCCATCCATGCTCATTCACATCACCCTCCCTCCACCCAAACTCACACATCCCCCTCCTTTCAGAGTCACTCACACAACCCCCACCCTCCACGCTCACTCACAAATCCCCGTTCCTCCCCCTTACTCACATCCACCTCCCTTCACCTTCACTCACATATCCCACTCCCTCCATCCTCACTAAAACATCCCCCTCCCTCCACCCTCACTCCCATCCACCTCCCTTCACCTGCACTCACATATCCCACTCCTTCCATCCTCACGAACACATACCACTCCCTCCACCGTAACTCAAACAAACCGCTCCCTCCAACTTCTCCAACACATTCGCCTCCCTCCACCCTCATTCACATCCCCCTCCCTCCACCCTCACTCACACATCCCCCTCCATCCACCCTCATTCACATCCCCCTCTCTCCACCCTCACTCACATCACTCTCCCTCAGCCCTTACCGACATATCGCCCTCCCTCCACCCTCTCTAAAACATTCCCCTCTCTCCACCCACACTCTCATCACACTCCCTCAGCCCATACCGACATATCGCCCTCCCTCCACCCTCACACAAATATCCCCCCTTCAGCCCTTTCAGACATATTACCTCCCACCCTCCATCCTCACTCAACATCCCCCTGCCTCCACCCTCACTCACACATCCCCTCCATCCTCATTCACACACCCCCACCCTCCACCCTCATTCACATCCCCCTGCCTCCACCTTCACTCTGATCCCCTCCCTTCAATCTCACTAGTATCCCCCTCCATTCCCTCTCACTTACACATCCCACTCCCTCCACCCTCACACTCACCTCACTCCCTCGACCTTCAATGGGACATACCCCTCCCTCCACTCTCACTCACACATCACTCTCCCCCAGCGAGTGAGGCTGTAAGGAGGGAAATGTGTGGGTGGAAGGAGGGGGATATGAGTGAGGGGGATGTGAGTGCGTGTGGAGGGAGGGGTATGTGAATGAGTGTGGAATGACGGTGACGTGAGTGAGGGTGGAGCGAGGGGGATGCAAGTGAGGATGGAGGGAGTTGGTTGTGATTGACGGCGAAGGAATGGGGCTGTGTGAGTGAGCGTGGAGGGAAGGCGATTTATGAGTGTGGGTGGAGTGAGGGGGATGTTAGTGAGGATGGAGGAAGTTAGTTGTGAGTGATGATGGAGGGATGGGGTGTGTGAGTGAGCGTGGAGGGAAGGGAGTGTGTTCGTGTGGGTGGATCGAGGGAGATGTGTCAGTGTGGGTGGAGGGAGGGGGATGTGAGTGTTTGTGAAGGGATGCGGGTATGACTGAGCGTGGAGAGATGGGGAAATGAGTGGGGGTGGACGGAGGGGGTTGTGAATGAGAGCGGAGGAAGTGGGATCTGAGTGAGGGTGTAGGGACGGAGTTATGAATGATCGTGGAGAGATGGGGATGTGTGAGTAATTGTGGAGGGAGAGTGATATGTGAATGGTGGTGGAGGGAGTGGGATGTGAGTGCAGTTGGAGGGAGGTGGATGTGATTGAGCGTGGAAGGCCGGATGTGAGTGAGGTTGGAGCGTGGAGAATGTGAGGGATGGTGGAGGGATGGGGATACGTGGGTGATTCTGGAGGGATGGTGATGTGTCAATGAGGGAAGAGGGATGGGATGTGAGTGAGGGTGGAGGATGGGGGTGTGAGTGAGTGTGGAGGGAGGGGGATGTGAGTGAACGAGGCGGGAGAGGGATGTGAGTGTGCGTTTGAGGGACGGGGATTTGAATGAAATTGGAGGGAGTGGGATGTGAATGAGTTTGGACGGATGGGGATGTGTGAGTGTGTGTGGAGGGAGGGTGTAGTGTGAATGAGGATGGAGGGACGGAGATTTGAGTTAGGATGGAGGGAGGGGATGTGAGTGAGTGTGGAGTGAGTTGGATGGGAGTTCGGGTGATCGAGGGGGATGTGAGCGATCTCCTTCTCCCTCTCTCTGGGCCCGGGAACGTGTTGGCGGCTCTGGGTATGGAGGGAGCAGCTCCGAGAAATCTCCTTCTCCCTGAACCCCGGGCCTCAGTCAGTGAGGAGCCGCACTTCCGCTCTTCCCGCCCGCTCTCCCGCCCGGTCTCACAGCCCGGTCCATCCCCTGGGTATCCACGTAAGAACATAAGAATTGATGCAGGCGCAGGGCGGTCACTCCAGTCAGTTCCGGAATTCAATAAGATCCTGGCTGATCATCGATGGCAAATTCACTTTCCTGCCCGATCCCCATTTCCCTTGAATCCCTTAGAATCCAAAACTCTATCGATCTCAGCCTTGTTCAACATCCACAGCCCTCTGGGGAGAGAATACCTCTGAGTGTGGTGGATATCTCAGTCCTAAATGTCCGACCCCATATCCTGAGACTATGCCCACTTGTTCGAGACTATCCAGCCAAGGGAAACAACCTCTCAGCATCTACACTGTCAAGCCCCTTAGAATTGTACATGATTCAAAAACATCACCTCTCATTCTTCTAAACTCCAGACTGTATAGGCCCATTCTACTTGATCTGTCCCCATAGAAAGACCCCCTCATCCCAGAAATCAATCTAGTGAACCTTCGTTGCACCGCCTGTAAGGCAAGTACACCCTTTCTTCGATAAGGAGACCAAAACTGTAAACAATACTCCAGATGAGGTCTCACCAAAGCTCAGTACAATTGTAGGAAAGCTTCTTTACTCTGAGACTCCAGCTCCCATGCAATAAAGGCCAACATGCCATTTGCCTTAATAATTATTTTCTGTACCTGCATGTTAACTTTCTGTGTTTCTTGTACCAGGACGCACAGATCTCTCTGAACGCTAAAATGTAATTGTTTCTCAACATTTAAAATATTCTGTTTTTCTATTCTTTCCACTAAAGTGAATAACATCACATTTCACCACATTATGCTCCATTTGCCACCTTCTTACCCACTCACTAAACCTGTCTATTCCCCTTTGCAGACTCTTTATGTCCTCCTCACAGCTTACTTTCCCACCTAGCTTTGTATCGTCAGCAAACTTGGATACATTACATTCGGTGTCTTCATCTAAGTCATGAATATAGATTGTAAATAGCTGAGGCCCAAGCACTGATCCTTGTGCAACTCCACTAGTTAGAGCCTGCCAACCTGAATATGACCCGTTTATCCCCACTCTCTGTTTTCTGTCCGTTAACCAATCCTCAATCCATGCTGATATATTACCCCCAATCACATGAGCACTTATCTTGTGAAACAACCTTTTATGTGGCAAATTATCGAATGCATTTTGAAAATCCAAATATACAACATCCACTGGATCCCCTTCATCTACCCTGCGAATTTACATCCGCAAAAAACTCCAATGGAGATTCTCATGTGAGAGTGACTTCCGCCCTTTCTGTCAGTTCAAAACATGTGGGGGCGGGTCTGTGAGTGGGAACAGGCCCTGATTGGCGGGTGGGGGTATCAATCATTTGTTTTGAACCAATGGAAGGGGCGGATTCAGTGAGGGACATTAATTTCTGTCGCGAGGGAAATTATCGATTAGATTCTCATCCACACCGTCAGTATTGGTCTCATTTTCTGCCCTTCCAGAATTAGATCTCTCGGTGAATGACGGAGTGATTCAGTAAAGTCCACAGCTGGAAGTAAACAGGGATTGGAGACTGAGGAACAACAGCAGGTGAACCAGCACAGGATTGTGAGAGCAGCAACCAGAGAGAACCCTTCCGATTCAAAGAGCTTCCATAGATCGACTGGGGAGAAATGTAAGAGAAAGTCCCATTTCCTCAGATAAACACTGGTCCTGTAGACAGTCCACAAAGCTTCGGGGGGAAATTGTGAGAATGAGACTGGGAGAGTCTAATCACCGAGGACAATTATTCAGCATGAGGCCGTGCAATGTAATGTGAAGTGAGATCAGTGTCTGTCTCAAAACACACAGTCACAAATTAATCTTGTGTGTGTTTTAGAGAAAAGGGGTTTGATCTAAGAGGTGACTCCAGTCTGAGGCAAAGCCCAGCAGATATACAGTGTCTCCGCCCCCAGTACCAACTCGGAAACAACCCACCTTTATGACCCCCATAATATCGATATTACACTGTGTGTTAATGTAGTACCAGACAGTGTAACTGAATTCAAATATACTTCATATCCAACTATCAAAATCAATCATCTTACAATTCTGAACTGGATACTGGGTTTAACTTAATGTTATTTCCCATCAGTAAATCTATTTCTGGATTTCACAATTGCAGTTGAATTAAATGATTATCATTTAAATATAAACTGGTGATAAAATGATACGTAAATCGTATTCTAATAATGATTTGTAAAATTTCTTCCAATTGATTATTCTGTGTGTTGTCAGAATAAATGTTCTGGGTGATCACATGATCCAGCTCTCGGGCTCGGCCGAGGGGTCGTTTTATTAAACTGAGAGTGATGTTTGTCCCGATATAATTCAGATTCATTTCTGTGCTCTTTCATCACAATTACCTGATTATTATGGGGTCTGCTTTTAGTAGAAAATATAAACACCATCTTAAACACTAACTGGAGTTTCCAGAAATGTCGTTTATCCAAATTTTGTAACATTCCAGATGTACAAAGAATGTGACGATCAGATGTTTCAGTAATTTAAATGTTAACAGTTACAGGTTTAGATGGTTTAAGACAATCAGATTTTCAGAGCAGGTGGTGTCTGCTTTTAACAATGTGACTGTTTTATCGAAGTCCTTCTGTGGATGCGGTGCTGCTTAATGTTCTGTCGAGCTGGAACTGATAGTGAATTCAGTAAAGCCCCAATATCAGTTCTTGTGGTGTAAAAATCCGTTGCTGGAATCGCAGCTTCATGGTTCGAAAAATTGTCTGAATGTTCAGGGTTAATCTTCGTCTTTCCGAAACTCCAAACACGTGATGGTGTTTTTGTTATGTCCTTTTCAGTAACTTTGGTTGAGTGAGTTCCTCTATTGCCAGGGTAACAATCTGTCAGATCTCAGTACAAGAGGCGTTGGTTCCAATTTATATCCGAAAGACCATGAAACATTCAGTGTAAACTCTTATCTATATATTCAGACCATGAAACATTCAGTGAAAAGTCCTATCTATATATTCAGACCATGACACGTTCAGTGTAAACTCCTATCGATATATTCAGACCATGAAACATTCAGTATAAACTCATATCTATGTATTCGGCATACCAGGAGTAGATACGATTAAAAAAATTGAAGAGTTGTTATTAATCCAGAAAAATAATATTAAAGTACAGCAGTAGGTTGTGCAGATATGTACAATTCATAAGACTTTCTGTTGCCATGGTTTAATAATACTTTTCTGAAATTGATAACTCCTGTGTGAATACTTATTTAATGGAGATTATTATTCCACGAGTTATTCAGTCCTCCCAGCACTGCTGGTATTATAGTGATGATATGGAGATGCCGGTGATGGACTGGGGTGGACAAATGTAAGGAATCTTACAACACCAGGTTATAGTCCAACAAATTTATTTTAAAATCACAAGCTTTCGGAGATTATCTCCTTCGTCAGATGATTGAATGAAAAGGTTCTCAAATCGCATATCTTATACGATGTTGGGACAGCATCACACCAATCAAAAGGTGTCGTTGTTATTCAAACAGGCCAGTCACGGAGAACAGCACGTCCCAGTACACTCGATATACATTGTGTCTTTTACACAGGCAGGCAGAAAGAAACTTAAAATGGCAGAGAGAGAGAGAGAATTTTAAAAAACATATAAATTTTTTCCCCCTTTTTGCTGGTGGGGTTACGTGTAGCGTGACATGAACCCAAGATCCCGGTTGAGGCCGTCCTCATGGGTGCGGAACTTGGCTATCAACTTCTGCTCAACGATTTTGCGTTGTCGTGTGTCTCGAAGGCCGCCTTGGAGAACGCTTACCCGAAGATCGGTGGCTGAATGTCCTTGACTGCTAAAGTGTTCCCCGACTGGGAGGGAACCCTCCTGTCTGGCGATTGTTGCGCGGTGTCCGTTCATCCGTTGTCGCAGCGTCTGCATGGTCTCGCCAATGTACCATGCTCTGGGGCATTCTTTCCTGCAACGTATGAGGGAGACAACATTGGCCGAGTCACAGGAGTATGAACCATGTACCTGGTGGGTGGTGTCCTCTCGTGTGAGGGTGGTATCTGTGTCGATGATCTGGCATGTCTTGCAGAGGTTACCGTGGCAGGGTTGTGTGGCGTCGTGGACGCTGTTCTCCTGAAAGCTGGGTAATTTGCTGCGAACGATGGTCTGTTTGAGGTTGGGTGGCTGTTTAAAGGCGAGCAGTGGAGGCGTGGGGATGGCCTTTGCGAGGTGTTCGTCGTCATCGATGACATGTTGAAGACTGCGGAGAACATGGCGTAGTTTCTCCGCTCCGGGGAAGTACTGGACGACAAAGGGTACTCTGTTGGTTGCGTCCCGTGTTAGTCTCCTGAGGAGGTCTATGCGATTTTTTGCTGTGGCCCGTCGGAACTGTCGATCGATGAGTCGAGCGTCATATCCCGTTCTTACGAGGGCGTCTTTCAGCGTCTGTAGGTGTCCATCGCGTTCCTCCTCGTCTGAGCAGACCCTGTGTATTCGTAGGGCCTGTCCATAGGGGATGGCCTCTTTGACGTGGTTGGGGTGGAAGCTGGAAAAGTGGAGCATCGTGAGGTTGTCCGTTGGCTTGCGGTAGAGTGAGGTGCTGAGGTGGCCGTCTTTGATGGAGATTTGTGTGTCCAAGAAATAAATGAGGAGTACAGGGACATTTAAAACTTGTAACAGGACAGAATAAACTCTCCTTATCAAATAAAACATCCTGGGGGTCACCATTGACCAGAAACTTAACTGGACCAGCCACATAAATACTATGGCTGCGAGAGCAGGTCAGAGGCTGGGTATTCTGCGGCGAGTGACTCACCTCCTGACTCCCCAAAGCCTTTCCACCATCTACAAGGCACAAGTCAGGAGTGTGATGGAATACTCTCCACTTGCTTGGATGAGTGCAGCTCCATCAACACTCAAGAAGCTTGACACCATCCAAGATAAAGCAGCCCGCTTGATTGGCACCCCATCCACCACCCTAAACATTCACTCTCTTCACCACCGGCGCACAGTGGCTGCAGTGTGCACCATCCACAGGATGCACTGCAGCAACTCGCCAAGGCTTCTTCGACAGCACCTCCCAAACCCGCGACCTCTACCATCTAGAAGGACAAGAGCAGCAGGCACATGGGAACAACACCACCTGTGCGTTCCCCTCCAAGTCACACACCATCCCGACTTGGAAATATATCGCCGTTCCTTCATCGTCGTTGGGTCAAAATCCTGGAATTCCCTTCCAAACAGCAATGTGGGAGAACCGTCACCACAAGGACTGCAGCGGTTCAAGAAGGCGGCTCACCACCACCTTCTCAAGGGCAATTAGGGATGGGCAATAAATGCCGGCATCGCCTGCGACGCCCACATCCCATGAACGAATAAAAAAAATCCTGGGGGACGGATTTTGCACCAGCCGTTAGCGCAGTTTCACAATATAACTCACCCCGAGATATCATACAGATTAATATAAAACTGCATAAAGTACAGGTAATCACCGCTTTATCATTTAATTCCGGGAAAACCCCCATTCCAATAAAATGTGGGATTTACGAAGCAGCAGAAATGACACAGTTTCCCCAAACATGACTGGACCAGTCACTGACCTTCAGAAGGGTGATTCTGATCATTAGGGAATGAAACCTTCAGCAGGTTAATTCTGATCATCAGGGAATGAAAAGTTCTGATCGACAGGGAATTAAACCTCCAGCAATTTAATTCTGATCATCAGGGAATAAGAATGAGGGACATTTAAAGGCTTCACGCAGACAGCACTTTATTTAATAAATACATTTACTGACAGTCCCTGAATATATGGGCTGTTGGACAGAATGAGATTCATTGTCAGTGACAGGGAAATCTGGTTATTAATTTCCTGAAGATTTTTCATTGTTTCCTGTAATATCAGAGAAAAAATGTATCAGATCTGGGATTGGATTCAGTTTGTTTCCAACTCGCTGTCTGTTTGTGCTTCGACTGGGGAGAAATAAACTGGGAGATTCAGGAGTGAAACTACTATCTGCGGCTCTGGGGAACCCGGACTGTAAAATACAGGAACTGTAGTAAGTATCAGACTATGTGAGATTGTGTTTATCATAACTGGATGTCTAACACTGTACATTATTGTCGGTAAAAGTAATAATAATTCAAATAAACATTGGGGATTTATCTTGATTCCTGTTTTTTCTCCATTTCTCTCTGATCCCCAGTCTGGTTGGTGTCGGTCTCACAGATTCTTGTACCGAGGATCTCGTCTCCGCTCTCAGGACAAACCGGTCACTGACGGATCTGTCCCTGGGATCAAACTCCTTCACAGACCGATCTGTCCCCGCTCTCCGCTCCCTCATACTGACCCGCAAAAGTCTGGAACAGATCGGATGAGTGTTTGTGCTAATGTTTAATGTAATAAATAAAATATCGATGAGATCCAGTTCCTATTATCGGTAATATTTGTCAGTAATTATTATTGAAATATTAACCCCAGTCTCCCTGTTATTTACACTGTTGTTCAATCTGTTTATTTCCTGTTAAATCTTTAATTTGTTTCAGGCTGAGGGAGAATCAGTTCAGTCCAAATGGAAAGAGACACGTGGAGTCACTGCGGGAATCCAGACCCGGACTGAGTGTGGGAGTGTGAACATTTCAATTTATAACCATTCCTGGTCTCATTATGTGAACATTTCAATTTATAACCATTCCTGGTCTCATTATATGAACATTTCAATTTATAACCATTCCTGGTCTCATTATATGAACATTTCAATTTATAACCATTCCTGGTCTCATTATATGAACATTTCAATTTATAACCATTCCTGGTCTCATTATATGAACATTTCAATTTATGACCATTCCTGGTCTCATTATATGAACATTTCAATTCATAACCATTCCTGGTCTCATTATATGAACATTTCAATTTATAACCATTCCTGGTCTCATTATATGAACATTTGAATTTATAACCATTCCTGGTCTCATTATACGAAGATTTCAATTTATAACCATTGCTGGTCTCACTATATGAATATTTTTGGCCGATTCTCTGTCCCTCCCCTTTAACCGGCCGCGCTCCAGGTTGAAATCCGAACGGCCCTTTAACGGTTTCCAGCTCGAGCTGAGCGAGCGTCGTCTCCCATTGTGACGTCAGAGGCCCAGCGACAGGGTCACGAGACTCAGTCACCCGGTCCCACAGCGCTGATTCTGCCGGATATCCGGGGCTGGATGGTCCCCAATGGGGCACTGGGTCAATGTACAGACAGGAAGGGCCCAGGGTGGGGCTCAGTCTGGGCTGCAGTGGGACACTGGGTCAATGTACAGACAGGAAGGGCCCAGGGTGGGGCTCAGTCTGGGCTGCAGTGGGACACTGGGTCAATGTACAGACAGGAAGGGCCCAGGGTGGGGCTCAGTCTGGGCTGCAGTGGGACACTGGGTCAATGTACAGACAGGAAGGGCCCAGGGTGGGGCTCAGTCTGGGCTGCAGTGGGACACTGGGTCAATGTGCAGACAGGAAGGGCCCAGGGTGGGGCTCAGTCTGGGCTGGAGTGGGTCACTGGGTCAATGTACAGACAGGAAGGGCCCAGGGTGGGGCTCAGTCTGGGCTGCAGTGGGACACTGGGTCAATGTACAGACAGGAAGGGCCCAGGGTGGGGCTCAGTCTGGGCTGCAGTGGGACACTGGGTCAATGTACAGACAGGAAGGGCCCAGGGTGGGGCTCAGTCTGGGCTGCAGTGGGACACTGGGTCAATGGACAGACAGGAAGGGCCCAGGGTGGAGCTCAGTCTGGGCTGCAGTGGGACACTGGGTCAATGTACAGACAGGAAGGGCCCAGGGTGGGGCTCAGTCTGGGCTGCAGTGGGACACTGGGTCAATGTACAGACAGCAAGGGCCCAGGGTGGAGCTCAGTCTGGGCTGCAGTGGGACACTGGGTCAATGTACAGACAGCAAGGGCCCAGGGTGGGGTTCAGTCTGGGCTGCAGTGGGACACTGGGTCAATGTACAGACAGCAAGGGCCCAGGGTGGGGTTCAGTCTGGGCTGCAGTGGGACACTGGGTCAATGCACAGACAGGAATGGCCCAGGGTGGGGCTCAGTCTGGGCTGCAGTGGGACACTGGGTCAATGTACAGACAGCAAGGGCCCAGGGTGGGGTTCAGTCTGGGCTGCAGTGGGACACTGGGTCAATGTACAGACAGCAAGGGCCCAGGGTGGGGTTCAGTCTGGGCTGCAATGGAACACTGGTTCAATGTACAGAAAGGAAGGGCCCAGGGTGGTGTTCAGTCTGGGCTGCAGTGGGACACTGGGTCAATGTACAGACAGGAAGGGCCCAGGTTTGGGCTCAGTCTGGGCTGCAGTGGGACACTGGGTCAATGTACAGACAGGAAGGGCCCAGGGTGGGGCTCAGTCTGGGCTGCAGTGGGACACTGGGTCAATGTACAGACAGGAAGGGACCAGGTTTGGGCTCAGTCTGGGCTACAGTGGGACATTGGTTCAATGTACAGACAGGAAGGGCCCAGGGTGGGGCTCAGTCTGGGCTGCAGTGGGACACTGGGTCAATGTACAGACAGGAAGGGCCCAGTGTAGTGCCCAGTCTGGGCTGCAGTGGGACACTTGGTCAATGTACAGACGGGAAGGGCCCAGGGTCGTGCTCAGTCTGGGCTGCAGTGAGACATTGTATCAATGTAACGACAGGAAGAGTCCACGGTGGGGCTCAGACTGGGTTGCAGTGGGACACTGGTTATTTTACGGACAGGAAGGTCTCAGAGTGGGCTCAGTCTGGTGTGCAGTGTGTCACTGATATTTGGACTCAGTGCACCTGGGTGCCTGTCCCAGTGAGGATTCAGAATCTGGAACGTGTTCCTGTGTACCTGCCTTCCGCTGCCGAAGCCCTAAGCTCTGGAATTCAGTCCCTAAACCTCTCCATCTCTCTCCCTCTCTCTCTTCCTTCCAGATGCTCCTTCAACCCTGTCTCTTTGACCAAGCTTTTGGCCACCTGTCCTAATATTTCCTTATTAGTGTCAAATTTGTCTTATTGCTCCTGTGAAGCACTTTGGCACGTTTTGCTACTCTGAATGCGCTATATAAATATAAGTTGTTGTCAATGTGCTGTGTTAATAAAACTCCATCATTTACATCAGCACAGCCCTCGTCTCCTCATTATTAAATTACTGGTGTTTGTATTTGAAATATTCCACGAAATTACATCACACCTCCTCCAAATGGCATCATACATGTGACCGGTCGACCTATTTAACTGGGTGGGTCTTACCTGGGGTGTGGGGCTGGATATGGAATTTGCACAAAATGGTGCGACGGACTGTGAGCAAAACAGCTCAACTGGGACTCCACAAAATGGCTTCCCAACATCAATGTAAAATGTCCGACACGCACCTGTCACAAAATGGCCGCCATGAAGCTGTCGCAAAATGGCTGCCGTGAACCTGCCACAATATCACAGAATGATACATTACATTATTTATCCAATTCCCTTTTGAAATTTACTTTTGAATCTGCTTCCACCTCCCTTTCCGGCAGTAAATTCCAGATCATAACCACTCGCTGCAGAAAAATAATCCTTCCTCATGTCACCTCTGGCTCTATTGACAATTATTTTGAATCTTTGTCCTCTGGTTACCGACCCTCCTGCCACTGGAAACATTTTCTCCTTATTTATTCCACTAAAACCCCTCAAATGGCCGCTCTGTCGCCTCAAAGTTGTCCCATCTCTCCGAAACACAAGCATCATTTTGAAATTATAACAAACCCTCGAAGCCCGTACAGGGGTTCACGATTCAGACGTTAATCTCCTCTCGGCCCCTGTATGTCTCACACTGGGTTAACGTATTTGTATAACATTGCAGGCCGGGCTACTTTAACCCCAGGCTTGAACCTGATAATATCACAACATTCACAATCGAACAGGAACATGTTAAACCGAGGCCCCAAACACAGGGCCCAGAGAGGAAATTAAAGCCCAGGGCAATAAGTCGACCGAACTCACATGTGCCATGCTTGGGTGCAGCCTATGGAAGAGGCTTCGGTCGGTTCCCCCTAGAGGAGGCCTCGGTCCGTCCATTCTGGAGAAGGCCTCGGTCGATTGCCTCTTAGGGAGGCCTCGATCGGTCCTCTCCAGGGATGGAGGCCTCGATCGGTCCCCTCTGAGGGAGGCATTGTTCATCCCAGAGTGATCCCAGAGTGGCTGTCTTTGTATTTAGACCACCGCCACCACAACTAATAATTCAACAACAACAACCTGTGCTAGTACAGTGGCCATCTGGGACAAAATGGCGGCAAGTACCGCACAGAGTGTCCCTAGTGACACCACAGTAACCCCACAATGTCCCAGTGACCCCAGAGTGCACCCAGTGATCCCAGAGTGCACCCAGGGAAACCAGAGTGCACCAGTCACCCCAGAGTGATCCCCGAGTGGCAATCTTCATAATTAGACCACCACCACAGCTACTACTACAGCAACAACTTGTATTTATAATATATATAATATATATGATACATATTATATCTATTTGTATACGGCCAGCATGTACGGCGGCCATCTTGGACAAAATTACTGCAAGTCCGGTGGCCATCTTCAACAAAATGGAGGCAAGACCGGCAGCCATCTTGGTCAAAATGGCAGCAAGTACTGCGCAGAGTGTCCCCAGTGATCCCAAGGTGACCCCAGAATATCCCAGTGACCCTCCAGAGATCCCAGCGTGCACCTGGTCAACCCAGATTGATCCCAGCGCGCACATAGGTATTCCAGGGTGCACCCAGGCACCCCAGAGTGGCAATCTTTATATTAAGACAACTACCACAACAACTACTACCATAACAACAACGACTTGTATTTATAATTGATATATATGTAACTATGATATATGTGTATTTACAAACGGCCAGCAAGGCGGCAAGTACGGCAGCTATCTTGGACGAAATGGCGGCAGGTCCCGCGCAGAATGTCCTAAGTGATCCCACAGTGACCTCTGAACGTCCCTGTGACCCCGCCCCGCCCCCGGTGACCCCAGAGTGCACCCAGTCACCCCAGAGTAATCCCAGATTGCACACAGGGAACCCAGAGTGCGCCCAATCACACATGAGTGATCCCAGTGTTCACCCAGGCAGCCCAGAGTGTACGCAGTGAGAACAGAGTGATCCCAGAATGGCAATCTTTATATTTAGATAACCACAACTACTGTTACAACAACAATATCTTATATTTATAATATATACACATGGACAGCATGACGGCAAGTACGGCAGCCAAATTGGACAAAATGCAGCAAGTACGGCGGCCACATTGAACAAAATGGCGGCAAGTATGGCCGCCATCTTGGACAAAATGGCGGTAAGTCCGGCTGGCATCTTGGACAAAATGGCGGCAAGTACGGCAGCCATCTTGGACGAAATAGTGGCAATTTCCTCAAAGCTGTTTGACAGGAACATGAGGAGGTCATTCAGCTCCTCGAACCTGTTATACGGGAACTGAAGGCCATTCAGCACCTTGACTATATTTCACTGGAATAGGATTAGGCCATTCAGCACCTCAAGCCTGTGACACTGGAACATGAGTAGGCCATTGAGCTTCTCGAGCCTGTTCCGCCATTCAATTAGATCATGGCGGATCTGTATAACAACTCCATCTACCCGCCTTGGTTCCGAAATCCTTCATATCCTTGCCGAACAAAAATCTTCAATTTCCGTTTTGTAATTTCGTATTGACTCCCAGCCTTAACAGACTTTTGTGGGAGAGAGTTCCAGATCTCCACTACCGTTTTGTGAAGACGTGCTTCCTGACATTACCTCGGAACGGCCTAGCTCTAATTTTAAGGTTATGCCCCTTTGTTCTGGATTCCCCCAACAGAGGAAGTAGTTTCTCTCTATCTACCCTATCAACTCCTTTCATCATCTTAAACACCTCAATTAGATCACCCCTTAATCTTCTATATTCAGGGGAATACTAGCCTTGTCCATGGAACCTGTCCTCATAATTTTACCCGTTAAGCCCCGATATAATTCTGGTGAATTTGCACTGAACCATCTCCAAGGGCAATATATCCTTCCTCAGGTGCAGTGCCCAGAACTGAATGCAGTCCTCCAGATGGGCTCTAACCAGAGCTCTGTACAGCTGGAACATAACTTCCACCCCTTTATATTCCAGCTCTCTTGAAATAAAGGCCGACATTCTATTAGCCTTTTTAATTATTTTTGTAACTGTCCACTAGCTGCATAATGATTTCTGTACTTGGACACCTAAATCGCTCTGCTCCTCCACAGTTCCGAGCTCCTCACCATTTAGAAAACTCTCTGATCTATCTTTCTTAGATCCGAAGTGGATGGCCTCGCATTTTCCCACATTGAACTCCATTTGCCACAGTTTTGCCCACTCACATAATCTCTCAATGTCCTGGGAATGCTTGGTGCTTTCGTTTGGCTGGAGAATGCTTTCTATCAGGTCGTTATTTTAAAAAGATTACAATTCATTTTTATTTTGTACTTTTTGAACAAGATCGTTATTCCTCGATCAGTAAAATGACCGTGTTTTTCTGATAGTGGAGACAGTTCAGAGATAGTTTCCCTTTTGTCTACTTTAATTAAGTGAAATTTTGATGATTTAAAATCAGCTGTATTTCTAAGCTTGAAAAAGCAGCTCATCTGTTAGGTGAGGCTTCACTGCCAATGTCTCAGTGTTTCCGCTTGTCCTGATATCAATGTAACATTTGAAGGGCTCCAGGTAATGAACAGTGAAACCCCTTCAGATTATCTCAGCCCACTCGTTCTATCCAGTGCCGAATAGTGCCTGATTTTCAGAGGGTGACAGAGTCACACTACACTGGACCTTGTTTTAGACTTTAACTGCAAAACAAATAGATGAAACAGTAAGAGAACAAACAAATAGTAGCAGTAAGACAACAATTTTACTGTAAAGCTCAACCAGATCCTTACTGTAAAAGAAAATTATCAATAATTCACAAATACTATACGAAACTGTGACCGAACTATCGAACATCCTGGTTCTTTGTTGTCTTTTTCTCACAAACTATGGAAGCTGTCGACTTGATTAACATTCTGAGAGATTCCAAACAGACTCATCAGTTTGAAAAAGGCACGCTGATAAATGGCTTCAAAACAGTGACTGGGAGCCAGTCATTTTAAGCAATGGTCTGTTTAATTCAAAAGAAGCTGCCAATCAGAACTGTCCGAGAAGAAATGACACCGGTGGTGTGTATCTGAATCAAATGTTTGACTTTGTGAGGTGCGGTCTGTCTTTAAGAGGTGCAGCCTGCCTTTGAGACGTGCAGCCTGCCTTTCAGATGTGAAGCCTGCCTTTAAGAGGTGCAGCCTGCTTTTAAGAGGTGGAGCCTGCCTTGAAGAGGTGGAGTCTGCCTTTAACAGGTGCAACCTGCCTTTTAGAGGTGCGAACCACTCACGCAATATCGGGGCTCCCGTGCAGGTGAGAAGCCGCTCAGCAGCGCAGCCAGGCCTGACTGCTCCCAGGAATCAGGTAAATCACCAGGCAGCACCAATCTCACGGTCTGTCTGCATCTCAACGACCGGGTGCAGGTTAATCACGTGGGGGTTAATCGACCCCCGCGCCCGGATTCGGGGGTGATCGAATTTAACCCCGTACATATCTTTATATATGTATTACATAGAATACAGCAAGGCACAGAAACAGGCCATTCAGCCATCTGGGTAAAGAAATTCCCCTGAATTTCTTACTTGACAACAACAACTTCTGGAGTAGAAAATATAATAAAATATATAATCTAACAATATATTTATATATATTTAACATCTAATGTACATTGCAGAGCAGTACAGAGGTTATTCGACCCGACTGCTATTTCTATTTTATGACAACTACTTCTTGTACGTATTATACAATATAATATGTCTTCACATAAATATTACATAGAATGCACCACGTCACAGAAACAGGTCATTCGGCCCATCTGGGTCAAGATTTTCCCCTGAATTCCTCATTTGACAACAACAACAAATTCTTGAACATGCAGTATAAAATAATATATAATATAATTATATAGTTATATATATTTTACATTGAATGTACAGTACAGCACAGTGTAGCACAGAGTCCATTCGGCCAAACTGCTATTTCTATTTTACAACATGTTCTTGTACATATAATATATTTATATATCTATATATATAGCATAGACTACAGCACGCCACAGAAAGAGGCCATTCTGCCCATCTGGGTAAAGAAGTCTCTCCGGGAGTCCCTGCTTCACGACAACAACAACAGCATTATATATATTTGTATACTACATAGAATTACATCGAATGTACAGCAGAGAATCAGGGGATATTCGGCCCAACTGGGGTAATAAATATCCCACAGTGTTCCCACAGTGACCAAGTGATCCCACAGTGCACCCAGTCATCCCACAGTGATCGCGGAGAGACCCACTGATCCCACAGTGCAATCAGTGATAGTGCCCCAGACATGCACAGTGTCCCAGTGATCCACCGTGCACCCAGTGGCCCCACAGTCACCGCAGAGTGACCCAGTGATCCTACAGTGCACCCAGTGATATTGCCTCAGTGATGAAAAGTGTCCCAGTAATTCCAGAGTGTCCCAGTGTTCTCAAAGTGATCCCAGTGATCCTACAGTGCACCCAGTGTTCCCACGGTGCACCCAGTGTTCCCACAGTGCACCCAGTGTTCCCACAGTGCACCCAGAAGTCCCAGTATCCAAACTGCATTTGTGCAAATGTTTGACAGGCTTTCTTTTATACAACAACTTGTGTACATAAAATTTCATGTATATATACATGTTTATAATATTTATATATGACATAGAATGGGTATAGAAGTTTCTCCTGTAACGCCATGAAGCTGAAACAAAATGGCGGCCAGTAAGGCGGCCATCTTAAACAAAATGGCCGCCACTGTCGCAGTGATCCCACAGTGTCCCATTGATCCCACAATGTCCCAGTGATCCCACAGTGTCCCAGTGATCCCACAGTGTCCCAGTGATCCCACATTGTCCCAGTGATCCCACAATGTCCCAGTGATCCCACAATGTCCCAGTGATCCCACAGTGTCCCAGTGATCCCACAATGTCCCAGTGATCCCACAGTGTCCCAGTGATCCCACAATGTCCCATTGATCCCACAATGTCCCAGTGATCCCACAGTGTCCAAGTGATCCCACAGTGTCCCATTGATCCCACAGTGTCCCATTGATCGCACAGTGTCCCATTGATCCCACAGTGTCCCATTGATCCCACAATGTCCCAGTGATCCCACAGTGTCCCATTGATCCCACAATGTCCCAGTGATCCAACAGTGTCCCAGTGATCCCACAGTGTCCCATTGATCGCACAGTGTCCCAGTGATCCCACAGTGTCCCAGTGATCCCACAGTGTCCCAGTGATCCCACAATGTCCCAGTGATCCCACAGTGTCCCATTGATCCCACAGTGTCCCATTGATCCCACAGTGTCCCATTGATCTCACAGTGTCCCATTGATCGCACAGTGTCCCAGTGATCTCACAGTGTCCCAGTGATCCCACAGTGTCCCATTGATCTCACAGTGTCCCAGTGATCCCACAGTGTCCCATTGATCCCACAATGTCCCATTGATCCCACAGTGTCCCAGTGATCCCACAGTGTCCCAGTGATGCCACAGTGTCCCAGTGATCCCACAGTGTCCCAGTGATCCCACAGTGTCCCAGTGATCCCACAGTGTCCCATTGATCCCACAGTGTCCCATTGATCCCACAGTGTTCCAGTGATCCCACAGTGTCCCATTGATCCCACAGTGTCCCATTGATCCCACAGTGTCCCAGTGATCCCACAGTGTCCCAGTGATCCCACAATGTCCCAGTGATCTCACAGTGTCCCATTGATCCCACAGTGTCCCAGTGATCCCACAGTGTCCCAGTGATCCCACAATGTCCCAGTGATCTCACAATGTCCCAGTGATCTCACAGTGTCCCAGTGATCCCACAATGTCCCAGTGATCTCACAGTGTCCCATTGATCCCACAGTGTCCCAGTGATCCCACAGTGTCCCAGTGATCCCACAATGTCCCAGTGATCTCACAGTGTCCCATTGATCCCACAGCTTCCCAGTGATCCCACAGTGTCCCATTGATCCCACAGTGTCCCAGTGATCTCACAGTGTCCCAGTGATCTCACAGTATCCCAGTGATCCCACAGTGTCCCATTGATCCCACAGTGTCCCATTGATCCCACAATGTCCCAGTGAACCTGCAGTGTCCCAGTGATCCCACAGCACGCCCGTTGATCCCACAGTGACCCAGATACAACTCACATGAGCCCCATTGTGTGCAGCTTGTGGTGAAGGCCTCAGTCTGTCCCATGTGGAGAGAAAGCTCCTTGTCCAAGGATTCCACCTCCTCCCAAAAATTCTCTTTCCACATCTTCATGTTACAGCATTTCCACAAAAAAAGTCCTCTGGAGGGAGAGAGAGATAGTGAAAAGGGATTGATTAGAAACAAAACAAGCGATTAAAACTGCTCAGCTAGAGCACAGAGCTCCCTCTCACTCACTCACTCACTCACACACTTTCACACTAACTCACTCACTCTTTCCATTGCACAGGCAGCAATCCCTCAGCAAAGACCACTGACAAACAAACTCCCCAGTTACAAAGCAGAAAATCGAAAGAAAAGAGAGAAAAGTTGGGAGAAAGAGAGAGACAGAAAAACACTCAGGACAGACTGAAGAGCACAAGTTGCTTCTCTCTCTCTCCAATACAAGTTTGCAGGGTTTTCTCTCCTGTTTTGCCACTCATTGCCTCACTCACCACCCCCACCCCCCGCCTTCACCAACCCTCCCCTAAAAGGTGCTGGTCTGTCTGCCTGTGTTTGCTGCAGTGTCCAAATTGCCCCTGTGCTCATTTTCTCTCCTGTTCCTGCAGCAGGGGACAAAAAGCCTGGCCATATTTTGCTACTTCACCCTTTATGTTGCAGTTTGCAAAGGTGAACGAACTTTACCTTTGCTCTTTTCTCTTGTTTTAATTAGCAGTGGACAAAAAGCCTGTAGTTTGTGGTCAACTTGCAGTTTGTGGCTTTTTCCAATTAACCAAAGAGTTCAAACAAATTCATGACATTCAAAACAGCCAAAGTAAAAATGTTTTTTTAAAAAACTAATACAAAACAACATCCCTCACACAGTTACAGAAACAATCTCTCAGCAACATTCATTTACACAGAAACAAAGCCCAGTTTATAAAGGAGAAGAATCTGAAGAGTAAAAGATTGAGAGACAGTCTATCGACAACAACAACTTGTATATATATATTAGAGCAACAACGACAACATAAATTTGCATCTATACATATATATGTATTTCCATAGCACAACTACTATTACAAAGCCCCCATAAAGGCTGTGGGGAAAGGGCAGAGGGGGACATGGGACTAATTCGACAGCCCTTTCGAAGAGCTGGCACATGCACAGTAGGCCGAATGGCCTCCTCTTGTGCTGTACCGACCATGAAACAATGAATCTATGAACAACTTCAATGTCATGAACCTGAAACTAAACTGACACCAGCAATGCAGTAATCTTACTGAGGGGCAAGGCGGCCATTTAACTGAGGGGCAAGGCGGCCAATTAACTGAGGGGCAAGTTGGCCATTTATCTTTGAGGAAAGACGACCAACTTACTGGGGGGCAAGATAGACATATTGAACAAATTGTCCGCCATGAAGCTGAAACAAAATGGCGGCCCTGATCCTGAAACATAATGGCCGCCAATAAGGCAGCCATCTTACTGAGGGACAAGGTGGAGCTTGTCATGGTGAGAGACAGGGAGAGGGTTCATTTGCTGTTCCTGTTAAATCACTGTTGCACTACAGTTAAAGATACAAACTGAGTGAGACTGGAACTAGCTGGTGTTTAACACAAAGACAGCGGTGCAGTGAGGGAATCAAAGACCAAAATGTGAACTTCTGCAAAAAAATTGATTAATATTTGGTTATTTGGACTTAATTCTTACAGAGAAGGAGAGACCAGACATTCGGAGGAAAGGTCAAATGAGCCATTTGGTGTAGAGAATGCAATTCTTGCTTGTATTAAATAAATCAACGTAAAATTGGACTCAATCTGAATGTAGTTCTGATCTGGGATTTGGTTTAATTCTCTATTATTCATATTTTTCTTTAATCTGAAACAATAACAGTATTTGTAACAGTAACAGGTCAGGAGAGTGCTGAGGGACCCTGTCCAGTTTAGTAACACAGCAGAAGGGGTAAGAGTACATTGTGATTTATTACAGAATCCAGCAGCTCACTGGGAAAGTTACACATGGTCCAGATGGAGGAGCAAAAAGGTGCAAAGTGATTTTACACTTTAATTTGGGGCAATTCCTTTTTATCTTCACAAGGTTTAATTTTACATTTAAATAATGGGCTCTTTATCCTAAAGAAACATCAGTCACAAACCATGGCTTTATGAACAAAACAATAATTTATTATTCTGAATACACTAGAAAAAATTACATTTCAATTTAATCAACACGTTGGATTTCTGTCCGATTTAGAATTGCTTTAACACGAATAAAACAACACATTCCGAATTCCCAAAATGCATAACCGTTTGGAAATCCAATGTCTATCTTCGACGAAGCTGATAACGAAAGTTATATCCTTATGGTTGACTCAAGCTTGCCTGGAAGATTCCAGGTATTTTGATGGATACCGTTATAGTGTACCCTGTCTTTGTCTTGTATCCAGCTCATCTGCTTCACAGGCAATCTGTGAACCAGCATCGAGGCATCAAGCTGGGAGGGAGCGAGCAGTCATGAAGATTCCAGGTGAGGTGGTGCTGCGAGGAAGTGAAAGGTGAGTTTGGAGCGGCAGTGGTGGATCTGCGTCTCTCCCCACTCAACTTCTGCCCAGCTGCTTTGTAACATCGAACCACACCTCTGGGGACGGTGGCTTATCAAAAATAGGTTCCTACAAATACAACCCACGATTGTTTTCTCTCAGTGTCCACAACGTAACCAAGTCAAGCCGGCAGGTGTTCAAACCATCTCCAGCCCTCCTGGAATCGTTATTATTGCTATGGTGACCTATCCTCTGCTGTGTGGTCTTTTACAATGTGTCATTAACAATCCTACTAACAGCACTTCCTCCTTTTAATCGTCCTTTTACTTCAGACATGCTGAAGCCGATTTCGTCTCAGGCTTTCGCTTATCAGATGACTTTTTTTACGACACAGAGCAGATGGGAAACTCCTGCAGTAAGTAATGGTCAGGGTCAGGTACACAAGACTGAGTGACTTTATTGAGCTGCCTCCCGGCATCACCTCTCTCTTTGTTTCTCTCTGTGGATCTACTTTTCCCTTTTCCTTCTTTCGATCTGTCTCTTCCTCCTTCCCTTTCCATCTGTCTTTATTTCATTCTGTTTGCTTCTCAATCTCTCCAGCTCTAATTCTGTCTACTTATTTCTCTCTGTTTCTATTTGACTTTTCGAACTCTTCTTTGCATCTGTTACTGTATTTCATTCCATCTTTCTCAGTCTCTGTTTTAATATTTGTATTTCTCCTCCTCTCTCCTGTTTTATATTTTCTCCCTGATTTCTGTTCCTCTTTTTCTCTTTCTCTTTTTCGTTTTATGTCCGACACTCTCCTGCTCTGACTCTCTCTCAGTCTCTAGTTATTTTGAATTGATTTCATCTGTCTATTTACCTATCTTCTCCAATCACTTTGTAATTACTTGGCAGTGTCTCTCTCTCTCATTATATATATATATATATATATATATATATATATATATATATATATATACTTTCTTTCTCTCTTCATTTTTCCCTCTTGTCTTAATAATTTACTCTTTATTTCTCTCCGTCTCTGAGTAACTCTCTCTGCCCTTCTTTATTTCTGCACTTTTCTAATTGGTACATATATTTTGTCCTTATGTTCTCTCTCTGTCTGTCCCTCTCTCTGGCTCTCGTCTCTCACTCTCTCTTTGTCTCTCTCTCCCTGCCTCTCTCTTTGTCTTTCTCCTGGTCTCAATCTCTGTCTCTCTCTGTGCCACTCTCTCTGTCTCACTCTCTCTCTGTCCCTCTTTCCCTCGCTTCCCACTCTCTATATCTCCCTCTCTGTCTCTCTGCCTCTCCTTCTTTATCTCTCTCTCTCTCTCTCCCACCCTCTCTCCCTCCCTTGCCCTTTCCCACTCTCTTCCCCTTTGTCTCTCTTTCTCTGTCTCTCTTTCTCTGTCACTCTCCAACTCTCTTTGTCTCTGACTCTCCCTTTCTCATTCTCTCTATCTCCCTCTCTCTGTCTCTGTCTCTCTCGAATTGCCTCGCCCTTTCTCTCCCTCTTTCTCGCTCCCTCACTCGCTCTTTCTCACTCTCTCTCTGTCTCCCGTTCTCCCCCTCCCTCTCTCTCTCTGTCCCTCTCTCTCTCTGCCTCTGTCTCCCTTCCTCTCTCCCTTCCTCTCTCCCTCTCTCTCACCATTTATGTGAAGTACACACATCCTGATCAGGTCCACAGAAGTGACTTTGATTTCCAGCTTTGCCCATTTTGTCTTGCAGTCAGTTAATTAAAGTCCAGCTGAGCTCTTTAATGCCGCCATTTTGAGCAACAATTCACGTGTTTTCTGCAAAGCAAACCCTGCCTCAATAGGTGAGATTATCAATAAAATATAATCTCAGAATAATATTTAAGATCATTTCATATTTCTGTGCTGCTAATATAAAATGTACTTTCCATCCCCCGGGAAGTGTAGGAGATGGAGTATGAAATGGGATTTAGTTCTAGTGCTTGAAACCCTTCAGTTCTTTCTTTGATTTCATTAGTTTAACAATTAGATTGAGCGGGTATTTCACCGCGTTCTTCAGCTCCTCTCTGAATTTAGTCTGGGTCAGGACATAAATACACGTGTTTGTGCAGGAACTGAGAAGCTGCAGCATCTTTGATGTGTGATCTGTGAGATAACCAGGGTCGATGAAGGAGTAAAAATACCGAATGTCTGCAATTCGCAGATAAATGAAAAATACAACCTTTGTCAGCCACAACAGTATAAAACTGCCCGATATACTGAAGAGTAAAATGATGGATTTCTTTCGGTTCTCCATCTCTGGATCACTCAGATTCTCTCCATTGCTGCGGCCCCGGAGTCCCCTGCGGACTCGACTGGACACTAAAATACGCCTGACTGTCAGAACATTGAACAGAAAAATCAGACAGAACGGGATAAAAGGGGTTAAAATGAGGTGAAACATCACAAATGCGGACCATGCGGGGGAAGTACGGAAGCTCGGTTTAACCTCACAAAACCAGGGAACATTATCAATTATAACGTAAGGTTCAAATGTAAAGTACGTGGGGACATTCACCAAACAGCCCAGCACACTCACTGTTCCCAGAACCACAGCCGCCGTTCTCTTGGTGCAATATTTAGTTTTCAGCTTCTCACAACAAATGGCCACAAATCGATCAAAGGTGAAAGCGACTGTGAACCACACAGAAACCACAGTGACTGCAGCACTCAAGGAGGCAAGAAAACTACACACTGGAGTAATGAGCAGGAATGAATCTCTGAAATAAATCAGACCAATCCAATTCAATATCACACCAATGATAACGACCAGGAGATCGGCCACTGCCATTCCCACCAGGTAGGCACTGATACATCTGGAGAGACCGCACTTTCCTCGGGACAGGATCACAATCGCCACCAAGTTAACTGTAAGGGAACAGAGAAATTACTGATCAGACCTGCAGTCATGAGGGGAGGATCTGAAGTGAAATTGCCAGCTTTGTTGCTGCATCGAAGTGTGGAAAGTGATTTATTGACCTGAGCAGCGCTTTCGGGCAGAGAGATGTTTTTAAACACAATGATCAATAATGAATTGGGAGATGGATACAGAAAGTGAATAAAGTGAGCACCGGATCCACTGGAAGGGCTGAGTGAGAGCTCAGTGCCGGTGGGGAAGGGAGAAGGGGTTTTACACACCGGGAATCCAGCGGATTAAAGCCAGATTTGGGCTCCAGACGGATGGAAAAGAGAGGGAAGTGTCGGAAGGTGAGAGGACGCGGGAGGTGCAGCTTGTGTGTTACTCTGGGTTAAGAGAGCTGACAGTGAGTGAGATTGGGAGGGAGTCAAGGAAAAGAGTGGTGTGAATGGACGAGTCCGTGCTCGAGAGGTGTCAGGAGCAGATGGTTTGGGAAAACGGACAAACTGAAGGAACTAACGAGACAGAGGATTCATTGCAGTGAGAGCAGAGGCTGGGATTCACAGGGAGAGACTGTACATAATCCAACTATTACATTTCTGTAGTTATTGGTGTCAGGGAACCTGTGTTTGATACAAAATGTGTTCAATAAATTTAATTTGCAAATTCAATGAAACTTAAAATGAAAAGTATTAATACAATTAATCACGTTGTTATTGAACTTATCCGAGCTTGAAAAAAACAGTTTCCGAATAATTGATTACAATCAAGAAATTTCTGATTCTATTTTTGAAGTAAATTTTTAATTATGTTTACTGTTAAGTTGGAAAGTAAGGAACATTCACAAAAACAGTCTGAGGACCTGACAATGATATGAACATGAGGAGCGAGTCCCACAGTAAAAACTCACCCAATCTGACCACATCATAAAAACACCTTCAAATCACATTTTCTCTGTTTAATTTTACTGGAAGTTTCAGCAGTTCATTCGGATGAATTATTCACACCACAACCTCTCGCTTTCCCGCTCAGTCGCCCTCTCCATCATTCATTCTATTCTCTTTCTCAAGTCCATTTTCATATCCGATTAAATCCTATCATCCTGTGCCTGCATTCTGTTCACCAGCCCCGTGTTCCAACGATCCTATTCTCAGTGTCAGTTTATTAAATAGTGAAGCCTCTGTGGAATAGTTTAATGTTTCTACAGATCATTCAATTCTCCACCTGTTCACCTACACTGTTCACTTCATCTACAAATCATGGAATAAACAGAACCGAATCCCTCTCCCAGGCAGATCTCACAATAATTGAGATTCCTTCTCCTGTAATTATAAAGTAAAGTGATAGATGGCGGGATTTTTCAATTAACAAAACGCCAACATCACACTTATAATCTACAGATACACAGAAGGCCTCCTGATTCCAACAGGGACAGTGCAAATTGAGACAACAAAACATCAAAACATTTCATTTTACAATGAAGTCCAGTGACAGTCAGTGAATTCATCCACAGTGAAGCAGAGAAGGAGATGTGAAAGATTCAGCAGCAAACTCAGTTCAGTAACCAGACATCTGAAACGGCGTCAGATACACACATAATGAAATAATATTTCATAACAGTGATCACCAATAAATACATTGAAATCCCAGTTAAACTGAAGCATGTTATTGGGGAGGGAGGACACTGCACTGCCTCCTTGTAACACTGAGACCGTGAGCTGTCTCATTATCAATCATTGAAAACACATTGATGAAAACATATTCCAGGACAGGTGAGTTCCACAACAAGAAAACCTTAACAGCTCCTGATAGTCTGATACCAACTCTTCGCCCAGAATCCAGATTCCAATATATTCAGTACAGAGAATGATCCAGTAAGAATGCCAGTGTTGGATATACAAAGTTCATGACAGATATAATGCACCTCCTACATTCCACCATTCAACCAATAGTGCAGAACAGGTGACTGTGAAATATGCAGGGGGAAAAACAATTTGCCAAGTACAGCAGCAGAGTTAACACCGATTTACACCATTAACAGCTGAAAGAACGGCTTACCCGGAACTCCAACGGCTGCAAGAACAGGATAATAAATACGTTCTATCTGAACCATCACTGGATATTCCATTTCTGTGAGAAGCACTGACTTCTGTTGGCCTGGAAACCACAGCTCCAGCAGGCACACTGAGCTGATCCATTCCAACAAGCCCTGATTTATACAGGGGATAAGTCTCCACTGACACGGTTATACTCCTGATCATTGTTATTAGTTACAGTCAGTTTAACAAACACATTATATCAGCAGCTTTGACTCCGATGTAAATAATGTGGTGAATGTAACACAAACATCTCAAAGCCCAGGTTATCAACTTAATCAGATCTCTCTCAGGAATAAAGTTTAAATCTGATCTCATACAGGACTGATCCAACAATAATGAGCAGCTCCATTTACAGTTTTTATATAATTGTATTGACCATGTTCACTCCTGGAGATTCAGTTATAATTTAGACCGATTTCTCCGCTGTGTAGACTGAATCCAGGGACAAAAGCAGACCCGTTTCACTCTGTTCCTGCAGTTTCCCCAGTTAGAATATGAATTGTGAGTCTTTGACAGAAATGACTGTGGGTGATATTAGGGGACGTACACTGAACGTGTCCCATTGACATTCCTCTCTCCGCTATTTTATTGCAGATGTTTACTCGTTTATTCCACATTGGTTAACGGCTCCAGTAAAATTGTCCCCGTGCAACACCGAGATCAGCTCATGACCCGATTTGACCTCCTTCACATAGGCCCCATGATTTCCTCACCCGCCTCAATTCCTTCCTCAGCCCATTGCCATTGAAACCCTCATTAATGCCTCTGTTCCCTGCACCCCCCCACCAACAGACTCCATTCCTCCGGCACTCCTGGCCGGCCACCCAACCTCCACCTTCCATAAACGTGAACTCATCCAAAACTGTGTAATCCGTGTCCAACCAGCACCATGTCCTGCTCGGCCCCCCTGACCCTGACCGACTCCCAGTTCCATATCCCTTAAATTTAAAATTCTCATTCCTGGGATTAGATCCCTCCATGGCCCACCCCGCCTTACCGACAGACAACCCATCCAGTTACCTCCTCATTCTCCAGACACTGGCCTCTTTTGCTGGGACTACCCTCAATTGGTTCCACTCACCTATCTGATCATAGTCAGGAGAAGCTTCTCTTCCCAATCCTTGGCTCCCTCCTCTTCGTCATCTACATGCTGCCCTTTGGTGACACAGTCCACAGACATGGAGCAGCTTTCAGATGGACGCTGACAAAACCACCGCCTCCCTTGACCCTTCCAATGTCTTTGTGTTGTCAGACCCACACCCTGATTGAGATGAGACACAATTTCCTCCAGTTAAAAATTGGGAAGTCATGATCTTTGGCCCCAAAATCTTCACATCCTTGCCACAGATTCCATCCCCACCGCTGGCTTTTTGATTGGTGTGTTGCTCACCAATCACCAAAGCCCTTACTGACCTGCGTTGGATTCTCGTCTCCAAAGCCTGTCGCTTATTTTTATACTTTCTTCCATTCAAATCCATCAGAGCCTCACCACTCCCTGTCTCTGTCACCTCCTCCATTCCGATACCCCCTCCCAAACACTCTGCTCCTCCATCTCTGGCCGCTTGTGCATCCGCAGTCCATTTGCCCTACTTTTGACAGCCGTGCCTTAAGCCATCTCAACGTTCCAGAAAGCCCAACCTAAGTCGCTCCATCTCTCTCTCCCCCTTTCAGGTGTCAGACGTGGATCAGTGGTAGCAGTCTCGCCTCTGAGTTAGAAGGTTGTGAATTCAAATCCAACTCCTGAGACATGAACACATAATACGGGCAGACACAACAGTGCCATTCTGAGGCAGCGCTGCACTGTCAGGGGGGCAATACTGAGGTAGTGCTGCACTGTCGGAGGGTCAGTACTGAGGGAGTGTTGCACTGTCGCAGGGACAATACTAAGGGAGGGATGCATTGTCGGAGGGGCAGTATGGACGCACTGCTGCACTGTCAGAGGGTCAGTACTGCAGGAATGCAACACTGTCAGAGGGTCAGTAGTGAGGGAGCACTGTACGGTCGGAGGATCAGTACGGAGGGAGCGCTGTACTGTCGAATGGACAGTATCGAGGTAGTTCTGCACTGTGGCAAGGTCAGTAGTGAAGGAGCGCTGTACTGTCGAAGGGGTAGTATTGAGGAAGTGCTGCACTGTCGGAGGGTCAGTAGTGAAGGAGCGCTGTACTGTCGAAGGGGCAGTATTGAGGAAGTGCTGCACTGTCGGAGGGTCAGTAGTGAAGGAGCGCTGTACTGTCGAAGGGGCAGTATTGAGGAAGTGCTGCACTGTCGGAGGGTCAGTAGTGAAGGAGCGCTGTACTGTCGAAGGGATAGTATTGAGGAAGTGCTGCACTGTCGGAGGGTCAGTCGTGAAGGAGCGCTGTACTGTCGAACGGGTCGTATTGAGGAAGTGCTGCACTGTCGGTGGGTCAGTAGTGAAGGAGCGCTGTACTGTCGAACGGGTCGTATTGAGGAAGTGCTGCACTGTTGTGGATGCCGCCTTGCAGACGAGACGTTAAACTGAAGCCCCATCTGTCTTCCCAGGTAGATGAAAAAGATCCCACGGCACGATTCTAAAAGGTGCAGGCGAGTTCTACCCGGTGTCCTGGTCAATATTTATCCCTCAACCAACATCACTAAAACCGATTTTCTGGTCATTCATCTCATTGCAGTATTTGGGATCTTGCTGTGTACAAATTGGCTGCAGCATTTCCAACATTACCACAATGACTACACTTCAAAATCAGAGAATCATACATTTGTTACAGCACAGGAGGAGGCTATTCGGCCTATCGATCCCGTGCCGGCTCTTTGTAAGAGCAATCCGTTAGAACCAATCTCCCGCTCTACCCTGTAGCCCTGCAACGTTTTTCACTTGAAGCATTTATCCAATTCCTTTTTGAAGGCCATGATTGAATCTGCTTCCACCACCCTTTCAGGCAGCGCATTCCAGATCATAACAATTCGCTGCATTAAAATGATTTTTCCTCATGTCGCCTTTTGTTATTTTGCTAATCACCTGAAATGATTTTGAACGCTTCTATCAAATCACCTCTTAACCTTCTCTGCTCGAAGGAGAACAATCTCAGCTTCTTCAGACTCTCCACGTAACTGAAGTCCCTCATCCCTGGGAACATTCCAGTAAATCTTGTCGGCACCCTCTCTATCTTCTTCACTTCCTTCCTAAAGTGTGATGCCCAGAATTGGACACAATACTCAAGCTGTGGTCGAACCAGCGTTTTATAAAGGTTCCACATAACTTCCTTGCTTTTGTACTCCATGTCTGCATTTATAAAGCCCGAGACGCCACATGTTTTTTTAACCGATTTCTCAAACTATCCTGCCACCTTCAAAGATTTGTGCACATATACCCCCAGGTCTCTGTGTTCCTGCATCCCCTTTAGAATTGTACCATTTAGTTTATATTGCTTCTCCTCTTCCTGCCAAAATGTATCACTTCGCACATCTCTGCGTTAATTTCATCTGTCATGTGTCCACTCATTCTACCAGCCTACCTATCTCCTCTTGAAATCTATCACTATCCTCCTCACTGTTCACTACACTTCCAATTTTTGAGCCATCTGCAAATTTTGAAATTGTGCCCTGTGCACCCAATTCCAAGTCGTTAACATATATCAAGAAAAGCAGTGGTCCCAGCACCGGCCCCTGGGGAACACTTCCTCCAGTCAGAAACACAATCGTTCACGACGACTCTCTGTTTACTGTCACTTAGCCAATTTCGTATCCATGCTCCCACTGCCCCTTTTATTCCATGGGCTTCAATTCTGCTGACAAGCCTATTATGCGGTAATTCATCAAACAACTTTTAAAAGTCCATATACACATCAAATGCAATCCCCTCATCAACCTTCTGTTACCTCATCAAAAAACTCAGTCAAGTTAGTTAAACACGATTTGCTTTAAACAAATTCGTGCTGGCTTTCCTTTATTAATCCACACTTGTCCAAGTGACAATTAATTTTGTCCCATATTATCGTTTCTAAAAGCTTCCCCACCACCGAGGTTAAACGACTGGCCAATAGTTGCCGGGTTTATCCTTGCACCCTTTTTTGAACAAGGGTGTAACATTTGCAATTCTCCGGTCCTCGGGCACCACCCCCATATTTAAGGATGATTGGAAGATTATGGCCAGAATCTCTGCAATTTCCACCCTTACTTCCCTCAGCAATCTTGGATGCATCCCAGCCGGACCGGGTGACTTATTTATTTAAGTACAGCCAGCCTTTCTAGTAGTTCCTCTATCAATTTTTAGTCTGTCCCATATCTCAACGACCTCCTTTTTTTCTGTGAGTTTTCTTCTTCCTTGGTAACGACAGATGCAAAGTACTCATTTAATACCTCAGCTAGGACGCGGGGACTTGGCCTAACATTCAGAGCCAGGACGTGCAGGAGTGAAGTTAGCAAATGCTTCGACGCACAAAGTGTGGGAAAAGTTTGGAACGGTCTTCTGTAAAACGGCAGTTGATGTTAGCTCAATCAAGAATTCTAAATCAGAGATTGATAGATTTCTGTGAACCAATGGTATTACGGGATATGGGGTTAAGGCAGGTATATGAAGTTAGGTCACAGGCCCACACTGATCTGATCGAATGATGGAATAGGCTCGAGGGGCAAAATGCCACCGCCACTTGCTGCCTCCTGATATGTGCCAGCTTCTCCTGCAAGAAAGCGGGATGTGTGTCTGGTGATGTTCCTATGATGGTGAATAGCTGCCAGTGTGTGTGGCCTGTGAGTTGTGGCTGAGCGGCTTGCAATGTTGGTAATGTGTTAGGGCGAGAGGGTTGAGTACTGATTGAAAGAGTGTGTTGGTATATGGGTGATGGGGTGTGTCGTGCGTGGAGCAATGGGTGCGGCTAGTGGTGTAGTTGGTCGGAGGCGCCACTTGAAAGTTGACCTCGCTCATCTTAACCACTCATGTCAAAGCATTGAACTTCTTCCTGTACTGCATCCGTGTTCATGATACTGTGCACCTGGCATTGTCCTCATCCCCTACTGCCTCCCACTCCCTTTTGGGTGTATGTCTGGAGGACCTCTTGCCCACCGTGGATATAGGATGTCCCTCCTTCAGTTCACCTCTTGCACCAAGAGATTCAGCAGAGAAACTTGGTGCACGTGTTCTCAGACCGGCAGATTGGTGAGTTCTGGCATGCAGATTGGAGGATGTGGGATTGAGTGGTGTGCAACCTTTATTCGATATTTTAAATTAACTCATCAGTTTGTCAAAATAGGGATGGGACCTGCATCCGTGGTATATGTGTGCGATGTCTCATCTCCGTTCAGACTCCTTGCAGACAGCAGGCTGTTATATTCAGCAAATAACAGGTACCAGCTACCTTTAATAGATTTCTAACAGACAGCCTGCCTTTAAGAGATTGGAGCTTCCCCCTGCTGGTGGAAAGTGCGAATTTCATGCAATCCTCGTTCAACGCTGATTTCCAACGCAGATTGCAGGTGAGTCCTCAGGCCTGACGAAAATCTCGTCCTGCCTGCGCAGGGACCATTGGGCACGGGGTAATAGCGGATCGTGCTCCTCCCGCCCAAAAATAGGCCCTATCCAAATTTCCTCCTCAGTGTCCAGGTAACATTCTCGTAAATCTGCGCTGCACTCCCAAGACCAATATGTCCTTCCGAAGGTGTGGTACCCACAACTGAACACTGTACTCTCAGTGTGTTCTAACCAGGGCTTTGTATAGTTGTAGCATAACTTCTACCCCATTTTATTCTGGTCTTCCAGATATAAAGGCCAGCATTCATGAGACTTTTATGCTTATTTTCTGTACCTGTCCATGACATTTTAATGATCTATATACATGGACCTCTAAGTCTCTTGTGATTTTGTGATTTCAGTTCCCACTGCTGTTTCTCTGCACCAGTTACAAAGTACAGTCCTGATCCCATTGCTGCTGAGACCCTGTGCTTCTGCCATCTCTAGCCTTCATTTCTCCAACACTCTCATCGCCTCACATATTTAAATTAGCCGAGCCAGGAAATACCACCTGGAATCACAGAGCCTTTCCCTGAGATCTCACGGTGTCACCCGTCCAGTTAAAGGGGCCTCACCCTGTGATCTCACCGTGTGACCCGTCCAGTTAAAGGGGCCTCACCCTGTGATCTTACGGTGTGATCCGTCCAGTTAAAGGGACTTCACCCTGTGATCTCACGGTGAGACCCGTCCAGTTAACGCGGCCTCACCCTGAGCTCTCACGGTTTGACCCGTCCAGTTAAAGCAGTCTCACCGTGTGATCTCACGGTGTGACCCGTCCAGTTAAAGGTGTCTCACCCTGAGATCTTATGGTGTGACCCGTCCAGTTAAAAGGGTCTCACCCTGAGATCTCACGGTTTGACCCATCCAGTTCAAGTTATCTCACCGTGAGCTCTCACGGTGTGACCTGTCCAGTTAAAGCGGCCTCACCCTGAGATCTCACGTTGTGACCCATCCAGTTAAAGAGCCTCAGCCTCTGATCTCACGGTTTGACCCGTCCAGTTCAAGGGGTAAGAGAGAGACAGAGGAAATTGTCCCAGTTCCATTAAAGCGTGCAGGATCTGCTCCAGCTGCAGTCGATGGGGATCGATGTCGGGGAGGAACTCAGGGAGTTGAAGGGCCAGAAAGTCTCACTCTTCACCTCCGAGGCCTCGAAGATCACCTTTCGGTCCAGAGTCCGCTCCGTGCAGCAGGGCGAGAAGTGCTCGCGTTTCTTCTTCCAGAAGCTGCACAGAGGGACCTCTGGTGATCAGCAGCCTGAAGGAGGAAGAGGGCTCGATGATGTCTTCACAGACCGACATACTGAGGATCAGTAAATCCTTTTAGCCGGACTGTATGACGCAAAGCTCAGAGACAGCACGGCCTCCCAACCCTTCCTGTCCTCTATTACGGAGGTCTAAGAGGACAGCGATTGACAGAGCCTGGATCGCCCACTGACCTTGGACAAGCTGACAAAGGCCGTCCGGTCCTTCGAGAACAGTAGAAATCCGGGGAATTATGTTTTACCGGTTGAGTTGTACTCGGCTCTGTGGGACTGGATAGGCCCAGGCCTACTGGATGTGTAGGGGAGTTTGCTTCTGGCAGGCAGCATTTCAGAGTCCATGAGGAAAGGCATCATCACCCTCATCTACAAGCAGAAGGGGGAGAGGGAAGAAATAAGAAATTGGCGACCCATTTCCTTGCTAAATGCCGAATGCAAGATTCTGTCCAAGGTCATCGCCAACAGGCTCAAGTCTGCTCTGGAGCGGGTGATCCACCCGGATCAGACCTGCACTGTACCCGGCAGGAAGAGTTCAGATAGCCTTGAGCTGCCCAGGTATAGGATCGCCTACGTGCAAGAAAGGCGGTGAACATCTGCCTCATCAGCCTGTACACGGAGAAGGCCTTTGACAGGATATTCCACACGTACATGATGGACGTGGTCTTCAAAACAGGGCTTGGGGAGGGAATCCGCGATTGGATCCGACTGCTTCTACGCGGACATCCATAGAGCATTCTCAATCAATGGGCGGGAGTCAGAGAGTTTTTCAATCAGCTCTTGGGTCAGGCCGGGCTGTCGACTCTCCGTGGTCTTGTTCATTTACCCCGTCCATCAGGAAGGACACAGGTATCAGGGGTTGACGATCCTCTGCAGTGCAGATTCTCGGGATTGGGCCACCCTGTACATGGATGACGTCACCGTCTTTTGCTGCAATCAGCAGTCGGTCCACAGACTGATGTGCATCTGCGAACGTTTCGAGCTGGCCTCGAGGGGGCCACAGTGAACCGCAGTAAGAGTGAGGACATATTCTATGGAAGGTGGGAGATCCGATCCTTTGTCCCTTTAACCGTCAGGTCCGGCTACCTGATGATGTTGGGGATCGGGTTCGGGGGGCCCCAAGCCTCCATCAAGAAATGGGAGGAGCGGGTCGCCATAGCCAAACAGAAGCTTGGTATGTTGGGGGGACGCTCACTCTCCATAACCAACAGGCACCTGATGATGAAGTGTGAAGTACTCGCGGTGTTGCTCTACGTGGCCCAGGTCTGGCCCATTCCCCACAGTTCCTTCGCAACAGTCACCCGAGCTATCTTCCACTTTGTCTGGAGGTCCAAGGTAGAACGTGTCCACAGGGACACCATGTACAAGTCCCCAGGCAAAGGGGGCAGAAGCGTCCCCAATGCTGCCCTGATCCTGATGGCCACTTTTGCATTTGGCGGCCTCAGGATGTGTGTAGAGACCCGGTACAAAAAGACCAAATGTCTCTACGTGCTGAGTTTCTACCTGTCCAATACACTGAGAAAACTGGGTCTAGTCATGGTGGCCGAACAGACGCAGGACGTTCCGTCCAGCTGGATCGTCCCCCACCACTGTCCCAGGTGGAGAAGTTCCTGAGGAAGAAACACTTCGACCACAAGGCCGTCAGACAGTGGAACGTTCTGGGGGTCCTGCAGGAAAAGGAGAGGGTGGATCCGATCGGTCAGTTCCCATCTGGCAGAACGTCTCGTCGCCAGAACTGACCAACAGGCACCAGGATGTGGGCTGGATGGTGGTGAGAAGGGCCCTTCCCCTGCAGTCCATCCAACATGTACGGTACCTCAGCACCACCTCAAGCTGCCTTCAAGGCTGCAACGGGACTGAGACCGTCGTCCGTCTCCTGGTGGACTGGACCTTAATGCAGAAAATTTGGAGAGAGATGCGTTGCTGTGTGTCCCGGCTGATCCCCAACACCTTGGTAACACAGGACGCTGTGCTCTATCTACTGTTCTCTGGGAGGCACACCGAGACAGATGTCAGCTGCTGCTGGAAGACCATCAACTCGGTGAAGGAGGCCCTTTGGTCCGCCCGAAACCTGCTGGAATTCCAGCTGAAGGAGCTGTCCACGACCGAGTGTTGCCGACTGGCACACTCCAAGGTCCAGGAGAACGTGCTGCGGGACGCACTGAGGCGCGTTGCGGCCTACGAAAGGGCCCTACGGGGAAAGAGCACCGTGTAAAGCCATCCCACCTTTTATTATACAGAATGTATTCTAAGACATGTACTGTGTATTGTATTGAAATAATGGGATCATCGTGTGTGCGACATGTTTTGTATTGTTTTGAATTGAAATTGCGAACTTTAACCCTGAACTGTATGTATCATTAAATTTATGAAATAAAGTATATTTCGAATATTTTTTTTAAAATTGCTGCTCAACGGCACTCCTTTGAGCAGCGAGAGACCTGTCCAAAAGACTGACAGAAGTCTTTTTTGCCTGAAAGTGAGTGCGGTTTGACGTGTTGTTGCTCAAAGGCACTCCCTGCTGGTGAGCAGAGGCAAATGCTCGAGTAAAACAGCTTTCAGGTTTGAGAAAGGAAAAGTGCCAACATTTTAAGCAGCAAGCAGTCTGTAAAGTTAAGAGAGCGGCCTTGAGCTCAATACCGCTCACTCCGAAAGCACGTTCACTATTTTGAGCCAGAATTTAACCAACGATTTAAGAGTGATTTTGCTTTCAAGTTTTAATCTCCACAAGTTTTCCACACTACCAGCTGAGCTATCGAAGGGAAGCAGCAAAGGTCTCTCTCTTTGGTGATTGTTCACCGTGTGCCTTTTGACACTCCTGGACTCGTGAAGTCGTGTGGGCATGACCGAGACTGACTCGGTACCTGCTCACACCGCAGCGCTGTGAGCGTTTGAGCTCCGACTTACTCGACACACCTTTGGCCAGTCGAGCAATGGGGAATGTGTCTGACCAAAATTCAGAAGATTGTAGGTTCGATTTCCAACTGGATGGAGAGATTTTGCAAACTGCGGATTGGTTTATGATTTTACACCTTGCAAACTTTCCTACTTGGTAGTGCTGCCTGGGCATTTCTGCATCAAGTGCCTTCTTAGCGCAGAAGGCAGCGCGTTAGTCTCATAATCTGAAGGTCCTGAGTTCAATCCTCAGAAAAGGCATCATTATGCTTTTTTTTTCCATCTTTGCTCAAGACCAAAATCAAGAATTTTTGCTTCCTGCAGCACACAAAAAGATTAGCTGCCCCTTGACCTCTCTGTACAGTAGCACGCAGTGAAGCTTAAGAAGTACATGGACCGTGGACTCGCTGAAAACTGACGCCACTTTTGTTTCTGGACAATTGACCCAAGTCAAAAGATGAGTGGAGAATTCAAGAATCTATCCTGCTATCTTTCACATGCTCAACGAGCACTCGACTTGAATCATAGAAAGATTACAGCACGATGGCCGAATGATCTCCTCTTGTGGACAAACATAATACGATGATACTAAGTGTTGTCAGACGGAAAAGCAACACATTCCAAATAAGAGCAGAGAGAGGAAACTAGTCTAACAGCATAACAGCACGGTGAGATATTGTATTTGAGAAGGATGAGGAGGGATTGTTTATCATGGTGGTCGTCGCATAGGGTATCATTTGTGAGTTGATAAGGACCATTTCGTGCTGCGACTGGGGCGGAAACCTAATTGGAGAAATTCAGCCCGGGCGCGGCCCCATCTTGCCCGGTGAGACGGAGGGAGGGGGCGGGGGGAAGTGTCAGAGCTGGGGCTCAATGGTGGAAGCAGCATAAAAGTTTAAAACGGTACTCGCCCAACGTGGGGCTCAAACCCACTACCCTGAGAGTTTTTAAAGAAAAGACGGAGCAGCCACTGTCTGTATCTCTTGCTGCACTTGAAACAACACATTGCAAATACGAGCAGAGAGAGGACACCATTCAGTTGCCCATTGTGTTCAGTAAAATATCATCGGTTTCTGTAGTGTAGCGGTTATCACGTTTGCTTTACTCGCAAAAAGTCCCCGGTTCGATCCCGGGCGGAAACGTTATTTTGAAACTTGGTCTCCATGAACATCCAGATCGAATTTCTTCTCGTGTCAAAAAGGGAGACAGTGGCTGCTCCCTTATTCTTTGTAAGCTGCATCTTTTACTTCATTAAACAGATAAATTTGAGTGAGAGAAAACTGATTCTCAGTGACGCTCATTTCAAGTTTTATTCCCTTTTAATCTGGAAGGATATATGGGCTTTGGACAGAGTGGCTTTTGAAAGGAGTTAGTGGGGTGGGATGGACAAACCTTTTCCACTGGTGGGGGACAAGGGAACCGAACCAACCATCCACCAAGTTCTCCTGAATTGCAAGTTGCAACGGGAAACCGGTCAAAAAAAGCCCTTTCATTGACCATGGAGGTTTCGACAATTTTCTGATAACAAAGAGCTCAATCTATTTCTCTTGTCTATTTCCCGATGTTTCCGGATACTGTCTGCATCTCTGCCCTGTGTTTATCTCACTATGTGTCCACCTGCAGGGTGGTTTTTGAACGAAGACGTGTGTTTTTCTTCTGTTCGTTCCATTAAATAAATGAGATCATCAGGTGCTTCCCTCCCTGACACTGGGGAACCAGAGGCAGACTTCAGAGTAGGGTTCTGTTAATTGTGAAGACGCAAAGAAAACATTAATTGCAGAATTATACAAACCATCTCAAAGGGAAAAAAACTGTGACCCCGACGTGATTTGCACACGCAACCTTCTAATCTGGAGTCAGACGCGCTACCGTTGCGCCACGAGACCTGGCTGCTGCAATGGGCGTTTGTTTCTATCAATGTTTCTCAATCACCACTTCATAGTTTCCAGATTGGTGGAATGGGTTGGCTTTCAAATCCCCGCCCACCCCCACCGGATGTCAGGCAGCATCAGAAGTCTCCTTCACCTGTCAGCGGCAGCATGGCGCTCGCTTCCATCGCCTGCTGTCAGCGGACTGCAGCAAATCCAATCACATTCATCCTGCACCCAGAATTAACACATCACAGGAAAAGGATGTGGGAAACTGCTCAAGATACATAACAGGAGGGGAAACTTCTGAAAAACACTTAGACTTTCGGTGTTGAGACGTCGATTAGAACTGCAAAAAAGAACGTGTGAAAATATAAACTATGCGTGTGATGTTTATACATGCAGGAAACTGCTCAAAATACATAACAGGATGGGAAGCTTCTGAAAAACACGTGGGCTTTCGTTGTTTGGACATTGGTTAGAATTGCAAAAAAAGAACGTGTTAAAATAAAAACTATGGGTGTGATGTTTATATATAAAGTGAATGTTTGTTCGCGGATTTCTCCCATTACTGTCGCAACTATGGGTTGTTAATCCATCAACAATAACTTCCGCTTGATTTTAGCCCGAGTGGTTACAAAATAGCAAGTTTAATAGATTGACTTACAACAGAGTTGCACTACAGCTGTCTTCAACATTACATTCAACAATATTATTATTATAATATAACTGTCTACAGATCACATTAATGACAAGCAATAAACACAACCTGACCTCTCTGCGAATCCAGGTAGATCAGACCTGACCTTTGCGGATTGCCTGTGGCAATGGACTTCTGACTGTCCCCTATTGAGAGCTCCAACATTTGAGAAGGGAACATGCTCCATCTGTATACGATTCGGCTGCATTGTTCAGTACATAATCACCACTGATCTTTACTCATGGTCGTAAACCATCCCACTTTGCTGACTCTCAGAACCCACCAAAGATTGTTTCATGTCTTAGTGTTTATTTCGCCTTTCTCCGTCATCAGGTTTTGGATGCTTATACTAGGTTAGCACAACCTGGAGTTCAGGTGTCCAGGACACCCAAGTTTCTCTGGACATCAACGTTTAATAGTTTCTAACAATTTCAAAAAGATTCTGTTTTTCTGTTGTTCCTACCAAAGTGAATAACCTCACATTTCCACACATTATACTCCATCAGCCACCTTCTTGCCCACGCACTGAACCTGTCTATATCCCTTTGCAGACTCTTTGTGTCCTCCTCACATCTTACTTTCCCACCTAGCTTTGTATCATCAGCAAACTTGGATACATTACACTCGATCCCTTCATCAAATCATTAAAAGTCTTCGATAGGCATATAAATAGAATTGGAAATAGGATTGAAAGATTATGGCCAGGGCCTTTGCAATTTACACCCTTACTTCCCTCAGCAACCGAGGATGTAACCCATTCGCACCAGGTGACTTATCCACTTTCAGGACAGCCAGCCTTTCTAGTATCTCCTCTTTATCAATTTTCACCCCATCCAGTATCTCAACTACCTCCCCTTTTCCGGTGATTTAAGCAGCGTTTTCTTCCTCGGTAAAGACAGATGCAAAATACTCATTTAGTACCTCAGTCATGCTCTATGCCTTCATGCGTAGTAAGAGGAGTGGTAAGACCAATTTGGGACTAAAAAGGAGATCTACGCATGAAGGCATAGGGCATGGCTGAGGTACTAAATGAGTATTTTGCATCTGTCTTCACCGAGGAAGAAAATGCTGCCTAAATCACAGTAAAAGGGGAGGTAGTTGAGACACTGGATTGGGTGAAAATTGATAAAGAGGAGATACTAGAAAGGCTGGCTGTACTTAAAGTAGATAAGTCACCTGGTCCGAATGGGATGCATCTTCGGTTGCTGAGGGAAGTAAGAGTGTAAATTGCAGAGGTCCTGGCCATAATCTTTCAATCCTCCTTAGATACAGGGTTTGGTGCCAGAGAACTGGAGAATTGCGGATGTTACACCCTTTTTCAAAAAAGGGTGTAAGGATAAACCCAGCAACTACAGGCCAGTCAGTTTAACCACGGTGGTGGGAAGCTTTTAGATATGATAATCTGGAACAAAATTAACAGTCATTTGGACAAGTGTGGATTGATAATAGAAAGCCACTGTGGATTTGTTAAAGGCAAATCGTGATTGAGTTTTGTGATGAGTTAACAGAGAGGTTTGATGAGGACAATGTGATTAATGTTGTCTAAATGGCCGTTCAAAAGGCGTTTGATAAAGTGCCACAAAATAGGCTTGTCAAAAGGGGCGACAGTGGCTGCTCCCTTATTCTTTAAAAGCCCACAGATAACTTTGAGTGAGCGAAAACTGATCCACAGTGACGCTTACTTCAAGTTTATACCCTTTGAATCTGAAAGGATATATTGGCCTTGGAAGGAGTGCAGCACAGATTCACCAGATTGTTACCAGGGTGTAATGCGTTAAATTATGAGAAGATGTTCTATGAACTAGGCTTAAAATCACACAAGTCACACTGCAAAAAGTTTTCATTTTTGATACATACATTAATGACCTGGACTTTGGTACACAGGGAATAATTTCAAAGTTTGCAGATGACACGAAACTCGGGAATGTAGAAAACAATGTGGTGGATAGTATCAGACTTCAGGAGGATATAGACAGCCTGGTGAAATGGACTTTATTAATAGAGGCAGAGAGTACAAAAGCAATAAAGTTATGCTAAACGTTTATAAAACACTGGTTCGGCTGCAGCTGGAGCATTGTGTTCAATTCTGGGCACCTCACTTTAGGAAAGATGCCAAGGCCTTGGAGAGGGGGCAGAGGAGATTTACTAGAATGGTAACAGAGATGAGGGACTTCAGTTTTGTGGCGAGAATGGAGAAGCTGGGGTTATCCCCTGAGAGCAGAGAAGGTTAAGGGAAGATTTGATAGACGTGTTCAAAATTATGAAAGGTTTTGATAGAGCAAATAAGGAGAAACTGTTTCAAGTCTCTGAGATGATTCTTTTAATTACCATTAATAAACCCACAACTTTCTGTTTCGCAATGAACGAAATGCTAACAAGTTTGCCGAGTGACTGTCGAAACTAGGCTAACTTTTCTGACTTCCATCCCTTCTCATTTTACGCACTTTATTTTAGGAGTCTGCTTAGAAGTGTTCAGAGATTATGAGACCAGGAATCTGGTGCAGTCGTTGTTGAATTTGAAAGGATTGCAGCCCAATTTACACGAGAGAAAGCTCGCGCCTGGAAGTTTGTGAGGAGCAAGTTCCAGCAAATTGTTTCTGACCCGGGATTAAACCGGGAGTTTTTCGCCTGTGAGGCCAACATGATAACCATTACACCACGAAAACATCTCTTTAGTCAAGCCAAGGTTAGATGATAGTGTTAAGTGAGAAAGTGAACTGCTGACTCCCACTTCTGGGGGATATCCCAAAGCGCTTCATAGAGGTGTCATCAAAAACATAGAATCATAGAATCACAGGAGGCCATTCGGCCCATCGAGTCTGTGCCAGCTCTTTAAAATAAATGGTGCAATTTTAAAGGGGGTGCAGGAACAGAGAGACCTGGGGGTATACATACACAAATCTTTGAAGGTGGCAGGACAAGTTGAATAGATTGCAAAAAAAAAAGTGTTCGGAATCTTTGACTTTATTAATAGAGGCATCGAGTACAAAAGCAATTAACTTATGCTAAACCTTTATAAATCACTGGTTAGGCCCCAGCTGGCCACCACACAATTCTGCCCACCACACTTTAGGAAGGATGTCAAGGCCTTGGAGAGGGTGCAGAGGTGATTTACTAGAATGGTGCCAGGGATGAGGGACTTCAGTGAGGTGGAGAGACTGGAGAAGCTGGGGTTGTTCTCCTTTGAGCAGAGACGGTTGAGGGGAGATTTAACAGAGGTGTTTAAAATCATGAACGGTTTTGATAGAATAAATCAGGAGAAACTATTTCCAGTGCCAGAAAGGATGGTAACCAGAGGACACAGATTTAAGGTAATTGGCAACAGAGGTGAGATGAGGAGATTTTTTTTTTACGCAGCGAGTTGTCATGATCTGGAATGCGCTGCCTGAAACGGTGGTGGAAACAGATTCAATAATAACATTCAAAGGGGAACTGGATAAATACTTGAAGGGGAAAATTTTGCAGGGCTATGGGGAAAGGGAAGGGGAGTAGGTCCAATTGGATCGCTCTTTCAAAGAGTTGGCACAGGCACGATGGGCCGAATGGCCTCCTTCTGTGATGTTTCCATGCTGTGATTCTATGTTATGGAGGATTTTCTGATGTAGTGGATATTCGGGGCAGAGGACCAAGTGGGGATTGAGCTCGACGGCAAGTGTATGCAGTTCGTTCAAAGGACTGAAGCCGATGGTTTCATTCTTCCCGTCGTTTAGCAGCAGGAAATTAGTCGGCCATGCAGGCGACTTTTTTTTGTCTTCAATCATGGGATGTGGGTGTCAATGGCAAGGTCAGCATTTATTGCCCATCCCTAATTGCTCTTGAGAAGGTGCTGGTGAGCCGCCTTCGTGAACTGCACCTTTCGTTGACTGTGTCATTGACATTTTCTGGATAGAGAGAAACTATTTCCGCTGGGTGGGGATTCTAGGACTTGGGGGCACAGTCTAAAAATTAGAGCCAGATCTTTCAGGAGTGAGATTAGAAAACACTTCGACACACAAAGGGTGGAAGAAGTTTGGAACTTTTTCCCCCTAACGGCAATTGATGTTTGCTTAATTGCAATTTTTAAATCTGAGATCGATAGCTTTTTGCCAACCGAAGGTATTAAGGGATATGGGCCAAAGGCAGGTATATGGAGTGAGATCACAGGTCAACTACGATTTTATCAAATGGCGGAGCGGACTCGAGGGGCTGAATGGCCTCCTCCTGTTCCTATGGTACATTTCCCCGAGTGTCTGTTCTCTCCATAGTTTAAGCCTTGTGTTTAAAGCATATTTTCGTTTAAAGCTCGTTTTGGGGATGAGCCGGTGGGCGGCAATACGTGCCGTGGATCGAGACCTTGTTGCTTTTTGCGGGAAGAGCAAATCAACTGTGCCGAAAAATCAACCGCAGCTCCAGCAACAAATAAAATAGGAGTCAAAATAACTGATGTCAGAAGTGGGATTCGAACCCACGCCTCCAAAGGAGACTGCGACCTGAACGCAGCGCCTTAGACCGCTCGGCCATCCTGACTTACAAATGGCTACTTCACTCGCCACCCTTTCCACATTGAGACCCCCCCGGAGAAAGTTTCACTCACTCCAGGGCTTGGTAAGATAAGTGCTGCTGGAAAGGCTCGCTGAGCGGGATGCCACCTCCCCGGGTTTTCCTGAGCCTATTGTACTTTATTCCTATTTAATCACGGGAATATCCGCAATCAGGAGCTAAAAAGAATTAAAAGCTGAATCACAGAGAAAGGGAAATCCATATTACATCTGATAAACTAACCAACAGCGCTCCCTGGTGGTCTAGTGGTTAGGATTCGGCGCTTTCACCGCCGCGGCCCGGATTCGATTCCCAGTCAGGGAAGCAACTTTTGAACTCTTGTTATATTCATCGCATGAACTGACTCAAAGTCTGTGGGAAGAAAAAAAAACAATCATTGTTTTCATCACCATTAATTAACCGATAACGTTATTTTGCAGAATGAAAGGCGACTGAGGGAAGTTGGAAATCTTTAATAATTTATTTTGTGCGATGAACTTTTTATCCCTTCTCATTTTACACACTGTATTTTTAAGGGCTCGGTTTAAAATGTTCAATGCTCGTGAGACCACGAATTTGTGTGAAATTTGACAGGACCGGCTATTTCACAGAGAAAAAATAAATTTGTCTTCCTGCCCGGGAACCTTTCTGCAGATAAAGTGAACGTGATAAACGCGACGCTACACAAACCTCTGCTTTGATCATCAGCCAGAAGTTCGAATGACTGCATTGACTCTCTTTCACAACTATTGAATTGATCGAAGTTGCACAAGTCACAAAAGAAAAATGTTCATTTCAAAGTTATTAAACTCCCAAATGTGACCTGCCTTGTTTGGTCAGGGGTTGACCCTGACGTCACAGACTCAACAAAGCAAATTGTCAACATTTCCATTGGGAACAGGAGGAGGCCATTTAGCCCCTTGAACCTGTTCCGCCCTTCAATTAGATCATAGATGATCTGTACCTCAAATCCATTTCCCCGCCTTTACTCCCGATCCCTCGATACCCTTACCCAACAAAAATCTATCGATCTCAGACTTGAAAGCTTCAATTGACCCCCAGCATCCACAGCCTTTTGGGGGACAGAGTTCCAGACTTCTGCTGCCCATTGTGTAAAATAGTGCTTCCTGATTTCGAACCTGAGTGGCATGGTTCTAATTTTAAGGTTCTGTCCCCCTCGTTCTTGATTCCCCAGAGGAAATTGATTCTCTCTCTCTATTCTATCGAATCATTTAAACATGTTAAACAGCTCGCTCAGATCGCCCCTCAATCTTCAATACTCGAGGGAATACGAGCCGAGTCTTTGCAGCCTGTCCTCATAATTTAACCTTTTTAGCCCCGGTAACATTCTGGTGAATCTGCTCTGCACCCCCTCCAAGGCCAATCTATCCTTCCTGAGGTGCAGTGTCCAAAACTGAACGCAGTTACTCCAGACGCAGTCTCACCAGAGCTTTATATAACTGGAACATAACTTCCACTACTTTATATTCCAGCCCCCTGAGATAAAGGCTAACATTCCGTTAGCCTTTTAAATTATTTTTGACCCGTCCGTTAGCTTTTACTGATTTATGTAAATGAACCGTTAATTCTCTCTGCTTCTCCACAGTTCCTAGTTTCTTACCATTTGGAAAATACCCTGACCATAGGTCCAAAGTGGATTACCTCACATTGAACTCCATCTGCCATAGTTTTGCCCACTCACTTAATCTATTAATGTCCCTTTGCAACTTTCCAATCTCATTCCACACTACTTACTGTACCACCTAACTTAGTGTCATCAGCAAACTTGGATATACGACTCTCTGTTCCTTCATCTGAGTCATTGATAAATATGATGAGACGCTGAGACCCCAGTTACAGATCCCTGGGGGACACCACTAGTCGCATCCTGCCAATTGGAGTATGTACCCATGATCCCGACTCTCGGCCTCCTATCTCCGAACCAATTCTCTCCCCATGTCAATATATTGCCTCAAGTTCCATGCGCTTTCATTTTTGTCAACAGTCTCTTGTGTGGAACCTTATCAAATGCCTGTCGGAATTCCATATAAATAATATCATAGGAACATAGGAACAGGAGTAAGCCATTCAGCCCCTTCTTCCTGCTCCGCCATTTGATAAGATCATGGCTGATCTGTGATCTAACTCCACATACACGCCTTTGGCCCATATCCCTTAATACCTTTGATTGCCAAAAAGCTACCTATCTCAGATCTAAATTTAGCAATTGAGCTAGTATCAATTGCCGTTTATGGAAGAGAGTTCCAAATTTCTACCACCCTTTGTGTGCAGAAATGTTTTCTAATCTCGCTCCTGAATGGTCCGGCTCTAATTTTTAGACAACACGGTGGCAAGTTCGCCGGCCATCTTGGACAAAATGGCGGCAAGTTCTTCACTGATGTTCGACGGGAACAGAAGGAGGCCATTGAGATCCTCAAGCCTCTGGTATGGGAACTGAAGGCCATTCAGCCTCTGAATGCTGTTACACAGGAAAAGGAGGTGGTCATTCAGCCCCTCAAGCCCGTGACATCGTTACTGGAGGCCGATCATCCCCTCAAGCCTGTTACATAGAATCAGGAGGAGTCCACTCAGCCCTTCGAGCCTATTATACAGGAACTTGAGGCCAATCAACCCCTCAAGCCTGTCAAATATCAAAATGAGGAGGCCATTCAACCCCTCGAGCCTGTTATCTGGGAACTGAAGGCCATTGAGCCCTTCGAGCCTGTTATACAGGAACTAGACGCCAATCAACCCTTCAAGCCTGTCAGATAGCAACAGGAGGAGGCCATTCAACCCCTCGAGCCCTCTACACCAGATCTGGTGGCCAATCAGCCCCTCAAGCCTGTTACATAGGAACAGGGGGAGGCCACTCAGCCCCTTGAGCGCGTTATACTGGAACTGAAGGCCATTCAACACCTCGATCCTATTACACTGGAATAGGACTCGGCCATTAAGCCCCTCGAGCTTGTTGAACTGGAACAGGAGGAGGCCATTCAGCCCTTCGAGACTGTTATACAGGATCTGGACGGCATTCAGCCGTTCGCGCATGTTACATAGGAACAAGAGGAGTCCATTCAGCCCCTCGAGCATGTTACATGGGAACAAGAGAAGTCCATTCAGCCATACGAGCCTGTTACATAGGAACAGGAGTTGACAATTCAGCTCCTCAACCTGTTACGCCATTCAAGTAGATCATGGCTGATCTGTACCTTAACTCCATCTACCCGCCTTGGTTCCAGAATCCTTTATACCCTTGCCTGACAAAAGTCTATCAATCTCCGTTTTGAAAATTCGGATTGACCCCAAGCCTCAACAGACTTTTGTGGGAGAGAGTTCCAGATTTCCACTACCTTTTTATGAAGAAGTGCTTCCTGACATCACCCCTGGACGGCCTAGCTCTAATTTTAAGGTTGTGCCCCTTTGTTCTAGACTGCCCCAACAGAGGAAGTAGTTTCTCTCTATCTACCCTATCAACTCCTTTCATCATCTTAAACACCTCAATTAAATCACGCCTTAATCTTCTATATTCGGGGGAATACAAGCCTAGTCCATTCAACCTGGCCTCATAATTTAACCCTTTTAGCCCCGATATCATTCTGGTGAATCTGCGCTGCAGCCCTTCCAAGGGCAATATATCCTTCCTGAGGTGCAGTGCCCAGAACTGAATGCAGTCTTCCAGGTGGGCTCTAACCAGAGCTCTGTACAGCTGGAACATAACTTCCACCCCTTTATATTCCAGCCCTCTTGAAATAAAGGCCGACATTCCATTAGCCTTTTTAATTATTTTTATAACTGTCCACTAGCTTTTAATGATTTCTGTACTTGGACCCCTAAATCTCTCTGCTCCTCCACAGTTCCGAGCTCCTCACCATTTAGAAAACTCTCTGATCTATCTTTCTTAGATCCGAAGTGGATGACCTCGCATTTTCCCACATTGAACTCCATTTGCCACAGTTTTGCCCACTCACATAATCTCTCAACGTCCTGGGAATGCTTGGTGCTTTTGTTTGGTTGGAGAATGCTATATATCAGATCGTTATTTTTTTTAAAAATAGTATTGATTTGTAATTTGTATGTTTTGAACAAAATCATTATTCCCCAACCAGTATAATGTCCGTGTTTTTCAGATAGTGGTGACAGTTCAGAGATAGTTGCCTTTTTGCCTCCGTTAATGAAATTTCATTTTGCTGATTTAAAATCAGCTGTATTTCTAAGCTTGAAAAAGCAGCTCCTCTGTTAGGTGAGGCTTCACTCCCAATGTCTCAGTGTTTCTGCTTGTCCTGATATCAATGTAACATTTGAAGGGCTCCAGGTAATGAACAGTGAAACCCCTTCAGATTATATCAGCCCACTCGTTCTATCCAGTGCCTGATAGTGCCTGCTCTTCAGAGGGTGACAGATTCACACTACACTGGACCTTGTTTTCGACTTTAACTGACAAAAAAATTGATGAAACACTAAGAGGACAAACAAATAATAGCAGCAAGGCAACAGTTTTAATGTAAAGCTCAACCAGATCCTTACTGGAAAAGAAAATAATAAATAATTCACAAATACTATACGAAACTGTGACCGAACTTTCGAACATCCTGGTTCTGTGTTATCTTTTTCTCACAAACTGTGGAAACTGTCGACTTGATTAACATTCTCAGAGATTCCAAACAGACTCACCGGTTTGAAAAAGACAGGCTGGAAAATGGCTGCAAAACAGTGACTGGGATCCAGTCATTTTAAGCAATGGCCTGTTTAATTCAAAAGAAGCTACCAATCAAAACTGTACGAGACGAAATGACCCCGGAGGTTTGTATCTGAATCAAATGTTTGACTTTGCGAGGTGCAACCTGCCTTTCAGAGGTGAAGGCTGCCTTGAAGAGGTGCTCACCACTGACGAAATATCGGGGGCCCCCCTGCTGGTGAGAAGCCGCTCAACAGCGCAGCTCACAGGAATCAGGAAAATCACCAGGCAGCACCAATCTCACGGACTGTCTGCATCTCAACGGCCGGGTTCAGGTTAATCACTCGGGGGTTAATCGACCCCCGCGCCCGGATTCGGGGGATATCGAATTTAACCCCGTACATTTCTTTATATATATTTTACATAGAATACAGCACGGCACAGAAGCAGGCCATTCGGCCCATCTGGGTAAAGAAGTTCCCCTGAATTTCTTATTTGACAACAACTTCTGGAGTAGAAAATATAATACAATATATAATCAAATATTATATGTATATATATTTAACATCGAATGTACAGTACAGCACAGTACAGTGTCCATTCGGCCCGACTACTCTTTCTGTTTTACCACAGCTACTTCTTTTATATAAAATACAATACAAGATATCTTTATATAAATATTACATAGAATTCAGCACGTCACAGAAACAGGCCATTCGGCCCATCTAGGTAATTAAATATCCCACAGTGTTCCCACAGTGACCAAGTGATCCCACAGTGCACCCAGTGATAGTGCCCCATTGATCCACAGTGTCCCAGTGATCTAAAGTGCACCCAGTGATCCCAAAATACCCCATTGATCCACAGTGTCCCAGTGATCCCAAAATACCCCAGTGAACCTGCAGTGTCCCAGTGATCCCACAACAACCTGTGACCCCACAGTGCTCGCAATGATCCCACAGTGACCCAGACAAATCTCACGTGAGTCTCATTGGGTGCAGCCTGTGGTGAAGGCCTCGGTCAGTGCCCTGTGGAGAGAAAGCCTGTAGTTTGTGGTCAACTTACAGTTTGTGGCTTTATCCAATCAGCGAAAGATTTCAAACAAATTCATGACATTTAAAAGAGCCAAAGCAAAACGTTTTTTTAAAAACCTAACACACAGCATGATCCCTCACTCAGTTACAGGGACCATCTCTCAGCAGCATTCAATTACACAGAAACAAAGCCCAGTTTATAAAGGAGAAGAATCCAAGTAGTAAAAGATTGAGAGACAATCTTTATCGACAACAATTTGTATTTATATCTTACAGCAACTACTACAACATCAATTTGCATTATTACATACATATGTATTTGCATAATACAACTACTGTTACAAAGCCTCCATAAAGGATGTGGGGAAAGATCAAAGGGGGAAATTGGACGAATTGGACAACCGTTTCAAAGAGCTGGCACAGGCACAGTGGGGCGAAAGGCCTCCGCTTGTGCCATAGTTACCATGAAACCTTAAATCTATGAACAACAACTTCAATGCCATGAACCTGAAACAAAATGGACACCAGTAAGGCAGTCATCTTACTGAGGGGCAAGCTGGACATCATACTGAGGGGCAAGCTGGACATCTTACTGAGGGGCAAGCTGGACATCATACTGAGGGGCAAGGCTGCAATTTAACTGAGGGGCAAGGCGGCCAACTTACTGGGGGACAAGATGGTCATATTGAACAAATTGTCCGCCATGAAGCTTAAACAAAATGGCCGCCTTGATCCTCAAACCCAATGGCCGCCAATAAGGCAGCCATCTTACTGAGGGGCAAGATGAAGCTTGTTATGGTGTGAGATCCGGAGAGGGTTCATTTGCTGCTCCTGTTAAATCACTGTTGAACTATCGTTAAAGATACAAACGGAGTCAGAATGGCACTAGCTGGTGTTTAACACAAAGACAGCGGAGCAGTGAGGGAATTAAACACCAAAATGTGAACTTCTGCAAAAAAATGGATTAACATTTGGTTATTTGGACGTAATGCTTCTGGTGACAGAGAGACCAGACATTCAGAGGAAAAGTCAAATAAGCCATTTTGTGTAGTGTCTGTAAGTCTAGCTTCTATTAAATAAATCAGAGTAAAATTGGACTCAATCTGAATGTAGTTCTGATCTAGGATTTGGTTAATTTCTCCATTATTCATATTTTTCTTTAAACTGAAACAATAACAGTATTTGTAACAGTAACAGAACAGGAGAGTGCTGCGGGACCCTGTCCAGTTTAGTAAGACAGCAGAAGGAGTAAGAGTACATTGTGATTTATTACAGAATCCCAGCAGCTCACTGGGAATGTTACACATGGTACAGATGGAGGAATAAAAAGGTGAAAAGTGGTTTTACACTTTAATTTTGGGCAGTGCCTTTTCATCTCCAAAAGGTTAAAATTTATGTTTAAATAATGGGCTGTTTCTCCTAAAGAATCTTTAGGCACAAACCATGGCTTTATGAACAAAACAATCATTTATTATTCATAATACACTGGAAAAATTTACATTAGAATTTAATCAACATCTTGGGATTATACCCGATTTAGAATTGCTTTTACACCAATAAAACAACACATTCTGAATTCCCAAAATGCATAACCGTTTGGAAATCCAATGTCTATCTTCGACTGAGCTGATAACGAAAGTTATATCCTCATGGTTGACTCAAGCTTGCCTGGAAGATTCCAGGCGTTTTGATGGATACCGTTGTAGTGTATCCTGTCTTTCTCTTTTATCCAGGTCATCTGCTTCACAGGCAATCTGTAAACCTGCATCGAGGCATCAAGCTGGGAGACAGCGAGCAGTCATGAAGATTCCAGGTGAGGTGGTGCTGCCAGGAAGCGAAAGGTGAGTTTGGAGCAGCAGTGGTGGATCTGCGTCTCTCCCCACTCAACTTCTGCCCAGCTTCTTTGTAACATAGAACCACACCTCTGGGACGTTAGCTTATCAAAAATAGGTTCCTACAAATACAACCCATGATTGATTGACACTTCACTTGTTTTCTCTCAGTGTCCACAACGTAGCAAAGTCAAGCCGGCAGGAGTTCAAACCATCTCCAGCCCTCCTGCAATCGTTCCTATTGCTATGGGGATCTATCCTCTGCTGTGTGATCTTTCACAACGTGTCAGTAACAATCCTACTAACAGCACTTCCTCCTTTTAATCGTCCTTTTCCTTCACATATGCTGAAGCCGATTTAGTCTCAGGCTTTCGTTTATCAGATGATTTTTTACTGCACAGAGCAGCTGGGAAACTCCGGCAGTAAGTAATGGTCAGGGTCAGGTACACAAGGCTGAGTGACTTTAGTGTGCAGCCTCCTGGCATCACCTCTATCTTTGTTTCTCTCTGTGGATCTACTTTTCCCTTTTCCTTCTTTCTATCTGTCTCTTCCTCCTTCCCTTTCCATCTGTCTTTATTTCATTCTGTTTGCTTCTCACTCTCTCCAGCTCTAATTCTGTCTCCTTCTTTCTCTCTGTTTCGATTTGACTTCTCGAACTCTTCTTTGCATCTGTTTCTGTATTTCATTCCATCTTTCTCAGCCTCTGTTTTAATATTTGTATTTCTCCTCCTCTCTCCACTTTTCTATTTTCTTCCTCTTTTTCTCTTTCTCTTTGTCGTTTTATGTCTGACACTCTCCTGCACTGACTCTGACTCTCCCTCAGTGTCAAGTTATTTTGAATTGATTTCTTCTGTCTATTTACTTCTCCTCTCCTATCACTTTGTAATTATTTAGCAGTGCCTCTCTCGCTCATTTTATACATATATATATATATATATATATATATATATGCTTTCTTTCTCTCTTTATCTGTCTCTCTTGTCTTAATAACTTACTGTTTATTTCTCTCCGTCTCTGAGTAACTCTGTCTCTGCCCCTCTTTATTTCTGGTACATAATTGGTACATATATTTTGTCCTTATGTTCTCTCTCTGGCTGTCCTTCTCTCTGGCTCTCCTCTCTCTCCCTCTGCCTCTCTATCTATTTCTTTCTCTCCCTCTCTCTGCCCTCTCTGTCTCTCACTCTCTCTGTGTCTCTCTCTCGCTGCCTCTCTCTTTGTCTTTCTCCTGGTCTCTCTCTCTGTCTCTCCCTCGGTCTCTCTATGTGCCACTCTCCCTCTCTCTCTCTCTCTCTCTCTCTCTCTATCTCTCTCTCTCTTTCCCACGCTTCCCTCTCTCTATATCTCCCTCTATGTCTCTCTGCTTCTCCTTCTTTCTCCCCCTCTCTCTCTCCCACTCTCTCTCCCTCTCTCGCCTTTCCCCTCTCTCTTCCCCTTTGTCTCTCTTTCTCTGTCTCTCACTCCCTGTCTCTCCCCAACTCTCTTTGTCTCTGTCTCTCCCTCTCTCATTCTCCCTCTCTCTGTCTCTGTCTCTCTCTAATTGCCTCTCCCTTTCTCTCCCTCTTTCGAGAACCCTCACTCCCTCTTTCTCACTCTCTGTCTCTCGTTCTCCCCCTCCCCTCTCTCTCTCTCTGTCCCTCTCTCTGTCTCCCCTCTCTCTCTCCCTTCCTCTCTCACTCTCTCTCACCATTTATCTGAAGTACACACATCCTGATCAGATCCACAGAAGTGACTTTGATTTCCAGCTTTGCCCATTTTGCCTTGCGGTCAGTTAATTAAAGTCCAGCTGCGCTCTTTAGTGCTGTCATTTTGAACAACAATTCAAGGATCATCTGCAAAGCAAATGCTGCCTCAATGGGTCAGATTATCAATAAAATATAATCTCAGAATTAGATTTAAGATCATTTCATATTTCTGTGCTGCTAATATAAAATGTACTTTCCATCCCCCGGGAAATGTAGGGGATGGAGTATGAAATGGGATTTAGTTCTAGTGCTTGAAACCCTTCAGCTCTTTCTATGATTTCACTAATTTAACAATTAGATTGAGTGGGTATTTCACCGCGTTCTTCAGCTCCTCTCTGAATTTTGTCTGGGTCAGGACATAAATACACGTGTTTGTGCAGGAACTGAGAAGCTGCAGCATCTTCGCTGTGTTTTGTGTGATATAATTAGGGTCAGAATCGGAATAATAATACCGAATGTCTGCAATTCGCAGATAAATGGAAAAGACAACCTTTGTCAGCCACAACAGTAT